>NC_040908.2:12790256-13415256 GCF_004126475.2 Phyllostomus discolor
ATGGCTCCAGATTTGGGTTTCCGTGTCTTACAGATCTCAGCGGTTAGCTCGCGCAAGGGTAATGAGATTACAGGGAACCAAAGACCCTACTTTGGAATTCAGATAAAGATGATTTCTATCAGAAAGGCATATGTCACAGTTTCTTCTAGATTGGACAATATCTAATTGGCAAGTTTAATTTTAATGGAGCCATATGCTTTAATGAGGTCCTCAGTGTGAATTGATGTTTTTCTGAGGACGTCTTCATTGACATGCCAGACTGCTTTCCAAAGTGAACCAAAAAGTGATTTCACCCTAACTCGGCCACTTCTTTCTTTATTCATAGTATCATAGCTATTAAAACTCTTTCTTTATTCATAGTATTATAGCTATTAAAACTCTTTCTTTATTCGTAGTATTATAGCTATTAAAACTCTTAATGTCTAGAGTAGTCTTGGACTGCAACAATGATATAAAATAGCCGGTTCCATTTACTTTTGTTTGTTATTTTATTTCTAATTAATCATTTTCTTTTTAAGTGATAATTTATTTGTCATTGGATCTTGAATTTCTGATTTTCCCTTTTTAATGGTATTTGTAGGTTTTTCTAATATAAAGATAATACATGTTCATTATAGATAATTTGGAAAATACTGAAAAATATATAGGAAGAACATTAAAATCACCTATAATCACATTTTGTTCATTTAAATAAAGTGGAATAAATGATTTCAGTGGGAAAAGGGGGAAACGATAAGTTTTTTGGACATGGAAAAGAAAAAAGCCTCCTAACAACCTAACATCAGATGAGATAGACATCGTCAAGCACATTTTCTTCCTCTTCTTTATGGTTTTCATGTTTCTTTTAATAGATTTTTATGACCTGTGTTATAATACTACTAATCATGTATAGTTTCTTTGACGTTTCTCAGGTTCTGTGTGACTTTTTGAGAATTTGCCTTTAACCCACTTCAATGGCCATAAATATTGTTTTACCATTCTTAACTACCTTTAATCTATAAAATGTACTTAATTCATTTTCTCTCCTGCAATTATTACTTAAGAGGTTTTGTTCCTTTTCAGTTTTATTTTCCTTTGTACACTGATAATTGCTACGTATTTTGTTGCCCCAAGCTAGTAGACCTTATTCTGTAAGCTTTCCAAGACAGGTAGAGAACATAATAATATCAATAACTGAGGGATTTTTTCCTCCTTCACAGCCACCCCTGAATGCCCAAATGTTGGCACAGCGCCAGCGGGAGTTGTACAGCCAACAGCACCGACAGAGGCAGCTCATACAGCAGCAAAGAGCCATGCTCATGAGGCAGCAAAGCTTCGGGAACAACCTCCCTCCCTCGTCTGGACTGCCAGTTCAAATGGGGAACCCCCGTCTTCCTCAGGGTGCTCCGCAGCAGTTCCCCTACCCACCAAACTATGGTACAAATCCAGGAACCCCGCCCGCTTCTACTAGCCCGTTTTCCCAGCTGGCAGCAAACCCCGAGGCGACCTTGGCCAACCGTAACAACATGGTGAACAGAGGCATGGCAGGGAACCTGGGAGGACAGTTTGGCACTGGAATCAGTCCTCAGATGCAGCAGAATGTCTTCCAGTATCCAGGATCAGGTACGAGGGCGACAGCACTGTGGCTTTTATAAGTACTGCACGCAGCTCGCTCGCTCTCTTCACATGCATTTCAGTTCGGTGCCGGTAAAGCGGGTGCTAAGGAAGAAGGGCGCTCACGAGGGAGTCAGGAGGACCAGCCTCCAGACTCACCTCTCACCACTAAATGCCAGAATGGTCTGAGGCTTCTATCCCTCTTTGATAGCTAAGATTATTGTTGTTTTAGTTCTCACCCAAGGCTATGTTTAATGATTCTTACGAAGAGAGGCAGGTGGAGAGAGAGAGAAACATCAATGTAAGAGAGAAACATTGACTGGTTGTCCCCCTGTACACACCCTGACCGGGGATCACACCTGCCATGTAGGTATGTGCCCTGACTGGGAATTGAACCTACAGCCTTTTGGTATTCAAAACAATGTTCCAACCAGCCAAGCTACCCGGCCAGGGCACTAGATTAGAGGATCTATATGGACCCATCTGCAAAGCATATTCTCTTATTTTTTTTTCTCTCGTGGATCCCTATGAGAATCTAATGAAAGATTACTCCAGACAGTGGGCTTGAGTGCATTAACTCAAAATTTGAATACAGTTTTTTATTATTTTGGAAATTCTGATAGTTTATATAAGGATAATCAACCATCACAAAATATCTCAAACTTCTCATTAGTGTCACCACTCTTAGCTGCTTAGGTTGTAAGCTATTCCTGCAATATTAGGCAACTCTCTGGCTTCCGAAAGGTTTTTTCTTTTTAATCTCTCATGTACACTGTCTCTCCTCCATTCTCTTTGTCCTAGGTGATACCTTTTTGACTTCTTTCACTTTTGAGATTCTGGTAGGGGCAATAAAGCACATTTAATTAATCCACCACGTTTAATCAAATTTTGATGCAAAATTAATGGCAAATTCCTAAAAAAAAAAACTGAAATAAATTCCTTGATTTTATAAGTGAATTAAAAAGTAAATTTGAAGGCTGCTTTAAATACGAATGTCAACGAGAAGGCTGCTGTTTGACTTGAATAAAATGGTGCAGTTATACAGAGATGTTTGACATGGCAATATGCTTATCAACTTTGACAGCCCAATTAATTTAGACTTTTCATTCTTATCGCAACAAGTGCTAAAATCCTTTGACTGTTCAATTAAGTGTCTAGTATCAAAGAGCAGCAGAATTCTGTAAGACGTTTTAATCAAAACTATGCCACTTCAGTTCCTCTGTCCTCAAGGCAATGAAGTCATCCTTGGCTGGTTTTTATCTCTGACACTATCCGTGTGGGCAACAAAAGGATTATAAATCCATATTTTCATTAGAAGATTGAACAGGAGTGGCCGTCAAAAGTTTTATTTCTTATGATTTCTATATGCAAAGAATTTGACGCAGCTTTTTCACTTTATTCTAGCTTGCAGGAGTACTTCCTCCAACATTAGAGTCTTCTGTAATTATTTATTTACCCATTCCTGTTCTAAAACCGCAACCTAGCCAAAACAGCAAATAGAGCCTCAGCTTTCATGATATTGATTGCAGAGCTTTAAATCAAAAGATTGATCTCATTCACGGGTGGGTGGGGGGACTAACTATAAGTAAGCCAAACATTAATGAATTCCCCGAGGATTTTTTTCTCTTATAAAAATAGTGCTTCTGTCAATTTTCAGTCATGCTCTTTGACACCTCTTCTCTGGAAACTTAAGAAAGAAAAACTTTCTATCGAGCTTCGGTTCCTTGACAAAGCCACCTGGTGGAAAGGCAGAGCTTCAAAGTCCCAGTTCTGAGGAAGGTGACAAGATGTCTCCCAGGGTTGTGGGTCTAGCCCTTGGCCCCTCACAGGTCAATATACAGAACACAGTAATTGAAGCAGTGAGTGGGTGGGCCTTCCACCCTCACCAGGCAGTGGAACCGGATGTGTGGCCATCCACCACAGATGCTTGATCTGGTACCCAGACTTTTCTTCCAGCCCAGCCTTTGATTGACAAAAAATACTTTTCACAAAATAAGAATTTTTCTTTGATAAAGCCAGCAGTCAGCCCTGGCTGGTGTGGCTCAGTGGATTGAGTGCCAGCCTGTGAACCAAAGGGTCACGCTTGTTCGATTCCCAGTCAGGGCACATGCCAGGGTTGAGGTCCAGGTCCCTGGTGAGGGACATGCAAGAGGCAACCACACATTGATGTTCCTCTCCCTCTCTTTCTCCCTCCCTCCTGCTCTCTCTGAAAATAAATAAATAAAATCTTTTTAAAAATCCAGCAGTCACACTCCAAACAAAACCCAGAAGCTGGGTACAGGGGAGACAGTAGTAGTTCCCTCCAGTTGCAGACTGAAATGAAATGGCAGAACTTTAAGTTCCTCTATAAACTGCTTTAAAAAAATAAGGGGCCTTGACTGGTGTGGCTTGGTGGATAGAGTGTCAGCCTATGAACGGAAGGGTCACCGGCTCCATTCCTGGTTGGGGCACCTGCCTGGGTTGCAGACCAGGTACCCAGTAGGGGCGTGTGAGAGGCAATCATTTGATGTTGCCAGTGTGAGGAAGACACAAGTGTTTTTTAAGGATCACAGCCAAAATAGTTGAAATTTAAAATTAGAATTAATGCAAAAACAATCAGTGTATATCAAGATGGTTAACATGATGGAGAAAAATCCACCCTTTAGAGTCATAAATAGAAAACTTTTTTCTCTATTCTAAGTTAAAATTATTTGCCAGACATTAAACTACATATGGAGGAGGCAGCAAGAAAAAAAATACATAGCTTTGTTTATATAATCTTTATGCAAAAAGGTAGTTAAACATTGAGTAAAAGATAAAAAGCTTTATAAAGTCTATGGCTCTCTCAACTTTCACAGAAAATTTAAAATTATAGCCTATAAAAAAACAAGTGAATAAATTAGCTATATCTCTGACCAGATTAACCAAACAAAAAAAGAGAAACGTCACTGTATTAACAATGACAGAATATGGAATATTATATGGGTATAGTCAATTACATTTATAAACAGATATTAAGGACATAGAAATATGCATGATGTAATAATAAGGGAAAGAAGCAACACGATTATCGAAGACTTTATAGAGGAAGGTTTGAAGGAATCATACTAAATTACAGGTAATTGAATTATGATACTCTTTTTTTTCTGCCCCTGTGCAACTTTCTCTACCTCAAAGTGTTTAACTCTGAAGTGTATTTGTCAGGAGAAAAAGAATACAAAGTGCTAACATAACAGAAAACATAAAAAGAAATCCATTTTTACGTTTTAAAATTGTTATAGACTTGGACTTTTGGCGAAGATGGAGTAACAGGGACCAGATTTATTCTATCTGAAGCAAACAGATTATCAAAGTACTACGCTAACCCAAGTACAGTCCTCGAAACTGTCCAGACTGCGCAGGGAGGGGAAGAAGCAGTTTCCCTGCGTTGAGCAGTGGATCTGGGCACAGTACCAGGGAGGAGAGAACCCCGCAGAGAGGGAACTGCGGGGATCTGCAGAGGACCCCACTTAGGGCTTCAGCTGAGTGTTGGTGTGTGTGTGTGTGTGTGTGTGTGTGTGTAGACATGCAAGCCAAGGCTGAGGAAAAAACCGTCTGAAAAGATTAGAGGCAACAGTTTTTAAAGTTCACACAGAGCCAACTCCTCTTCCCGCCAACCAGAATAGAAAACTCGTAATTCACGGGGTGTCAAGCAGAAGACTCAGAAGGGTTTTGCCTCATTAATAAACAGGACTGAACTCTGTCTGCTCTTGTCTCTTTAGGAGAAACATCCAAAAGAATTAAACCCTTTTCATGTAACCTAACCATGACCCCGACAAATGTCAAAAATATCTTAAAGGATTTTTTAAATTGAGTACCTAACAAGGTAAAATTCACGATGTTTGGAGTCATTTTTGAAATTACCAGGCTAGCAAAGAAGCAGGAAGATACAACCAATAATGTGAAGAAAAATCAATCCATCAAACCAACCCAGAAATTACACAGGTGATGATAGAATTAGTAACAGGGATGTCAAGACAGTTATACATTTTACATTTATTCTTTATGTTCAGGAAGTTACAGGACAGCTTGAATGTGTTAAGTAAAGGTATGAAAGGTATTTTAAAAATCCAAAAATCACCCTCTCAGATGAATACAACAATGAAATATATCCTGGAGGGGATAAGAAGCAGATTAGACATTAGAAAAGAAAAATTAGTGAACTTAAAGTAACAGCACCAAAAATTAGAAAAACAAGATTGAAAAGATGGTAATTCACTTCAAATTGATCTTATAATTCAATGCAGCCCCTATTAAAAAAACACGTTTTTTGGAGAAATTGACAAGCTTCTCCTAATATTTACATGGAAATCCAGGACAGTTTTGAGAAGGAAGAACAAAGTATGTTGTTGGATGACTACCAGTTTCAGAAATCTCCATAAAGTCGTAGCAATCGAGACAATGTGGCGCTGGGACAGGTACAGACATGCAGATCCCTGCGACAGAGTGATTGGCTTTCATGGTCAACCGATTTTCTTATATTTATTTATTGATTTGAAAGAGAAGAGAAGGAAGAGAGACAGACGGAGAGAAGCATCGATTTGTTGTTCTGCTGATTTATGCATTCATTGCTTGCTTCTCGTGTGTGCCCTGACCAGAGATGGAGCCCACAACCTTGGCGTATCGGGATGACACTCTAACCAACTGAGCTACCCGGCCAGGACTGATCAATTGGTTTTCAGTAGTTTAATCAGTACCTGTCCTGAGTAAAAAGGAATAAACTGAGAACTGCTACAGAATGGTGGAACCTAAAATAAATAGTAAGCTAAGTTAAAGAAGCCAGACACAAAACACCTCATACGATTACATGTATTACGTTTCCAAAAAAGGGCGGAATTGTAGAGATGGAAAGCAGAGCAGTGGCTGCCATGGGCTAGAGGTGGAAGTGGGGCTGGCTACCAACAGGCACCGCAAACGGGGGCATGATGAAAATGTATGAACTGGATGACGGTGATGGGTGCACAACTCAATAAATTTGTTCGAAAACGTTCAATTGTGCAGTTCAGTGGGTGGGTTTCATGCTGTGTAGATTATATCTCAATGAAGAAAACAAGTGAGGGAGGAAGAAGAACCCACAAAGACGAGTGATGAGGAGTGGCGAGCAACACTCTCATTTTTCATTTCACACGCGGGTTGTTCTTATCTCTCCTTTTTCAACTTACCTTTATTATACAAGTTATCTATTATACAAGTTATATATTTTTTACACTTAAAAATTCATGCAAGCCAAAATAGAACAGAAAAAGTTCATATGTAATCCTGGTGTGCAAATCAGTATCTTTAGAATAGAAAACATTCTTCCAAATTTATTTTATATGTTTATCTGTCTGTTTATACTGAAATTTCCTGCCTTATTTTTAAGGGACAGAAATGTTTTCTCTACCCCGTTGATTAGGAACATTTCTAAAGATCCTTGTGGCTAAATAAATTTATAGCATATTCACGTAAATTGTGTTAATTTACAGGAATGGTTCCCCAAGGTGAGGCCAGCTTTGCTCCATCTCTGAGCCCTGGGAGCTCCATGGTGCCGATGCCGATCCCGCCTCCTCAGAGCTCTCTGCTCCAGCAAACTCCGCCTGCTTCTGGGTACCAGTCACCAGACATGAAGGCCTGGCAGCAAGGAGCAATGGGAAACAAGTAAGGGGCGTTTTTATGTCCAAGCATCCCCGATGCACTGCAGCACATAAGAACAACCATTTCTTCACAATCTAAATAGGAGATTATTGGCTGCTGCGATTTGCCAATTCAAGAAACTGAATTTTATATTATTAAATTATCAACAAAGAAAGATAATGCTTTTTAAGTCCTTTAAATGGTTTTTAAGGCAAATTTGCATGTTTACAGTAGAGAAAAGTGGTCTAGTGGCCCCTGACCTTTTCATACCATCATCCCCAGCGCACCTAAGGAATACGGTCAGTGCCCATGAGGAACAGAATGCCCGGGGCAGGTGTAAACACGGGTACTTAAAAAAGTTTTTTATTGAAACACATAAATATCTCAAAAATCTAAAGCAAGAATGGCAATATGTTAGAATTTAATAGGGCTGAATTCAGGCAGGCTTTACTCTTCTCAGTATTGTTTGAAGATTCCGTGGTAACAACAAAGGTTTCGAGGCTTCTTGGGTCCTTCTGCCTCACCCAGCGTTTTGAATCTAGATTTGCAGTGGCCTCATCTTGCCCACTTTGCTCAGAATTATCTCACTAAAGTCACTTCCCTCCCAAATCCTGGCTCCTGAACTTTTCACACATCATTTGGGTTTTTTAAGGGTTTTAATTTGGTTGCATCTTGGTTCTAATGACAGGGAAGCCATTTGAGCTGACAACATAATAAGTAAGGCAGTTAAAGTTGAAAACTCAAGACCATATTCTCTTAAAGTTCACTGAAAGGTGAGGGAGGAAATCTTGCTGGGGAACTCTGTAGCTCTCAGTGAGGACTGTGTGTAAAAAAACTGTGTAACTCTCCATGGGGACTGTGTAAATGAGGTGGAAGTGGAGCTGTCTGTACAACCCGCAAGAAGAATGTCAGCCTCCTAATGTGTTCTGACTCCAGCTTCCTAACACCGCTTTGGACTAGGCGGTCGGTCCTCGCAGTTAGCCCC
Organism: Phyllostomus discolor; assembly: GCF_004126475.2. Classification (NCBI taxonomy): domain Eukaryota; kingdom Metazoa; phylum Chordata; class Mammalia; order Chiroptera; family Phyllostomidae; genus Phyllostomus; species Phyllostomus discolor. The sequence continues at coordinate 12,798,466 of NC_040908.2, forward strand.
TCACAGGCACTCCTGCTCCCTGCTCAGCTCTCCCTCTTCCGCACTGGTGCCCAGCAGAGTGCTCCCAGTGAGACCCAACTCAACTCTTGCCCCATGTCTACACTGAGGCTGTAAGTGTGGCTTGAAAGAAAACATAGGCATGCCCTGTCTGGGTGGCTCAGTGGGTTGGAGCGTTCCTGTACACCAAAATGTCATGGGTTCAGTTCCCGGTCAAGGCATATACCTGGGTTGCGGGTTCAGTCCTCAGTTGGGACGCTCATGTGTGCTTCCGCGTGCGCACTCTCTCTCCCCCTCCCCCCTTCCCCCGCCATCCAACCCCCTCTCTCTCAAATCAGTAAACATATCCTCGAGCAAGGATTAAAAAAAATAATAATCATCATGCTGACAAGTGTGTTCTCCTTGACAGTCAAATTTGTTAAAAGGCTATATGCTCTGTTACTTCATTTCCTCCCATTCCTTGTTGAACCCATCCGACTTTTCATTCCTACCACTCCACCAGAAGTATTCTTGTCAAGGTCATCAATCTTCTACAATGCCAAGTGCAATGATCATCGGTAGCACTTGACATATTTGAGCATTTATGCTTTCTTGACACTCTTCGTTTGGTTTCTGGAGTAACTTTCTCTCTTGAGAAAGGTGACTCCCCTCTTCTTTCAGTCTCCTCCTCTCCCTGACCTCCTTTTGAGGGCCTCAGAGCTCCTACTGGGTGCTCTTCCCCTGTCTACCTGCTTCATTACCCCGTCCAGTCTGACGGCCACACATGCCGTCTCGGTGCCGTGACTCCCAGACACAGGTCTCCAGCGCGGACTCCCCCCCGGACGCCATGCTGCACTACAGCTGCCTGCGCAGTCAGCGTCTCCGCGTAGAAGCCTCGTGGGCATCTCAAACAACATGATGAAAACTGAGGTGACTTTCTCCCTCAAGCCAGCTCCTCTTCTACTTTTCCCCATTTTAGTGAGTGACTGTTTTTCCAGGTATTCAGAAGAGCACCTTTCCACCTTTTCTTACATTCCTGCTTCAAGCATATCCCATCAGCCAATCGTGTCAGCTTCTCAGCAGCTCTCACCCGTCACCTGTCCCACAGGCACACTTAGGTGCACTTCACCCTCGTCTGTTTCCCCGACCACGGCAGTAGCCTTCGGTCTCCCTGCAGCCACCGTTGCTGCAGCCACAGACAGCACGCCAGCCTTTCCTCAGCGCCCTCCTGCTTGCCCAGCCTACACCATGGGGCCCATAAAGCCCCACTTAATCTTGCTCCTGGACACTTCTCTGACCTCATCTGCTATTCTCATCACTCAGCCTGCCACCCTGGCTTCTGTTTATTCTTCTGTTCCTCAGGCGTGCCAAGTACATTGCAAACTCAGGACCTTTGCATTTTTAAATCCCTCTGCTGGAACGTTCTTCTGTCAGTAGCCACATGGTTTGCTCTCTCACACTTCAAGTCTCTGCTTAAATGTCACCTTGTTAAACACAGATATTGAATGTCACCATAGTAAACTTCCCTGACCATCATTGCTAAAACACCACCACTTCCTACCCCGGGCTCCTTCCTTCTCTTCTCCAGCGCTCAACACATGACAGATTGTGTGTTAGTCTGTTTATTTATGGCCCGTCCCTCCGACTAAAATACAGGCTTCGTAAGAGCAAGGACTTTGTTTTTGTTTACTTCCGTGTGTCCGTCCTTTAGAAAAGGTAAGCGCTTAACACGCGTCTCTTGGACAGATGAGAGCAGAGATTTCCTGTTCCTACCTAAGTCACTTCTTGGATTCAGATTCAATGTGGACTTCACTTGTTGTACTTTAGCAGTTTCTGTGGACTTTGACTTTCTCAAGTCATTTGAGATAGAAAATAATTGTCACCAACTTTCCAAACTTTCACACTCGCCTATGTGGTTCATGTGTAGAAGCTTACTGCTCAGCGCAGGCGGCACATATTTTGTGACCACGCACCGTCCCTGTGGCGCAGGGCCAGGTGTCCGCAGGAACAGGGAGAAACAGCCCCTGCTGTCAGGTTACCCAGAGCCTGGCTGGGGACATGAGTAGAGGGAAGAGGAGTAAAGGACAGAGGACCTCCAAGTAGGACGAGGTGTTCCGAGATAGTATAATACGATTCTTTTTCGTTGTCTCTCCGGTGACTAGAGAAATAAAGGGTTAAACCAAATCTGAATGTCCCGGAACTGCGCAGTGTTTCTGTGTAACCCTAGTCGGGAGGGAGAGCCCTCGTGCTCATTAGCATTTGAAAGGCTAAGAAGGCCGGTGGTTTAACCCTTTGCTTCTCAGACTTACTTGACCAGGAACTCTCCTCCCTGCTTGTCAGTGCCTGTGTTATTTGTGGAACCCACTTTGGGCCAAAGTCTTAATTTTTCCCTCTTCCCCCCAGGATTTAGGGGCTGCCGAATACTGTGGTAACTGCCAGGAGGTCGACCAGAAAAGCAGAGGGCAGGGTCTTTCCCGCACTGGGCCTGAGTTGCCAGCGAGCCCCACAGTCCACCCAGGACCTGGAACTGAGGCCCCAGAAGGGGTTGGTCTTCCCCCCGTGAGGGAAGAAGCTAAAATGGAGCTATTGGCGAGAGCAGTTTGAAAGAACTTAATATATAGTCCCAAATGTAAATTTGACAAGAAATTAAATCCCGAGCTTTTCCCCCTCAGTATGACGTCATTGCAGTCCTTGAAGCTTCTGCATGCATTAACTTACATAAGCCCTGAGGCTCCACAGCGGTGATTTGTGTATCCATTGACAAATGAGCATTGTCTACAGCAGAAATGTTCTCATTAGACAGTGGGCAGTTAGACTAATAGGTTTCTCTCTCTCCTTTAGTTGTGGGGACACTGCCTCTCAAACGTACACGCTGTGCAGATATTAGTGGTTCACAGATGCATTATTGACCATTTATTTCCTGGGCATATCATTTTCTTGGGAGCATTTGTGTTTTATAATTACTTGGGGGGAAATTTGCTACTTGCCTTCAGACATGGTGAAGGGGCTGTTTCTCAGCCTGTTGGTGTCAGTATGATTACCTTCATCTGCCGGAAGTTGTAAATGTCAGTACATCCTGTTTACTTCCCAAGAGCTAGCAAGGAATAGATAAGTCATTGACAGAGTAAATAATTTTTTTAATTCTCCAAAGTTAACATTAAAACAGGTAGCATTTTCCCAGCAGCTTATTGTTTAACAACTGGTAGATAATCATAAAACATTTGGTGGTTTTATACAACTTACAAAAGACACAATTCATACATTCTCCTTCAGATGTGTATATTTGCATCATGTAGAATTTTGTCATCATATGAGAAGTTGCAAGTTGTAGTTACTTGGAGTTTGTCCCATACTCTTCTACGTACTAATAGAAACTGATTTAACATTTGAAATCCTAAAACCATTTTGATGGTTAAATGGGTAAATTTCAGTTATCTAGAAGATTTACTTATATGGAAAATTTCCTTTCTTAATTATTTCGATAATTGGAGGTTATCAACTCTGATACTAGGCCAGATAATTGTAACTTAAAATGAGCTATTTTTTTTATTAAATCCCTGGGGCAGAGTTCAAAATGCATCTGAATTATACTTAATCCTTATATATTGTAATATGATAAAGCCTATGTGTAACTTAAGGATGTGAAAGGCTGTCTTTGGAATTCTGTCTAGTAATTAAGAAACGGAGTCCAGTCACATTATCCCCACGCTCATGATGGGTGGATGTAATCGGGACTGTTTTTGAGTTAACAGTGTGTTCGGCCAAGCGGTCCAGAGCCAGCCCGCGCCCGCACAGCCGGGAGTCTACAACAACATGAGCATCACCGTGTCCATGGCCGGCGGGAACACCGGCGTTCAGAACATGAACCCGATGATGGGCCAGATGCAGATGAGCTCTTTGCAGATGCCGGGAATGAACACTGTGTGCCCTGAGCAGGTAAGTGGCACAGCTGACACACTCGCTACACATGCACACGCACACACACACACACCCCACCATACCACACCGTGAGTTCTTCTTCTAAGGAAAGCCAGGCATGTTCACAGTTACTCATCACAAATAGCCACACTACTCTATTCTTTCCCACTATCTTTTGATAACTACTATCCTGTAAGATATAAGGTGGAAATTTTGACAGACCATATAAGATTTTAGTCTCGTGAAATGTTAGTGTTTTAGATTTATTATAAAATGATACATATACCACATGGGCTTGGAACTTACTCCTTTATATTCTGAACACATTTTTTTCATTTCTCCCTTTCAATTGACATTTATTTAGTACTTGCTAGTATGAAGATAGCTCCATAGGAGATAATGTTGACAAGCTAGGGACACACAGTGTAAACAGAGAATCTGTGGCTAACAGGACAGAATAGCTGTGTAAGAGACGGACCCCCATGGACCACGCAGATTATGCCAGGTAAGGGGTACATACTCTTAACTACTGAGGGTGGGAAGGAAACATCCCAGTTAGGAAAGGCTTCAGGGAAAATGTGCCTAAGGAAATAGAATGGAAGGAGTATTTAAGGCTAGTCATCACAGCGTGATCCAGGCAGGGATAGAAGTTGAAAAGCCTAGTGAATGGTAAAGGGATATTTATTCTATATTTAGAGCAGAATTGATGTGGTAAGCTTTTTAGGGGTGCTAAAGCCCATCTAAATGTTTAGAGTTTATCCTGGAGCTTCCTGAAGATTTTTAAAGAGAGAACAACTAAATTCAAAGTGGTATTTAAGAAGATCATTGGGGTAATTCCTTGTAGTTCATTATCACTATCAGCAACCACACAGTAGACTGTGGTGACTAGGCTCTGGCCACGAAGCCCTAATTTACAAGTCTGAAAACATGTGAATATGGTTACCTTTTCCATAGAAGTTCTCTCTGATACTACTGTTTTTTTAAATCCCTACTCCCCAGGTATCATATAGTAAGCCTAAGGAGGTTAGCAGGGAAAAAACCAACAACTTAGCGATCCACATCTTACAGCAAAATGAAAGAAGCAGATTGGATTGTTTCTTGTCCTTATTGTCTTGAGCTTATTCAATTATTACTATTTTAAGAGATTTTATTTATTTATTTTTAGAGAGAGGGGAAGGGAGGAAGAAAGAAAGGGAGACAAACATCAACGTGTGGTTACCTCTCGCACACCCCTACCCGGGACCTGGCCTGAAACCCAGAATGTGCCCTGACTGGGTATTGAGCCTGTGACCCTTTAGTTCGCAGGCCAGCGAACTAAATCCACTGAGCCACACCAGCAAGGGCGATCTTATTCAGTTATTAGAATTATGTACTCTCTACAGTACATAAACAGTAGATTAAATTATGTACTCTCTATAGTACATAAACAGTAGATTAAAACAAAGTAATAAAAATGTAATGAGGTTAAAGAATATTACATTTAAACTGTATTTCTTATATAGTGGGTCTTGCTTTTTTATTCAATTTGATATTCTCTGCCTTTTCAGTCAAGTGGTTAGCCCATTTACATTTAATGTGATTATTGATGTGGTTGGACATGAATGTCTTTTTTTCTTTTTGTCTCATTTCTTGCCTTTTTTTGTTTAACTGAATATTTAAATTCATTTTATCTCCTTTGTTGGCTATATATATACATACATATATGTGTATATATACACACATATATGTTTATAGTTATAACAAGAAATAGTTTATAGTTATAATTATAAACATATATGTGTTTAAAACATATATAAATGTCTTTTAATTTTATTGTTGCTTTAGAGTTTATAGTGTACATCTTTACCTTATCATCATCTGCTTTCAAGTGATACTGTATCACCTCATGTGTAATATAAAAATTTCACCACAGTTCACCTCCCTCCTGTCTGTTGTCACTGTACATACCGCGTTTTGCCATGTATAACGTGCACTTTTTTGCTCAGATTTTTTAGGGGAAAAAAAGGACGTGTGTTATACACGGGTGTGATAATTGCATGCCATGGGTATAATTTCATGTATGATGAGCACAAAAACCGTGGGTGCACATTATACATGGGTGCATTACACATGGCAAAATACAGTAGTATGTCTACATATCCGACAAAATAATTGTTACTGCTTTTTACTTTAAACAGTCAATTATATTTTCTAGAAATTTAATAAGAAGGCTTTTGTTTTTACCATGTAGTCAGTTCCAGTGTCCTTATTCCTTTGTGTGGATCCACATTTCCCTCTGGTGTCGTCTTCCATATGCCTGAGCCGTTCTCTGGCAGTTCTTACGGTTTAGGCCCGCAGGCGACGGATTCTCTCGGCTCCTGTATGTATGGAAAAGTTTTTTGTTTCACCTCCATCTTTGAAAGTCCTCTCTGAATTCCAGGTTGGCAGTTTTAGCTCTTAGTACTGTAACGTACTTTAAATACTACAGCATCTACGACGTGACATCTGCTGTCGTTTAGTCTTTGTCCCTCTGTACGTGATGGATTTTTTCCCCTCCCTGGCTGCTTTTAAGGTTATTGACTTTACCACTGGTTTTAAGCAATTTGATTATGATATGCTTTAATGTGATTTTATTCATGGTTTTTGTGCTTGGTTGGACTTCAGTGAGCTTCTTGATTTATGGATGTGTAATTTTCATCAAATTCGGAAAGACGTCAGTCAGTATTTCTTCAAATATTTGTCTTGTCGCCACCCCCGCCCCTCCTTCGGAGACTCCAGCTGCAGGTGTCATGGGCCCCCTGCGGTGGTCCCACAGCTCACCAGTCGCCTGGGCCTGGGGGTGGGGATGGTGTGAGGTCCGCCTTTTCCCCCACTGTGTCTCATTTCGGATAGTCAGGCACATTGACCTTTTCTTTTGCAATGTCTGATTTTTTCATTTTACCCAGTGTATTTTTCATCTCAGATGTTGCTATTTTCACCTCTAGAAGCTCAGTTTGGACCTTTCTTATGTCTCCCATATCTCTTAACACGTTCAGTCTTTCCTCTCTCTTCTCGAGCATGTGGAATGTGGTTGTTATAACAACTGCCTTAATATCCTTACCTGTCAGTTCCCTCATCTGCGTCTTTTTGGGATTGGTTTCAATTGGTTGACTTTTCATTATGCGCCGTATTTTTCTGCTACTTTGCATGCCTCATATGTTTTATTGGATGCTAGACATATGAGTTTCACCTTGTTGATATTCCTATAAATATTCTTGAGCTTTGTTTGGGGGAGTGGTTAAGTGATTTGAAAATAATTCAGTCCTTTCAGGTCTTGCTTTTTTCTTCAGCGGGAACAGAGCAGCATGTATTATAGGGCCAAGTGCACCCTACTACACAGGCAGAACCTTTCTGGTGTGCTACTTCATACTGCATGGATTATGATGCTTTTTTCCACTCTGGCTGGTGGGATCAAGACCTATTCCCAGCTTTGTGTGATCTTTGAGAATTATTGCATGTCAGTCTTTTCAAGTGAACTTCTTCTCTGCTTTGGGTAGCTCCCGACATCCCTTATCTGATCCGCACCAAGCTGTGGACTCACGAGGATCTGCAGATCTTTGGCACTTCCCGTCTGTGTAGGGCTCTTCCCCGCCCTGGGAATTCCAGCCGCCTTGGCCATCTCAGGCTTCCAGCTGCATCTTCTCAGCCGAGGACGCCTGCCAGGCTCCGCCTGGGTTCCCGGTCCCCACGCTACAACCTGGAGGTTCCCTCCAGGCAGCAGGCTGGTGTGGTCACAGCACTCGCCTCAATTCTTTCCCAACGCCTAAAGATAACTTTCATTTATTGCCTTTGTCCGGTGTCTTGAGTGCCTTCATTTCATATGTTTTGTCCAATTTTTAGTTGATTCAAGCAGAGGATAAATCGGATCCCTGTTACTGAATCTTGACTGGAAGTGCAAGCCTTTTGTTAATTAACTTTTGTGTGTGTGAACTAACTTGTTACTGGAGTATCATATATAAGAATATACAGAAGTATGCTACCAGATACATTGTTACAAGCCGAACACACCTTTGTTGCCACCCGCCACATCGGCATCACCAGCGCCCAGAAGTTCTCAGACTCCTACAAAGGGAACCGCTGTCCTGACGTGTAACAACGTAGTCAGTTGTTAACCTTTTATTTCTGTTGTCCTTCTGTTACTTTTCTGTCAGTGAGGTCGTTTTTCATGGAAGAATTAGCTCTTAAAGTCAAACAACTAGCTTGTAATTTGGTCTTGTGCTTATCTTTAATAGATAAACGATTCAGCACTGAGACACACAGGCCTCTACTGCAACCAGCTTTCATCTACTGACCTTCTCAAAACAGAAGCAGATGGAACCCAGGTCAGTAAGAAGGTTCTAAGCCCAGAGCTGTCAGGTGCACTCTGGAGACGCAGGATGCTTTGTGCAGCCTCGTGGCTAAGAGCCTGGCCTTGCGCGTCAGACCGGGTGTGAGTCCTGGCCCTCCCCTCCGTGGCTGTGTCGTCTCGGCGTGTCAGGGCGCTTTGCTGGGCTGCCGTGTGGTAACCGCCAGAACTAACGAAATGCCTGCTTATAGGATTGTTGAGAGGGTTAAATGAGATAAGGTTTCAGAAGGTTTCATTTAATGTGGCCACTAATTATTTCGTAAATAAACATAGTGCTCAAATTCATGTGTAACCACAACACTTGGAAGATCTTGGTAAATTCAAATAAATGTCTGCTATGTACTCTGCCTCCTTTTAGAAGTTTGTGTTAAAATAGTATCAGAAGCACGGGTGGCTACTTCCTTATATTAACCTAAATTTAGAAATGTCGGAGGTTTTAATTCACTTCAGTAACTTTGGTGTATTCTTTAGTCTCTTAATAAATACTTTAAAAAAATTTTTAAATACCAGCATTATGCTAAGGTGGTGATACAGAGGAACAGGATACATGTTTGCCCTTTAGGTGAACTGTGTGAAGAAGTGAGGAAAAGGAGTTAGGGTGCGAAATGCATGTAAGACTTGCCAGGCACTGTGCTAGGGACTGCGCTTTATCTCATGCAAGCCTTGCGATGACTCTGTGCAGGAGGCAGGATCCCTTTCCTTCACAGACGAAAGAAACAGAACAGGGCGGGGGGCGGCGGGGGGCGGTTAACTACATGCACAATGCACAGAGCGAGTGAGCGGCAGAGCTGAGGTCCAAACCCAGGTCTTTCTAACGCCGGAGTCCCTGCTCCGTCTGCTGTCCCACTCAGGGCCTGTGAGGGATGGAACACACAGACTTATGCGCATAAATTGTCACTTAATCAAACAGGCAAACTCAAGTTTCTGTTACAAGTGAAAGGAGCCATATGTGTTAAGAAGAAGACATCACTGAGATGGTTAGAAGAGCATTTACACAGGAGATGGGACTGATCTGGGTCTTGTGGGGTAGTGAGCAAGGCCAAGTGAGGGAGAAAGGTATTCTGGTTGGTTGTCAGAGGCTGGGGTGGGGGTGAACTCGAAAGTCTAAGGATTGGAAGTAGAGGGCACAGAGAAAGGGAAACAGTAATTGCTTAGCATAGTCCTGGGAAACCAGGTTCACCGAAGAAAAGTAAAGAAAGGGTTTGTGATAAGAATTCATAGGAATTAAAATTGATAAAGTGGATTGGGATAAACTTCCAGGGGGCTTGAATGCTATATGTAGGGATTCAGATGCAGTCCCTCAGATGAAGCTGCACCCCTGAAAGCGAACAACGATCAGAGCGCCAGATTGGGTCTTGAGCGGGAGGAGGGGAAAGGAGGAGCACTGGGCAGCCAGCTCTGGGGGAGGGAGGTGGGTCAGGGGGCTGTGTCCCTAGTGTGTGCAGGAAGGGACAGGACCTGAGGCCTGCAGGGCTGAAGAGGGGGGATTTTGTGATGGGGAAGAGGAAGTCTCCATTCACTAGAAGGTTTTTTGTTTTTTAAAGATTTTTATTTAGCCCTGGCTGGCTTAACTCTGTGTGTTAAGCACAGGCCTGTGAACCAAAGAGTCACCGGTTCAATTCCCAGTCTAGGGCACATGCCTGGATTGCAGGTCAGATCCCCAGTAGGGGGCATGTGAGAGGCAACCACACACTGATGTTTCTCTCCCTCTCCCTCTCTTTCTCTTTCCCTTCCCCTCCCTCTCTAAAAAAAAATAAATAAATAAAGTCTTTAAAAAAATAAATAAAATTTATTTTTTAGAGAGCAGGGGAGGGAGAAAGACAGGGAGAGAAACATTGATATGGGAGAGATGCATCAATCCATGGATCAGCTGCCTCCCGCACGCCCCCCAACCAGAGACCCGACCCGCAACCCCGGCATGTACTCTGACCGGGACTCAGACCGGCAACATTCTGGTTCGCAGGCCAGCGCTCAGCCCACTGAGCCACACCAGCCAGGGCACTAGAAGTTTTTTTTAAAGTCTCACACCTACAGATAGATATACTGGGCAACTCAACAAGTTAGCGAAAACAAAACAACCAATGAATTTCCTGAGCCTGAGGCAGTATTTGACTGGAAGTAAAAACCATGCTGGAAAATCTTAAGAGGCTGGGACTCGGCTCTCACACCACCCTTCTCACCTGGCAGACCGGAAGGTGCTTTTGCACCTTGCTCGGCCCGCCTGTGAGTGTGCGGCTGTCCTAGAAGCCCTCTGAGGCCTGGTCTGAGGGGCCTGGTTTTTAGGGGCCTAGTTTTTGAAGTTCAAAGTGGCTGAAATGTGTACTGTTTAAAGCTGGGTTTAATCTTTTACATTTTTTAAAATTTCAATACAGACTATTTTTCAATAAAGTGTTATTTTTTACAGAAGCAGACTTTTCTCTGTAGTTTGTTTTTTCATGCCTTTATCTAGAGCATTTTTAAGTGTTTGGGGACAGAAGAATCTTTTGCTCTGCCCCAGTATGTCATATGTTGAAATAGATAAACATGAAGTTTTATGTTAATTGTTTTTAAAAACCAGTGCCTAGAAGAGCTGTAGTTTGTGGTTATTGTACATTTCAGTGGCAGAATCTTCCTTCTGTTGTAACCCATCATGACATCTCTCTCCGCCTCAGCGTGGGCGTTTCTGTCAAACGGACGTTGGGGACCGAGTTACAGAGAGGAGTAGAGACAGACGTACTGGTCAGGAGAAGAACAAGGAGAGGAGTTCTGGGGGGGGGGGGGGCTGTGTTTGGAGCGCTGGGACGAGGAGGCGGCAGTGAGACAAAGGAACGAACGGGAACTGGGAACGAAACACAGACTAGAGAAGAGGAGGCCCGGAGAGGTTGTGCGGGGCTCGGAGAGAGGAGGGCCAGCGGGAGCTCTCGAAGGGAAAGTAGGAGCGAGGAGCTCAGAGAATGAAGGTCGAGGAAGACACTGAGCTGGTATGTATTAGGTGCACAAGGAAGAGCCCCAAAGAAAACGACAAGTGGGAGCATATGGAGGCAAGAAGGAAAATTGGAAACTGGGGAAAGAGGAGGGTGAAGAGAGGGAGGCTGAGGAGGGACACGACGCTAATCTGAGTAGAGATTTGATTCATCAGGCAGTGAACAAGCTCAGGGCTGTCTGCTCTAGCTGAGAGGGAGTGGGCTGGAGGTGTCGCTGGATCGAGAGGACCAGGGGCTAGGCATGCAGTTGGGTCATCAGGACATTTGACATTTGACCAGTGAAGGTTGATGGAGAACAACTTTTATTCAATTAGGATAAAAGAATTGTTTTCAGAAAAGCTGAGTGTAGTTGGAGAGAATTAGTGAAGAATGGCCAAAAGCTGCATCACTGATCTGAAATCCCCCAGCAACCTATTGAACACAGGCTCAGTGCGCCCCAAACTTGAGACCCTTAGGTAGATGTACCTAGGTGACTGAGGAGGCGCCTCCATCCTTGGCCTGGAACACTCACAAGTGTGGCAGTGGCCTGCATCAGTTCCACAGATAGCTTTTTAATAAGACCCATTGGTAAAGACTAACTTCTGGTTGTGTTTTCCCAGTAGAAAATGCTAGAACTACGCAACTGTAGACCTTTTTAAAGGAATGGTATTATTACTGAAATTAGTTAAAGGGAAAATTCACACTGTTCACAGCTAGTAGTTTGCTGTTCTTTTGAGCTCCGGTGTTGAAATGGATTGTCTATCAGGAAAAAAAAAGTTAAATATAAAATTGTTCTGCTAATGGTTTGCTGTGATCCTAAAGGTGATATATAAAGAAGCTATGCAATAGTACACTTAGATACTACTTAAACCTTCTGGACATTAACTTTAGTAATGCTGATGTCCTGTTACTGAGTTGTGGTGGTTTTATTTTGCTAATGCTTGGTTAAAGCCCTTAATGTTCTAACGTCGTATTTTCTATCCTATTAAAGTCATCTATAGAATGCTTTGAAGCCAGTTTTCCAAATAACATGTGTGCTTTGTTTTTTTTTTAAACCCACCACTGGATACCCAGACTCCTAAACTGGGCTTTTCCCAATCTTGGCAATATTAGCGACAATGCTCACTTTCAGTATTGATGGCAACCCCGTAGGAGGCTTGACCAGTCCGATTTTTATTTTATTTTTAAAGTGTGAACTTTCCAGAACCCTGAGCAAAATGAGTGCAGCAATTTTCTTTTTGTAGGACAAGAAGACAGAAGAGTTCTTCTCTGTGGTGACTACAGACTAGAGGAATGCTCTAGTGAGTTTCCACTTCAAGTAGTACCCACTCATAAGCCGGGGGGGCAGATCCTGCCGTCTAAACACATCTTTCGTTTGTGTTCCAGCAGGTGCAACAGGTTCAGGTGTTTGCTGACGTCCAGTGTACAGTGAATCTGGTAGGCGGGGACCCTTACCTGAACCAGCCTGGTCCACTGGGAACTCAAAAGCCCACAGCAGGACCACAGACCCCCCAGGCCCAGCAGAAGAGCCTCCTTCAGCAGCTACTGACTGAATAACCACTTTTAACGGAATGTGAAATTTAAATAATAGACATGCAGAGATATACAAATATATTATATATTTTTCTGAGATTTTTGATATCTCAATCTGCAGCCATTCTTCAGGTCGTAGCATTTGGAGCAAAAAAAAAAAAAAAAAGAGGAGTTCACTTTTGTTGGGATTGAGAGATGTTTTGTTTCTTTGTGAGGCCTTGGCTATTGAAAAATAACAAGGCAGAACAGTTGGACAATCTATTTCTTGAGCCAAATTTAATTATTCTTATTTTTGTAATCAGTCATTGGCTTCTTATCTGGATGAAGGCCTTCGGAGGAGAACCAAAACGACAAGCTCCAAGGGGAAGGCAAAGTCCCGCCTCCGCTGGCTCCATTCCGACCCTGCCCCTGCCCCTGCCTAGGAAGGAGGCCCAGGCACTGTGCCGGCGCCAGGCCACCGAGGGCCGCCACGTGTCTCCGAATCCACAGCCCTTCCTGACCCGGGCAGCTCCTGCGTACAATCAGCTTCTCCTAGCAACTCTGTCTCTGTTGGCTTCAAGAGAATATTTTGCCTCCACATATCTACCCCTTCTCCTTTTTTAAAAGATGGATTTAAACCAAGATGCCTCCAGGAATGAGAATGAAATGAGTGCATTCACAGAGGAATCCAAAAAATACGGTTTGGGGAAAATGCAATAATTTTTGATGAGATGGGTGAAGGACAAGAAGCGAGTTCTGTCAATTGTTGTAGATACAATTTTCTGATTAAATCTGGAAAACAAAAAGCAGCCTGTTCTTTCTGCTTTTATTGTATTAACAGCTGAGGTAGCTAAAGTTATTTAAAATAAAATTAAATTTATGATCCAAGTAGCTTATTTTTCCCTTTAAATCTCATTGTAAATATATTTGATTTCTTGTAGAAATTTATTTCCGTCTGTTTAATTTTATGGCTTTATTATTATACTCTTGATTTTTCTATACTTGTGTGTGAAATATAACATTGATTGAATTGCAGTTACATTCGGCTAGTAACATTGCGTTATTTTAATAACTGTGACACCATGTACGGATTTCCTTTGGGTTCACACGGACATGCCAGCGGCCAGAAAGAGCTGTCCAGATGGGCCAGAGCGCCCTGCCCCGGGGCGTCCCCGGGGCCATCTCATTTGAGAGCGGTGCGAGCCGCTCTCCCCAGACGTACACAGGCTACTTCTACAGAGAAATACCAGTGCTCAAAGAAAACCTTCTTACTTTTTTCTAGATTGACTTGGGGAATTCGAATTTTCATCAGTGCAAGTATAAATTTATCCTGCTGTGAGGCTAATTGGTACCATATTTTCCCTTTGTGTCTTGTCACTCTGCCACGTCTTGTCTCCTCCTGGCCCGAGTCAAGGACCCAGTGAACTGACTTTCTAGTTCTGGAAGTTCTGCTGCAAGGCCAGGAAAGCTCGAGAAAGGGAGTGTGGAAGAAGCAAAGGCAGACCCCGCCGCCCGCCTCTGCCTGCACTCCTGGGCCTGTGAACGACGCCGACACCTGACGTTGCGCACCAGCTACCTCTGCTTCCCTGGCAGAGAAAAGGCCATAAGAACTACCGGTGGGAGAGGAGCTTGGACTCAGACATCAAGGAAGAAGCCATTTTCCCAGGTCCTCCTTTCTGCATCTCACCACCCCTAGTTCCAGACAACTCCACCGAACCGCATCTATTCAGAAAGCATACCGAATCAGAGATTGGTGGAAGGGCTCACATGGGTAGCAACTATGAAAGAGAAATAGGACACTCAGTTACAAACATTAACTCTTTTAGTTTTTCAGAAAATGCATCCCTGATTTCATTCATTCCCAGCTTGAAAGCCCAGCCATATTACTCTAATCCCTACCAAACTGCTCTAGGATGTCATTCCTGTTCTGTTTGTGACAGTTAGACGTGCAGACTTCAGGAAGTTCACCTTTAACTTCAGCATTCCAGATGAAGTTTCCTGACTCAGTGCTTTTGCGTAAGGACCTAGAAAAAAAAGTGGTAAGGAGAATTGGAGATGCTAACATCCTCCCCCATCCCAACTGCACCTTAAAGTATGCATGTCACCTTCAAGGTTTTATAATTGCACTGTTTGTTTTATGTATGTACAGATTAAAATTATTGCTACATTTGAGGAAAATAAAATTGCTTGCTTCTATGTAATTCCTGTCATTCCACAGGAAACGCACTTTTCCAGCTACTGAATAGAATTTGTTTAACAACCTCATGGGTTGCCTTTTCATTTACAGGGAAGAAATGAAACCTACATCCTGCAGAAATTGCCAAAGCCCACAATGACTAACAGGTAATTAAAGGGTAATAAAAGAAATGCTCTCTGAGGCTAAAGACCCTCCAAGTCACCCTAACGTGAACCAGCCCAGTGAAATTCGAGAGGGTGGAAGTGAGGTCGTGCTAGTGGGCCTCGAGGAAACCCTGACCTGGACCATTTGTCTGAAGATTACACAGCCTGATCTGGCTGTTGGTTGCCCGGGAGATCCGAGCCAGGCAGCACCTCAGGGTCACGAGATGCCCTGTCTCTCACAGTGATTGGCTTTTATATACTAATGTTTATTATTATGCAGATGTTGAGTCTGACTTGAGGAGGCTCCTTCAGTCTGACCATGCATTTCACATTGGGCCCTGTTTCTTATTTGTGTGTTTTTAAGGTAGTTTACATCCACTAATGCTTGGCTGAGCAGGGCCTGGGTAAGGCGAGGGTAAGTATGATACTTAGTAGAAGACAGGGAAGGGTGTATATCCCACATACATTCCTACACACACATACACACAGATTTGATAGCTGTTGACAAGTCGTGTTTATGGGCAGCAAAACCTTTTTCTCCCAAAGTTGGGATAAGGTAAAAACGATACTTCTCCTAGATGAACCTAACCATTGATTTAAATTTGTCCCCAAGTAGTTGTGGGAAGGCCATTAGAAAAACAAATAGAAACAATTGAGGAAAAGTGAGGCTGATATAGGGAAATTTCATCTTCTTTATGGTCTTGTTTAAGATAGGTTTCGCACTTAGAAACCACCTTCTGGGTCCTGACAAAGAAAAAAAAGGACGGCTGTCTGCTTGCACAGGAGGTTGTGCAGATTTCCTTGCCGGTGAACTGACCTCCCCAGAAGAGCAGCTCCACTGGAACAGAGGGAGTAATCCAGAGCAAGCTCGGGCCTTGACCACTCCTGCATCTCTGGAAAGGATCTTGATGGGTGAATTAAGTGCAGTAATTCTTTCGACTGGAGAAAACTGCCAAAGGCAGCATTCCTTCATCAAGAACCTTGTCTGCCAGTGCTAACTTAGTTTTTTTTTTTTATTCATTTATTTTTTAGAGAGAGGGGAAGGGGGTGCAAAAGAGAGGGAGAGAAATATCAGTGCAAAAGAGATATATCAATTGGTTGCCTCTCATATGTGCTCCAACCAGAGACCAAACCCACAACCCAGGCAAGTTCCCTCACTGGGAATTGAACCAGTGGTGACCTTTTACTTTGCAGGACGATGCCCAACCAACTGAGCCACACTGGTCAGGGATAGTGTTCTTTATACTCTTTATTTTTATTGCACAAGAGCTCTTAACAAGATTAAAGAAATGCAAAACTCTGGCCTCATTCACTCATTTAATACATTTAATTGTTTTTATCCAAGGTAGGAGGGATATGGAAGGATCCGGACAGACAGGGACCCCTCCCTCCCAGAGCTGATACTCACATGGAGGGACTTACATAGTTACAATCAGAATTGGGTTTAGTGGTATAAAGGGGAGTTAGAAGTTGCTTCGTGAGACCATGTCTACGGCATCAAGGAGGGTTTCCTAGAGGACGAAATGGCACTTGAAATGAGGTTTGCAGGGTGATGAGGGAGTAGCCAGTGAAGAGCAGTCAGAGGAACAGCACGTGCAAAGGCCAGGAGACAGGAAGGAGCCCCAGAGAGCTGGTTTTTTACATTGTTAAGCAATGTTCTTAGGTTCTTGTAAACATTTTATCAGAATTATATTAGCTGGTAGACTGGAAAGTAATTCACATCAGCCTTGGGCCCCAGCAGGAACATGAACTAGGCTTTGGGATCCTCACTTGGGAGTGGCGCCAGCCACTAGCTGAGGTCTCTTCCGTGACGAGCTCCACCCAGCCAGAAGTGCAGCCCTGTACATATTTTACACAGGCTATTGTTGTTGATGACAATATTAAAAATGGTCAGAAGAAGTCAATTAGTACTGTAACAATTTGTAAGGTGCTTTCAGGTACATTATCTCATGTAATCCCCTGCAGTCCTTGGAGCAAGTTCTTGTAAAAAGAAAAATTAAAAGCTTATGACACAAACACTTTCAATCAGTGGATTGGGACTTGAAACCGAGCCTCCTAATTCCCAGTTCCGAATTCATTATCCTGGACTATGATGATGTAGGACTAATTTGGAGTCTGCAGACGTTAATCTCACTGTGTGACCCTAGGCAATTTTCTCATATGAAATAACTTTAAAAACGGGCTCTGCAAAGAGGAACGAGAATTCGAGGACGGAGGAAGAGAGGACCTGGCCCCTTCTCTGCAGGCAGGCAGAGCCTGCGCATTGGAGGCCTGAACGGAGGTGAGTTTAGGCATAAAGTCGGCAAGGTGTCCCGCTATGATTTTGGGAGAGGCGTTCTGCCCCTTCCTATCTAAACAGGAAACTAAAAGGGGAGACCATGAAGCTGCACCGTCATCCCTTGGCTTAAAAGAACGTTGGGAAATGCGGGTTCCTTGGGCAGGTGTAAAATGACCCACGGGATCCTTTTTGTAAGGCAGGAAATTTGGTTTCTTGGATGAGATTATAAAAGCATTCACTTTTCTCTGGCTCTTGATTCCAGACAGAATTTTTCTCCCTGGATTTGGGCTCTGGTCTAATCACTTGTGCTTCTCTCAGAACTTTGGTAGTTTGTGCA
The DNA here is from genome assembly GCF_004126475.2 of Phyllostomus discolor. Lineage (NCBI taxonomy): Eukaryota > Metazoa > Chordata > Mammalia > Chiroptera > Phyllostomidae > Phyllostomus > Phyllostomus discolor. The sequence continues at coordinate 12,816,132 of NC_040908.2, forward strand.
ATGAACAGAACCATGCAACGCCCACAGGTATCTGTAGCAAACCTGAGACACGGGCTTGGGAAAAAAATGCTAAAAAGGAATATTCCATTAGGTGTTCCTCCCACTCTGATGCCCAGAGGCCCTAAGGTACAGAATAATACAAAAGCTTGGGCCAAGGTTTTGGTGTTTATTCCATCTTTTTGATGAGCGGCTGCGGTGTGCACACTGTGACGGGCAGCGTGGGAAGTACAGATGCTTGGCTGAAGCTGCCTCCTTTCTAATTAGTGGAGCCTCTCCATCAGTTAAGGATACTTTTCTTTCTACGCTGCCAGGCAATATGCTAGGCTAATATTCTTGTGCTAATAACCTCTTAGTTTGTACAGCACTTTCACATGCAATATGTCATTTGATCTTCAAAATCCTGTGAAGCAATTAGAGTAGGTCACAGCCTTGTTTTACAGATGGTGAAGCTGAAGCTCAGATTTTGGGCCAGGTGGCCGGGCAGTGCTGCAGCGCAGAGTCAGTCCTTGGGCCTTGGGATGAAACCTGCCGTTGTTTCCCCTGCACAATGCAACTGCTACAGATAAAAGCACCAGGAGACCATTTTTTAAAGGAAAGATTTTATTTATTTTTAGAGAGAGGGGAAGAGAAGGAGAAAGAGAGAGAGAAACATCCATGTGTGGTTGCGTCTTGTGCTCCAACTGGGGACCTGGGCTGCAACCCAAGCCTGTGCCCTGACTGGGAATCAAACCCATGACCCTTTGGTTTGCAGGCCCATATTCAATCCTCTGAGCTACACCAGCCAGGGCCCCTTTTTAACTCAGTTGAAAATTGATGAGTTAAAAATTGTTCTCTAGAACTCAAACTTCCTTAGAAGTTTGGCAGGGTTTCCATTTGGAAAGTAAACTGGACACTAACTTTGGATTTGTTGAAGTACTGATTTTTTCCCCGTTTTAAATTTATGTGAGGGTCATGATTCTGAAAAGAATCCCTATACTCTTTCTTTCTTCTTTTCCCTTGAACTCAGTACCACTTACATTTATGTGCATCTTCAGTCCACTCTGGTAGCCAAGATCTCTCTTAAAATCCGGTCTTGAATTTCAAATGTGAAAATCACCACATAGATGGGTCCCCACTCCCCAGCACCTCAAATTTAAGTCCTGAAGCAAATAACTAACTTCCCCACAAATGAGTTCCTGTGTCCTTTATCTGAATGAATTACATCATCATTCTGTTCAAGGTCATTTTCAACAGCCCCCTCCCACTCATCTCACCAAACTGCAAAGAGTTATCCTTTGTAGCATCTCATAGCTACCTTTTCCTTTCTAACCCTATTAGTCACAGACCAAATTCAGGACTTAATTATCTTTTTGGATGATTCAATAGCCACCTTCATGCCTCTTACATTCAAACTTTCACAGTCATCAAAGAAATCTTTCTAAACACAGCCTCCAGAATCTATTAGTGACTGCTTCTTGCCTATAGTTGATCTGAAATCACTCTACCTTTTAAGTACCATAACCTTCCATACTCTCTAAACAAATGGTCTTAATTTTTCAACTTATTATTTATGTTCTCACTTCCACATCCATATTCATTTTCATTCCTTAGCCTGGAATGCTCCTTGTGTCTTCTGGCTCGCCTTTCAGACTTCATGTAGATGCCCTTTCAAAGAAGTCTTTACTTGTCCCCGTACTTAGATTAGTTCCCTCCTCTGTGCCAAACTTGACCTTGGAGGACAGCTAAAACTTTGAGGTAATGGTAGCCAAGGGCAGTGGCTCTCGGCCACTTTTCCACACTAACACCTTCCCATCACTAACAGTGGTTCGCTGTTGCCAGGATCCTCAACCAGGAAGCGCAGAACATACCCCAAGGATGGCATCTCAGAACCTGTGGGGAAGATGTATGTTGAACGTGCTCTTAACAAGCACCTCGAGGGGAGCCCTCTGCATTCTGTCAGCCCCATGAGAAACAATGACCTTGACACTGGTTCTCAGCTTTGCAAGTTCAGAAACTCAATTTTGTCAGCTCATCCAGTGATAATTGGGCCCTAGGGTATTGAGTCATACAACTCACAGTCACAGGAGGATGATTTATAATCCAGAATGTCAATTAACGAATATAAAATGCAAGACAGCTTCCCAGTGCTTTGACAACAGCCCTCTAGTATTGAGATACCTGGAAGCAAGTAGGTGACCCCCTGTGAGAGGTTAAGAGGAAACTGGATGGACAAGAAAACTTGGTTTTCAATCCTGGTCCTGCCACTGCCTTTGATCTTGGGCAAGTCAGAGGCTTTCTGAATTTAAACTTGAGACGTGACTGCCTGCAACATAAAATTGTCAGGCTTGACCCACACGTCTGAACACACTTTGTTATTTATAAACATTTGTACATATAACAAACTTATAAAGCATAGTAGATCCTTGTGAAGGATTTATCATCTCTTCTGGGGCTTGCAGCACAGTTTTTGCTCTGTTGAAGAATACATCTTTTTGTTGTTGTTAACTTGGTGTGCAACGCCAGAGGTAGTGTGTGTAGTTGGTGCCAGATTCTTGCTCTCCATCCTGACTCCCTTCTGTAAGCACATTATACACTATTAGAATGTGTTGACTCTAAATCACACACACTCATTGTTCACCTTTTAGGTTGGCTGCCTCCCGGGCCCAGGCTGCTTCTAGACAGTACCAGTACTCGATTCAGTGGAGAATGTGGACTGTATTTCTAACAAGTGCCCAAGTGACGCTGTTTGAGAGGGACCACACTTTGACAACCACTGGTACACTTCAAATGATAATGGTCTTAGCTGACACTAACAGGAAAATCTGCAACTTCAGAGCTACTGTCCTGCTCTCACACTGGGTCAGGATGAGGGCCTCTCCTTTCCCCATTTTAGGTTGTGTGCTCAGATCTCCACCTCAGGGATTTGCCTGAGCAGTTCACTCCCAGTTGTGTAGACTTACATCTCCCTCTCTTTCTCCCTCTCTCTCTCGTGTTATCATTATGTCTCACTGCAGAATTCAGAATTTTTAAAAAAAATTATTTTAAGATGCAGCGTCATTTAGAAACACATTCCTAATTGTCTCGAATGGGAATAGCAGGAGTGCTTGCGGATTCTTGGGTGGTATCACTCGTTAGCAGAAGATGAATCAGGTGACTGGCTAACTTGGCCAAAAGCTCTTTGAAGGCAGCTCTTTGAGGGCTGTATCTTAAAATATATTTTTATGCTGAGGTTCTAGCACCAGCTGCCCAGGCACTGTCCTAAGGGACTTGTACCAATAACACATTCGGCCCACCTAGCGCCCCTGTAAGTCCCTGTTTCACAGATGAAGGTTCTGCAGCTCAGGGAAGCTGGGTGCCCCGCCAAGTCCACGCAGCTTGAATGTATGAGAGCCAGTATTTGGACTCGGGCCATTTGACACCAACTAGTCTGAACCCTTAACTGCTGGACTATGTAATACAGTGAGCAATGTTTGTTCAGTGTTACAGAAGGCTATATGCTTCCTACCGCATAGAAGAGAATTAGGTCAACAGATGTATCAACTTCCACTTTCTTCCTCCTTGAATTCATACACTTAGAGATACCCATACCTTCCTCTGCTTCCTTTCCTCCAGTCTCCAAAAGGAAGGTTTCTCTCTTTTTCTCTATTCAAGACCAGTCCTTCCCTATGCCCACAATCCCACCTCTTCCCACATTTTTCCAGACTTCTTTCATCAGTTATTCTATTTACTACCTTCAATCTCTTCTTACCCTTCTTCTCACCCATCAACCTGCTCAAATATCTAAGAAGCTTCCCTCTGTGGGACTCAGCATCCACCTTTCCAGCCCCCACTCAATCCTTATCTGCTCCTCCCACTCAAGCTTGAAAGAAGAGTCCCCACCTCGTACCTCTCTTCCCGGTACTGTCTCAATAGCCTCCAACCTCATGCCCACCCTCACGTGCTGTTTAAGCTGCTTGCACCAAGTTAACCAATGCGTTCCAATTGCTGAACGTTTTCAGTTCTTTCTTACTGAAATTCTATGCTGCACGTGATCGCTCTCCCCTCCTTGAAACTGTTCACTTGTCTTCCTGCGGGGGGCAGGGGTGGGGCTGGTTCTGCCCTCAGCACTGTTAATTCTCCCTATCCACTCTCCTAATTTCACGTGACCCTCCCTTATAAAGGAAAATCGCCGTATGTAGTATGGCAGTAGTCTGGGTAGCTAGGGGACGTGGGGAGGAAGGTAAACTCATTATTCCCACGTACATTCTGTTATTTTTGTCTTCTCACAAGATTCGTAGCTTCCTGAGAGTAAAAACTTTCATCTTTATATCCTCAGCCCCTGGAATAGCCTGCCACAGTAGACATGCAACATATCTGTTGAACAAATTGCCCTCGACAAACTTTGCTTCACAGATATCCAGGTGATTTCAGTCGCTGTCTCTAAATGTTTACAGAAACATTTTAAATGTTCCAGTGTTACAGATGTTCAGAGAAGGTAATGATCATGTTGGCTGGTAAGACTTGTGAAGGTATAGCGCTCCAGCCAGAAATAGTTTAAGTACAGTCCAGAGGCGGGGTGGGGGGCGGGGGAAGGGTACGGACATTCAGCTCCCAGACCCGAGACTAGAGGGCTGCAACCGGGGTCTTTGTTGAAACACAAGTTTGGAGACGGGAACAGAGTATTTGTCTGAAAATGCAGGCAGGAAAATAAATGGGGAGGGCCTGAAGGTTAAGCTGAGGAGCTCTGATTTCAGTCCACGGGCAAGCTGGAGCCTGTACCGAACGAGGTGCTCAGTGCCCCTGCGTGAACCCACAGCAGAACGTCTGTGGGGCTGCACCCAGGACACGTTGGAGGTGAGCGGACCAGGGGGGCACTCAGATGAGCAACGAGAGAGCCTAACACGGGGCGGCAGCACCTGCAACTTCGAGAAAATAGATTCAGTACTCGGCAAATTTCACCCACTTGAAGAAATATGTGTATTTTTAACATATTTGAAATTAAAATACATCTTACGGTTAACTGCATATCTTTAATTGGCAGTTCTTAACACGTAAAATAATGGTGTATCTTAGAGTTGATGTCTTAGATTCAACAATAACTGGATATGAATAAGAAATAAGGAATTCAAAGGCAAAGTTCTAAACCTGGATTATTGGAAGAACTCTATTATTCCTAACAAAATGGAAAGGCATTTCCTTGATTCCTGTATAGGAGTCTAACCAAAAGCTCTGTTTGAGCAATGACCCATAAACAAAATTGCTGCTCACCTGCTTTCCCCATCTGGCTCAGTTGCCAAAAGGTGGTGGGTTCGATTCCCAGTCAGAGCACATGACTCAGTTGAGGATTGTCCCTGTTTGGGGCACACAGAAGAAGCAACCCATTGATGTTTCTCTCTCATGTGAGTGCTTCTCTCCCTCTCCTCTCTCCTTCCCTTCCCCTCGCTCTAAAATCAATAGGCATGTCCTCGGGGGAGGATTAAAAACAAAGAGAAGTACTTATTAGTGACCACTTTAATGTGAACATGTGTTTGACCCTCATGAAACTGTCATAACTTAACAAGCGTGAGTTGCCACTGAAAGGACTATGTGATGCTTAGGGATGGATGGCCCGCAGTTTCTGGATCCAGCTGACTCCAGATGTACCAAAGCAAGTCTCAGTGACATCAGTCATTTGAACAATCGGAACTTCTTCAAATACTGGCTCACTTCGTCCTTGGGGTAGGGACGGAGTGCCAGGCAAGTGGCGATATTCTCCGGCTGCTCCAGCCACAGCACGTGCTCAATGTCCTTCTGTTGCAGGGTCTCAGCCAGCTCCTTTAGGGTGGTCTCGTCCGGGGCCTCCAAGAAGCAGAACACAGAACACAGACTGAACAGCCCACTTAGGAAGTGTCAACTCAGTGAACAAAAAGTGTGGGGGAGGGGCTTTCCTCTTAACTGGACATGGAGGAACAGCTCTCCTAAAGGAGCTGCGGAGCATGTCTCCAAAAGCGACAGCTTCATTGCTGCATGTTCCGTTCTCTCCCTGTGGGACCCTAGGCGAGCTGCCTAGCGGCTGGGATGGGGCTGGGGGGCAGAGGGGAAGAAGGGGGGATGCTTAATATTCCTATTTATAAAATGGAGACATTTCTCTTCTTTCTGGAGATGCTGTGTGCATTATCAATATTGGTGTTATACATTTTCTAGTTCTCTTATGGCTGGTGCCCAAATATCCTAATATTTCAGCCAGCTCTGACTTTAAGAGTTGACTCCAACTAGAAGGATTTCTGAAATCACACCGCTTCCACCTCCCTCTTACCCTCCCACCCTCCTCCACCCAAACCTAGGATTTTCCCTCTGGGATAGTTCCCACTAGTTAACTCAAGGGAATATTCTGTAATTTCCAAACTTTGGAAATTCTGTCTGCACCACCCTTACCACCCATGCTGAAGCCCATTACAGTCAGTATTAAAACTATCATTCAGAAAATAAAGCAGTATGTCATGTTGCATAAGGTATCTTTTTCCCTGTGAAGGCATAAGTCACTATGATGACTGCAAGTATGGTTTTTCAAATGAGAGGATGTGGGGGTTGAGCGACAACGCTACCGAATCCTCCAGGGAGAGCTGGGAGGATTCTCCAGAATTGAGTCTCCCCTCTCTGCCAACTCCCCCTTCTTCAGCACCGCACCAGGCAGCACCATAGTCCGAGTCCCAACCCTTGCCCTGCCACTCACTGATGGTGTGATCTTTCTCAAGTTTATTGACTTAGCCTGACCTTTGTTCCCCCTTCATAAAACAGAGGTGACGCTGCTTCCTGGTAGTAGTGAGGATTCGATGAAATTGGGCTCAGGTTTGTGCCTGGCACACGGGAATCTTGGCATATATTTTCTGGTCTTTGCAGCTACAGCGGCACCTTAATTTAATCAATGGTGACTCCTAAGTCCCTTTCTTGAGTCGTGGCTAACAACTAGGAATCACCAGGTGTCTTTTAAACTCGGGGGATAACCCGTGGGCTTCCTATGTCTCCTCTGAGGGGGAAAGAGTAAATGTAGTATCTGCTGGATGGGGAGGGAGAGGGGGGTGTCTGAACCAGGTGATTTCTTGAGGCCCCCTTCCTATAAAAATCTAAATGAAAAGCTGTCTGCTTCTTGTCTGCCTATTTATAGATTCTCAAGACATTATACTACAGGTTCCTGTTGGACGTTTCAATACACCCGAGTAATTTTTGTCTTGCAAGATAATCTGCTTTTGCCACCTAGCCGATAAAGGGATGACTACCCCACTCCTCCACCCCAGGGCTTTGGTTTCTTATTTATTAAAAGAAATATATTTTATGAGGGAAAAGGCTTGAAAATAAAAGCCTTTTTTTTTCTCATTATAGAATATGTGCTTAACATAGAAAACGAAAATAGAAGCACTGGGAAATAACCAAAATCCCACCACTCACTGCTTAATATTTGGATGTATTTCCTTAGTTTTTCTTTCAAAATTTGGATCATGATATGAAGCTCCCTTTAGCATCACATCATGAGCACTTTTTCATCCAACTAAATATGCTCCAGAAGTGATTTACACTAGTTTCATAATCCATTATAAGGACATGACCTATCCTTCGTATTGTAAATTTAGTGATTTCCACAGTTTTTACCATTATAAAGTGCTCCTATGAATACTCTCGTACAATGCTCTTTGGGTGCACCTGGTTACCTTCTTAGCAAACACTTCTAGAGCAGAAATCACAAAGGGTAAGGGTAAGATCTGTTTGGCCATCTGCAAAGAAGACCTCACTATTTCACACTCCTGGTGTTTCTGACGCTAGGTTCAATTTACTCTAGGGTTCACGTTTGTTTTCAACTAATTTGGCGTCGTGCCCAGATAAATGCTCCCGTTTGACTTCACTGCCAACATGGAATCCCGTGTCCTTATCCCAGATCGGTTCTGCGGGAAGCGGGAGGAGCAACACTCTCCCTGCGGCATTGAAAGGCCGGCCCAGCGCACAGGTAGAAAGGCGGGTTTCGCTCCACCGGCCTCCTCCCGCACAGGTATTTACTAAGAGGGACGCAGGTGAGACCAGAGAGGGGCGGGAAGCAGTGAAAACGAACCCGATGTCCACTCTCCACAGTCAGGCATCCCTCGGCCAAGGGAAAGCTCTCTCCGGGCAGTAGTTCAAGCGCCCCCAGAACCGCTTCCAAAACTTAGATGCTAAAGACGTCTCCTTCCCTCCCCGCGGCCCCGGGGGGAAAAAACAAAAACAAACTCTTCCCCACTAACGCCGTGAAATTACGCTGGCGGACTTAAGACCACACCCATTTCCGTTCCCGACGTCCAGAGCGCCCCACCCCCAGGATCCGGTGCCTCACCTCAAGGACCACCTTGCGCATGCGCCCCAGCTCCCGGAGATAAGCAATAGTGTGAGGGTGGTCTCGGTGAGTGTGCAGGGCTGCAGTGGCTGCGTGACAGGCCTGCGCTACCAGTGCGCCCGCTGGCCAGGAGAAGGGAGCCTGCGATAGGTCCTTCCGTAACACCAAGTACTGTACCAAGATCTGCGGCTCTGCGCCAGATGCCGCCATCTTCCTACCCAGCACTAAGACCTGACCTACTCCCCGGTGCATGCCGGGAACAGGGAGGGGCCCTGAGCGCTGCCATGTTTTTGTACTGTCTGCGCGCAAAGCATGCTGGGTTCGATTGGCTAGGTTTTGAACGCGAGAACCGCGGGAACTCTTGTCGCTGGACTGGGTGAGCCAGGGGAAGGGAGGTAAGAGGAAATCAGACTCACTGAGGGTCAGTACGGTGTCCAGGGTGGAAGGCTAAACAGCCTCTTGCAGCTCCTTCCGTTTGGAAGGCAACTCGGCCGAACCGGTGGGGCGGTGCCTTGGGCAGCGCGCAGGGCCGGCCAGGGGGACGTGGACACCCCCGGGGAAAGGGCAGGTCCGGTAAGGGGAGTCCTGGCAGTACCATTGGGGTATTGAGTGAGTTGTGTGTCCTGCCGTCTGGACTTGTCTAAATGTCACTTCCTTGCCATTTTTTCTTTTTCCAGCAAGGAAATCTGGGTGCCTGGGCAGCTTCCTAGGAAGGCTCTTGAGAATCTGAGGAGGAGATGGACCTGGCGAATACTTCAAGTCAAGAGGGCGAGCCCAAAGGAGGTATTCAAATGGTTGTCTTTACCAGCCCTTCCTACCGCTGCCCAAAGGTGCCAGGTTGGAAGGGCCCTTTCCTCCTCTAGCTGTTGTGCGATCTGGCCTTTTGGGGAGAAGAGTGAAGGGAACTAATAGGAGCATAGCCGCATTGCGCCTCACAGGTGTTGCGCGTTTTACAAACTGAAGGCAAAACCCTCCACCTGCAAAAGGTTAGGACTCATTTTACTGCAGCGGTCTGGAACCGAAGCGGTACTACCTGGAGACGTGCCTGTATTGAAGAGTTACTTAAAGGGCAGGTAAGCCAAGAGCATTAGACAGGGAAAAATTACTTCACATATTTCTAGGCTCCCGCCCCTTTTTAAAGTGATAGTTTGCATGCATAATATGCTCAGTGTTTCTGTGCAGAGCTACAGGTGTCTTTCTCTCTTCCCAGGGTTTTTGGGGGGCCTTTTATGCCCGACTTCTGTGAGAGTGCCAGGCCGTGGCTTTGGCAGTTGGGTAGATCTGGGTTTGAGTGCTGGCTCTGCCCATATACATACTGTGGCCTTGGACGAGCTATTTTACCTTTCTCTGCTTGAGTTTTTTCACCTGGAAAAGGGAGGGAATACAGCATTGTGGTGGTGGCAGTGGGAGTGAGATAAGCCACGTTTTTCCTGCTTCTCAATTAAAGCATTGAACACACACCTTATGTGTAGGAAATAGTCAATAAATGCTTTAATTTTTCACATGCTATGCAAGTAAATCGGGTAGCACAAGTGTGTTAATATATAGGAAGTGCTCAGCAAACGCTTTCTTAAGAGCTGATTAGCCTTATGAAAATAGGACCCTTACTGTGCAGACATCTCTCGGAGATACTGCCAGTTCACTTCCGGACCACTGCAGTAGAGTGAGTTGTAATTTTTTCTCTGGTTGGGGCTGATGCCTTCAGTTTATTTCATAAACAGAAACGCAACATCTGTGAAGCGCAATAGGATGAGATACACCTATATTGTTCCTTAGTCAGCCCGTAGGAAATGGAAATTGACCTCCGAGTGTCTGTCCAGCGGTGAGCGTGTTTCCCCTCTAACCCCCAGTAACGTTGGTGGGCACTTCCCTTCAGTTCGTGTCGTCACAGCCCTGCACTAGTATTTCTTCAGAGCTTCAAAGAATTATGCATTAGCACTTCAGGAAAACATGCTTAGAAACCAGTTCTGCATTTAAAAAACAGTTTCTGAGAGAGTCGGTGAATTTGGCGAATGTTTTTCCTCTGGGTTATTATCATGGGGAGCTGAGATTGGCTCTGTCCAGATTTGGACACTGTCCTGGTGAGGGACTGCTTGTACCTCTCCATCGGCTAAAAGGTTGCTGATCTTTCTCTTGTTAGCTCTTCGGGTTTTATAAACTAGGGCCCTGAGATGCGTTCTGTGGCCAGAGTTAGAAAGCCTTGATTTCTTGACAGATTCTCTTTGTACCTTCTTCAGGTGTTCTAGCTCACTTGGAAAGACTAGAAGCTAGGTCCCGTAAAAAATTCGAAGAGCCACAGGGCACACCGGCAGCGGAAAGTGCTCTGAGGAGCAAGATCCTGCAGCTGAGACGCCTGCGAGACCAGCTGAGGGCTGCAGTGGAGCGGCATGGGGCCAGAGTGAGTGCAAGGCTGGTGCTGGCGGGCTGGCCCGGGGTGGGAAGCACGTGATCTGGGAATGCGCCGATTTGCTTGATGGGTCTGACCTGTGATCTTACTGGGTGGATTTCAGGCCTTGATCCCTCATCAAACCTGTAGGGTCTCAGCTGACATCCATATCAGCTAACAATTATCAGGCATTCCTGATGGCCTGGGCAAGGTTTCATAACAGATAGTCTCTTCACCTGCCTTCAGACAGGAACATGTTACCTTGATCTGAGCCTGACTTGAGGCATTGGTACATTTTTAAAAAAAAATTTTTTTGATTGGTTTTAGAGACAGAGATATTGATTGGTTGTTCCACTTACGTTTTCATTTGTGATTCTTGTATGTGCCCCGACTGGGGAGTGAACCCACAACCCTGGCACATTGGGATGATCTCTCTCAACTGAGCTGCCTGGTCAGGGCGAGCCATTGGCACTTTTGTCGTTAATGCCGTTTTTCTGTTGCCCAGACTCGAAACCTCATAATAAACTCTGAGGTTTGAGTTTTCCGTCTAGCCCAGGCTCCGCCAGCAAGAACTGTCTAGTTTTCCTTCATATTGTCTCTGTGCTTCCTCCCCACTCCGCTGCACTAGCTCAAGCATTACCCGCATCTCAAGCATCAGTGGTAAGTGAGGCGAGAGCTAGGACGTTACCTCGCTGCACTGATGAATATTTCCCAGGTGACCGGGATGCCAGCCTGCTGGTTGGTTCTCTTCTGGTATTCGTACCTTTCCAGGAAAGCCTGCACAGCCGAGAAGATGCCTTCCTAAACCACTGCAGCGTTTCCTTGCTCGGAAACCTTCAGTTGCTATTCACTGCCTGTGGGATGTGGTCAGCCTCCCTCCCCTCTCTCCCCTTCACTGTCCCCTCTCTCTCCCATTCCCCACTTTACTCCCTTCACCCTTGTATTCAAATATATGTAAGTCTATATGAAGTGCAGAGCCTCTCACAAAGCACGCGCACCTGCACCACACAGATCGCACTAGGGGGTGCTGTCGGTGCCTGGAGGTCTCCCCCACCCCTTCCAGTCATTTCCCTCAAGTAACCAGTCTTTTGGTTTCCGTCGTCGTACCTGGGTTTTACCTGCTTTTGAACGTATAAATGTTGGAAGTATAAAACTGGCTTCTTTGGCTGAATGTTGTGTCTGAGGTTTCATCCACGTTGTTGCTGCAGTGGTCATGCTGTCTTTATTGCTGCATAGTGGTACTGTTTTGTGAATATTCCACGGTTTGTTTACCTGTTGGACTGTTGGTGACGTTTGGGTTATTGAGGCTGTTTCACTTGGACGCCGTTAGGAATAATGCTGTTGTGAACAGTCGTGTTCCTGTGTTTTGGTGTAAAAATACACACTTTTCTACCAGGTGAATTCGGTAGAATTGCTGGGTCACAGGTATGCGTGTTGGCTTTAGTAAATAATGCCAAACAGTTTTTGAATGTGGTTGCACCAATTTTATGGTCCCAGCACTAGTGTGTAAGAGTTCCGTTGTTTTACATCTTTTTCTATACATGATACTGTCGGTTTAAAAAATGTGACATTCCGGCGGGAGTGTAATAGCATCTCATTGTAGATTACTTTGCATTTGCCTGACAAGGGGTGATGTTAGGTGCCTGTTCTGGCCACTTGAGAGTCCTGTGTTATAAAGCATGCTTCTCGAGGCTTTTGTAGACGTGTCATTGGGTTGCCCGCCTCTTACTAGATTGTAGGGTTCTCTGTACATTCCGGATAAGGGCTGTTTGCTGGGTGTATGTGTTAAAATCTCGCACACGGTGGCTTGCCTTCTCACTCTCGGAGGGTGTCTTGTGGTGAAAACAAAGTTTTCGGCGTAATGAGGTTTGATCTAGGAATCTAATGTTATGCTTACTGCTCTTGTTTCCTGTAATAAATCTTTGCCTAACTTAAGATCATGACGATATTCTGTGTTATTCCCTAAAAGCTTTACTGTTTCACTTTTAGAACTGTAACCATCTGGAACAGATTTCGTGTGTGGCGTGAGATGGAGGATTTCGCGTCTGTCGGGTGCCGGGCGGTACACGGGTTGGACTCAGTGCATTTGTCATGGAGGTTAAGTGTTCCATGTCCTCGCTGACTAGCCTGCAGTCACGCGCTGCTTAAAATGGGGCGTGTTCTGAGAGATGCACCGTTAGGTGATTTCTTTGTTGTGGCGGCATCGCAGAGGGCACCCGCACAAACCCAGGTGGTGTCGGCCGCCGCACACCCGGGCTGTGTGGTGCAGCTTACGCTCCGGGCGGCGAACCCATACATCGTGTCACTGCACTGAAGACTGTAGGCAGTTGTAACACAGTGGTATTTGTGTGTTGAAACATACCTAAACACAGAAAAGGTGCAGTAAAAATACAGCATACAAGATAAAAAGTGGTGTGTACCTGTATACGGTACTTAACCACGGATGGAGCAGCTGGCAGCTGCCCCGGGTGAGCCGTGGCGAGTGAGTGAAAGCCGAGGACGTTACTGGACTCTGCCGTAGGCTTCGGGAACACCGCACCGAGCCCGCACTGAAGTTGTAAAACTACACGAGACCAAATCAAACACAGGAGAAAATGGTGCAGTCAGAGACATAGTATGTGGTGTATCCATCCAATGGAATGTGATTCGGCAATAAAAAGAATGAATATTGATACATGCTGCAACGTGGGTGAGCCTTGGAAACATGAAGTACAAGAAGCCAGTCACAAAGGACCACATGTCGTGCGATTCCTTTTACATGAGATGCCCAGTCTAAGCCAGTCTGTAGGGATAGAATGCAGATCAGTGGTCACATGGGGCTGAGGTTTGGGGGAATGACAGTTAAGGGGTGTGGAGATTCTTTTCAGGTAATGGAAATGTTCAAAAATGTGATTGTGGTGATGGATACACTAAAAGCTGGATATACTAAAAGCTACTGCATTGTATACTTTAAAATGGTAAATTATATGGGATGTGAATCACATATTTCAAAGCTGTAAAAAGTGTTTTAAAAAAGATAATGGTGAGCGCGGGATGTGTGGCGTTGCTGTTGCGGTGACCAGCTGCTGTTCTGCAGCAGATTTTTTACACGTAGCAGCTGTGCCCTCTAAAGTAGCGGTGGAAAGTGTAGATAGTTAACGCACAAACCAGTAACAGTCCTTTGTCCTCATCAGGGATTACGTACGTACGTAATTTTATGTGCTGTACCTTCCTGTAATGGGAACAGCGTTGTTGGCACCGGCCTCACCACAAACACGGGAGTGGCGTACGGCACCGTGACAGTATGACAGCTGTGAAATCACCTGGCAGTGGGAAGTCTTCGGCTCCACTCTGACCTTCCGAGGCCACTGTCGTGCGTGTTGGCCGTCCCTGACTGGGATGTCACTCTGCGGTGCACGACTGTGCTTGTGTTATATCAGTTACTGGGACACGCGGGTCCCAGTAACCGAGGCTTCCCTGCGGTTGTGTGTGCGCTGTACTTCAGGTGCAAACAGATTTAGGGTGGTTACGTCTCCTTGGCTGAGCAAACCTTTTAGAATTATGGAATGTTCCTTTCTATTTTAGTTAAACTTTTTGCGTTAAAGCCAACTCTGTCAAATGCTAGTATAACTCCAACAGCTCTTTTTGTTTAGAGTTTGCATGGTCAACTTTTTTCTTTCCACTTAAGGTATACTTCCTCTCGTAAGTAGCATATAGTTAGGTATTTTAAATCCAGCCTGATAGTCTCTGTTAGTTGGAATATTCAGTCTGTGAGCTTTCCATGTGATTACTGATACAGTCGTATGCCAGTCCACCCCGTTACTGTCGTGTCTTACTCTGTTTCTCTCTTCTCCCGTCTCGTCATCTTTTGGGTTGATCTTTTTATTTATTATTCTGCTTTTCCATTAGCTTATTAATTATACATTCTTGCAGTGGTTATCCTAGAGAAAACATGCAACTTTTTTCTTACTCGAGTATACTTCCAATTAGTACTTTCACAACTTTCTGGATGATACAGAACCTTCTAACATTTTGACTTTCCTCTCGAACACAACACCTTTCATGCTAGAATCGCCATATGTTTAATTCTACAGCTGCTTAAACTCCCGGGAACTCTTTGTTGTTTGTACAGGCACCGGTTACATACATAGTTACCCTTCCCAGCGCTTTTTATTACATCCCGCATTTCGGGGTTTCTCTCTGGGGTTATCTGCCCTCGGCGTAAGTGGCTGCTTTTGGTACTTCTTCTATTGTAAGCCTGCTGGCAATAAATTCTGTTTTTGATGGTTTGAAAACACCCTTATTTTCCTGTCCTTATGTTTTTCAGTTTTTAAAGAATATTTTTGCTAGGTGATAATTACAGTTCGGGAGTTATTTTCTTTCATGGTTTAGGTGTGGCATTCTGTTGTCTTCTGTAGCTTCTATCAGGTATGTTATTGTTTGAATGTGTCTTTTTCCTCTGTTTTTAAGCTTCTGTCTGTTTTTGGTTTTTAGCAACTTTGTACCATAATGGGGCTAGGAGTGGTTTTCTTTCTTTAGCCTACTTAGTGTGTGTAGAGCTTTTTAAATTCATGTTTTTCATTTTGGAAAACTTGGCCAATATGCTTTCAAATAACGCATTTTCATCATTCTTTTCCTTGATTTCTGGGGCTCTTTGTATGGAGTTGTGTGGTGGGGGGGGGGTTGTTTGTTTGTTTTTACTGTGACGTGTTTTCACTAATTTCTGTCTCTGGGATTTAATCTCGATATGAAAATATATCAATATGTAATTTCTAATTTTAGTTAGTACTGTATTTTTTGGTTCTAGGGCTTCCATCTGACTCATTTTTGTAGATTCTGGCTCTTTGGTATGGCTTTTGGCAACATTTAATGTATATCATCTGCCTGATAACTCAGAGGGTTGAATCGCCTTGGATTTGTTTCTTTTGTCTTTTTCCTTGATTTTCAGTCATCTATTTTTCTTTTTTATATACCTGGTAAAAAAATTTTTTTTGATTCAATGATAAGTACTGTATATTAAAGAAATCAGGATTCCGTATTGTGATCTCTCCCTCCCGGGGGAGCTTGAGGTTTTCGGACAGGGAACCCGTGTGTGGGGAAATAAATCACCTTCATCCAGGTGAGGCGGTCTGGCTTTGGTGCACCCTCGCTCCAAGGGCGCTGTCCTTTCCGTTAGGGCCGTCGGCTGAAAGCTTGGCTGTGTCCCGGGGCCAGGTCTGTCGGGGCTCCTCTCCCTTGGCGGGCTCTGACCTCCCAAGTTTTTTGCGCCACAGTCTCTGCTCAGTTTTTTAACTCTCAGCTGCGTTTGTTTCGTTTCTCAGTACTCGGTAACTCACGTGCACTTAGGACTTGGCAACTGCCTGAAGGGTACATTGCCTGCAAAAGGCTGGGTGCCCTTTTCCGTGGGATCCTGGCCCCTGGAAGGGCTGCTCTGGTAACCTTGGCCTCCAGTTCGGTCTCGGTGGGGCTGCTACAGAGCTGGGCCTGCAGCTTTCTACTTGGCCCACAGGCTCTGAGATCCAAATCAATGTTCCGAGAGAAAGCTGCAGGGGAAACCCAGCTAAAAGCAGAGCGTTTACCTTTAACCTTCCGCCTGGCTGCTTCGGTGTTTCTCTGGTGCCCTCAGACCGTTCTGTGTGCTTGCTGGCATGTTGGCTTCCTCCGGGAACGTCTCCCAGCTTGTAGGCCTCTCAGAGGCGGAGCTGGTCCGAGTCCACCTGCTGGGCCACGGCTGTGAGTGGACGTCTTCGAGTCAGTGTTTCTCCTCCTGGCGCTGCCGGACCCGAACCAGCTTTCCGGCCTTGCCCCGTCACAGCCGCTTCGCTCGCCCTGCGCTCGCACTACTAGACTGGGTTCGCACCCTTTTTTCCGCCTCGCACAGGGCTCAGGTCAGCGCAGTTTCTGCCTCCGATTCCTAGCACCGGGACCCGCAGGGTTCCGCCTCCGCCGTGGCTCCACAGCGGTTGTAGACCGCAGTAGCCCTCCACATCCGCTCCGTGACGCTCTGCGTGCTGCTGGCCGCGGGCGGGCGCGGGCGGAGACGTCCTGTCGCGCCCCTTTGGGCCCAGCTCGACTTCCTGCCCGTCTTGCAGGTGGAAGCCAGTGCAGAACCGGACCAGGCACTGCAGGACAGCGAGCAGGCTTTGGAGAGAAAGCGGGAGGACGTGAAAGCCATTCTGCAAGCATACCGTTTTACAGGTATGCTGTCTTCCTGACCTGTTTCGGTCTGGGTCTGCGGTCCCTGCGGAGTTAGTTTGGTAGACGTAGTACTAGTCCCGGCCTGACTTCCTGACCGTCGGTTTGGCCCCCGCAGTGTTCTGCTGTTCGTGGGCATCTCTGCCTACCATATTGGCCTCTCTGTGCAACAGATTGATGGGTAGGTTTAGACTCTTCCTTTGCTATTCAGCCTGTGCCAGATCCCGTACTGCAACTCTCGTTACTGCTGGCTGGCTTCATGCCCCTGGTCAAATAGTTTGAACACCTCAGTTAAAATGGGGGTTTATTCTCCCCGTTATCTGTGCTGCAAGAGGATTGTGGGAAGAACTGGGGTCTGCCATAAATTATTTGACACTCAGAGAAAAAAAGAGTAGATAAGTCGAACATTTCAAAATCTTTTCCTCCATAATTTGGTATTTAGAATGTTTTTTCTTTTCCACCACTCCATGGCTTTAACAGCTCAACCTCAAAGTGAGCCAGTGTTGAAAGGCTGATACTCATTGGTTCAAAGGCCATTCGGGTGCGTCCTGTATGTGCTAGGTAGTGCTGGAGCACCTGGGGCGCGCCGAGGAGTGGGGTGCGGGCGTGGCCCGGTGGGCGCTGAGGGACGTTATCTGGTCTGTCTCAGGGCTCAGCGGGAAGCTGACGAGCCGGGGCGTCTGTGTGTGCATCCAGACTGCTTTCCAGGGGAACCTGCTGGATTCCTACTTCGTGGACCTCGTCATACAGAAACCGCTTCGGATACATCACCATTCCGTCCCGGTCTTCATTCCCCTGGAGGAGATAGCCGCCAAGTCCTTGCAGACTGACCTTCGGCACTTCCTGTTCAGTCTCTGCGAACACCTGAACGCTTACGCGGGGAGGAAGTACCAGGCAGATCGACTGCAGGTACCTGTCCGGGATCTTACGTAGCGTTTGATGAGCCCGGGATAGGCTTAAAAGGAAATAGGAGGGGGGGAGGTCAAGTTTTCTTTTGTATTTTACAATGTCTCATCACCGAGTCAGAAGTCTATTATCCTTCTAATACTTGTTTATTATTTGTGTACAAGCTGTTTTTCCACTCTTTTCTTCCCCTGTTGAAACTCTGGATGATACTGAAGCAAGAATACTGGTTATTCAGGGATTATTCACCCCCAGTGGTGGAGCCCAGGCTTTTATATTTGACCCCTTCTTCCCGGCACAAAGTGGTAGAGTACACTTGCTGTACTTACAGTCCAGTCGGGATTGATAGAAAACCCACTGTGTACCAAGCACCTTGCTAAACCTAGGGTATAGATGCAAAGCAGAATAATCGGAAATGTGTCAGAGGAATACTGTGCATCTTTGCCTAAATTCTGCCCTACCTTCTTAGGATTGCAATTGAGACAGTGTTGGGGGCGTGGAGGGGAGACAGGAATGAATGCAATAGGACATGATTGGCTCTTGCAAGCTTAGAGTTTCCCCTGTAGGCATTTGGAATGACGTCGTAGCTCCTGGATGTCATTTAGGTAAATTGATAAGTGTATGCAGACACAAAGCCACTCAGCCATGTATATGAAGTCATCGAAATTCTTGGCAGCAATAGTATCTGCCCTGCATCCCCAAACCCTGGCCGTTCACGTACTTAGTGCCTCCCACAGGCCTTCCTGGGCCGAGGCCGACTCTTCGTTCTCTTACAGCTCTCTGTCACTAGCCCTCTTTCCACGCCTTTCTCTGTTCTCTCTCTCTCTGTCTCTCTCTGGAATTCAGTTAACAATCAACAGGCCCTGTTTTTGGTAGACAGTGTTTGAAGTGTCACAGCCACTCCCTGCCTTCGGAGCCGTAACTGTCTGTGCCTGTGCCTGTTTTCGTCCCCACCTCCATCAGAGTGACTTTGCAGCCTTCCTGGCGGGGCCCTTGCAGAGAAACGCTCTGTGCAATCTGCTGTCGTTCACTTACAAAGCGGAGCCGGGGGGCCAGGCCTTCCCATTCTGTGCCAGGCTGCTCTACAAGGACCTCACGGTAACCCTCCCAACGGACGTCAGCGTTACGTATGAAGGTAAGGGGCAGGATGCCACGGCGGAGAAGCTAATGTACTGGGCTCCGGGTTCCTCGGGTTGAGGGAAGCAGGGCAGAACAGGTAGAACACATCAGGTGGGCCTCTCGAGATACTTTCTTCCGGTCATGTACAATCAACAGGAAAATACAAGGAGCGAAATACTGCTTTGTGTGTTTCTACCATTTTCCCCTCTTCTCTTTGTAAACAGTACAGTCATCATAGTTTTCCCTCCTCTGGTCCTTCCGACTCAGCCAGTGTTCTTTCAGCTCATAATTTGTTTTCGTTGGAGACCGCTCTTGAAGAGACAGCTAATGAGGCTGAGTCACAGGGTCACTGTGGAGAGGAGCCAGAAGGCTCGTTTCACTCCACAACCAAGTGGACGTGGCAGGTCAGCGCACACTGAGCGCGCCAGAGGTTTCTCTCAGTGGACATTTCTCAGAGCTGGCTGCGGTTTTGCTGTGACCTGTTTCAGTGAAGTGCAGCGTAGTAATGTGATGGGTAATCATGAAAAGTAGCATAAAATGTTGTTAGGAGACGGGCACTTTGAAGCTGCTGCAGGCTTTGTACTGTAGGTTTTTGATTTCTCTGGGCAGTCTGTTCTAAGTTCTGGGTGTCAAAATTACATGGGTCCAGTGAGGGCCAGCCTCTCAGCTCCAGGCCAGAAAAAAAGTTACCTGGGTCCAGAGTATCAGGGATCGGGTGCTGGCTTTGCCAGTTGCGCTAGGTGACATTGAAAGAGTCTGTCTTTCTTAGGGACAGACACGCCGTCCCCCTCGTGGGAGGAGCAGCGGGCCAGCCACGAGCACCTGCTCCGCACGAAGCCGCTGCATCACGTGTTTGCCGCGTTTGCACGGGGAGAAGAAAGGCTGGAGCTGAGGCTGGCCTACTAGGGTGTCGCACTGAGAACACGTTGGAGGTGAGCGAACCACCACCGCACACAGCCCCGGGCGGGATCACGGGACTGAAAACTGTCGGGGGGCTGACTCCTTGCCCAGGGACGTCCTCTCGAGGAACACAGACAGCCCCCTCACCGGGACGATGGAGGGGCATGTCTGGGGCCACAGACATGGGCATTTGACTGGTCTCCCTGCTGGCCGCTCGCTAAGTGCTTGGGATCCTCTGTTCCTAGGGACGGTGGCTTGACCGCATGTTTAGGCTGAACATCAGCCCGGGTTGGAGGGCAGTAGGAGGCATCTGTGAGGGGGCTGTGTACCCTTCAACTAAAAAGTGCTTCTACCTTTTATAAAAGCTTGCTTCCACCTCATTTCCCTGTGTGAGACATTTGAAAATAAAGTTCTTAGCATGCCCTGTTCATGTGAAATGAGTGGAACAGTTAAGGAGGGAAGTGAGTTCAGACCAGTATACTCCAGACCCTGCCTTTGGAGAATGGTGTGGAGGAAGCACTGTGTGTAAAGTAGTCAGGGTTCTTGGTCGCTCGTGTTTTGTCTCTTGAAACATCTCAGTAGCGAGCTGACAGTCCAAGTGAGCTGTAAAGAAGCGTGGTCAGAAGCCCGCCCCTAACCCAGGCGTTGCACGGGGCGGCAGGCCTTCCCTCCTTGGCCTCTCGCAGCTCAAGGCTCAGGACCTGCCGGCACTTCCCTCAGCTGAAGGCAGCGTGTGCGGGCCCAGCCCAGACCCGTCTAGCTGGCCGGGGCCATGCCACTCAGTTCCTGTCCCCGTCACAAGGAGGAGTCACTACTACCCGGGACGCAGAGCTGTGCTCAGGCCTCACCCTCTTTAAAACGGTCACTTCCTAGACCTGGTGACCAGGAAGTAACCTTAGAAGTGTGGGAGCTGCGGCTGACTCTGGGGGGGGGGGAGCACAGGGGAATGGGAAGGCCAGCTAGGACCACCGTGTAGAAGCAGCTGAAGAGTGAACGAGGGTCTTAGTTAAGCCCCTGTGCCTTCCCGGCACGTGGCGAGGACCAGTGGTGGGTCAGCAAAGCACTTCTGGGGTGGGAGGGGGGTGCGAGGTGGGGGAGGTTAACAGGGTTTTCACAGTGATCACATCCAAGTTGAAGAAAGCTTTTAATAAAAGTCTTGTTCTTTATCAATACCTGTAAATTCTCTTTTAAAGCAGTAGCAAAGGCAAAGGTAGCAAGAGCTCAAAAGGCAAGGCAATATCGGAAAGTGTTTTTTAACAGAAAGTTAAAAATATAAATGTAGAAGATTTGTTGATATATTTTTCTTTCAGAAATAAATTCCCTTTCCCTCCCTCCCACCAGGTAAAAGGAAATATTGCACTTTCTGCTCTTGTGACTAAGGTGACGGGGGTTCCAGGAGGACCTTTCAAGATTATCAGGACACGGGCCCTGCCACCTAACGCGGACCACCTGGAGACGGGCTGGGCTCCAGCCTGAGCTCGCTTCGGAACAGAGCGCTGCTTTCAGGGCACAGGGCAGCCGACGTCTGCCAGCCCAGCGGCCCCGCCCGCCAGGCCCTCATCTAAAGCTGAGCTTCCCCCGCACCCGTGCCCCCAGCGGCGGAGGCGCGTTGGCCCACTCTGGTGCACGGCCGCTCACAGTGGCCGCGGCCTCTGGGGGAGCAGGGCTGGTCGGAGCCGGGGCCCTGGAAGCCTCACGCTCACACTGCGCCTGAGACCCTCGCGCTCTGGGGAGGCTGCCCTCAGAGCTCACGTGTCCACGAGCAAAAGGCTGGAGGGTGTTTTAAATCTAACGTCTATGTGAGTGTGCACGTCAGCAGTTTGGGAATGCTGGGACCTGGTGGTTGTCCTTCCTCAAGGCCCTTGATTCCAAAACAGACATGGTCCCTTCCCATCTGGACCACTGGGGGCGAGACGCTGTTCAGGAGTTGTCCACTACCTGGTGGGGGAGAGTCACCGAGGAGCCGTTGGGGAGCGCGGCTGGCTTATCGCGCCCCTTCAGGAAGAAGGTGAGCAGCTCCCCCTTCCCCTTCACAAAGATGGGCCCTCGCCTCACGAAGCGGAAGCCGTACTCCCGAAGGATGGCTTGCGTTTCCTCCACCACCTGCAGAGGGAGAAGACGGTGCGAGAGCTTGGGGTCAGAGCAGGCCCAGACCAAGGCCACCCAGACGGCCCCCACGCACGGTAGCACCCTTCCCACAGCATCCCCCCCAGACCTCCCAGGGCTGAGCGCCTCACTGCCCATGCCAGGGAGCAGCGGAACCCAGGTGTTTTTCTGGGGCCCTCCCCTCCCCCCAGGACAGTCTGAGGCGACAGCAGCGGACGGTGTGGCGGCGGCACTGTTGGGCACTCCTGCTCCCTGCCCTTTGCCCTCCTGTGGGGCTTTGCTGCCAGGCCCCGCGGCAGGGTGTTAGCACACAGACTTGCCACCTAAGCTTTGCAAACAGGATCAAGGTTTTCTTCTCCCCTCTGTGCCCAGCCGTGGGGGTGCCTTCCCCACTCTGGCCCTTCGCCTCGCAGCACTGCCACGCTCCTCAAGGAGGAGACGGCTCACGGCAGAGCACGCACTGTGCCCGTTTTGTTCCCAGCCCCTGCGTCTGAGCACAGCCCTGCCGTGGCACAGACCTGAATGTTGCCCATGACCCCTGTGGACTCCATCCTGCTGGCCACGTTGACCGTATTGCCCCAGATGTCGTAGTGTGGTTTCCGGGCTCCGATGACTCCGGCCAGGACCCCTCCTTTGTTCATGCCTGGGGCAGAGGCGTGAAGGTCAGCGTGGCCACACGCCAGCCTCCGCTGGGAAGCTGCCAGCCCCTCACAGGCGGTGCCACCTGACCCCCACCATAAAGCCCCTGATTATGTAACACGTTCCGCATTAAACCTGTCTAAGCTGCTGGAGGGCAGAGTTCACGTCTCCTGCTTGCCCTGCCCTCACCGTGTGTCGGCAAGTTGTCGGCTGCACCCAGCACACTGATTAGCTTGGCGTGGAAGTGGCCAGCTCCTAACAGAGCTGGCACTTTATCTCCTTGGCCTCATCAGAAATTAGGAAACCCCTCCCCCCACCAAATTCCCAGTAGTGGGTAGCAGGTGACTGATCTGTAAGAGGCTGGGCAGAGGTGAGCAGAGCCCTGGGCGGGTGTAGGAGAGTCCCTAGGTAGACAGCAAACTGACTTCCCAGCCGGACTCCGGAGGAAGCTATCGTGGTAAACACGGGGACAAGGCACAGCCGACTGTAACTCCGTCGGCCAGCTTCCCAGTCTGCTCATCTAGAACAGCCCGGACTGAAGGTCCCTGAGGTGCCTTCCAGCTCTAGGAGCGTACGACCCTCGCCAGCCCGAGCGCATCAGGTCCCTCTAGGCCTGGCCTTCCGCTGCCTGGCTGCGTCCCCTGTGTCGGAGCGGGGCCCAGAGCCTCACCTATGCGCAGCATGAAGTTGTTGAAGGACTGGTTGTTGATGTTGGTGAGCGTGTCCTTCATGGCCAGCGCGAAGTCGGCCAGGTCGGCCAGGTGCTGCCAGCGCTCCTTGTCGGACTTCTCCTCCTGCGCCAGAGAGCAGCCGCGAGGGCATCAGGGGCGGGTCGGGGCCCGCCGCCGCAGCAGCAGCCGCCACCTCACCTTTCCGGCACCCTCTGCAGGGCGGTCCCTTCCCGTGGTGGGCAAGGCTTGGTCTTTCCTTTTTCCACAAAGGAGCCTGCGCCCTCCTGAGCCCCCACTTGTCACCGTGACAGAGACTGGGCGGCGGTGGTGGGGAGACAGATCCTACCCAGCCCCCTGCCTGCTGTGTGTGTGTGTGTGTGTCTGCTCGGGAGCCGTGTCTCAGCACCTTGTCGGAACCTGGTCTTGAGACTCGGGACAGTCGTCCTTATTCTGATTCCTCAACTAGGTTATGAGCCCTGAGCGTCAGGCACGTTTCTTTGGCCTCATCCGTAACGTGGAGGTGACAGTTGTAAGATAAAATAGGGTGGTGGTGTTGTAAGAACAGCCCTTGAGACCAGGACCCCCATGGGTCACTTCCTCTCCCTCTGGGGGGTACACAGAGCTGGCTCCCCAGGTCTGGCTTCACTGAACAGAACCGCGTCCCCAGTCTGGGCGTGCTCACTGCGGCACGACTGTGCAGATGGTCCTGCCGCCGCGTCCTCAGGAAAGCACCGAAGGGAGCGTGGCTGCAGTCCCACAGCACCGCGTGCCGGACCCGGGCCAAGGAGCAGCGGTGGGCTGCGGTGTGTACACTGTCTTGGGGACCCGAGTTCAGGTCCGCATTGCTCGCTCCCAGTGGTGTGTGTCTGCACCAGTGTCTGCCAAGCACCTCTGTGCACCAGTGCTGAACGGTAGCTACTCTCCTAAGTTCTGGCTCCCCGTGTGCTCGGCCTGTCTCTCGCCCCAGGAGGCAGAGCCCCATCTGCTCTCTGGCCGCTGAGCAGGTGGAGTACCTTGTCGGCGCTGGTGAAGCCGTTGGTGTTGACGTCTGGGGTGACTCCTGAAGCTGCCATGTAGGTGCTGCCAATGGTTTTGATCTTGGTGATGACCCGGAATTTGGGATTGTCTAGAAGCTAAAGCCAGTATTAAGGGAAACCGTCAGCAATTGAGATGGACGAGCCAACTAAATGACAGATTTGCCTGTTTACAAGGACCCCACAAAACATCCAAGAGATGCTTTCATAGAAAAGCCTTATTCTACCCTTTATCTGCCAAATGACCTTAAGCAGTCTCCCTGAGCCTCAGTGTCTGCAGCCGTAACATCGGATAAAACTGCCCGTCTCCTAGGGTGGTGGTTGCACGTGTAGGTAAAAGCATTTCCTTTAACGTACAAGTGACTCAGCGTTTAATCTGAATCTGAGTTTGGAGGTAGGGGGAGTCAGAGGGACCAGGGACCTTGTCTTGGCCGCCCTTCACCCTGTGAACTTGTAGGAGACTTCCCAGTTCCCCTCTCACACCCTCAGAGCCCGCCTTTCTAGACGGCTGCAGAGGCCTGGACATTGTAGAGGGGGCTTGTGTGAGAAACCGTGGCCAGCCAGAGCAGCTCCAGCTTCTGACTGCTGCAGCCCGTTCTGAGACGTCACTGGGAACCAGCCGGCTTTGTGGTGGGAGGGGGGCGGCAGATGGACACTCACAGAGTCGAAATCCGAGATGATCTCATTGAGGAAGCGCAGACACTCAATGCCGCCGTTATTGATGCTCTCCTCTGTGTAGAAGTCGGCAAAGTTGGGCAGGGAGGCGAACATGACTCCGATCTCGTCGTAAGACTGGCTGTACAGCTCCTGGAAAGAGGCAAGGCCGCGGTGCTTGAAGAAGCTCTGACTAAATAGTGTGCTATGGAAACGAATTTGTCTTGCACACCCGCAACAGGCCATCCCTCCCTGGTTATCCCAGCTTTGCACTGTTAGAAAGTAGCTTTCATCACACCTTTGACTAATTCAAAAATAGCTTCTCTGTCCCCTGTAACAGCCCCGAGTGGGAGGGTGGAGGGGAGTCGGGAAGGGGGCTGCGAGCAGCATTCTTCAGAGAAGGCCACAGCTGACGGGGAGGCAGGCCCCAGCCCAGGCTCCGTCTGCTGAAACAGGGCCTCACAGGGGAGTGTGGCTCACAACCCAACATTTGTAGCGGGACCCACTGTCATGCCACGCCCCGAGAAGGCCTGGTTTCAGGGGTGCTCCCTGGCAGAGAGCCCGGTGAAGACACACAGCCTCACCTCATCTCGCTTCTTGGACCCCAGGAAGTGGCGTGCCACGTGTTCGGGCAACATGTTGGTAACCAAGGCCTCATTCCAGCGCCGCATCTCGTAGACACGCTCCTTCTGGTCGTGGACCTCAATCTTCCACAAGAACAGGGTCCGCGCCAGCTTTTCCACCTGCAGACACAGCAGGGTGTGCGCTCTAAGCTGGCCATTGGACGGGAAGATGAAACATGGGAACTTGTGTGGAGAGGTTCTGCGGGGTGGAATGAGGACCCAGCAATTCGGATCCATCTAACCAAAGGGCCACCGCACCGCTGCAGCGAGGATCCCAGCCTCCGTGGCGACAGCAGAGATCAAAGGGGCCTTCTGGACGTGTGGAACCTCCTGGGACCTAACTGCAGCTACAGGTCAGACCTTGGGTGGTGGGATCTCCTGGCCAGGAAGACGGTCCCTTTCCCAGCAGGGCCCATCTGGCCAAGTGGCTTGGGGAGGCTGTACTTCCCCTGGTGAACCACTGGGTGGCACTTGAGCCAACGTGGAAGAGCAAATACGGAGTGTGGACACTTCCTGCCTTGTCTTACTCTCCACCCCACCCCCACCCGTTAACCAAAAAACTCCAGCTCCTCGTCCTTCTCTTCTGGCTCTGCGGTCAGTGTGTTGGTGACTCCCAGAGCCAGAGTGAGTGAAGATCCCTGAGCTCCTGGCCTGGCGGACACACTTTATCCAGGCCGCAGGAGGTCAGAAGGAAGAGATCAAGAACAGTTTTGCCTGTATCACTGAGGAAAAACACAGAAAACGGAGAAGGTAGTGGCTTGGCAGGGTCACGTGCCACACTGGGTAAAGACACCAGCATTCCTCAGGAGCTCGGGTTCTCGGGTCCTGGGCCCGCTACGCAGGTGGCCCTGATGGGCTGCGAGCGGACCAGGAGAGGAGGGTGTGCGGCACTCACGTGGCGGGAGAAGTAGTAGAAGCTGAGCATCATGACGAAGATCATGGCCGTCATGGAGTACTTGGAGGGCACCAGGGACAGCCTGCGGGGCAGAGAGCAATGCCGCTGGAAGCACCTGTGCTCCCCTCCCAAGAGGGGTTTTGTTCCCGCCAGGCTGTGCTCTGTCTGGTCCCCTCAGGCCCCGGAAACTCCTCCCGGCTGCTTAAGTGCCTTCACCCCATGTCTGGATTCCCGCTGAGCAGCAGAGCTTTCCTAGGCCACACCTGCATCCACACTTTGCGCGGAGCTGGAGCTCATTATTTTCATTATTGTGTAGCGTTCTACTGTGTGACTACACCACAATTTATATACCCATTCACTACGTATATAATTTGGATCTTTTTCATTTGTTTTGTGTGTGTGTGGCTGTTATGAACCCTGGCATATACACCCCAGCACATATCTATGTACGCGGGCGCCTCTGAGGTATACGGGTAGCAGTGGAGTTGCTGGGCTATGGGTTTAACTCCCAAGTGGTCGTCTAAAGTGGCCATACCCGTCTGTACTCCGGGGACGAGTGTATGGGTTACCGTTGCACTCGGTGTTATCAGATTCAATTCTTGCCACGTCGGTAGGTGTGGCGTGGTCTTCTGTTGTGGTCTTCATTTGGATTTGCTGATTACTTAAATGTCCTTGATTTATGAGTGGCTACTTAGGTTTCTTTTGTGACAGACCCATTCAATAGTCTTCTACTCATCTTCTGTTAAGTCATCTTTCGTTAAAACTTACTTGATTCCAGTCCAGTTGCTGAATCGTCAAATTCTAACATTTCAGAGCTGGAGAGGCCCTTGGAGAGCTAGCCCACTCTCCTCTGTAAGAGCCAAAACTGGGGCTCGGGAAGCTGGGCCGCCTGCAGCCCCCAGAGAGTCGCTGCAGCAGACCCCAGGCAGGGTGCCCCTCTCCTCGAGGTTCCGCTGTCTGGCCCGCCCGCCCGCTAAGTGGGGCAGCGCCCATCTGACATCTTTCTTCCCTCTTTCCAGGCTCCCCCCCCACCCCCAAACTCTGCTGCTCTCCGAGCTTCACTCTCTGACCCAGGGGGCTGGGTCCGTGCTCAAATCACTCTACCTCTGCCCAGCCCCCCTACAGAAGTGCACCCTAGCTTCTCTGCCTCCCCATCCCCCATCGCGTGCTGCTTCCGAAGGCTGAGGTCACGGCGCTCGGGCCTGTGGCGCTGCCCATGTCTGGAGGAGAGGGGCTGACAGTGCACACCAGGAGGAGAGCGGTCGCCCTACCTGTCGGTGCCGTTGAGCCCAGGGGACGAGAGGATCTGCATCTTCTCCAGAGCGGCCACAGGGAACCTGCTGGACAGGCGGTAGCACACTCAGGCCCCAGCTGGGTACAAGGGCCCGGTGCCCAGCCAAACCCGGAGGCAACCCAGATCTCCCACTCCTCAAGATGGAAAGATCTGTCCCAGGTTCGCAGCCATTCGGTGGCACGTCTGTGGGGAGCCCCGATACCCCTATAAACCCTTGGATGAGCCCTAGAGACAGAGCCACCTCAGAGCAGCCCCTGCCTTTTGAGACGGGGCCTCGGCAGGGTGGGGGAGAGGGAGGGGGAAATCCAGACTCCCAGACGAGCTCCGTCTTACTCGTGCTCCTGGAATCGCCTGTGGTCATAGTCGTCGAAGATGGGGCGCCAGGCATAGATGTTGACGACGGCCACCGCGCCCGTGACGAGCAGCATGAGCGTGAGCTTGACCATGTGGCTGACCTGCACCAGCATGATGGTGGCGATGAGGGACAGCACGGCGACATAGGTGTAATACTTGGGGTTCCCCGTGCAGCCGTCGTCCGTCTCCATCCCTGCAGTGCCATTGCTGGGTCCCGCGTAGGCCTGCAGGCAGCTCAGCTGGGGGACACGGGGACAGAGGACACTGGTCAGAGGCGGCTGGCACGGCAGCATGTGCTCAGCGGCCCCTTCCCTCAGCTCCTCCGAAACACCGAGGAGGACGGGAAGATTTACCAAGGAATAATAACACAAACGTCAGTCACGCCTCCTAGGAGCTGTGCCTTTTGACGTTGACAAAAACTCCTGAGTATCCTCAGCACTGCCACCACGGCTGAGAAAACTCGGAGGCTGGCCTCGCCCAGAGCAGCCCAGTCGGCAAGTGGACAAGCCAGAGCGAGGGGTCCAGGCTTCAGACCCAGCGCGCCCTTGCCCACGTCACACTGTTGAACAGAGACCACTGGGGCGGCTGGTCACCGTGCCTCCGCTCCGCTGACGGCGGCCAGTCTCCACCGTGTCTGGAGCTGGCCACGGGTCCTGCTGCTGATCAGGGGCGGTCAGCAGAAAGTGCGTCCATGACAGTGAAGCCTACTCTTTGTAACCGTCACCCCCTGGCACCTGGCTGGCTCTGGGGGGGCTCCCAGCATGGGATGCTGGCGTGTGCAAGTCTCCCCGACTCCCAGGTCTTGCACCCTCCACGAGTGGCAGGATCTCCGGGTGTCCTGCACGGTGCGCAGATCTGGGGGCCCTGTAGTACGTGCTACCAGAATGGGCCGGAGCTGTGACGACTGACGGGGGAGCGTGCGTGACAGCCCCCAGCACCCAGTGCTCCGTGCCAACTGGTGGCTCCAGGTCAACAGATCTGGGCTTCCAACTGCCTTCCCTTCCCCTTGAGAAGGCACCTGGCCGCCCCTTTCAGGACCCGCAGTTCCCCAAATGAAGGACAGCAGAGAAGAGGACTGCATCTGCCTCCGGCCACCTGGGCTCTGTGCAGCCGCCGTCCCCAGTGCCCCAGCCCTAGGCGGGGCTGGCCACACTCCGGTGGGTGGAGGCTGCCCAGGGCCGCTCCTGCAGTGGGAGGGGGTCACCTCCCTTGGTGCTGATGGGTACCGGACCTAGCCGCCTTGGAAGGAATGCTTAAGGCACGCGGAATGCTTACGCATACTGTATCCCCACGCAAGTAGTGATACACGGACGAGGAAGACAGGACTGGGATTGAGACCGTCAGTTCTCGACTGTCACTCACTGGCTGTGTGACTAAAAACAAGTGAATGAATTAACCTCTCTGAGCATTAGTTCTCCATGTGAAACTACACTTAGTACCTGTTGGGACTGTTATAAAGGTTAAGTGATGACTATAAACTGGTTGAAAAGTAAAACAGGACAAAAGATTGAGTCGGAGCACGTAAAGCCCCCGGCGCAGGATCCGGCACAAGGCATCGGGTTCCTGACTCTGGGAAAGAGGAGCTGGGGAAACAGGTCGGTCTCGGGGGCTTCCTGGGGAGAAGACCCCCTCCGGCCAGCGTGATCGGTTTAGGAACCTAAGGCCGCCCCAGCCTGTGCCTCGTGGGGGAACGGTGGTTTGAGAGGCTGCCCCTGCTGGCCAGCGTGGAGGCCTCTCTCCACCAAGCTGGGAGTAGTGTCCCTTCAACAAGGACAGCAGGAACTCACCATGTCCACAGTGCTGGCCATCACCAGGATGAAGATGGCCAGCATGGCCCAGGTGTTCCTGGCCCAGCGCGTCCGGTCAATCCAAGTCGAGAAGGCCACGAGCTTCTTAGGGAAGGCCTGAAAGGAACGGGGTTTCGAGGGCGTGAGCCTTCTCTCCTGGGAACCCCTGCTGCTCCGTGCTTCCCAGGAACCCAGAAAGGGGCGCTTTGCATGTGCGTCAGTCGGAGCTGACAGTGCGGCCGAGCAGAGAGGGGAGCACAGCAGTCCTGGTGCTCTGTCACTCCTATGTGACTCACTTATAAAATGTCACGGCTTCCAGATAGCAGAACCCTTTCCACAGAGGGTCCAGGGGCCAGCCCAGGAGGTGGGCAGCACCAGCCAGCCAAAGCCTGCTCCTTATCTCCAAATGACAAGGCCAAAACGGAGGGATTCTCAGGGCCGGCCAGCTCCGCCTGGCTGGCCCTGCTCTTCCTGGTCAGTACACCTAAACCTTCCGCCACCCGGCAAGCCGCCTGCCAGATTAACACTACTTTTGCCTTGTCATTCTGAACAAAAGCTCTGCATGGCACCCCAGTGCTTACGGAAATCAGTCCTCATCCTTTTGTCTGGGTTTTTGTCTGGGTATCGAGGTCCTTCGCAGTCAGGGCCAACCCTCCAGCTGGGCCTCCACTGCCCTTCTAAACAGGCCCCCACGTCTCTAGACGGACACGCCCGCGCGTGCGCCCCGGTCAGCCCCCCAGAGCCTGGCCCAGAGTGGGTGCTCAGCGGATGTGCGTGAGCGAGTGAATGAATGAATGGGTGGATCACCCTGAACCGCCCTAAGAGACGCTCTGTGATCCATTTGTAAGGAGCTGACAGGACGCAGAACTCCTCAGTACCTACGTTTACAGGGAGCCACGCTCACTCCCGGAGGGCTTCTAAGCCAGAAAGAAAAGTGCTGCTCACCTGGGGAAAGATGGCAGCCAGGGAGCAGATCGTCAGGACCAGGAGCAGAACCTCCCCCACGACAAAGGTCACATAGTTTGTCATTAGCCTGTGATAGGGAGAAGGCAATTAATGGGGAGAGGACTGGACGGAGGAGGGGGATTGGGGGAGGGGCTAGGCCAAGGAGGTCAGGAGACTGGAAGCCAGGCCCTGGACAGAAGGCGCAAGCCTGCACCCGAAGACCTCGGCAACACCGGGGGCCTGCCCGCTGCCGGCAGGGCCTGGGCCTTGCTCAGAGCGGGGTGCACCTGCAGAAGCCCGGGGCAGAGCCCAGTGAGCACCGGGGGAGGGGTTCGTAGGGAGGTGCGTGCTGCCCATTGCTCTGACAGAAGGCGGGGAGGTGGTCAACAGCGGCTCCCCACACTGCCAGGCCCCGCTCAGAACTGTCCTCTGAGAACCGCACCGAGCCTCACAGTTGACGGGGTCCTTCCACGTCCATCTCGGCCATGAACTCCGAGAAACTCGCCGTCTCCGAGTCCCTCGTCCTCACACCCGTTCCCATGCGGTTTCGCTCCACCCGGGGTTCTTGCCAAGGGCCCTGGAAACCTCCGTGGTGCTAATCCAGTGCCTGACCCTTGGGCACCTCTGACCCCTCCTCAGGCCGTCCCTGAAGGCCCGCCCTGTCAGTGAGGCCGGCTCTGACACCCTGGGTAAGGATGCAAGCCACCCAGAATGCATCCACCACAGCGCCCCAGCACCCCTCTCACTTGACTGTTGCCCGTAGCGCTCCTCCCTGTCTGCGTGATGCTTGGATCACTCGTTCTGTCCCTCCGCCCCTTCTGGAATGGAAGTTCCACCCGGGCAGGGTTTGTGTGTGCTGCTCTCACTGCTGCATCCCCAGACCCGAGCCCCAGACACACAGTAGGCAGAGTGAACGCGTGTGAGGTGAGTGAGTGAGTTTGCTCCGCACAGCACCCCCAGGGTCAGCCGGGGCGGGCACTGTCACCCCGAGTGCTGTCAGCAACTTAGGCTTTGCCCACGAGTAAACCGATGCTCTAGGAACCCCCAGTGACGTGCCTGCGGTCACACGGGAAGTACGACAGTAAAGTGTGTCCCAAACCGAGGGCCGTGGGAGTCCGAGGCGCTCTCGCATTCCCCAGACCAGCTGGAAGGGGGTTCCACACCCCCCTTTTCCGGTGGGGAAATCCCTGAGCAGGCTCGAGCTGCTGATTGGCTGGGGCAGGAAGGGGAGGCGGGGCTGTCCTTCCCTGGGGCGCCAGCAGTTGAGGCAGGGACTCCGAAACACCGGCCCTGCCCCAGGGACCTGCTGCTGTGTCAGAGCTACCAGTCTGTGCCTGGAGCCTAAAATCTGTCTTCACTAAGATGAGCCAAGACTCGGCCTTGGTGACTGAAGTTGAGAAGTGTCCTCAGCCTCCGTCTCTGTATCCCAGAACCACTCAGGCCCAGCTGGCCAAGGTCTCCAACCCCCTACGTCCTCTGACCCACGGCCTTCTCAGCCCTGGTCTGACCCTCATTTTGATGCTGGCAGGGTTCCCCAAACCCCAGGAGCAGAGAGAAGGGTCAGGGTCCAGGACACAGTTCTCTGTATTCCCTGGGCCCAAGGGCAGCTGGGGCTATTGCACTGGGGGGGGGGGGGGGGGGCGTCAAGGAACAGAGAAGGTCTGTGTCCCTACATCAGGCTCCGTCTGAGATGTCCACATCCCTTACGCCTCTGGCCTGGGAAGCTCATAGCTTGCCCCCTGCCCCTGTCCAAGCCTCCGGGCCCTGCAGTGCCCCCCACCACCCTCACCAGGGGTCGATGAGAATCTCCACCAGGGCCGTGCAGAGCAGCACCACGCAGGAGCAGCTGAAGGCAGCCCCGCTCTGCTTTTCCTTCTCCACCGAGTAGCGGGTCTCCATCTCGGGGTCCATGAACCGCATGGAGAGGAGGAAGGTGTTTCTCTTCTTCACCCTGCAGTGGGAACAAGCCCCGAGAAACACAAATGCCACACCTGCCTGGGCCCACCAGGGAGGGGCCACAGTCGGGCCGACCAATGCCCCGAGCCAGGGCCCGATCGGGCACGTGCTGAGGAGCACGGGCGCCGGGGCCACTTACACCTGGGCGGACTCCCGCTCCAGCAGGGCCTCGTTCAGCAGCTGGTTGAGCTCGTGCTCGTCCTCCGAGGCGTCCACCACGCGATCGGCCAGGTCCTGAAGGCGCAGCCTCCGGCGGGGGTTGGGGAAGGAGGGGTTGTCGGCCTACAAGGCAGTGCACGTGCGGCAGAGCTAAGGGGGCGGGTGGGGTGGAGCGGGGGAAGGCTGTGGGGCTGGGGGGCGGGGGGTCACACTCCCAAGGGCTGACCCTTGGCTCCAGAAACCAGTTCCCAGGGAAAGTCTCCCCAGTGTGCCCAGGCAGCTCCCTCCCGCCTGGGTCTGGGCCCAGAGCCATGGTCCTTTCTGGTTTCCCTGGGACACCTGGTCCCAGGCGCTGCGGCCCTAACGGAAACCCCGCAGCGGTCACCCACTGACGGTAGCATTGCAGGGGAGCAGCTGCCTGGCTCCCGCGCAGGAGACCCGGGATTCATGAGGACTGCACATCCTGCTACGGGGGGGGGGGGGGGGGGGTCACAGCCACACACCAGCATCCACAGGGGCATGTGTGACCCCCAACACTAGCATCCATGGTTCATTCGAGGGAGGAAGTGATGGGAGAGAAGGGAATGTCTTTGTCCTTAGTGGGGTGGTGGGGCTGGGGTGCCCACTGCCACCTTTATTCCTGGGCACAAAGGAAAAGCATTAACTCCAGGACCAGGACTCCAGACTGTGACGACGCAGCCCTCACTCCAAACGGGCACCGAGACCGGGCACGTACAGCTGCCCATGTGGCCCCCCGTGCACCTGGGAGCCAGGACCGGCACTCCCACCTGGAGCTCATGACCCCCGGTTGTCAGTTTGACCCCGTGTAACCCACGCTTCCCCAGCCCCAATTTCCTTGTCTGCAAAGTGAAGCGGATGGTCTGTCCCAGCACCAAGGACCTCTGTCCCTGAGACACATCCCGTGACACTGGCTGACTGTGTGGACAAAAACCACAGGGCGCTAAAATGCTGCGTCCGTGTCAGGGAGTTGCATCGGATCTGTAGCTCCACTTTCCATCAAGAAAGTCACAGCAGGGAGCAGGGACTGACTGCCGTGGGGCTCAGTTTCCTTGCACCCCTGTCTCCCTCCTGTCCCCCCCGGCACCCGATGTCGTGGGACTGGGCTCAGCTCCGCGCCCCCGAGGTGACACGGCAGCCTCAGTGAGGCAGACACGGTCTCTGAGCAGTTGCCCCCGTCAGGGACTCCATCGGGAAGCTTCCCAACGGCCAGATCCTGGGTGCACTCCCAGGCAGACCCTGGCCTCGGGGACACAGCGTGTTAACACCTTAGAAGTCCCACGTGCGGGCCTGCGCCCTGTGCAGGTGGACCTAGCCAGCGGGGAGCTCAGCCCTGAGGTCTCACTTCCAAAACCACCGTGGGTCCTGTAGGGGAGTCCATGGTTGTCCTCCCTGCCCTCCTACCTACCGGACTCTGGGACAGCAGGGCTGGGCAAGGCCTCGGCGGGGAGCACCTCTTTTGACATCACCCCCAGCCCCACCCCCGACTCCAGGAGACGTGGGGCGGGGTCTGGGGGGAGGCTACCTGCCGGGGCTGCACTGCTGAACAGGAGTGCAGCCCGGGCTGGGGGCCGGCTCTCCCGCTCTGAGCACCGGACCCTTCCTGCGGCAGCATCTGCCTCCCCACCCACCCCCTCCCCCCGCCCCACATGCTGGCCCTCGGCCCGCACGTACCTGGGCGTCCTGCTCCTCGGGCTCCTCCGCTGTGGAGCCCCTGGGGTGGGCACTCCCATTGGGCTCCTTGGTCTCGATGAGGGCAGGGGAGCTGGGCTTTGAGGAAGGTGGCGCTCCATTTGGCAGGGCCTGCAGTGGGAAGGAGTGGCCACGTGGGTCGCCGGACACTGCCGGCTGCCCGCCCCCATCCTGCGGTTCGTCCACTCTCGGGCTGGAATCTCCTCACTAGAGTTTAGAAGTCCCGTAGGCCTGGAGACTGCACTACTCAATTCCTCCTTTAGAGCATTAATTTTTAAGGGCTATAATTTTCTAGTATTAATTTCTCCTATTAAAATTGAGTATTCCCATTCCTACTTTTTTAATTTTAAAAAATATTTTAAAGGTTTTATTTATTTATTTTCAGGGAGAGGGGAAGGGAGGGAGATATCAATGTGTGAGAGAAACATCAGCCTGTTTTCTCTCTCTCATGCCCCCAGATGGGGACCTGGCCCACAACCCAGACTCGTGCCCTGACGGGAAGAGAACTGGCAACCTTTCAGTTTGCAGGGCGGCGCTCACTCCACTGAGCCACACCCAGTCGGGCCCCATTCCTATCTCTGAAACAGTATTTTCCTTGACAGAATAAGTTAAACGCCATCGCACAAGGCAGTCATTCATTCATTCACCCATCCACCTGCTCAATAAGCACAAGGACCTACTATGTGACAGGAACCGACCTAACCCCTGGGGACACAGACCAGGCACCCTGACCCGAGAGCGCACATTCTAGCGCGGAAAGGCCGGCAGCAGCAAGATCCGCACACAAGTCAAGTTCAAGTCCTACTCCCCTGTGACCTCAGTGCGTGAGGGGAGAGCATGCACGCTCTGGAGAACGAGTGTCAGAAAGGGGGCGCGGCGGTGTTGGGGGTGTGGCTACACAGCGGGCCGGGAGACCGGAGGGAACACATGGAGTGGCCGACTCGGGGTGGGGGTTCCAGGAAGGGGGAGAAGCTGGGGCGAAGGCCCTGGAGCCGCGCGCACCTGGAGTCCGGCCTGCGGGGCGGAGGGAGTGAGGGGGCGGGGCGGCGAGGGCCCTGTGGGGGTGGGCTGTCCCTCTGAGTGAGACGGGGACCAGGGGAGGGTTCTGGGCAGCGGAGTGACGTGGTTCCACCTAACGCTTGAGCGGGGTCACCGCGACTGCCGGGCTGGGGTCAGGGGTCAAGGGCAGGAGCAGGGCGACTGGCTGGGATACGACCTCGGGAATCCCACCCAAGCCAACAGAGGCTCCCCCGGAGGTGGGAGCCGTGGGCGGTGGGAAGGGGGGTGGGGGTTAGAGCTCTGCTTTGCAGGAAGGGCCAACAGAACTTGCTCGCAGATGGTAGAGAAAGGGGTCCAGGTGTCTTGAAAGCTTTTTGTCTGAGCAGTTGGGAGGATGGAGTAGCCACTGACGGAGATGAGGAAGACGGTGGGGGATGGGAGGGCCGGTTTTAGTGCAGAGAGGAAGAGGAGGAGGATCTCGGCCTTGCCTGTGAGCTGAGCCGCGTGTCCACATGCAGCGGGGATTTACAAGAGGGCGGTGAGCTGAGGGCAGGGAGGCCAGCTGCAGCCGAGACCCAAACTCGGGAGTCTGGGGGGCATCTCAGACGCCCAGCCTGGGGAGACTGACGGGTCAGTGCAGACGGGAGACGCCTGCTCGCTCTCTCCTCCTCGTCGGTCACTTCCCTCAACTGCACCCCACGGAGAGAGTCCTGCCCAGGGAGCGGTGCGCACCTGTGACTTCCACAGCGGCCACTGCTGTCCATTCTCTTCTTCCCACCACCCTCCCTGTCGCTTACACGGCATCATCACTCCTGACCCTGTGCCGGCAGAGCAGGCCAGGCAACCTATGGACTTCACCTCTCCCCAGTCCGTGTGACCTGGAGACTCCCCCTACATGACGGAGAAGCCAGCCACCCGAGTGAGCTCACGGGAGTCTCCACGGGCTGTCCCTGTCCCCACGCACAGCGCTAGGGTGAGGATGGCCGGAATCAGCCACCTGAACAGACGTTCCCGAGAAGGACGGGCCACAGTGCGGGCAGATCTGACAAACGTCAGTGTGACAGCGGGCTCGCTTCTCTCGCAGGGAGGAGCTCCCAGCAATCCGAGAGGGCGCGTTTGCAGGGCGGATGGGAGAGTGCCTGTCTCAGAAGAAATCCGCCCGCTAACAGCCACAGCAGAGGCGTCCGCCCTTCCTCAGGGCCAGAGACGGGGGATTAAAACCGTCAGACACCACGGCTTGTGCTTGCTCATGAACGTGAACCAAGACAAGCACAGAGTGCAGAGGCTGGCAGGCGCAGGAGGGCGGCCGAGGTGAGGGAGGAGCAGGCAACAGCCCCTCTGCTCCAGGACCCGTCCCAGCCCCCGGCCTCCCTGCCCCCACGTCACTCTGGCACCCACAGCTGCTTCCTCCACACAGGGGGCCCTCACCACAACCCAGCCGCTCTCCTGAGTGCCACTGACACGCCTCCAGGGGCAGGACACAGGGCTGCCACCCGACTTCCCAGTTGCCAGGAAGGACGGGCACCGCCCGCCCCAGACACCAGCTTGCCCTGGGCAAGGAGGCCCCCTCCCTCCGGTCACCTGCTCCATGGGACTCCGAGTCTGGGCTCACGCGGGCCCTGCCGACTCCTCCTGCAGCCCCTCCTCCCCGCCCCCCAGTGGGGGTGCTGGGACTCACCGAGCCGTTGAGGCCGTTTTGGGCGGCGGTTTTCTTCACCTCGGGCTTGGACGCGATGATGAGGTAGGTCTCGATGCCCTTCTCCTCCAGGTAGTCGCAGCGGCTGCCCCCGTCGCCCGGCTCCACGTCGAACTCCCCCTTCAGGCAGTCCATGGTGCTCTGGGAGATGTGCACGCGCCTGCAGGGCAGCCGGAGGCCTCAGCGGGGGTGGGGGCGCGGGCAGGGCAGGTCTGGGGCACCGGGGGTGGGGGGGCGGGGGGACCCCAGGAGCAGACACAAGGAAGTCCTGTGTGGGCAGCAGGCACCCACTGCCTCCTGGTCTCTGAGCCCCAGTGCAGGACGGAACACAGGCCTGTCCTTGCAGGCCGCCGGCAGCATCGGACAAGAGAGGGCAATGCAGAGGTCTGCTTGAACCCTGAAGTCGTAAGGTCCGACCATTACCCACCCGGCAGTGTCCTCAGCTGCAGCACCTGCTTGCAGGGGCAACGAGCCCATTTCTGGGGAGTCACCCCTCAGGGGGAGACCCACAGCCGCCTATGAGGGGAGCTCCCTGACCCAGGTGGGGATGGCACCACCGCATCCCCAGCCCGTCCTCCCGGAGGGCCGGCCCCCGGCCTGGCCAGCGCTGCACCAGAGCTCAGGTGCGGACCGCAGGTGCGCGGGGAGCGCAGACCGCCGCCTCCGGGCCTGCTGGGGACCATCACCAGTAACGCCGCCCTTTGGGGAGACGGGGCATACAAGTGTCATGACATCGGAGCCCGGGCCGCCTCACAAGTGAGTAAAGGGGACAGAGGACAGGCGGCTGCAGAGGTCCAGGCGGGAGACGCCACGGCCAACCTCAGACCAAGGAGGCAGGCCCCCCGAGGAGGACACCGCTCCTCGGGGGGAGGGCGTCCCTGGTCTGGGCCACAGTTCTGCGGGGTGAACGGGGCGTCCCCTCCCTCACCAGCCCCCGGGAGGAACACTCACCCGGGGACGCCACCGGCCTCCATCTTGTTGGCCACGGTGACATCGGTAGACCACACGTCATACTGCCAGCGCTTCTGGCCCAGGACGCCCCCCAGCACGGTGCCCGTGTGCACCCCCACACGCATGTCCACCCCGGTCTTCGTCTTCTCCCGCACGTACCTGCCAGGCACACGGGAAGGAGGAGAGGTCAGGGCACGCCCCCCGCAAGGTGCCGGCCCCCCGCCCTGCAGGGCGTCCCCAGCTCCCTGCCCGCCCTCTCTCTGAGCTCACGGACTGACCGTCCCAGCCCTCCTCCCCGAGGGGCCTCCAGGCACTCCTCCCATCACCCGTTTATTACTCCTGCAGGTGACGTTCCACTGAGCACCCGGGCTGTGCCCGGCCCCGTGCTGGGTGCTGCGTGTGCCGAGGGCACCACCCGTGGCCGGGCGCTCCGGGGAGAGACAAATCCATCGGCACTTCGCCTGACAGTGACGCGGTGAGTGGAGGTGAGTCTCTAATCCTGAACGACCACCCCTGGCAGGGGGGCAGCCTTCGCTTCCAGGCCAGTGCTGGGGGGAGCGCCCACCGGAGGCCTCGAGAGGACAGCCAGGACCACCGCGGGCGAGGGTCTCCAAGCCGTGCAGGCTGTGGAGAGGGCGAGGGGAGGCAGAGCTCAGCATCCCCACGGCCCCCGGGGCTGGGGGCAGGAGCTGTGGCTGGGAGCTCGGAGGCCAGGCTTCCATTCCAGCCCATTGCTGTCACCCCATAACGTCTGGGGACCTCAGCAGTCCCGTCCCTGCTGTGCACTGGCTTTCTACTCGGGGAGACGGGCATGGCGACCCCTGCACCACCCGCCTCGGAGGCTGTGGTGCGAGAACACCGAGAGAAGAGGTGGGACACGCCCCGGGAGGCACAGCCCGCAAAGGTGAGGTGGTGTGGGAACCTCACTCGTTACAGCCGCAGCTTCGGGGAGAGAAACAGTGTGGACCGCAGCTAGAAAGGCGCCTCTCGGAGGCTGTGGAGTTTATCGTTCCCCTCCGCTGTCAGGAAGCCAAGTCACCCCCCAGCTTCCCAGAGCTGGGGACCAGGTGACCCGCCGACCTAATCTACGCCCCAAGTAGCATGGCCACATCCCGCGTGACGCGCCTGAACAGATCCCCGAGAGGGGGCCTGGGGGGGCCGGGCCACCACGACAGATCGACACAGACGGCCTGCCTCTCCCTCCCAGAGGCACCGCACTCACGAGATGGCTTCCACCATGGCGAGCCCCATGAGGATGGAGCAGACGGCGTGGTCCTCCCGGTAGTCGGGCAGGCCGCAGATGCAGTAGTAGCAGTCGCCCAGGATCTTAATGCGCAGCTGGTGGTATTTCTGAAAGCGTGGGGCGTGGGCTGTGACCCCAGGCCCCCCTCAGTGGGGAGGGGGTAGGGGTGACGCGGAGAGCAGAGGAGGGCGGGGCTGTGGCCACAGGCCCCACCCTCAGTGGGGAGGGGTGACAGGGAGAGCAGAGGAGGGCGGGGCTGTGGCCACAGGCCCCGCCCTCAGTGGGGAGGGGTGACGCGAAGAGCAGAGGAGGGCGGGGTGACGTGGAGAGGGGGGGCGGGGGGAGGGGCATGGGGGAGGAGTCCCCGAGGGCGGGGCCCGGGCCGCGAGGGCACTCACAGCCGCCAGCTTGTCGAAGCGGGCGAAGAGCTCATTGAGCAGCTTCACGAGCTCCTGGGCGCTGCAGGTGGAGGACAGCTGGGTGAAGCCCACGATGTCCGCGAACAGGATGCTGCGGAGGAGGGAGGCCACCACGGTGAGGCTCAGGCCACCGCCAGCTCCCACTGCCAACCCGCCGCAGCCAGGAGCACGGGGGCAGCAGGCCCTTGCTCCAGCCCCAGAGCAGCCTCTGGCAGCCCGGTGGGTGCATCTGGGGCTCCAGCATTGAGTTTATCCTCTGGGACTTCTTTCCTCGGGGCCCCCTCCCCACAACGCCTCACTCTGGCCCCAGATGAAGGCACCTCCCTGGCGGGGGCGTGGCTCTGACCCCAGTGCTGCCCCGAATGGCTGGGCAGCCCCGCGGTGTCACTCCCTAGCCCTGGGTGACTTCGGTGCAGCGACGGGGCTGGACCGCACGGCCTAAGCTACGCCGCAGCCAGATGCCGTCGGTGGGGCTCACACTGTGGGGTGGCCTTGCTTCTGGTTCCAGGGAGACCCTCAGACCTTCAGGGCTCGGCGGGCCCCACAGAGCCCCACCCGTCCTGCCCTCGGAGCCCGGGGCCGGCCACGCACCTGACGTTCTCGTGGCGGTACATGTACATGGTGTTGAACTGCTGCTGGTCCTTCTGGCTCTCGTCCTTCTTCATGTCCTTCAGCATCTCGTCGGCCACGTGCTTGGGCAGGATGGAAAGCATAAGGTTCTCCTGTGGCGGGCGGGGGTGGGGACAGGGTTAGTGGGGACCTCGGGATCTGACCTGTGATCTCCCAGGGGTAGGTTCAGATGCTTCCGGGGAGAAACTCGGGTCCTGGCAACACATGTCAGCCAGGAACCCGCCGCCCCCTGCCCCGCCCCGCCCCCCACAGAGGCTGCAGAGCCCAGACCCCGCAGTGGGAAGCAGCCGAAAGCCCAGCACAGGCGTTTCCTTGCAGTGAGCCGTCTCAGGTCGTGCCCGAGCACCTTCGAGAGTGCCGGTGGGAGTCGGAGCCAGGAAGGAACCCAAGCCTGGCTCTGTGCCACGGAGGTTCCTCCAGCCCCAGGAAGTGCCACAGGCCCTCCGTGGGCCCCGCCCTCCTCTGCGCCTGCACCGTGCACCCGGAGGCACACCCTACTCGGGCGGGAGCACCCAGATGTGGAGGCTCCACTTTCCTCTGGGTGGGCGGCCACAGGTCCCCCAGGATCGATCTGGGGTTGAACCCCCATCTCCCCACCAGGCAGAGGGCTGGGGCCTCAGCCTGTCCCCATTCCCCCAGGAGGGTCTGCAGAACGGAGCCCCCCCCGCGCCTGCTCACCACCGCTCTGCAGGTCTCCCATCTCCCCCCTGTGTTTTCATGGGGAAGATCGGTCCCCTTTCCCACAGGGAATCACACGGTGACGCCGAGGCCTGTCCCCGCCTGCCCAGCCTGAAGCGCTCACAGTGGTCATTCCTGGGAGGGCCACGTCCGGGTGGCTTTTCCCGTAAAACAAGAGACACGTTTTTCCATTTTCACCAATAACTTGATTGATTTGGATATTTTGTGTATGTCGGCATCTCCTGCGTGGTGTAACATTGATTGTTCTCAATTAAATGTCTCGATTTGCTCGCTATCAACTCCAACTGGTCTACCTGACCATGGAGCATCGTCCAGAGAGACATCTCCCGCATGAAACTCCACAAACCACCTGTGACACGTTCAATCAGTCACTGCACCTTCTCCATGCACTGCACAAATCTTTGTTTTTGCATTTCAGTTGTGTTTTTACCTTTCTTGAAATAATAAAGCATAACATGCCAAAAATGTTGTGTATTTTCTTTCATCAATATTAAAATTGT
The DNA here is from genome assembly GCF_004126475.2 of Phyllostomus discolor. Lineage (NCBI taxonomy): Eukaryota > Metazoa > Chordata > Mammalia > Chiroptera > Phyllostomidae > Phyllostomus > Phyllostomus discolor. Next base: position 12,857,874 of record NC_040908.2, read on the forward strand.
TGCACAAAAATGCACCAATTTTGTAAGTTCTTTTTTTAATGCACGCTGATATGGCAGCTGTCACAATACAATCTAACAAAATTGTTTCAAATGATATTAAAGACAACCAAGTGCTACTAGAGCCATGTTACAGAAAAAAAACCAGACAAACTCTTTGGTCAACCCAACACTATCATTCTCCCATTTCCACAGCAATGTCCACTATTGTCCACTATTGTCATTACAGCTCAGGAATGACTGCACCCTGCCCTGGTTCACCTGAGCCCAGGAAGTAGCAACCGGCTCTCCCAGGGCCCTGCGGGTGGGTAGAGGGCGGGTGGGGGACTCGGGGACCTCCTCCCTGTGCAGTAAGGGGAGCCTGACACCGGACTGGAGGACTTCTCCCAGAATCCAACTGGACCAGGTGCTCTCAGGTGGGGACAGCTCTCAGGTGGGGAAGGAGCTGGGCCTCCAGGAGGGTCTTCAATGCCGGAGACCCCGTGCTGCCAGCGCTCACGGCAGCCTCGGGGCGGAGCTGCTGGGGCCCTAAGGGGAGAAGGGCAGCAGGAGGCAGCAGTGAGCACCCTGACTGGGGCAGGAACCCCAGGGTCCCAATCAGGTCAAGTGAGGCGCTCCATGCCCCCCTGGCCACAGTCCCAGTGTCCCTGTAAACAAGCCAGGACCCCCCGGGGGTGGCCCACGCTGCCTACTCCCAGCAGGACCCAGGCTCTGACACTGTCAGCCACGGCCGGACAGAGGCGGCTGCGGGAACACCCAGAGCAGCGCTGACACCCAGGACACGGGGCTTGGACACCCGCTGCTGGGGGTCAGGGGGGAGGCCTGGGGCCTCCCTCTGGGGGCGGGGTGTGGGGAACCGCCACTTTTTGCATTACATTTGTTTCCATAACCTTTTTCAAGAGCACGGACGAACTGAAAGCATACAGCCATCAGGACAACCAGAGAGAAGCCGTGGCTGTAGAGCAGGGCTGCCGCTGACTGCGGGGCACGGGAAGCTGACAGCCGACCTCCAGGTGCCAGGCCGGCGGAGCCCACCTGGAGTCGCCGCGGTAAAGCAGGTTCTAAACAAGGAGGAGGTGCACACAAGGGGAGCATGACACAGGAAAGGGGCCAACCAGGCAGCTGCCGAGGGACTCAACGGGAAAGAACTTTCTAGAAGGTGGAGGCCAAAGGGAGGACAGGGGCCCAGTGGGCAGTGAAGGAGGGGCCACAACCCCAGGATGTCTGTGACAGCCACACCCTGCCCCTCCCCCTCTTCAGTCCGCCTTCCTTGAGGCTTCTGACCTGCCTCTGCACTGTGTCACCCTGTGCCCAGCACCCTTGGGTGCCTCTCTACCTGCCACTCCGCTCCAGAGCGCCCAAGGCCCTTCTGACTGCAGCACCGACCTGCCTGTCTGGTCCCTGCCTGTCTGGTTCCTCCTGCTCTCCTCCCTGCCCGCCCCTCAGGGTACACAGGCCCCCTCTCACCTCCCCACCCCACCCCACCCCCAACAACCACCTCGCTCCCGGGCTACCCCCGCACTGCCCAGGTGTGTGCGTGCCCTCCCCACCTACGCCCACTTTACTGGTGTCTCTCTCTCTCGGTGGGGACGGTCTCTGCAGTGTGTGCCAGAGATTCTAGACCCTTTCCTGGGTCCCTCTCGGGAGTGTGGGGTGTTTGCTGCGGGCCTTCCAGAAGGATGCTCATCTGCACCCAGGGGTGCCTGACTTCCACTCTCAGGGTCCAGGCTCAAGGCCCCAGCGTCGCACACGTGTTCTGCGCCGGGTTCCGCAGGGCTTCAGGGCTGCAGGGCAGGGGGCCCCTGGGGCGCCGGGGCCTCTCGGGAGCCCAGAGCCCAGGGAGGTGCCTCGGCCCCCTCGGCACTGAGGCAGAGCCCGCTCGTCCCAAAATAGCAACTGCTCTACGTTTCCGGAGACCTGAGACCGCTCTAAGCCTCTGACCCATTAATGGCTCTTCTGGGAACTTATCCAACAGAAATAATCCAAAAGAAGTAAAAAGAGACATGTGCAAGGGGGACTCCGTGGCAGCAGGACTTACGCTTGTGGAAAAAAACTGCAAGCGGCCCAAGTGCCTAGCAAATGGTTCATCAAATCGCGGCACGCCCGTGGGGGAAGATTGTACAACCTTGAAACTAAGGGTGACCCTCCCTGACCTGAGCCCAGAATACAGGACGGAATGCAGGGAGGTAAATGTAGCAATCTGTACCTGAGTCCCACAGAGCAGCTACCGGAGATCAGGATGGGAGAGGCGCAGTGTATCAAGACTGGGAATAAAACAGTCTAACAACCACTTAAGATGCTATCAGATTTTAAATGAAGTCACAGCATAAAGTGGCACCTCACTCAGCAAGCAAGGCCCTTGGTCTGTAAGAGAAATTAAGGGTCCTGACCAGGAGGTGGCAGACACGCTGGCTGCTCCCCACCCAGGACACAGGTCACCTGGGCCTCAGTCAGGGACGGGCCACGTGGTGCAGAGCCTGAGGCCGGGCGGCTGAGGGGCCGGAAGCATCGCAGACAAGTCTCCCAGTCCGAGGGCAGCTGCTGCCTGGGACAGGGCTGAGCCTTCCCCTGGAGGCCCCGTGAGAGAGAGCTGCTGGGGAACAGACCGTGGCTCCCAGAGAGGAACTTGCTAAAAGTCAGCGCAGTTCAAACAAAGGCTGCGCTGCCCTGAGAGGCAGTGGCCTCGGACCCCGCTGCCGGGCGTGTGAGACGGCCACAGGAAGGAGTGGCCGCGGGAGGGAGTCGCCACAGGGTGGCAGGCTGGCCCCAAGCACGGGGTTCTCCGGGTCACGCGGGGCTCCACGAGAGGAAGAGGGCGGGTGCTCCGCTTCTCGAGCCTCTGCCGGCCCCACAGGCTCTGATGGTTATCACGCAGCTCAGAGCACCGCCTGCCCCTCTCTGGGGAAAGGGCCGAGCGAGGTCTGAAAGAGGGAGAAAGCCTGAAAGCCTCCCGTGGGCTCTCTGGGCGGAGGAAAAACTGCCCAGACCCTGGGGAGAAGCCCCCAGGCCTGCCGGGGTGGTGAGCAGACCCAGGGCAGGGTCGGGGGCTGGCTGGGGACTGGGGGTGGGGGGCAGGGTGCTTGGCCACCTGACCCCCTGGGTTGGGCGCTCTCATCCGTGGACAGCTAGTTGCTGAGCCCTCCCTCCCGAGAGCCGTGACGCCCGGGTCGTGGCGGTCTGTCCGTGCGGCTGCAGCCAGGCCCTAGGAAGGAGGCAGTCAAGCCCCATTCTCAGCCATGACTCGTGCCAGGCTCCAGGCGGGGCCCGAGGAAGGAGGCCCGTGCTGCTCCCAGGGGCCCCGGGCTGCCGCAGCCGACACACTGGGGAGGCGTGCAGGCGTTAGTTACAGCCCGGGGGCCGCAGGGACCTGGGGGAGGGAGCCTGGCTGACGAGCAGCTAAGTTCCCACAGCGCCCTCGTGAAAGGGGCAGAGGGAAGGGGCCAGGCACCAGCAGGGCCCCCCGGTGGCAGTGTGTGTGGTGTGTCCGTGTGCGGTCTGCCTGTCTGAGGGTGTGCGCCCTACACGTGTGTCGTGTGTACATGCACACACACACATCCATGTGACTGCCACCCCTCACGGGCTGGGAGCAGACTCACAGCTGGCCCACAGACACGTCTACTCTGGTCCTGATTTATCCAGGTTCTTGGGAGCCTCAGGCCACTTGGAAGCCACAAGGTCACTGGACCCCACCAGGCGCCCACCCTGGCCTGGCCGTCTGAGCAGAGGAGGCAGCAGGAGGAGGGCCACAACGCGGAGGAAGACCAGGCCGGCCTGTCCTGGGGGGCCGGGGCCTGACTGCCACGGCACGTGAGACCTGGGAACTCCAGGGCTGCCGCGTGTCTCTGGGGCAGGCAGGCGCCATGCAGACCAGGGGCCCGAATGTACAACTTCAGTAGCTCAGAGGACAGTCACGGGCCATCCGTGCAAGTCCTTGAGCTAAATGCTGGGGAGGCCAAAGGTAGACGGTGCTCCCTTGAGCTCGGCAGGCAGCAGTCAGGCCATGCAGAGCGGCCCGTCTCGGGGGCAGGAGTGCTGTGCTGTCTCCAAGGCACAGCCTGCGCGCTCGCAGGTCGGGGGACTCGGCGAGACTCAAACACCAGCGCTCTTTCAACAGGACCTTCCTCATGACCGCAGGCTCCAGGCCAAGGTCCCCAGAGTGTCCCAGGCCGGCGGGCTCCGAGAGGGAGCGGTCACCGCCAGGCCACGTCCTCGTGGACAGCACGGAAGTCACACGGACCCAGGGCGGGCCCAGCACTGTCACACTGCTGGAGAGGGGACAGAGTCCGTGAGACTTCTGGTTACCTGCCTGGACTGCGGCGCCATCTCCAGACGTGGGGCCAGGTGACCGTGAGCTCAGGAGACAGCCCTTTGGACCCAAAGAAAGCCACGTGTGCGGCACCTGGGCCCTCCCCAGGAGGGCTCAGCCCAGGGCCCGCGCTCCTCGGAGGTCTGGCGAGTTAATGAGCTGCCAGCCGGGAGCCGAGGCCCAAGGGGCGAGCCGTCCGCCTCCAGAACAGCACCGACAGATCTCTGCACAGTCACGGGAACGTTCTGGAATCTGTGCTGTCCAATATGGCAGCCAGCAGCCACATGCAGCTGCTGAGCACAGGTGATGTGGTTAATGCAGAGGGGGAACTGATTTTCCAGTTTTACGTTTTAGCTGATTTAAGTGGCCACATAAGGCCGGGGGCTCCCAGGTCTGACGCTGCAGCAGCTCAGCTCGGCCCATGGGCCGACACCGAGGGACAGGGTGCGGCTGCCCGGAGGGGCTGGGTGTCGAGGAGGATGCAGCGGTCGCACCTGTGATCGGCGGGAAGGGACGGGCGCTGCGGAAGCGCACACCTGCTTCCGTCCTTGACCGGGGGCGGCAGCCCCGTCTCGGTAAAGGCCCTGAGAGATGAGTGGACTTGGTAGTGGCCAACGATGTGCTGGCCTAGGACCCCGCACAGTCAGCCCTAAGCTCTGCCCGACGTGCTGGCCACGGCCTCCTCCCCCAGGGAGGGTGGGGGCCGAGGTCACCCCTTCTCCCTCGAATGAAGATAAGGCTGGCTGACCTCCCCCAGCCCGGTCTGAGGGAAGTACAGGCCTTGCCGACACCCCCGTCGCCCCTCCGTCCTCCTTCAACGGTGTCCCGCTCCCCGGGAAGTAGTCCTAGACGCGTGACAAAGACAGTTCTGCGGTTGGGACCTGCCACCAGGTGCGCGCCGGGTGGGTTTCCTGGGTGCCTGCTGCTGCCAGGGGGCCAGCGAGATGCTCAAGGTCCCCACCTCAACCGTGGAGTACGGTCACATGGAATAAAGGAAAACAACTCCAGCTCCTCCCTCCGGGCCTCCTGCTCCACCCGACACGCCTGGGGAGCTGAGGGAGCCGAGGAGAGGGACCTGACGTCCACCTGTCACGAGCCCCGAGTCACAGCTAAATGCCACCGGACCGCCTAGACCTGCATGGGTGCCCGGCCGAGGCAGAGAGGGACCCTGCCCGCCAGGGCCGCGCACACGGAGCTTGAAACCCACCAGGACCTCCGAGGGGCCAGCCCCCCCCCCCCCCGCCCCGCCAAGGAGGGGCCAAGCCCAGGAGCTGAGGCAGCCCAGTCTTTGGGGGCCCGAGACCTGTCCCACTCATCCCCATGACCCACACGCCCTCACCAAGACGCGCCCTTCCACGAGATGGACACGCCCACCCTGGCAACCAAGCAGAAAGGATCCTGTGCAGAAAGGACGAGGGTCGGCGGGCCACCCACCCGGGACTTGCCTGCTATAAGCAGCGGCTCGGTCACTTTCCCAAAGGACGGCACAACCTCCCGGTGACAAAAACAACAGGAATGGAATCAGAGGAACCAGGATGGGACCCCTGGCACCAGCTGGTCCCCCACTTCAGTGTCCAGCTGAGGGGCCGAGGCCTGGAGCAGAGGCTGTCCGGCTGGAGGCCGCTGGCCGCCGGGCAGGGCTTCCCCTGACAACACACTGGGCTCTCCCCCCAGGACAGCGCAGAAAGCAAGACAACACTCACCGACACAACAGCTGGTGCAATATGAACCCTGAGAACTGCATTCTGAAAGGAGCCTTCTCTACAAAGGACACACTGAGAATTCCGTTTCTAGTTGGGAATGCTCTTTACACGGCAGGTGAGCACTGTGAGCGCGGGGGTCTGGGGGGCACCGGCCTCAGAGGCTCCTCCAGCAGGAGCCGCGTCCACACCAGCTCCGTCTCCTCTCTGGCCGGGGCCTGCGGCAGCCGTTTCCAACCTGTCTTCACGTCCGTCACCTCATCCTCACACCCACGAGGGCCGTTTTCAGGGGGCCGGGAAACGGGACCGTGTGGCCTCTGCTCCCAGCCTGCTCGGCCCCAAAGACAGGCCGGCTGACCTTCCTGGGGCCCCAAACCCTCCTGAACCGACGCCACTTGTGGGGTCAGTCCCAGCACCCGGGGAGGACGCGGCCAGTGTCTCGGCTGGCGTCAGGGGGAGGCACACAGACCCCGGAACCAGGTCCCAGTAGACCTCTCAGCCCCTCCCAGCAGCTCGTGTCCCCAGAGGCCAGGCCAGCATGGCCACAGTTGACGGCACGGAAGGCTTCATGGTTCTAGACTCAGAGCTCTTGCTTTGTGGGATTCCCAAACCCCGGCACGACGATGGTATTATTTCTAATCCCAATTCCTCAGAAGAATAAAGACCAGAGTGGCAAAGTGCCAACATCACACAGCAGGAAGGTGAGAAATAAGGAAATGTTTAATAGTTTCCAAAAATAGGTGACAAAATGCAGAATGTACCCAGAGAACTGGAATCTACTCATTCAAGTCAAAGGGAGGGCGGCGGGTGGAGGTGGAGGAGGGAGGGTATCGGGGGCTAAATGGTACTGGAGAAACACAACAAAAAATAAACTACTAATTAAAAAAGAAAATCAGCCCTGGCTGGTGTGGCTCAGTGGATTGAGTACCAACCTGCGAACTAAAGGGCTCCATTCCCAGTCAGGGCACGTGCCTGGGAGGTGGGCCAGGTCCCCAGTAGGGGGCGCGTGAGAGGCAACCACACATTGATGTTTTTCCCCCTCTCTTTCTCCGTCCCTTTCTCCCTCCCTACTCCTGTCTAAAAATAAATAAATAACATATTTTTAAAAAACCCCAAATGGACATTCCAGAATAACAAAAAACACAATAACGGAAATTAGAGATTCTACCACTGATGTGAATTGGAGCTGAACCACTGATTTGACAGAGCAGAGAGGATTAGCAAACTGGGAGTGAACTCAGTAAAAAATTCTCTGTGATGCACGGCAGCTTTAGAAGAAGGAAGATGCAGGGGAAAAAGGATTTACGGAACATGGTAAAAATGTCCAATAAAGATGCCTGGAGTCCTAGAAGGGAGGGAGAGAGCGAGACAGAAGCAAGAAAAAGCTACTGGCTGAAAATTTGCAAAACTGATGGAAGTCATCGAACCATCAATCCAAGAAGCTCTTTGAATTCCAAGCAGAGGAGCTACAAAGAAAACTCCTGGGCCCATCGTTGTAAAATCGCTAAAACCAAAGAGAAAGTTGTGAAAGCAGCTGCAGAAAAAAAAACATGCAGTTACTTTCAAAGGGGTAGCAGCGCATCTGACCACCGGCATTCCAGCAGAAATGGTGGGACCCCCAGGGTAAAGGAATGACGCCTTCGAAGGGCGGGACGTAAACACCCAGCAACCGGGAGTTCTGTACCTGACAAAACGGACAAGTTCCTGAAAAAACAACTTTCCAACACGTAAAGAGAACTATTGCATCTGTGGTAAAGAGAAACCTTGTTTGTATCTGTGAAGAAAACTGACTGTTCTCATAAAGAAAACTCGAGTCCCGTAGGGTTTCACCAGTGAATGCTTCTGAACGTTGAAGGAAGAGCCCAGTCTCCCTCAAACCCTTCCAGGGACTGGAGAGAAGGGGTGCCTCTCAAACTGTTTCATGAGCCTGGCATAACCACGATCCCCAAACCCGTCAAGGTCACCAAAAGCTAAAATGGGAAGCAAATCTGTCTTGTGGACACAGTCACAAAAGTCCTGAGGAAAATACCAGCAAATTGAAACTGACAGGGTGGGGGGAGAATCCCACCCTTTCCAATGGTAACAGAGCTTTTCTCACTTTTAAAGGGTCTTACACATATTATCCACTTTACCAAAACGGTTTTATTATCACCTATACTTTACACATAGGGCAACTGTGGCCCAAATAAGTGCAGGAACTAGCCTGGGGCCACACAGAAGCTAGAGCTGGCTAGGTGAAGTCATTGCACTTGAGGGACATGTACAGGCACCCAGTAGGGGCCCAGCTGGGCCTGAGAATGGGGGTTTGTGCCCCTCCCCCGCACCTGCCTTCTGCCTCCCCGGACCTCTCATTCCCCAGGCCAGCGTCTGCTCCGCTGCAGCCCTGGGCAGACTGCGGGGGACCTGGGCCGCCCCACGGCACTCATGAGTCACAGAGGGGGGCCCCCCTGCCGGGCCCCAGGTTCCCTGCACTGACCCCGCCCGGAGGAAGCATACGGCACGAGGCATTAGAAAGTGGAGGAGATGGCCCGGGCACTGCAGCCTGACCACCACCGTGGCCACACGCCACGGGTGACAAGGGGCTTCTGCCTGCGTCTCTCACCAGACTCAGGGAACCCTGCACACCGAGTACCGGTACTTCCACTTTGCAGTACCAACTCCCCCGCCTGACCTTGCAGATGAGAAGAGTGAGGCTCTGAGGGGCGGATAACTCATCCTCCATCTACTTAGGGATGAGCAGACCCAGGGCGAGACCCAGGGGGCCCTCCTCACCCCGCCCAGCACTGTTCAGTGCGACGGAAGGGGTCCTGGATTACACATTATGAGTCAGACAAGACTGGCACAGACAGAAACGCTGAAAACTGCCCAAAGACTGTATTAAAAAAAACAAAAACAAAACTCCTGGCTTGGCCAAGTGGTGACATGCATTTTTTTCTTCAGTGTAAAGAACCCAGAGGAACGCGCCTGTAGCATGAGAGACCAGACAGAAACAAGGGACAAGGCAGAATGGAAAACAGAAGCTGAAGAACGCCTTCCGGGGGCCACGCTAAGGCGGGATTCTTTAATCACACTTAAGCCTCCGTAGCGGGAGGAAAAACAACAACAGAGATTTATGGAACACGGTAAAAACGTCTAACAAGGACGTCTAGGATCCTTGGAAAGAAGGAGAGGACGGGACAGACGCAGCCGAAGCTGCCGACTGAACGCTTTCACAGCCGATGACATCACCGAGCCCTCAGTTCACGCTCCTCCAATACCAGGCAGAGTGACGACGGAGAAGACGCCTTGGTCCGTCGTGGTCACACTGCTAAACAACAGGACGACCTGGCTGGCGTAGCTCAGTGGATTGAGCACAGGCTGCGAACCAAATCATCGCAGGTTCGATTCCCAGTCAGGGCACATGCCTGGGTTGCAGGCCACGGCCCCCAGCAACCACACATTGATGTTTCTCTCTCTCTCTCTCTCTCCCTTTCTTTCCTCTCTAAAAATAAATAAAAAATAAAATTAAAAAAAATTTAAAAAAAAAAATTAAAAAAAAAATAAATTTAAAAATAATTAAAAAAAAAAAAAAAAAAAAAAAAACAAGACGAAGAGAACTCGGCAGCAGCCACCAGGGAAAACCAGAGCAATCGCCGAGAGGGAGCGGTGGCGCGTCTGACAGCCGGCAGCCCGGCAGCAGCGCAGGGAGTCGCCGGGAACTGCTGGGGTGGTGCACTCCTTCAAAAGAGGAGTTTTAAATTACTGTACCAAAAAAAAAAAAAAAAGGCAGAAGAGGGAGGTTTAGGTCAAGCTCAGAGCAACCTCAGGCCACTGGGCCCAGTACCGTGAGCTAGGCCTGGCCCTTTGTCACAATGGAACACGCCTTCGGGAAGAACTGAGTCGGAGGCCCAGCCCAGAAGCTTCCAGATCTCGTTGGTAAACAGAGAGAAAACCACATCCCCAACACAGAGGACGCCGGGGCCCACCCGCCGACTGGATGGGTGTGCGCCTTCAAAGAGCTCTGTCTAGAGAAGGAAGGTGGGGCCCGCCAATGGGCCCCCCACGGGCAGGGGCCAGAGCGACCCCGAAACCGCAGCCCCGCCCACCTGAGTGGCAGGGCCCCCGAAAACGGCAACGCCGGGAACCCAGAGCACACAGCACCACCACGCGAACGCACAACGACACGGTTCCCGGAGCAGAGAGTCACATGTGCTCCACTGACTGCGTTTGCGTGTGACGGGGCAGTGACCTGCGGGTGGCAGGAAGTCGGCGGATGGAATTTCTGGGGACCCTCGGGAAGCATCTGAGATGGATCCAGACCAAACACCACACGCAAGACGCAGTCCCATGAGAACTGGGAGGCTCCGCCGTGCACCCGGCGGCGGCAGGGGGCCGGCCAGCAAACAAACAGCGGGGCGGCGGGCACTTCTCGCGATAGAAAAATGTAAACGGCGGGGTCCCGGGAGACCGGGCTGGTTTTACTCCTGAAAAACGACTTGGAGGGAGGAAAAAGCAGGGAGGCTGCCCTGAGCATGCCGGACACAGCGTCCCGGGCTGATGGACTTCCCTCGGAAGGGCCCCGAGGCTGGGGGATGGGTCCCCGCGGGGGGTGGGGGGGGGGCAAAGAGTGGCTCTGTAGGCACAGGAAGTGGGCGCATGAATCTGCCCTTGACCTTGAAGGAGCGGCAGAGGGAGGCGACGGGGACTAACACAAGCATGCCCATGGAGCAAGAACATTCAGGTGCACAGAACATTTTCACCTGGAAAAGGTGGCTGCTGGGGTGATGTATTTCTTTAAAAAGAAAAGTTTTAAATTATAGGATTTTTTAAAAAGGCAGGAAAAGGGGAAGAGAGCGGCTTAGGTCAAGCTCGGAGAAGGGGAGGCAGGAGTGAGTTTCCAACCCTGCAGCCATGAAGCTCCCTGCAGTCGGGAGGGGCCCTCCTAGGGCAAGGGGCCCACGGGACAGGTCAGGCAGCGGACACCTGACCTTGGCGGATGGCCTGCGGGGACCGTGCCTTCGGCTTCCCACTGGGCCCACCCCCTCCCCACCAGTCCCCGACCCCAGGCCGCCCCAGAGAGCCTCACCTGCTGCTGGCTCTGCTCCTCCAGGTTCATCTTCACCTCCAGCGACTGGTGGGCCTCCAGGAAGGCCTTGCGGTGCTTGCGGTCTGCCATGTAGTAGGACATGATGCCCACGATGATGGCGCACAGGTAGAGGAAGACGTTGGCCAGGATCTGCACCCCGAGGAGGAGAGAGAAGCACAGTGGTGAAGGCGTGTCTCCGGGAGAGGGGGACAAGGGACATGGAGGGGCGGTGACCTAAGTCAGGCCCGAGCTGCCCACCGTCCAGAGAGGGCCCCAGCAGAGCCTCTGACTGCGGTGGGACATTTCGGTCCCTGCAGCGCCGTGCCCCACCACGGCCCATCCAAGGGCGTGGCTCCAGGCCTAGAAGACCCGCTGGGGGCTGCTGCTCTGCCCTCCTGCGTCACGCTGCAGCTAAGCTGGCCGACCCCACCTGCCCGTGAGGCCTGAGCGGTCCCTCTGCCACCCATTCATGCAGTCACTTGTTTGCTCAGCCACCCCTTACTGAGCGCTTCTTATCAGGTGGCTTGGTGTGGATTAGCTGAGGAGGAGAGTGAAGAAAGCCCAGGTCCACCAGCTGGGGGAGTATAACCCTAAAAGCCGCAGGTCGTGGGGAATGTCACAGGGGACCCGAGGAGGTCCTGGGCTGATTCAGGAGTCACATGCTACCCTACGCACTGCCACCGGCTCACAGGTTCCTGGGGTTCACGTGCATCCTCAGGAGAGGGATGGCCAGGACCAGGAGCCAGGTCCCATGAGGAACTGAAGCTCAGGAGGGAGGTCTGTGGGCCTGACATTTGTCCTGGGAGCTCAGGGCACTGGCACGAAGGGATTCCTTGGGCACTGAGAGCCCGTTCCTCCATCCCATGCCCCTGCAGGCTCCCCTCGGTGTCTGCGGGGTCCTGCCCCCCACCCACTCCAGCAGGCTGTTGGCGCTGCAAATCCGATCCCCTCCTGCTGGAGGCGACCTTGGACATGGACCTCGCATCCAAACCACACCTGATTTCGTGGCACAGGCCACTGCCCACTCCAGCCCTGGACCCTGACTGGGCCCCTGTTGGGGCTGGATAAGGTTCTAGTTCCTCCCCCTTCTCCCAGACCATGGTGTGAAGGGGACGCAAATTCCAGCGTTAAATTCTAAGTACTCGTGGTCACGCTGTATCCCCTCTTACTGGTTTTACGTTTCATCGGGGTTAATCAACACCCACCCTGAGGACCCACCACCCCCACTACCAAGTTCCCACAAGGTCTGACCTGGTCCCCAGGGCTGAGCCCGGGGAGGGCACTAACAAAAGCCCACTGAGTGATGAGTTACTGAGCAGGAAGGTGGGCTGGACATCAGGTCAGCAGGTGTGGGTCTCACAGGCTCCAAGGAGGCTGGCTCCAGCGACTGACAGCTTGTTCGAGTCTTGGGCCTGGGCTACTCATCTGATTGCCTGTGCCATTCATGGGGCAAGTGGGCAATTTCAGCATTTCTGCCCCTTCTGCAGGGCATCACAGCCCGCCCCTGTCCGAGTGGTCAGTATCAGCATGGCCTCAGGCCACCCCTCCAACACCTGATCATCTGAGGAACTGCTGATTCATGTCCAGTGAGTCATGGGACCACAAATCTGTTGGGTCCCAAACCCAGTCTGGCCCCCAAGGCCACCCTCCTTTGGGGGCTGTGGGCCTGCGCAAGCTGCCCGCCCCCAACTTCACGGTGGAAGAAGCTGGCCGACAAGGTCAGGCTGCCCCCCAGGAACCCTCACTGAGCAGCAGCACTCTGCCAAAGACCACACGGGGTCCAGGTACAGCAGCCACCAGGCTGAGGGTCCCCAGGCTTATGGGGCTGCGGGTCCTGGAGGGCAAGTGAGACGCTGCGCCCAGAGGAGCCCCAGCTCCGGCCTCCACAGCCAGCAGCGTCAGTGGCCCGGAACCAGGGGCTCTAGCCTGGGCAGACTCTCTGACCCTGACCACAACTGGCCTGTGATGTCATGCTAGGCGGGGCACAGAGCTCTGAGCTGGGGTCCTCCTGCCCTCCACGGACAGGTCCGGCTGGCCACCTCAGGGAGACAGTGGGACCGGCTTGTCAAATGGGCGGTGCTGAGCCCACGTCAGGAATGGCTGTTGCCACGACCTAGTGAATGTCCACCTCAGACACCCACACCTGCTGCGCACGCCGCCAGGGCGCAGGGATAGCAGGAAGTTTCGCACCCAGCACCACCCGAGGCTCAGGTGTGGTTGGGGCCTGGGGCCCGTCCGTGCAGGACAGCACCCTCTCACCGAATAGCATGCACTCAGAACCGAAGCCCACTTTTGCTCTCCACCTGGATGTACGTGCAGTGGAATAAATCAACTTGAGAGAGGCCTGGACTGGGGCGCTGCCCCCTTCTGGCCGGGGACCTGCCAAGTCAAACACCCCGAGTGCCAGTTTCATCACTGAGGAGCCGAGGGGGGACTGACTCATCGCGACGCTTCCTGCAGTTTTGACACTGTCTGGGCCTCGTCAGACCTCACCTCTGAGGGCAAAGGTCGGAACTGGGGGTAAGCTGGTGCAGAGAGGCCGGGGGAAGAAGGCTGGAGGGAAGGGGGTGGGTCAGTCCCCAGATTGGCCAGAGGGCCATGCCACCTGCTGTCCCCTGCGCAGCTGAGTCACAGAGTCCTCCTCCCGCCCCAGCTGCCCTCTCCGCTACAGGGACGTGGAGGCCAAAGGCTGCGCGTGGGCGGCGTACTGGAGAGTGACAGGGGTCTCACAGGCCCCGCCCACGCCGGAGAACTCCCTCCCCGCCTCCCAGTGAGCTCATCTGTTTCTAGACATTTCTCTCAGGAGGCCCCAGACCTTGGGTTTCTTAGAGCTCCCCCGAATATCTCAACTTGCCTCAGCCGAGGAAAGGACCCCCAGGCCCCTCCCACGCAGCCACGGCCCCAGGGCCCGAAGGAGCTCAGCAACTGCCCCCCCTCCCTCTCCGTACCCCCGGGCAGGAGGAGAGGGCCCTACAGGCCGTCCTCCGCCGCCAAGTCCAGGGCCCGAACCTCACAGGGCGATGCTGCCAAGCCAGGAGACCTCCGGCCAGGACTCAGGGGCCAGCCCTGGGGAGGGAGGCTCGGGTGAGCGGAGGAGCTCCTGGTGCCAGCCCAGACTTCAGACTTGGGGTGGCCGCCCTGTGCCCACAGGGCAGAGAAGCCCCGTGCTGGGCTGCCCCCCAGGCCCCCTCTTCTCACCCCAAAGCCTCCTCAGCAGTCTTACTTCAAAACAAAAAAAAGCTTTTGACACAAGACTTTCAAAATAATGAATAAAATGAACAAATCTTCCAAGTGGATAAACATTCAGATGCAAGCTTCAGCCAACCCACGACAGCCAGAAAAAGTATTTTTAATACCCCGGGGCCCAACCGTGAGAAAATTCCTTTTCACAAAACCCTTCCTCTCCGAATCGGATGAATCACCACATCCTGCCCAGTGGCTACAGCCCCCGGGGGACAGGGGCCGCTCCGAGCAGGGCTGGAAGAGGGTGGTCACCCACCGGGGGCAGGCTGGCAGCTCCAGTGCCCAGGCTGACCTCTCCCTACCCAGCCTCACTCCAGCCTGCAGATTCCAGAACACTCCGGAACCAGGGAGAAGCAACCGAGGGAGAGCGCGAGGCTCTGGGGCGTCAGGGCTGGTGCTGGCCGCCCTCAGAGACCTCGTGACGCTCCGCTGCGGGGGGAAGGCCACGCTGACGTCTCTGTTCATGACAACAAACTCGGATGTTTTGGAAAAAATCTCCAAGGTGCTGCAGCGCAGGAAGCCACAGGGAGACGGCACCCCAAGCAGGCGGCGAGCCTCCCCGGGCCGAGCCTCCAGCAACCACCACGCAGTGGTGCCCCGCCCCCCACCGGGAGCCGTGGTCACTGCACACCCTCAGGGGGCCTCCTGGCGGTGAACACGGCCAGGCCGTGCGGCCCGCAGCGGGTCACTTCAGCGCTAGGAGCCGCGGCTGCCCTCACCCTCCCAGCATCCCCGACGGCCGGCCCCGGGAGGTGAGGAGAGAGACTGTCGGTCACATGGCCTGGCTCAGGGCTTGGACAAAACATTCCTGGAGACTTTTTCTTTCTTTTCCTCCAGAGGGGAGAAGGCAAATTAGTACCAACAGTAATACTTTAATGAGGTGTTACAAGATGCTTCATATTCATTACCTTAATTGTTACAAGAAGCCGGGCTGTCTTAGTCTCATCTTGCAGAAGAGACCAGAAGCCCCAAGAAATCAGTGTACTAGCCCATGGCTACCACAGCAGGGCTGAGACTGGAACCTGAGTCTCCTTCTTTTCATGTCCTTTCTTCCTATTAGCACAGAGTTTCCATTTCAAGATATTAAAAAAAAAAAAAAAAAAAAACACGCCCTGGCTGGCGCAGCTCAGTGGATTGAGTGCGGGCTGCGAACCAAAGTGTCGCAGGTTCGATTCCCAGTCAGGGCACATGTCTGGGTTGCAGGCCATGACCCCCAGCAACCGTACATTGATGTTTCTCTCCCTCTCTCACTCTCTCTCTCTCTCTCCCCCCCCCTTCCCTCTCTAAAAATAAATAAATAAATAAAGTCTTTAAAAAAAGGATTGATTTCCCTGATGCATAAAATGTTTTAAAAAAATAACGCACACCAGCTCAGGGCACTGACCATCAGAAGCCAGCCTGACCGGGCACGTGCGCCCCGGGCAGGTCCACGGCGCTTCCTGTGCAGCTGAGACGCACAGCACCCACGCACCAGCCCAGGCCCCTTCCCTACGCTGAGGTCTCCTTGGCTGAGCTACCAGGAGGTGGGCAGAGGCGGGCAGAGCCCGAGGCAGGGGTGGGGAGTGGCACAGAACCCAGCGAGGACCCGGGGCACCTGAGCAGGCCCGGAAGTTTGCAGACGGAAGGGCGACTCTCTCGTGCGTCGCTGGGGCACACTAGCAGCCCGGCGCCAGCGCCACTGACTCGCTCCCTCCAGGCTGGGCAGGGCCCTGATGTGTCTCGGAGCAGACGGACCCCCTGAAGCTGCTTGTTTGTCCAACAGCCTGGGCACGCCTCTGCTACAGGATGGTCAGGGCCCCGCCTCTCCCGAAGCAGGGACGGCTTCCGGGACGGACATCCGGCCAGGCTGATGTGTGGCATGAGGTCCCTCACGGTCAGCTCGGTTGTCAGGACAGCCTCTCACAGCCTGTGCTCTCACCCCGGGGACACCACCCTGCAGAGTGACCTGAGGCTCCCCCAGAGACATGGTACACACCAGCTCAGCCACTGGGCTCCAGTGTCACCGCTGCGTCTCACACCTGGCTGCTGCCCACCAGGCTGCCCTCCCCCCGGTCGCCCTGGGCCGCCCTCCAGTCCTCTGAGCAGCGCCCACCCAAACGTCTGCCCTGCCCCTGCCTGTGCAGGGCTGCGTGCTGTGACGATGCCCTGACGTAACCCAGGTCACGCATGCACACAGCACATGCCTGGCCTTACTCACCCCCGGGAAGTGTTAGTTGTGGTTACAATTTCAGGACCTGGCTCCAACATGCCTCCCCGGCTGCCCAAATGTAATTCACTTGTTCGTTCCTTTGTTTGGAGATTCAGTGAGTGGCCACCCTGCGCCAGGCAGGTGCCTGGCACTGAGCAGGGAACAGGCAGGAGAAGTCTCTGCTGTCTTGAAGCTGGTGTTCGGGCTACAGCAGACAAGTGGGAAACAGAGAGTGCACCCACGAGCGCGTCGGAGCTCAGGGAGAGAGTAAGCACGCTCAAGGGGGCAGCTGGCAGCTGCAGACCGGGGAACGAGGGACACCGTCGGCCCCACGTCCTCGTGCCCCGCAAAGGTGACACCGCACAGCCACATGCCTGCCTCAGCCTCACGGAGAGGGAAGGTCCTCCCTGCTGCTGGCCCGGGCTGTGTGTGTCCAATGCACATGACATGAACGGATTTCTGCTCTTCCTCCCGCCTCCCCGCTGCCGCCGTGAGAACGGTGCGCCCCCATAAGCTCGCTGGGATGGCAGGACGAGAGACCACGGGGGCCAGAGGAACCCCAGGCCGCAGCCCAGAGCCCCCCGCCCCCGCCGAGCCCCCCCACTCACTGAGCCCCAGACGTGCGAGGGAGCAGCGCGGCCTCGTGAGCGTTTGAGTCTGGGTTTGTTACACAGCATCGGGGCAAACCAGGGACAGCTACAGGCAGTTGGGGCAGGTCTCCAAGAAGCAGTGCCATTGACACTGAGATGTAAATGACCAAAAAGATGCAGGCGTGGGAAGCACCCGCAGAGCACCCTGGGTGGAGGACACACTGGGGAAGTGGCCCTGGGACCCCCATCTCTTCCCTGAGACAACCCACCCGCCCCCCTGACCCTGCTGCAACTGCAGATACATGGCCTGGCACAAATAACGCCCATTTTTATTATAAAACCATAAGCACGTCATTCTGTAACATGACAACATCACACTCATGCACACCATATGCCACTGTAGGTGAAGTGTTCAAATTAAAACTGTAAGTTATTACACCCATGTAGTGACCCTATCAACCACTCAAGCAGGCCTCATCCTGCCGGACCCTGTACCATTCCCACTGGGACTCAGTACGCCCCGAGGTCTGGGGCTCTCCCCCTCACATTCACGGCCCTGGGCCTGGCACAGCGCAGTCCCCACAGAAAAGAGGATTCTCAGCCCCACATGCCAATGAACCTTAGTGTGTTGAAGAGTGATGACTCCGAGGACCGAGAGGTCGACGGGCAGATGTACTTATTTTTGTATCAGAGGTGGAGCTTGTGGGCTAAGAAGAAGAGGCTACGGAGATTCGTTGGGGGTGAGGACAGGGTAGCTGGATACATGCACCCACGATGGAAAGACGGCCCCCGGATCATAGGGCAGAGACGAGGAAAACCTGAGAAGCCCCATCTCCCTGCGGGAGTAGAGGCAGGAGCCAACAGCTCACATCTAGCGCTGGACACTGGGCGGGGGATTGTTCACAAGTCTGTGGGCGAGGTGTGGGGGGTCAGTGAACCCCAGCAATGAGGGGCACAATGTCGTTTTGCCCTTTTCTGGGGAGTCCCTTGCCTTCCCCAGATTCCCACAAGGGAATGTTAGCCCTGATGATCCGTAACCGGAAAACACATCAAACTCTCTCCCCGACCGACCTCCGAGGCTGCGCTCTGGGGCAGAGACACCAGCCGCAGCCCCGGGTGTTGTCTCCTTTTCACATGAGCCCACTGGCCGGTCCCCTTGGCCCTTCTCTGCAGACCAGACCATTCCAATTGTACTGAAAGGGCTCTATTGTGAGATATTTAATCGGCCCTGGCCGGCGTGGCTGAGTGGATTGAGCACGGGCCTGCGAAGAAAAGGGTTGCAGGTTCGATTCCCAGTCAGGGAATGGAACAAGCCTGGGTTGCAGGCCAGTTTGGGGGCACATGAGAGGCGATCACACTCTGATGTTTCTCTCCCTCTCCTCCTCCCTCCCTTCCCCTCTCTCTAAAAATAAATTTTAAAATATCTCTAAAATAAGTAAATAAGATAAAATATTTAATCAGCCCTGGCTGGTGTGGCTCCCGTCTGCACCATTGAGTGCCAGCCTGAAAACCCAAGGGTTGCAGGCTCGGTTCCTAGTCAGGGCACATGCCTGGGTTGTGGGCCAGGTCCTCGGTTGGGGGCGCTCAAGAGGCAACCACACATTGATGTTTCTCTCCCTCTCTTTCTCCCTCCCTTCCCTTCTTTAAAAATAAATTAAATCTTTAAAAAATAAAAAATAAAGTAAAATATTTAGTCATGCTTGGTTTCAGATCCTTTCTGTAAAACTCAACCCTGCTGAGTTCTCAGTGAGTGGCGGGCCCCATGCTGGTCCTGGAGAGTAAAGAAGGACCTCAAAGAGCTCAAATCTATTGGGGATACAGAACCTCCCAGAAACCGAGGAAGCACAGAACGACTCTGAAGGACAGGGGTAGGGTGGCAAAGGCCCCCAACAGGGAGCAGGTAAAACTTGGGGTGCACACACTCAACTGTGGGTTTTCACGCATACATTTTATTTTTGTATTATTTTTTGCAAGTACCACCCCCTGCTCAAAACACCCCCATAGCGGCCGACTGTCCAAAGGCAAAGTTCAAAATCCCCACTCTGGCCCTCGAGGTCCTATGCACTCCGGCCACATGAACTTCTCTGAACACCTCCCACAATTCCCCAGTGTAAACCTTCCCATCCGCCACACTGATGGCTCCCGAGGGTGACCCAGCGCACCCCCCCCCCCCCGCAACCACAGCCCACGGCACAGCCCACGCGTGGAGGGTGTCAGTCTTCCCACTCGAGGGCCTGGGCAGGAAGGCGCACCTCTCACGGAACCGGTGCCCAGGGAGGCTGCATTCTGCACCATAAAAACCCGTGTTTGTGGTGCTGTTTTTAAACACTTACAAATGTTTGCCTTTGAGTAGAACAGGTGTACCTGTCCATTACATTATACACCCCACTAGGGCGGGGACAAAATCCCTCCTGGTCACCATGGCGTCCCCGGCACTGGACGAACTCACAGCACACAGCAGGTGCCCGATGACTACTGAGCGAAGGAACGAGTGAACGGAGGGCCAGGGAAGGAGGAAGGGAGAGCCCGGAGCGAGGACGGGAAACGGGAACGCCACCCTCCTGGGTGGTGAGGCTTTGGCCGCACCAAACACACCCCTGCACCCCCCAGTGTGAGAAGCACCTCCCACCTGAAGTGCCCCCTGCACGGCCACCCCCCGCCCTTCCCCTCAAAACCTAGCTGAGCCCTGCCTCCTCCCGGTCTCCCCTGACGGCCCGCCCCCGAGTGCGCCCGCCTCCCCGGGGTTTCTTCGTGAATCACGAGGAGCGGAGGGTGGAACGGGCGGCTGCACTGGGATCTCGTTTCTGTAGAAACGAACTAGCACTGGCGGGGAAACACCGAAATGTCAACGGTGGTCAGCTTCTGAGGGAGGGGGGTTAGGGTAATTTCTGTTTTCTGCTTTTTGCCCTATAGTCCTTCTGCAGTGAGTCTCTTTACAAGGAAATCTGAAATTGCCTGTCGTCCCCCTCGCCCGGACCACCCGCAGGCCTGGGGTGCCTCCCTCCAGGCGGGCAGCTGCTCCGCGCCTGTCTGTCTGTCCCTGGTCCCTGGTGATGCTCCTTACTCCCACGTCTGCGCTATCTGGGCCTGGTGCAGTCAGCCACCGACTTCCTTTTCATTAGTGTTTGCATGAAGTATCTTTTTCCATCCTTTTACTTTTCTTTAAAGGAGGTAATGGCAATTTTTAAATATTTTATTTATTTTTAGAGAGAGGGGAAGAAAGGAGGGAGGGAGAGAAACATTGATGTGCAAGAGAAACATCGAACTGTTACCTCTCACACGCTCCCAACAGGGGACCCGGCGTGAAACCCAGGCGTGTGGCCTCACTGGGAATTGAACCGGTGACCTTTTGGTTTGCAGGAGGACACCCAACCCACTGAGCCACACGAGCCAGGGCTCCATCCTTTTACTTTTAATCTATTGGGGCTTCATATATTAAATGGGTTTCTTTACAACTTATCTTGCTTTGTTATCCATCTGACAATATCTAACCTATTAAATGGAGTCATGGTATCACTACATCTAGTATCAATATATCTGGCTTTAATACTATCATCCTGATTTCTATTTGTCTCATTTGTTCTGTTACTTTCCCCGCTTTTCCTGTCATTTTTTTTAATTTATTTTTTATCCTTCTGCTTCGTCTCCATTATTGGCTTGGGTGACACACGTCTTTGTTACCCTTTTCTAACGGCTGCTGCTCTGGGGTTCATAACAGACAAGTTCAACTTCACACGTCTGCTTCCAACGCCATCACGTCACACGGAGCGTGAGGAGGTCACAACCGCGTGCTTTCCTGCCTCCCCTCCTCGTCCTGTGGTCACACATCCTGCTTCTGGGTCATCAACTCCAGAGCACGTTGTCATATTTTTGCTCTAGACAGTCCTAAAGAGATTAAGAATGAGAAATGACTCACTCACGTTTTTGTACCTATTTACCACGTAGGGGCCTCTTCAGCCCTTTGCTCGGCCCACATTGCTGTCCCAGCATCATTTCTCTTGTGCCTCAAAAAGTTTCACGAACGCTTTCCGTAGGGCGGGTCTGCGAGCGATGAACTCTCTCAACTTCAGTGTGTCTGCAAAGACGTCTTTCTCTCGCCTTCCTTCTTCTGACCTGCACCTTTGTTGGGTACAGAATTCTAGATTGACTGGTTTTAGTTTTCAGTTCTATCGCGTTCTTCCTTGCATAATTTCCGACCAGACATCTGCCATCATTCTTACCCTTGTCCCTCCCCCTGAGTCCTTTTTCCTTCTTTCTGGTTGTTTTTCATGAGTTTCTCCTTGTTGCCAGTAGTAGGCAATCTGATTGTAATGTGCCTTGGCGGGATTCTTGAACTGTGGGCTTTATGATTTTCATCAGATTTGCAAATTTCCCTACCATCATTACTCCAAATATTTTTTCTGTGCTCTCTTTTCCCCTGGGACTCCGCTGCTCCCCGACACCCAAGAAATGTTGTCAAAGCTATCACTGGGAGGCTTCTAGGTCCCTGGTTTCGGACCCCAAATTACCTTCCAGCTTCTCTTTTACCGTCCCGCACGCCCAGGGCTCCCGCCCAAGGCTCGCTGTCAACAAATCCACGCTCACGCCCCAGACCGCCGTGCACCACCGTCACCCCTGCCCCTCCCTGACCCTCTCGTGCTCGAAATCCGATCTGCCCCTCATGGCCCCGCTCCACGCCTCCTCCTCCAGGAAGCCTTTCCTGACCGAGGCAGAACGACACTTCTTCTCTGTGCTCTCCCAGGTCTTGTGTGTCGTAGTGGCCCCCTGAGGGTATCAGGATGTCCCTTCAGTCATCTTGGGATGGGCCCCTCCCCCTCCCTCAGACCCTGAAGAAGGACCTTGGCCCCGCCGTCTCTGGGATGGGGAGAGCAGAGACGATTACACCCAAGTGTGCCCCCGAGACGCTTTCCGGAAGGAGGAGTTGGGCGCACAGAAGGAGTGAGTCAGGCAGCATCTCTCCTTTTTCCAAAGGGAAAAATGAGCCACACGGCAGATGAGGTCAGTGACTCTGAGCCAGAGGCAGTCACCTCCAAGGGCATTCACCCCCAGACCAGCCTGTCGGTGCAGCCTCTTGAGCTCTGGATGACGTGTGGTGATGGCCAGAGGGAAAGGGGGCAGGGTGGGGGGGAGAGGGGGATAAATGGTGATGGGAGGAGACTTGGCTTGGGGCGGTGGATACACAATGCAGATGGTGTATTATAGAACTATACCCCTGAAACCTATATAATTTCATTAATCAATGCTACCCCAATCAATTCAATTAAAAACATCGAAAAAAATTTTTTTAAAAAGTTGGGAAAAACCATACCATCCTCCGACTTCCTTCTTCCCCCTAAAGCCAGGGATATCGGGAGAAAGCAATTCTGCCCCAGGAAACCCCACAGCTCCCAGCCTCAGGGCTCGGGGAACAGAGCCCTGGCCTGGGGAGGCCTGAGAGGCCCCAGGGAGGCAAACCGAACCCCCGAGATCGGGAGAACAAAAGCAGAGTGACCCCTGCAACCAGGAGCCGCTCAGCAGCAGGTCGGAGGCCGGAGGCCCTCCCCCGCTCACCCTGGAAACGCTCTCAGCCACAGAACCGCAGGCCGTCGCCTGCAAGTGCTCCCACGGCAGGTCCCTGTCCCCCCGCACCTCCCCCTCCCCTTCCCATCAGTCTTCCCACACGCCCGCACACTTCACGGCCTCCTGCCTGGACAGATTCCTCCCGTCACCCCATGTCCCAACGCCACTCGCCTCCAACGCCCACGGGACACTCCTGAACAGACCCCCGGTCTCCTCTCTGCTTCCCATACCTGTCGCAGGCCCCTGCCCCACCACACCAGCGGTGGCCCGAAGTTATCAGCCCTCGCCTCTAGGGGGTTGGAGGAACACCGGCCTGGGGCCCAGGAGACCAGGGATACAGCCTGAGGCTTTGGCACCGGCTCACTGTGTGGCCTTGGGCAAGTCGCTTCCCCTGTGGGCCTCAGCATCCTCTCTGGACACACTCGGATCTCCAGGGTCAACCCTCCTGGCAGGAGCAGTGCAGGAAGGGGACAGCAGGACACAGGAGCACGATCCTTTCAGATACAAACTCTGACTCACGGGATTTGTAAATTCCACTCAGCCAACATGCAGCCTGGCACCAGCCAATGGAGATAGATACATTTGCGGGGGGGGGGGGGGGGGGGGGGGGGGGGGGGCGGGTTACAAAGGTACCAATACACATATTAACAAGAGTTCACTTGCACTTGAATGGGGCTTTGCGGCTCACAAAGTGCTTTCACTCACCGTCCCGTCCATTCTTCACCTCAACCCTGCACGAGCCGGCATCATCGTCATCACAGCCACCTCGCGAGGCCAGCACCAGCCTCAGAGCTTTGCCTCCAGAGGCTCGCTCACAGTCTCAGTTCCAAAGGATGGGACGGGCTCGGTACCCTGAGCACGACCACAGAGCTGCAAGGGGCAGATCCAGCTCGAACCCCAGCGTGTGACCCATCTGACCCCGAGCCCGGTTCTTACTCGCTGGGCTACGTGTTCTTTGACCCTCCGCACCCGTGCAGGGGGAACCATGCTTGGTGAGATCCAGTGTTTGCCTGAGACCCCGGGGCACGCACGGAAGAGCTGAGCTGGAACTCAGCTCCCGTTCACTGATAAAATAACGATGAAATGGGTGACATCAGAAACACAAAAAGTGCCAGTGCTGGGCAGGGACCTGGATAAATGCGGCCCCGGCCCTCCCACAGAGGCCCGCAGGGGACACTGAGCTGCCCAAAGCCCTGGCCGTCCCGCCCCTGGCCTGGCTTCCGTCCCTCCCTCTGCCTCCTTCTTTCTCCTGCCCTGTGAGCTGGCGTGGGTGACTCAGACGACTTCGAGATTCCCAGTGAATAAGCCACGCACTCGGGCCAGAGCCGCAGCAGGCGCCAGACCCAACGGCAGGGCCGGGCTGCTATCTGCCCACCCGCCACCTCTGCCGTCGGGCTGCTGGGCCAGGCTGTGCCTGCGCCTCCTGCCTGGTGGGACCCAAAGGAGTGGCTCACCACCAGCCTGGCTGCTCCCCAGGTCGAGGAGTGGCCACGGCCGCACACGAGAGGCCACCAGCGTGGCCCTGGAGTGGGACCCTGGCTGAAGGAAGAAAGGGCCGCAGGTGACCTGCACACCTTGAGAGGATACCCAGTTCCCAGGTAGGAATGTGCAGACGGCAGTGCTGAGAGGTTCGCTTCGCTGATTGGAGGAAACTTACATAAATCACCTCTCAGTCCTGAATATGCATAGATTCACGTAAATATGCAAATTAATGGAAAGCACTCTGGAGGTATGCACCCCAAACACTTGGCAAGAATTGCCTACAGGAAAAGGAGCAGGTTGGGGTAGGAGGGCTTTCACTTTTATGCCTTAAACTGCCGCCTGGGTTGAATTATTTCTAACCACGAGCACTTGCACGATAGAGAAGAAAAACCCATCTTCCCACGCGCCTGTGGAAAGGGGCCTGATGTTAACAGTAGGTATCCTCGAGGGATAATGTTATGGGTCACATTTTCCCGTACTATTTAGCATTTTCAGGGCTTTCTGTAATGAGTGCATTTGTCACTTTTATAACAGATGGGATCGTATGAAAGGAAATGGCCATGTTTTGCACGTTGAAAGTGGTTGAACGTTGGCAATTTCACGTGGTTCAACCTAATCATAATTCACACATCAAAATTCAGCAAAAATGTACAGAGGTTACAGAGGGACTGCTCTGTGGCCAGCCCGTATCCAGACAACAGTTTTTTCCTTAAGGATGACGTAAAGCACGCTGGGCCTCCCTTGCAGGCAGGGCCCCACTTGCTGGTCTCCACGGCCCCGGCACCCAGCAACTGGCGCAGGTCCGTGGCCAGAGCCCTCTGCGGTTGGCTGAGTGAAAGACGAAGTGGCAGGTGGGTGGAAACTAGATGTCCACCAACAGGCACACAGGTAGAATTTCACGCGGTACGTCATCAACAACAAATACAGCGTCCTCGCGAGAAAAGACAACGGGCAAAGAACGGGACGTGTCAGACTCCAGTTGCCTTGACAGTCATGCTGATCCTGGCTGCTCTGGCAGGGCGGCGGGGACACAGGAGCCATGGGGACGGGAGACAGCATGAGGGTGTGCAGGCTGCGGGGGGCTCGGCGAGGTCGGGAGGCTGCTGGGGAGGCACACGGCCTCCAGCCACGAGCAGCAGCGTCTGGAACGGTCCCTGCAAAGGGGGCCCCTCTGCCCCGGTCCACCACCTTACAGAGCATGTCCTGCAAGGTCAGGGAACATTCCGCCACCAGCCCCTACAGAGCTGGCCTGCCACCAAGGCAGCAGCGGGCTTCTCTCCATTAACCTGAGTGTTTCTGCACACGATAATTGTTTCATGAAGGCCCAGGGGTGGAAGCCACCCTCCCCACCAAATCTGAAGTTATAGCTCTAGAATTTATACCTCCAGTATGTGTGTCTGCAACAAGGCAGAGGGACAGGGCCCATCTTCTTGGGGCAGAAGGTGGAGGTGGAGGGAGGGGCAGGATGCAAAACAGAGGAAGACTCTCCTGGGCACCATGAGTCAACGTGTGGCCAGTGGAGGTGCCCAGGGTGACCGAGCTCCAGACAGCACCCCACCTGAGGGCTTCTTGGAAAAGCGAGACAGTTTAGGCTGGAAAGGAGACTAAGGGAGAGTGAGGCGGATGAACGCAGATCCCGGGAGGGCTGCCGGGTGGAAGACAGGAGGCGGACCTGCTACTTCGTCCGGATAAACTGGAGCCAGGAAAGGCCGCCGAGAAGCAGCAGGAAGGGGCTGGACGAGAAGGGAGAGGAGCTTGGGACGGCGCCGGAGCTCTCCGAACCGATACTCCGGGCGGGTCAAGGCCTCTGTCCCCCCTCTGTCAAACCTACTGGCCTCGCACGCACGGTGGGCAGGACCCCCACCAAGGCTCCCCTGCCTTTCTGCTCCGACCTCTGGAGTGTCTCCCAGGAGTCAGCCACACCTGCTGTATCAAGTGGGGTTTTCTTGGTATTATAGTCACAGTTTAATGAAAGATGAACTCAACAGGTAAAATGTGAGTGTGAAATAAGGACAGCTGTTATTTCTAAGAAAAGTAAAACGACTACCTTGGAAACTTTTGACAAATGTGTGTAGCTGAAAGAAACTACTGTTGAATCAGGAGCGGGCAAGACAATGGTAGAAATTAAGCCAAGAAGAGAAGAGTCATAAACATCTAGGATTCTCCACCCAGATTACTTCCAAGTGACTTTTAATGGTCCCTCCCCTTGAAGAAAACTGGAAATGACAGACGACGCATCCTAACTACAAAAGAAGGCCCCGGGGAGCCCCGGGGAGCCCCAACACAAAGGACAGAGTGTCCACTTCAACCCAAGAAGAGCACGTGACCTGGGAGCTAAGTGCCTTCCATTAAAACCAGTTACTTGAAGCCCTGGCTGGTGTAGCTCAGTAGATTGGGCGCAAGCCTGTGAACCCAAGTGTCGTGGGTTTGATTCCCAGTCAGGGCACATGCCTGGGTTGCAGGCCAGGTCCCCAGTAGGGGGCATGAGAGAGGCAACCACACATTGATGTTTCTCTCCCTCTCTTTCTCCTTCTCACCCCCCTCTCTAAAAATAAGTAAATAAAATCTTTTAAAAAACCAGTTACTTGAAAAGCGTACAGATGTATGGATGTATATACATCCATTCTTTGGTGTGATTCCTGGATTTCACTGACTTTTTTTAAAAACCTGCTCTGTTGAGTTACAGTCCAAACACAATTAAAAACACCCTCTCCGAGTGCCGGTTTCGATGAGCGGTGACAAATGTTCGCAGCCGTGTGGCTGCATCCGCCGTCACGACACGGGACACTTCTGTCACCCTCCAGATGCTCCCCCTGAGCCCCGTGGGGGCCGAAGGCACCACAGCTCTCCCTGCCCCGTGTCGGGAGGCGTTGGTTCCCCACCACCCGGCCCTCGGTTTCCATTCCCTTTTCAGACACGCAGTGAGGTTCGCTCTCTGGGGAGGACCGTCCTGTGTTTGGACACAGCTGTGTGTGTGAGGACTTCCACAGTAACTTCTTGCATTAACTGACCGACTACCTTTCTCCGTCTCACCAGAAAAGAGGATTTTCGCTGCATGGGGACCTGGAAGGCTTGCACTGGAGACTGGCCCGCCTGCGTCTTCACTGGGTGACCCGGGCACCCTGTGTGCTCCAGGTCCCTCCTCTGCGCGCTGCCCGGGATGGGAAGGCCCATTCCCGGAGCGGCTGTGAGGACTAAATGATGCAACAAGTGCTTTAAAGACCCACGTCCGTGTTATTGTAACTGGTTTTAAGAGTCTTCGAACCAGGCGGGCTGTTCTGGCAGGAGGTGAGCTCCCTGGCCCTGGAGAAACGGAAGCCAAGGCCCGAGGACGTGCTGACCCCACGGGAAGGCCGTGGCCCCGCCTGCAAGCGGGTGCCGTGATCCCCTCCACCCCAGCGATGAGGGTCCTGAGCGGTGCGCCACCCGCCCTGGGGAAAAGGAGCACGAGGAGGACCCCGGGAGCAGGGGCCACATCCCACAGCCCCCGTGGCCCCCTGGATTCGCAGTGACGGAGAGACCCTCCGCACAGCTCCGGTGTCGGACCCCTCGGGAGAAAACGTCCCACACGCCCCAGCCCAGTCATTCCGGAGACCTCCCGCCTGCTCCCTGTGCATAAGTCCGTCCGTCCCCCACAATAAGGAGTAAAGGGAACAGGTTACGTGAGGGGCCACGCCGTGATGGGGCGGGGGACCGTCGGCATCGAAGGTGTTCTCTGTCCTCACAGGGAACCTCGCCTGAGAAGGACATCCCCCCTAACATTTACGAGGCAATGACGCCAGAAGGCTGGCAGAGAAGGCGTGGAAGGGATACGTGTGTGTCGTCCCGGGCACCTTCTGACATCCGGAACGTGGGACCGCTCTTCCCTCCCTTGGGGTAGGGCCCAGCCTTTTCTGAGGTCCCTCCTCATCAGGGCCAACAACAGCAGCGACAGTGGCCGCCAGAGCAGCGGGCATTCCCAGTGCCAGCTGCATATGGGGCCCGGCCCCGCAAGGCCACCTGCCCAGGCGTGGCTTCACGGCACTAACCCACCCCACAGAGGCAGAGACGAGACGAGGGGGATGGAAGAACGTCCCTAAGACCTCGCTGCTGGTGAGGGGGGAGCAGGCAGGGAGCCCGACACTAGCCACCAGGCGGCCAGCACTTTTGCAGATCCCTGAAGCAGAAAGGCCCCCTCGCTGGCTTCCAGCTGCAGGGAGTGGTCAGTGGGTCTGAGACAGGCCTCGGACCGACATTAAGAGACAGTATCCCAAGCTCGTCTCCGCAGAGGCCAGCATCACCGTATCAACCACAGCCCCAGTTCAGGCGGGGGTCATGCGTTTTCCACAGCGCCTAACACGGCACCGGCAGACTGCAATCCCGAGTTGAGAAAAACAGAGCTGGGCAGTGAGATGCGTGCCACTTCCCGGCAGGCAGTCGGGGAGGCCGCGTCTGGCTGAGTCTCCAATACCGGGAAACGGGCCCGCGGGGCGGCGGGGTGGGCTCCCAGCCCCGGGCCGGGGGGACGACCACCCTCAGCACCACGTGGCACACTTGGCTCAGATTCCCCTTCAGGAAACTACCGATCTGGTTTCTCAGGAATTTGTCGCCAGTATGTACTCAATAACAGACCTAGTCGTCCCCTCCCCGAGAGGGGGGTGAGGTCCACCTGCCATCAACAGCCGGGTGACCCAGCCTCGGGCTTACGGGTCAGTCTTTTAAGAAGTGCCCAGGGGGACCAATTAATTCCCCAGGGCCCAGTCCCCTTGGGGGAAACCCTCAACCTCCCAGGGGCGGTCGAGCGGCCCACCCCGGAGCTGGGACAGGCCTGACGCTGCCAGGTCTGGCTCAGCCGACACTGACATTCAGGAGGGCCCGCCTCAGAACCACATGAGAGCCACAGCCATGGGAATCTCGCCAAGTTCAGATCCAGTCCGAGTGCACTGGGGTTTTGAATGGGGGGTCAAGGGTGGGGTGGGATTTCCTCTGAAACACGTCATTTTACTTTTGTTTACAACAAAGAAAATGCTCTTGACGAGAGGGAAGGGGAAAAGTAAAGACAAGCTTTCATTCTAATCAAAGCAAATTTCTTAGGAACCAAAAAGAGGAATGTTTGCTGGATGAAGCAGCTGAAAACAATCAGAGGGAGAACGAGGCATCAGACGTACAGCGGCCGGGAGGGGAGGGGGAGGGAGAAATGCAAGGGGCCCGTGTTGTATATCAACACGTGAGATACACGTGATTAATTAAGAGTAACTGAATGTCCTCCAGAAAAGGAACAGTTAATTATAGCACATTTAGAATCACATTATTAGGCAGCCATTAAAAATGGTCATTGTGAAGACTAATTTAAAATATAAAACAGTCGCCCTGGCTGGTGTGGCTCAGTGGGTTGGAGCGTCATCCCGGAACCGAAGCGGCTGTAGGTTCAATTCCAGGTCAGGGCACACGCCCAAGGTGCCAGTTTGGTCCCCGGTCCCAGCACCGCGTGCGAGAAGCAACAAGAACAAAAAGCCTGTGATCTAAAGCTGAGAAAAGCAGGGGTAACGCACAGCTTTGTAACAATTTCCATAGGGAAGACTAGAAAGGAACAAGCCAAAAAAAAAAAAAGAAAGAAAGAACATTATGATAGGATTATGATACACTTTTTCTTTTGTTTCTAACGTTTCTGCAACATTATAAAGCATTTTACAATGGAAAACTTTCTTTAAAAATAATGCTTCCGAAACGAGGGAAAAAGAGCCAGCTGGTTACAAAGAAAAGAGGTGAAAAAAAGGATACTAAATAAACTTGGTCTGATTCATTCATAGCTCAAAGATCAGAGACGCTGTGTCAAGATTAAGAGCAATAAAGAAATAAATATCTAGCACTTGCCTAGTGCTTTACAGTACGTGAGGTGCCTCTCGCTGTATTATCCCCCGTCCCCACCAGCTAACCAAGTGGCACTCCCGCACCCTGGGTCGCCTTGCACAACCCCGAGCACCAGCCCCGCACAGGCCCCCGGGCCCCACCGTGCCTCTACCTGTCTTCAGTTTCCACAACTCAAGAGAACCAACGGTGCAAACACTGTCAGACTGGGGCTGCCTACTGCTCCCAAATGGTCCGTCCACCCAGCAGGCACCAGCCACCTGCGACAAGCAAGAGCCCAGGCGGGAAGCAGAGGCAGGGATGGGCAGGGATGCTCCACGCTGGGGACCCCACCCCCACCAGGCTGCTCCCCGGTGTTGGGTCCTGAGCCCTCCTCCCTCTTGATTCTGTGCCACTCCCTGGGAAACCCCTCAGCCTCTTGATGTCTCAGGTGCCCAAACAGCCTTCCTGCTGTAAAATAAAGCTGTATTTTCCAGGGGTTCCTTACCCCTGACTTGCCACAGACTCATTCCTTCAACGGCCCTGTGGGGAGCTAACAGGTGTACCTAGGCCCATGTGGGCATCTCAGGAGCAGCCATTGGCCTCGAGAACGTTCCCACTGTCTTGGCTGTGTCTTCCCCTCATCCCCTCCCTTCAGGGGCTGCCTGGCCCTGCCCTCCACCTCCTGCCGCTTCATCACCTCACCCCAGAGGCAGTTTGGGGCGATAAGGGTCAAGGTGGGCCCTCAAAGGCCTGGTGGTGCCAGGACCCACACAAGGGGAAGGGGGTAGGAGAACCCCGCCAGTTGCAGCTCACCCCTCCTGCCCCTCGAGCCCCCCAGGACCCAGCCCCAGGCCACACTCCTTCACCACAGCCTCCCACTGTCAGCGTCCGACCCCCTCATGCCCAGGCCCTGCAGGCTGCAAGGCCCGCACCTGGTGCTCAGTGACAGTCACTCATTAATAAATGAAGCCCCAGCACTCCCCCAGGCCCGCACCCCACCCCACATCCCCTGACGACGCAGCTGTCTCTGTCGGAGCCCACCTGCCCGCCTCCCGTGAGGAGGGCCCGGGGCAGGCTGCCCTGAGGTCCCTGGGCCCCCTCTGTCTCTCCCGCACAGAGCGGAGTACAGGTCAGGGGGATGTAGGGGGCACAGGGAGGTAACCTGGGCACCGGAAATGCTTCTTCAGTGCTGCCCGTGACCATGGCAGCGAAAGGACGCACAAGCCCCCGCAATCTGGTGTCTGTCTGTACTGGGAAACTCAGTTCCTCCCCACTGACGCGGGGGGAGTCCCTGGCTGCAGCCAACAGGTGACGGGAGAAGGGAAAGCAGAGGGGAGTTTGCAGGCAGGAGAATGGACAGAGGGAGATGTTGCACCTAGAGAGAGTTCCTGGTGTCACCCTGACTGTGGAGTGGGGCCATCTGGCCACCTTGTTCTCACGTCCCTGTCCTCCAGCCTCCCCCGCCGTGGGTACCATGTGCCCAGAGGAGCAGCAGCCAGCAGGGGAATGCCGCTTCATTCCACAGCTGGAGGGGACGCATCCAGGGGTTTTCTCCCCACAGCAGCGCAGGGCCACACGGGGCTCAGTCCGTCCTGTGCCCACAGAGACCAAATGCAGAGACACTGTGACTTCAGGAAGGCTTTGGTGGGCAGGCCTGGGAACCCAGGCACCTTTTGAAAAGTTACATTAGTCCCAAACAAATGACTCAGAAACTTCTGGAACACAGCCCGCCGACAGCTGGGACCTCCTGCATTCTATAGCTCAGGCTCCCACACGGACCATGAGCGCCCCCTCCCCCACCTTCCCAGAGCCACGCCCAGGG
Source organism: Phyllostomus discolor (assembly GCF_004126475.2). Lineage (NCBI taxonomy): Eukaryota > Metazoa > Chordata > Mammalia > Chiroptera > Phyllostomidae > Phyllostomus > Phyllostomus discolor. The sequence goes on from NC_040908.2 coordinate 12,889,655, forward strand.
CACGGCGTCCATGCCAAGGCCACGCTCTCCTGGGATGTAACATGGTTATTCTCGATTTACTTATTTTTCTGTGCTTTTCTGTTTTCTCCTCTGTTTGGGTTTTTGTTCCTCAGCAACACCCAGAAACGCCAGCAACCATGGACTCGGGCTCTGGCTCCACTGGGGAGAGTGTTTCGCTCCCTTAATGGACTGCAAAGCAAACGGGAAACCCATGCAGCCCAGAGCCCGGCAGAGAGGAGAGGGCCATCGATGCCCAGCCCGGTGGAGTCCCCCGATGGGTCGCCAGGTCACACGGCAACGGCTCAGAGTTCGACACTCAGACTCACAGCGATGGCTCTCACCCTCCTTCCCCAGACGGCTTCCAGCAGAGGCCGCCATGGCCGCCGACCCAGAAGCCATGACAGGAAGGGCAGGCTGTCACCTCACAGGAATATGTCTCGGGGAGAAAACCAAAGGGACCTGTGGGTGTGCCTGCAGCATCGAGCGGCACAAAACTTTCAGCCAAAATGGGAAAGCAGGAGGAATCTTGGTCCAAAGCTAGGAAAACGTTAAGGAACCCGAGGAAAACGTGTGTTTTCCTCTAAGCAACGAGGAGGCGATGGGACGGCCCCACAGGGTTCTTGCATCAACCACCGACGGCACCACCGGGCGCCTGGGGACTCAGCCCTCGACCCCGGGGAGACGGCGCTAATGGCTCTGGCCAAGACGGAGGCAGCGGCGTGACGCCGGGGGAAGAGCACTGGCAGCAGAGCTGGAAAATGGAACAGAGGCACGGCCCCTCCAGCCAGATGACCGCCGTAAGGAGGAGCTGTGCGGCCTCCGGCAGTCACTTTCCACCCGTGGGTAAAAGGAGGCAGCGGGCAGGACACACAACTGCAGAATCCACTGACACTGAGCCCGGTGGAGTCCCCAGATGGGTCACCGGATAACGAACTCAGAGGGCGGAGAGTCCCATCTGCCAGTCCCCGCAGCCCCTCCCCCGCACCTAGCCAGGGGGGTCTTGGAGCCCATTAGACCAGCTGAGGCTGAACGTCCACTCTTCCCGCAGCCCGGGCACCCTCCAGAACTGGCAGACCCTCCGCCACGGTGGCCGGCACCACTGTCCCCGTGTGTGTCCCCACACCACTTCTGTGGGGAGACCGCCACTCCCCCCATAATCCGACTGCCCCCATAATCCCGCTGGCACCATGCTCTCAGCCACAGGCTGGGATCTGTGACGATCCTTCCTCCCCTCTCTGGCCCTCCATGTGTCCCAGGGCCATCTCGACAACAATCACACTGCACAGGCAGACGCTCAGAGGGGCGCGGAGTCCCCCCAAGTCCGCCACTTGCCAAAGCTAGCCAGTGCCAGGCTAGAGACCAGACGCCGAGGGAGCCCCTCCCCCCACAAGAGGTCTTCCTGGCGGAGGTCCGTGAGAAGGAAGGGCCACGACAAGGCTGCCTCCAGACCAGGCCGTGGTGGGCCTTCCTGCCACCCACCGCAGCTGCGCACAGGTGACAGGGTGGTTCTGAGGCTCCATGTCCTGACACCCTTCAGTCCCTAGGGGCAAACCCTGGTGCAAGGCCAGGGGCCGAGAGAAGGGTGGTCCTTCCGGCACAGGCAGCTGAGAGCCCGGAAGCCCCCAGGACACATTATGAACCAAGGGCCAAAAAACCCAAAACAAAAACATAAAACACCGATGCAGCCCCCACCTTCCACACAGGTACCACCTGGGCCGCAAGCTGGCGGGAGGGGAAGCCCCAGGGTAAGGCGGAAGGGGAGGGTGGGACTCACCTCTCGCAGCAGCTGCACCCCCTTCAGCCCGGACTGCTGCTGCTGCTGGGCCACGGTGACCCCCAGCACGAGCGTGTGCATGACACAGGAGACCACGGAGATGGCGACGATGGGGCTGAGGCTGAGGGGCAGCGTGATGAAGAAGGAGAAGACGAAGAAGGCCTGCCAGCCCACCGTGTCGCTGGCTGCGTGCGCGCCGGTGAAGTTCAGGCCCAGGTACGAGAAGACCTGCGCTGTGATCAGCAGCCACAGCAGGTAGGGCACCCCTTTCCGGGTGACGCGGTCCGGCAGCAGCCCCTTCTTGCAGAGCACGAAGAGGATGATGTCCAGCACCAGCCCCACCCCGGCCACCACCAGGGGAGCCAGCTTGTCCCCGGAGAAGACCGCGGCGCACACGACCACCACGTAGCAGTCGAAGAGGGCGGCGAAGACCACCAGCACCAGCAGGGTCTCGTGGCGCTGCCTCTTGAAGTAGGTCTGGTACAGGTTCTCCAGGGACTCGGGCACGAAGGTCAGCCGCATGAAGCGGGGCAGGCAGAGGCAGGACCCCGAGTTCCGCACGGAGATCTCATGGCTCCGGCCCATCCCGCGGCCCGGGTCAGAGGGCAGGCTGACGGAGTACTCCGCCGAGTACTCGGCCGAGTACTCGGGGTCGGAGAAGCCCTGGTTCCTCGGCATCCTCGCTGGTGTCTGCTGCTCCTGGCCCTGGAGACGCGCACCGGGGGCGGAAGAAGGGCTCTGGAACGGGCCACCACTAGCAGGGCTCTCGGAGACCTGGGGAAGGCTCGGGGCCGGCCCCAGCGGGCAGGAACGCAGGACGGGTCTCCAGGGCACAGCAAGCGCCGATCATCTGGAACTTAAAAGACACCTCTAAGTGGCGGCAGCTCTTCCTGCCCACCTGTGCTTCCTCGGTGGCCCGCCCACCGCTCACGAAAGAGCTGCGCTGCGAGGGGCTGTGGGGCCGGGCCCGCTCCCGCCACGCCGAGCACACGCCCTTGGTCCACGCAACACCCAGGGTCCTGCTCTGGCTCGCCGAGCGGCCTGGCCGCCTCTCCATCCCGCGCACCTGTGGTCTCTCCTCCTCTCAGCCCCTGACTTCCTCACTTAAACCCCCTCCAGGCCCACGCGTGCCAGAAAGCAGCCGCGCCACCCTGGGGATTCCTGAACCTTCCCTGTGTTTACTTCCTTTCCCCACCCGGCCCTCCGACTGGCAACGCCGACTGCCCACCTCCCGGCACTGTGTGCCCTCCGGAAGGCCGGCCCTACCCCTGCGCTTAGCTTACCTGTGCGGGAACTCCGGAGCCGCGTGGCCCGGGCCGGTCCCCGCGAGGCTGCGGGGCCGGGTCACGCGTGCGGCGGGCGGGGCAGAAGGCTCAGCGCGCCCGGGGGCTGCTCCTCGCGCAGCCGCGCCGCCCCGCCAGCCCCACGGCTCCCGGCCACAGCGCTACCGCCCCGCGGTCAGGCCCCGGATCCCGCCGGGAGAGTCTCAGGGCTGCCTCTCAGCATCCACAGGCTCCTGGCCGCGGGAGGAAGGGAGAGGCGGCGGCGACGGGGACTGGAAAATTCGGGTCGCCCGCCTCTAGGGTTGAGGGTCGCGGGCCGGAGCCGGCGTGCGCGGCGCGGCCGGACCCCTTCCTCCGGTCCCCGCTGCGGTCGCGGCGGCGGCGGCACTGCTAGGGGCGCACGCGGGGCCCTCCCCGGCGGGAGCGCGGGCTGAGGCCGAGGAAGCCCGCCAGCATCCTCTGCCGCCCGCGCGCCGAGCGGAGCCAGCCGAGTCCGGGCGCGGCGCGCTGCTCAGTGAGTCCCCGCGCCTCGGCGCGGGCGGCTCCGGGGCCACGCGCGCTCCAGGCCCCTGGAGGCGGGCGGCGCCCCTCCCTCCCCTCAGTCGCCGCCCTCTCGGCGAGCGCGTCCGGGACTTGGGGGTGTGGGCAAGGCGCCAGGCGCCAGGCCCGGGACCCGCGCGGGGAAGGAGAAGGGTGGGAAGGAGCGCGGGGCCAGAGTTGGAGGGGCCCGGGTGACCCTGCGCTCCAGCACTGGGCGGCGGGCTGGCGGCGACCGCTGCGAGGGAGCGCCTGGGTGGGCGGCGGGCAGGAAGGATGGGCGAACCCGCGCCCTCCCCTGCAGGCCTGCTCTCGGAGGATAAAAGCCCCGGCCGTGCCCTCCTTCAGGTGAGGCGCGCTCGGGGCACCCCTGCAGCCCCCTCCTCCGCAGCAGCTTCCTTCCGGGCGCGGAGGGGCCGGGGCTGAGGTTTCGGGATGGCCTGGCGTGCAGGGCCTGTGTCCCCGCCCACTCTGGCGCCCGAACGCCCGAGCTCCGGGCCTGAAGTTTCCGCAGACGCGCCCACGGCCGAGCCACGTTCCTGTGGGCACGTGGACCTGGAAAAGACCGTGCTGCAGGAAGATCTCCCGTGCACATTCCACCTGTTTCAGATGTGTTTTAATTTACATACTCTCCTTAAACACTCAAGTGCTCCTTTGAATGGTTAAGCCTATCCGTCTCTTACCCCTTAGTATAAATTACTTTCCTTGGCTTGGACTGGACACTTTGCCAACTACAGACTATAGGAATTTAGATAAAGGGAAAGGAAGGAGATGGGCTGTTTGGGAACAAAAGCCTGTGGGAGGGGCAGGGGGTTGCTGAGGACAGCCAGCGACGGTAGGGGGTGGGCTGCCCCGGGGAGAGCAGAGGAAATGGGTCGGAGCAGAGAGAGACTCAGCCATCCAGACTGTGGATGGAGGTGCCGCCGGGAGCGCCCATGAGTGCCCATTCGGGACCTCAGGCAGCAGCTCGGGTCCCTGCGGGAACAGACCCTCGGAACATGGATTGTCTGGCGGCTGCTCCCACCAGCCCCTCATACCCATTCTGGAAAACTGTCCGCCTCAGCCCAGACTGGTCGGGGCTTCGACTCCAGACGTGGGGGACAGAACCTCAGACCTGGGGGGAGGACCATTTAAACAAAGCCACACCTTTCCCATTGTTTTAATCCATCTGGAGTCCAAACATGTATTCTGAATCGTTTCGTGATGGTAAAGGAGGCATGATTTTTATGTTTAACAAAGGGACAAGTATTAATAAAAGGAAAAGAGCTGATAAATAAATACTGTTTGGGCCTGAGGGGTGTCCACTTTGACCCACTGTGAGTTTCTCTCCCTTTCCTGGCACCCATGCCAACCCTGAGCTCCCGGCCCCATGGGTGTCCTGCTGGGCCTTCCACCGTCCCCCACCCTCCCCCGTTGGTCCTCCGCACTGTGAAGGAGAGTGCCCCACACAGAGATGCCCGCTGAGAGCCCGGATCTCCTGCCCTGACCTCCAGCCTCCCTGCCTCAGTCCCTGCCCTTCCACAAGCCGCCTGACCCCGCTGCGGGCACCCGCTCCCAGGCCCACCCTCAGGGCACCCACTGCACGCCCGCCTGGCCAGGCATCCAGGAAGACCGCAGGAGCCACCGGCCAGCTCTGCTGGGCCCCAGATCCGCCGACAAGACCGACAGGCTCTCAGCTGTTGGGGGGCACAGGGGGCAGCCAGAGGGGGCCTGGAACGGGGCCTTTCAGGGCTGGAGGAAAGGATCTGATCAGGCGACCGGAGGCTCCCGACAAAGGCTCAACAACAGATCAGCGCCCAGCACAGCACATTCCCGCCCCCGCGATGCACTCTGGGCCATGACCACGGCCCCTCCCCGTGGCCGTGGGAAGCCCCTCAGGATCGCTGCAGCCCTCCCTGCGCCTTATGCTGGGAGCCAGAGTCTACTGAGCAAATGTTCCAGAGCGAGAGAGCGGGTCAAGGTCTGGTCCACAGAGGGGATCAGAGGAAACAACTGATGGGAAACAGGCAGCCAGGCACGGGCACCTCATCCATCTCACTCAGGCTGCTTCTCTGGTCCCCGGCCCCTAACAGGTACTCAGACGGTCACTGAGTGAGTGGACGACTACCCGAAGAAGAAATGGCCCTCTACACGTGCACTGGCTGTCCCGGAGGGGACCGACAGGCCTCGCCGATGTTGAAATGTCCCGGCCCAGGCACCATTAAAAACAACCACAACCAAGAGAAAAGCTATACGTTTTTTATCGTGGTAATCTGGACGATTGGCAGGCATTGCTTTTGCAATCAAAAGATACAATAAATATACCCTGGCCCGTGTGGCTCAGGTGGTCTGGCATCGTCCTGCAAAGCGAGAGGTTGCCAGTTCGATTCCTAGTCAGGGCACAAGCCTGGGTTGCAGGTTCGGTCCTCCGTCAGGGCGCATGAGAGAGGAAACTGATCGAAGTTTCTCTCTCACATTGCCGCTTCTGTCCCGCCCTTCCCCCTCTCTAAAATGAAAAAAACAAACAATAAACCTACTTCAAAACACACACGTGCATGCACCCTCGAAACCCAGGACCGTGAGTGGCTACGAGGGTGACTTGCCTGTGACATGTGCCCTACAGTGGACACAGAATCACAGGCTTGGGTAGCAGCTTGGAGGGCACCCTGACCCCCTTGCTGTCTATCCCTACCCCACCCTGCGTGGCTAGGATACCTCTTGGCCGGAGGCATCTTTTGTTTGTCTGGTTTGAGCCTAGAGATGACTGCTGACAATTAGCAGCTACTGGATAAACAAGAGTGATTTGCCCCCTGGGGAAATGTGGTGGCTCCTGAATCCAGCAAACAATAGACCGGAGCAGAGCCCTGGTGTCCTGGGGGAAGAGAAGTAGGAGGAGCGAGGATCGTTGGCTCCCCTGGTGCTGGCCCCGGGAGAGCCCGGCTTGGCTTGGGGCTGCAGCTGAAAACGCAGCCTGAGACAGCCTGAGACAGCCTGAGACAGCCTGAGACAGGGGCCCCTGCAAGCGGCTTAGTGATTCCTGGGGAAAGATGACAGGAAAGCCGTCAAGTATGAGGTGTGAGAGGGAGCAGTCACTGCGGTGGGCAGTGGGGAGTCACCCCGCTGGGACCCTCCGAGGAGCCCCGCAGAAGTTACCTCGAAGTTTTCCACTGGAGTCAGAAGAGGGGAGTATTCACCCACCTGCTTCCCTCCCCCCACTGGCAAAGGGTCACCAGTTGGGGTGTCCGCTCCTGCATACTCCCAGGTGTGTGCAGGTCAGGGAAGCGGAACTGGGGGTACCTGGGCGGAGAGGCAAGCTGCCCTCAGGGTGCACCTGCAGCAGTGAGAGTAGACGAGTGGCCTGAGAGGCTGTGGCACAGGACACGCAAGTGTCCCATGCAGGGCCAGAGGTGGGAGTTGTGTCACCTGGAGGAGAGAGACACGTGGCACAGGAGAAAGAGCCAGCCCTCGTTAGTGGAAAACCCAGCCTTTGTGCTGCCCTTGAGGTTCCGTGGGGCCACGGACAGATGATCCAGCGTCCCCAGACCTCAGTGTGTTTGTGGTGTGACGACACAGCACGAACCTCCGGCAGAGCCATTGGGAGGAAGGGGGGACTGTGGGGACCAAAATGGTTGGCAAATCCTCACAGGACAAGTCAAGTGGGAGTTACCGCTCCCCTCACCACTGGACCCCGAAGCAGCCCTGGCTGTTCTCGACACGCACAGGGGTGGGCTGGGGAGCCATCTCCCGGGGCCCTCTCCGTGGTTACATCCGGGAACCTCTCGGGGTTCCACTGCCATTTCCCTCTCTGATGTCATCAGCCTGTCGTCCATGCCTTGGTCTCTCTCTGTCCATCTCTGTGTCTCTCAGTGCTTCTGCCTCCAGGTTCGGGTCTTCCTGACTCTGCCTGTCACTCGCTGGGCCACTGTGTGTGTGTGCGCGTGAGCATGTATAAGCATGTGCGTGTGAGGAGGGGCACGTGTGTGTGAGACTATATGTGAGTTCGTGAGGGTGTTGTGTATGTGTTTTGTATTGATAAGTTTGCAAATATGTGAGAGTGCATGAGTATGATCTGTGTGTGCTTGAGCGTGTGTGCAATGCGTCTGATCCTGTAAGCACGTGTCAGTGTGTGAGCATGTGTGATTAGTGTGCACATACCCACAGCACTTGCCTCGCCCTTGCAGGCCCACCTCTGGCCTCCCCGCCTCCTCCCCCATCTCCAGCTGCCTCGCCCGTCCGCACGGGCCTGTGCCTGCCTCACCGCCCTCGGGCACAGGGAAGTCCCCATCCAGGCTCTGGGTGCCTGGGCTGGGTGGGTTTCTGGGTCTGTGCCCTCTACTCTGCCCCCGTTTCACAGGTGAGAAGAAAATCTAGGGCTCGGAGACAGGAGGTAACTTGCTCCCGATCCCACAGCTGGGGAGAAGCCGAGGGAGGGTGGGTTCCAGGCGCTCTGAGCAGCCCAGCTCGAGCAGGGATCCTCCAGAGGCTCCCTCCGGTCAGTGACCACTTCTCAAACCACCGGGTCGATGCACTCGCAGGCTCCACGCCAATCGATAGCCAGGGAAGCCTGCAGAACCGCCGCTCCCTGGAGGTCAGAGCTGAGGCTCGAAACATCGTTCTGTGCCAGCCCAGATGGGGAAGCTGCAGCCAAGACAGGTCAGATTGGGGGGCGGGGGGGAAGAAACACGCCCAAGGAGCGTGAAGCAACATGTGAGTGCTGAGTAATCGTGAGGCTCCGCGGAAATGGCACGTCTCCAAAGGCACTCAGACCAAGGGCCCTCTGGGAAGAGGCGCCATAGAAATGTGTGCTAACGAGATTCTCCCCAGCCTGCTGGGTATAAGGAGGAGCAGAAAAAGATTTTAGAAAAACAAGAGGGGGCTGGGAGAGGCTCAGGTCAGGAGGAGATGGGGTTTCCATCTCCGTGGTCCTTCTCACGGGGGGAGAGTCACCAATGCCCAGGAGAGCGAGGCTAAGAGACCTCTGGGGCGGGGGTGAAGCTGGAGAGACTGCGAGACGGGCGCTGCCGACCCCTCAATGCAGATCAAGACCACAGAGCAACCCAGGAGCTGCTCCTCCCCCTCTCCCATCTCGGGAATCACTCTTGACCCTGCCCGTGCTCTCACCTCCCCCACCCATTCTCTGTACCCCAGCCAGGGCAGTTGTCCCGAGTCACATCTGGCCTTGTCCCCATCTTCCAGCTGTCCCTGCCAGGGGGGAGAGGGCTGCTCACCTCCCCCCGTGCTGGGGGTTAAATGAGATAACACTCGTAAAGTGTTCGGAGGCCACCTTCCCTTTGAAGGTGGCCTCACAGAGCCTCAGTCATTTTTTACTTAGAGATCTGTGGTGGGTTGAAGGGTGACACCAGAAGATACATCTGTGTCCAAGTCGCAGGAATCGGCGAAGGTGATCTTACTTGGAGTCTCCGCAGATGTAATTAAGTTATGGCTCTTGAGACGAGGTCACCCGGGATTCCGGGATGGCCCTCAATCCACTGACAAGCATCCCTGGGAGAAACGGGCACAGAGGAGGGGGTGCTGTGGAGATGGAGGCCGGGGTCAGAGGGGCGTGGCCACAAGCCAGGGAACCCCTGGAGCCACTGGCAGCTGGAAGAGGCAGGGACAGGTTCTGCTCCCGAGCCTCCAGAGGAAGCGCGGCCCCAAGAGTGGTCTCGATTCCGGCCCTTGGGGCTCCAGACTCGGAGGGAACGAGTTTCTGTTGCTTCCAGCCACCCGGTGTGTGGTGTTTTGTTGTGGCAGCCACAGGACCCTGAGACAGGATCCAATCGCACATTTTCTGCTCCTACAAGTAACACTTGCTAGGATGTGTGGTAATTTTACATAACTGTCACCCCCACTCACTGGACTTCGAGCCCGAGCTCAAGGCCTTTTTAAAAATATATATTTTATTGATTATGCAATTACAGTTGTTGCATTCCCCCCTTTATTCCCCTCCACACTGCACCCCTCTCCCACCCACATTCCCCCACCTTAGTTCATGTCCATGGGTCATACATATAAGTTCTTTGGCTTCTACATTTCCTATACTATTCTTACCCTCCCCCTGTCTATGTTGAAGCTACCATTATGCTGCTTATTCTCTGTACCTTTCCCCCCATTTCTTCCCCTCCCCTCCCCCACTGACAACCAGTCTCCATTTCTGTGATTCTGTTCCTGTTCCAGTTGTTTTCTTAGTTTGTTTTTTATTTTTTTTGGTTTGGTTGTTGATAGTTGTGAATTTGTTGTCATTTCACTGTTCATATTTTTTATCTTATTCTTAGATAAGTCCCTTTAACATTTTAATAAGGGCTGGGTAATGATGAGCTCCTTCAACTTGACCTGATCTGGGAAGCACTTTATCTGCCCTTCCATTTTAAATGAAAGCTTTGCTGGATAGAGTCATCTTGGATGTAGGTCCTTAACTTTCAAATACTTCTTTCCAGCCTCTTCTTGCCTGCAAGGTTTCTTTTGAGAAATCAGCTGAGTGTCTTATGGGAACTCCTTTGTAGGTAACTCTCTCCTTTTCTCTTGCTGATTTTAAGATTCTCCCCTTATCTTTCATCTTGGCTAATGTAATTATGATGTGCCTTGGTGTGTACTTCCTTGGTCCAATTTCTTTGGGACTCTCAGAGGTTCCTGGACTTCCTGGAAGTTTATTTTCTTTGCCAAATTGGGGGAGTTCTCCTTCATTATGTTTTCAAATAAGTTTTCCATTTCTTGCTCTTCCTCTCCTCCTTCTGGCACCCCTATGATTTGGATGTTGGAACGTTTAAGGTTGTCCCAGAGGTTCCTAAGCCTCTCCTCATTTTTTTGAATTCTTGTTTCTTCATTCTGTTCTGGTTGCATGTTTATTTTTTCCTTCTGCTCCAAATCATTGATTTTGAGTCCCAGTTTCCTTCCCATCACTGTTGGTTCCCTGTACATTTTCCTTTATCTCACTTATAATAGTCTTCACTTTTTCCTCTATTTTGGGACCATACTCAACCAGTTCTGTGAGCATCCTGATTACCAGTGTTTTGAACTCTGCATCTGATAGGTTGGCTGTCTCTTCATCACTTAGTTGTATTTTTCCTGGAGCTTTAATCTGTTCTTTCATTTGGACCATATATTTTTTTTGTCTCAGCACACCTGTTACACAGTAAGGGGCAGAGCCTTAAGTGTTCACCAGGGCGGGGCAACCCAAGTGGCTGCATTGTGATGCTGTGTGTGGGGGAGGGGTCCGAGAGGGAACAGTGCCACTTGCTCCGCTGTCAGCTGGCTTTTAGTCACTTCCCCCTCTACCCACAAGCAAAGTGGGCCCCTCGGGGGTTGATTCCTGGGCAGGTGGCTTTGTGCACATTCTAGGACCCTGTGGGTCACTCCAATGAACTCTCCTGTGAGGCTGGGAGTTTCTCCTGCCAGTGCAACCCCCACAGGTTTTTTAAGTCAGAGGTTTTGAGGCTTTATTTCCCTGGGCTGGAACCACGGGTTGCGCAGTCTGTCTTGCTCCAAGTTCTTCCAGTTTATCCACATGCCAATGTGGGACCACCCAGCCACCAGCCACTTGTTTGCCCAGGTCCTCCAGCCACCACCTTGCCATGAGTCCTCTCCTCCAGGCTGCCTGTATCCACCCCTCTTACCGATATGGATGAATGTTTCTTCTTTAACTCCTTAGTTGTTGGGCATCCTTCCATACAGTTCGATTTTCTGGCAGTTCTGGTTATTTTTTGTTTTTAAATTTGTCGTTGTCCTTTTGGTTGTGTGAGGAGGCACAGTGTGTCTACCTACGCCTCCATCTTGGCCAGAAGACCCGAAGTCAAGGCCTTTGTTCACCTTTGGACTTGGGACGCAAGCCCAGAGAGTCTCAAAAAACCTCGTCGAATTAAAACAACAAAAAAATCTGGTGGACTCTCTTCTCCAACCGCGGAGCTTCTTCAATTGGGATCCCAGGCCCCAGGGCCCCCGGAAACGTGCCAGCGAGTGGCAGGAACCACAGGGACACTTTGCAGTCACTCCCAGACCCCGACTTCCCTTGAAGTGATTTTTTTTCCTCCTTGGAGGGAGGTGGAGTGGTTCAACTGGTAAGTAATCGGAATCACTATTTCTAATGTGAAGCCATCGGGGATGGATTGTAGAGGGGAATGCACACATTTCTACCTGTTTAAGGTGCGAGGCCAGGCAGCAGGACGGCGGAGACACGCGGTCTCTGTGGATCACACCCCCGGGTGTCTGCAGGCTGTTTCTCTCCGTCCGCAGGAGCCCTGGAGATGCCCAAGGTCAAAACCGACTCCGGGGCCCACCCTGCTGCTCCCCCTGCTGCTCCCCCTATTGCCTGGGCCTCTGCCACCAGCTCCCCGAGGGCACCACCCAAGGGTACACTCAGGCACCTGACTCCAGGGCCCGATTCCTAGGCTCTGTGCATCCAACTGCCCAGTCTCATTGCTGGAGGAATGACAGGCTGCATATCTCACCCCTCTGTTTGGATAGGTGTCAAGTTAGCACTGGACCTCTGGGGGCAGGTCATGGGGGCGGGCAAAGCCAGAGTGGACAGTACAGAGGGAAGCGGGCCCTTTGTCTTAAGAGCCTGGCTGTTCAAACCCAGAGTCCTCCTCTCCCCCTGGGAGGCGGGAAGGTGGCCCTGTCAGAGGGGTGGAGACCCAGATGGCAGGTCCACAGCAGGGCGACACTGGAGGGGAGGCCTGTCGCATGGCCAGGACGGACTCAGGGCAGCCTGAGTCACATTCTCCTGAGCTGTTTTCATATTTTAAAATAAGAGCCGCTTAGCACATGCTCCAGAAATTATATTGATCAAGACAGAACAGAGTGCGGCCCAGGTTTGTGACGCTGAGGTTTATCTGCTCACCCTGATCTTTTAGGACACCCTCCCTTCCCCTCTCCCAGTGTCTGGGCCTCTCCTCCTCTATCCCTCTCCCCCTCTTCCCCCTCAGAACACAGCGGCAGATCGCCAAGGGGCTGGAGGGAGTGAATGTTACTGCTGAGGTCTTGGGACAATCATTAAATCTGCCTCTGCTGGCCCCCACTTCCGAATGGCTCAGGATGTGGACCCAGGCACTAGGCAGGTGGGGCACACACATCGGCCTCATAGGGGTGGACGCTGGGTCAGAAGCCGGGGGCGCAGGTGCGTGGCTCCAGTCTGGGATAGTGCTTCACGCCAGGCTTGAACCCCTCACCCGGTCCCAGGCATGTGGGGTGATCACAGCCTCCCAGAAGGGGTGGAGCCTGCCCTGGGGAGAAGGGAGATGAGTGGACATTGCACCCCACTTCCTCCCCCAGTCAACAAGTGTGAAGTGACAGGGCCGAGCAGATGGGGCTCAGTTCCTGCTCCCCATTTCACCAGCAGAAAAGTTAGCGGGGCCAGGAGAGCATCTGAGGGGGGATCTGCAGAAACAGGAGACTAGAGGGAGAGCCTCCCCGGACAGTGATCTGTGCGCACATGTCACACGCACACACACTACATGCACCACACGCACCACACACACGTGCACACAGGCACACACCTCTGGTCCGTAGCCAAAGCCATCTGAAGTCACAGGAGTAAGTCAGAAGGGTGGCATTCCAGATTTCACTGGACAGGGGAGGGAAGAAGGTATCCGTGGGCAGGGTGAACTTCCAGCCCCTGCCCGCGTCACATCTCAGCGGAGACGACCCAGCAAGTACAGCGGAGATTGCGGGGGAGAGGCCCCTGCTTCCTGTGCGGTGGGCCCCGGAGCCCACCCGGCGCTTCACCCTCGGGTTTGCCCCTTCCCTCTTGGCACGTTCGAGAAATACAGCTTCTCCCGTCTTAGATCTCAAGTGACAATGCTTTTCAGCCCTCATCCCCTCCAGCTGCCAGCTGGGTTCCTCCTTCCTTCCAAAGCAAGCTGCTCACGGGAGTCTCCTAAGCTTCGTCACGAACAGCGTTCCTCATGTTTACTTTAAGATCGTGGACTAGAAAAGGCTCCATGGGGCAGGGCACACGGAGAAGGAAGGGGGGAGAGGCTGTTTGCCAAGGGAGCCCGAAAGGATCTCTTGGGGAAAGGGAAGCGTGGGAGCCAGGGCACGGAGGCAGGGCCGTCCCAGGAGGACGTGGGAGTGGTGACTGAAGACGGACAGCAGGAAGGAAGCGGAGAGGAAAGTCACGGCCAGGCAAGGATGGCAGGGAGGGGCCAGATCATGGAAGGCCTTGAGTGCCGAGCTAAGAGGACTTTCTGCTTTAAAGTTGTTGACAATTCACCGGAGCAAATGCCGTGGCCTGACCAGGCGCATCGTCTCAGAGGACTGATTTGGATAAAAGATGGTTTGGGGAAAAGAGACCGTTAAGAAAAAAACTGGCAAGAGGGCACAAAATAGAAGCCAGTGACCCAGATTCAAGACACGCTCTAGGATTCATTCCACAAACCCTCTGGCCTCACACAAGGGAGGGCACGCTGACTTACACGCAACTTAGACACACTCAGGTTTAGGTTAATCTTCCTATCTATTCAATAATTAATGCTGGCATTGGTTTTCCTCGTGTGTTATTAAAGAGGCCGTTTACTGCGCAAGCGGTGGCGGGAATGCATTAGCTCCCCACTTTGCCACCCCTTTTCCAATCCTGGGGGGCCCCTCGGGAATGTGGGCACAGCCAGGTACCGTTCTGAACGTGTTACATTTAGTAGAATACATGCTAAGTTTTCTCAAAACCTTTTTAAAACAATGGGCCCTTTAAAGAAACCTCAGCTTTTACTTTAACATTTTTTCCCCACTCTCTTAAAAATCATCTCAGTGACATGGGTTCGGGGTGGGTTTAAGCAATCCCGCCTCTCCCCCATCTCCCCTTCTAGAATGTCTCTGGCTTTCCACGCACCGGTCCTGCCAAGCGGGGAGCCAGTGACAGCTGCACCTGTAGCTGAGCAAGGACCCAGGGCCCCCGTATAAGGCTCTCCGGTCAAGATGGCTCTAACCCTTCCCATCGTGAAAGTCCCGCAGAGCCCACGCTCCCTGCCGGCTGTAAACCTACCAGGACAGGGGAGTTTATGACCCTGCTCAGCTATTTTTAGCTGCAGCTAGGTTGAGCCGCTCTTTGAGCCGCTCTTTCTGCGGGCTTGGAGCCCTCGCGCTGCTGGAGTCCCGCTCACACCTGGGGCCGGGAGCACGTGTCCCGCCTCCCTCGCCCGCTCAGCGTCACCTACGCTGCCCCCTCTTTGCCCCTCTCATCGGGCTGGGTGGGGGTCTGTGCTTCCCTGCTCGTCTGGATAAAAGCCTCCCCAGGAGTCATGCGACTTGGAGGGAGCTGGAGACTTTTCATCTTATTCACAATTTTGCATTAAGTCGAAGTTCGAATGTACCCTTAAATGAAAATAATTGTGTTAAAATAGCTTTAGAGAGGAGGATTTAAGTGGTAGCTATAAATGGATACTCATTGTTCATCATTTGTGATCCCAGAGTATAGCAGAATGACTGGCATGGAAAAGGCACTTAGAGGCTTAATGGAGGGAGGAATGCTTAGGAATAAATGAATAAATTCAGAGGTGTTAAAAGCTCGGTGATTTAGCCCTCTCAAGGGTGAGACTTGTGATTTAACACAGAACTCTTCTTTAATAAATTGCAAATGGTGGAGTTCTCGGGCGTCCCTCCTGTAGAGGGACTAGAGATGTTTCTGGCGGTTGGGACGATTTCTGTCGTAAGTGACCCCGCCCCCACTCAGGATGGCTTCAACGGCACAGAAGATGTGTCCCTCCACAAGAAGTCCTTGAGTGGGGCCTCTACCCGGTCTCCGGGTGGGGTGGGTCTAAGGCCGGTTATTCGGTGGCTCACAACCATCGTCACGGCCCATGTCACCTCCCGTCTCTGCCCCGCTCCTCCTCTTCCGTGGGACGGCGTCCCCCCTGCAGGCCGTGAGAGGGTGCCACAACCCAGGGGACACTGTCCCATGGAGGAAGAGGCACAGCTTCCTTCCACGCCTCACTTCTCAGGAGTGCCACATTCTTTCCCAGAAGCTCCCTGGGAGCGTGCCCATTATGTGTTTTTGGCTACAGAAGAGCCACATGCCCGCTCCCAAACCAATCACTGGCAATGGAATTGGTACCGCTGTGAGGGGCTTCACTCTCTCATGACTGACCAGAGCCGCACAGCGCAGGGGTGGACAGGGGGAAGGATGGAGGGAGGGAGGGAGGGAGGGCTACGGGCAGGCCACCAACCAAGCGGGCTCTGACGCCCTTCAAAGGCCAGGCCTGAGGCCCAGCAAAGCCAACCCTCTTGTCGCTTCTCCAAGGAGCTTCTGTGAACCAGGGAGACACTGAGACAAATTTCATCAAGAAAATTACACCACGGTGGGGTTATTGAGCAACATATTTGGGTGCTAAGGGCACTCACACTTTCCTTATTTTCTTACTCTCTGGCTCTTTTTAAAGAAATCAATATTCAGTTGCGTTCTGTGACTCTTCTCATAATCTGCTGGGAAACGGGCGGTTGAAGGACCTACAGTCTATTTCACCTTTCAGCAGCGAGGTTGTTCATTCATTCGTTTGTCAAGTGCTCACTGTGCTTTTATTCAGCCCCGAAGACGCAAAGACAGGAAAGATAAAGTCTTTGTCTGCCGAGAAGCGGTACATTAGAAACGAAACTAGACCACCTTCCAACCCCACACACAAGAATAAATCCAAAGTGGATTAAAGACTTCAATGTTAGGCCCAAAACTATAAAAACCATAGAAGAAAACACAGGCAGCAAAACCCCAGACATTGCTTGTAGCGATGTTTTACTGGATATATCTCCCCGGGCAAGAGAAACAAAGGAAAAAAATAAACAAGTGAGACCCCAGCAAATGAAAACACCAACAAAATAAAAAGACAACCCACAGAACAGGAGGACATATTTTTTGATATATCTGATAAGGGGTTAATATCTAAAGTTTATAAAAAACTCACAAAACACAACACTGAAAAAAACAAACAACCCAATTTAAAAAATGGCAGAGGACCTGAATAGACACTTCTCCAGAGAGGCCATACGGATGGTCAATGGCATATGAAAAGATACTCAATGTCACTAACCATCAGAGAAATGCAAGTAAAAGCCACAGTGAGGTCCCATCTCACACCCATCAGAATGGCTGTCCTCAATAGATCAACAAACAGCAAGTGCGGGCGAGGCTGTGGAGAAAGGGGACCCTTTCGCACTGCTGGGGGGATGCAGACTGGTGCGACCACTGCGGACAGCAGTATGGCGATGCCTCAAAAGATTAAGAATGGATCTGCCTCTGGACCCAGTGATCCCACTTCTGAGAATAGACTCAAAGGAACCGAAAACACTAAGTTGAAAGAACATAAGCATCCGTATGTTTATCGCAGTGTTATTTACAATCGCCAAGATATGGAAGCAGCCCAAGTGCCTGTCAGCAAATGAGTGGATAAAACAACTGTGGGACATTTACACAATGGAATACTACTTGGCCGTAAAAAAAAGAAGAAAATTTTACCTTTACAACAGTATGGACGGGCCTGGAGAACATTACGCTAAGTAAAATAAGCCAGTCAGAGAAAGACAAATACCATATAATTTCATTCATGTATAGTCTCTAATGAACAAACTGAATTAACCGGCAAATAGAGACAGACTCGGAGAGCAGGAGGGGAGTCGGGGGCTGGTCAGGGAGGGGAGGGACTGTGCAAAAAGGAGGAAGGACTCATGGACAGCAGTGCAGTGATCGTGGGTTTGTGGGGGCGGATATAAGGAGACAAAGTGGTAAAAAAATAAAATAACTAAAAAAGGAATAGTATATTGTGGAGGCCCCTACCTGCTGAGGAGAAAATCTACTATCTGTGCCTGGGCAGCAGAGGGGAGCCTGGAAAAAGTTCAGAGGAGAAGGTACGTTGAGCTGGATATGAAAATTCCGTGAGAGTTCGCCAGGCAAAGAGCAAGGGGAGGAAGGAGTCGGCTCAGGCTGCTGTTAATAAATATATGCAAATGTATTATAGCCCATATTTTAATGCACCAGTGACTTCAGTTGTCATATTAACTTCCTCTTGGCGTAGGCACACCCCAGAACTTTCTTTCATTCCTACGCACACATGCAGGATTCGAACTTGCATCATCGATGAGGAACATTGTATCTCTGTGGTCTTTTTTAAAAACACAGGCCTATTTATGTCCCTGTGAGCAACATGCAACAAGCAGGTACAATATCCTTTATCGTGCGAAGCAGAATGTTTTAAAACCTGGATCCTGAGGCTGGAGGGGTGGGTGGGGACCCTGGGTTCTGAAGGTGGGCAAATTTGGGTTTGAATAGCGTCCTGTGTGGCCTTGAGCACGTCCCTTCACCTCTCTGGGCCTCAGTTTTCTCATCTGTAAAATGGTGATAACATCATAAAAGACACCCATACTCGTACAAGTCCTTCGGTTCTGCTGCCGGGGAAAGAGAGAAGGAAGATGGCTCTTTCTTCCTCTTTCCATAGACTGCGCCACCCCCAGAAGTCTTGTTCAAGTCTCATGATGAGACACACAGTCACGGTACTTGACATGACACTGAACATTTCTTGGGGACACCTCGTGAAACAAAGGCCCCGTCAGGAGAGCACCTGGCCAAGCCTCACCTGTCCTTGACCCTGCACCTCCTCACCAGCACCTGTGAGGACAAGGCCGTCACCACCTGGGGCTCATCGTGTCCTGATACAAATGCCACCATCTCCCTGAGTCGGGGAGGACTGCCTGGTAGACGACTTTTATGCAGTGATGTTAAAAGTGTGAATGTATCTTGATAAAATGTCGCTCTCAACTCGTTTTTATACAGGGTCCCCTGTTGGGAATTCACTGGAAACCCAGCGTCCTGTCACGGAACACCAGCTGACAGCCACCGTCGTGGGGCTTCTCCGTTTGCTCCCTGTGGTCTGCACAGAGCAAGTCTCCTTTGCTGCCTTTTATTTTGCTGCCGAGCCACGAGGGTGCCTTCCCTCTCCGTAGTATTTATTTCATTAACCTCTCTGTTTCCTCTCAAGCTCGGAAGCCAGCAGAACGTCCGCGGGGTGTTCACCTGGTGGCACCCGGGGCATGGAGACGCTGGCCCGGCTCATTCCTCTCACCGCAGAACACTTGACTGTCTCTTCTCTGGTGCAAAGGCCTTTGTGGGCGGCACCTGCTGATTTTACGACGATCGCTGACAGCTGTTTCGGATGCAGCAAGACATAACTCTCCTGAAGGCACAGCGTCCTTTAGCACAGTCAGCTGGTCACAGGTACACACTGTGGGTTTAACTAAAACAGCACTTTAGGTTCTAGATATTTGCTCTTAAAATGAATACAACTGTAATAACTGCTTTGGGAGAATATAGTAATATTTTAATGATAGTTATAAAATACATAAAGAGATGCCTAAGGTCTAGACCTATATGCTCCAGGCCCCATGTGAAAAAGAGCTTTGTATAATAACGGTTAAGTTCTAAAAAAAATTTAATACAGCATTTTCACAGCCTCCATGATCTTCTGTATGTAGTGGCAATTGGTATTAATTATAAAATTGCACATAAGAAAAAAACTATAGGAAATAAGCCTATAGGAAAAAAAGAACTTTTTTCAAAACTTCACAAGTTAAAAAAAAAAGTAGAACTCTAATGGAAGCTCCACTTCATTGGCCCTGTGCTCTGCGATAGCCCAAGTGCCTAAAACAGGGACAGCACACAGTAGGTGCTCAGTAAGTATATACATGGTGAATGGCTATTTTAACAATAAAATCTGACCCGAAATTTAAGAAATTGGAAGTGCCTCTGACAGGCAATGCATGAAACAGAAACTAAAAAGCTCGATAAAATGTGACATTTTAAACAGACTCTGAAACAGAATGAATAAACCTAATATTTCTTTTCAGTTTACACCTGGTTATTAGGGGTTTAAAACACAGGCAAAGGCTCCAGCTGAGAAGCGCTAAGTAGTTGGCTCTATTTTAATGTATGAAATTGTACAATATACCTACATTGTAGCAGCCTACAGACTACAGCCATCTCATTCCTGCTTGCATCCTTGGCGTCTATTATTAACCAATGTTCTTTTAGTTGCAAGGAACAGAAAGCAAACTCTGCCTAACCTAGGCAGAAAAGGGGGGCGGAGGCTTATTGGAAGGGTTCTGGGGGGGCTGATGGGCTTGAAGAACCACCGGTTCAGGAGACCTAGAAGGAACGTCTCAGCCACCAGGACCCTCTCTTTCTGAGTGTCTGCTTCCCTCTCACACTCTCCCGTGAGGCTATGAGGGAGGCTGCCAGCATCAGCAAACCCTTTCTGTCTTCCTTGCCTGAGAGGAAGCTTGTTTTCATAGATCCAATTAGAAAGGTTCCAGGGAAGGCTGCCAATCAGTTCAGCCTGGGTGACCTTCCCATCTCAGGGACCGATCTCTGTGGCCAGGGGGACGGGGGGCATGTAGCGGGACCTGGCAGCTCCCCTGCAGAGCATGTGAGCAGTGCGGAGGCAGGGCAGTTCCCCCAGAGGAGCGGTGGGCATTCCCTGGTGAGAGCAAACGTCCTTCCCAACGAAAATCAAAGCTCCCACTGGACGCCTGCGGAGATGGACTGCCTTCTGTGGGTTGGCCTTAGTAGGCTTG
Source organism: Phyllostomus discolor (assembly GCF_004126475.2). Lineage (NCBI taxonomy): Eukaryota > Metazoa > Chordata > Mammalia > Chiroptera > Phyllostomidae > Phyllostomus > Phyllostomus discolor. The sequence goes on from NC_040908.2 coordinate 12,909,767, forward strand.
ACGCTTCCAGACTCTGGGTGTACAACTGTCTCTTGCTTTAGGGTTCTTGTCCGGAGACTGATTAACTGAATTATTCAGGTCTGTTATTAAAATGAGATAACAATATGTCCTCCCCTGGAAGCTCAGGTGGTTGGAGTATCAGCTCATACAACCAGAAGGTTGTGGGTCTGATCCCCGGTCAGGGCGCATGCTTGGGTTGCGGGCTCAGTCCCTGGTCAGGGCACGTGTGGGGGTGGTAGATCAATGTTTCTCTCTCTCTTCCCCTTCCTCTCTCTCTAAAATCAATGGGCACGTCCCTGGGTGAGGATTTAAAAATAAATAATAAAAATAAAATGAGATAACAGTTTTATCTGAATTAAAAAGGCAAACACAACATTAGTATCTTTAAAAGATCAAAACACTCGCATCACAACTTTAAGGTCGGACTAGCCTGACGCACTGATGAACAAGAATCTCCTCCACGTGACCAGGTGGGCACCACAGCCGGGCGTCTTACCTGGTGAGGAACTAGACTGGCTTCCAGACTAACACGTTTTATGTTAAAGACAAACGTTTCAACAAATGAGGGCGGCCCACAGACCAGTGTGCGATATTTGGCTTTATTTTATAAAAATACACAACTTAAATACATATGGCACTCTCTATACAAGACATAAACTGTTAGATTTAACATTTTCAGTAAGTTCCACAGAAAGCAAATAGGTAAATTTCCTTGTAAGAGCTTAGAACTTTCTTTAGGGATTCTGCACGCACAGTCGGAGGGACAGATGCCCCCTCAAGCAGCAAGTGCAGGAAACGGACCCACCCCGAGCGGCTGGCCGGCAGGGCACCTCACCACGGGGCCTTCACCGCACAGCGCCCCGTCGCGCTGCCCAATGGGCACCGTCTTGTGCATCGCCCCGCAGGTTTAGACTCTGTCTGCTCTGGAGATGTTTAAGGGAGAAACCCACGCACAAATAGTATTACCTATGCCTTGCAGTTGTGCCAAATGGCCATCACAAGAAGGGCAAACCTCTTCCCACTTTGCAAAACTTGCACCGGAAGGTGGTTAGCTATATTTTGCAGCTAAATTCCTTTTCAAAAGTTTTACCAAATCGCTGGCAGGCTGGGTGAGCTGGAGGGAGTGCAGCGAAGTGACATTGCAGCGCCTACTGCAAGCGCCTGTCACAAGGGCGCCATCGCTGTCAGACACGAGGTGGGTGCAGCCCCGCCCTTGCTCACGTGCACCTGCCACGCCTGCCTCCCTCCCAGGCTGTGTTCTGCGAGCAGCAGCTCCCTCATCGCTTGGGCCACATCCTCACCGCGACTCTCTTTCAGAAATTCAGCTGCCTGATCGATGGCTCATCGAACTAACAGTGAATCAGGCTCTGGATTACAGCATAAAGAGATGTTTACCAGTTGAGAATGAGCTGCTGAGAACACACTAGAGTAAGCTCCCTGAGGGGAACGTGAGCCTTAGGGAACAGCGTGCGAGCTACCCAACCAGGGCATTTAGTGTGTGCTGGGGGGCAGCGCAATACCGGAGGCGGGACTTCCGGTCAGCAGCCCACCCAGGCCAAGGGCGCGTGCACATGGAGGAGCCGGGTGACGAGGCTGGAGGAGGAGAAGAGCTGACAGCTGAGAACATCCGCCCGGAAGGAGGCAGGAAAGGGGAACAGGGGAACAGGGGAACAAAAGCCGGGTGTTATTTTAAAGCGCTTGGGTAGGTTGGAGGACTGATTTGAAAGCCTCTGGGGATTTCTAACAAGTTTTAAAAGTGTTAATTCTCAGTGACTCAGCCGTGGAAGAAATGGCTTTTCTTTAATAATAGCTGCTCAAACTTTGTATTCTTTTTGAAAAACAAGATTCTCCATAAAAAAATTTTTTTAAGCCATCGAAATTATTCTGCTAGTTGTTACTCTCACTGATGTATTCTGAAATCCTCACTGGCTGAATAATTTTCAGGTTGAACTACAAAGGACACCTTTGCACCAAGAAGTTAAATTGATGTGCACAGGTCTGTAGAGTCGGTGCGATACCAAACAGTTGTTCACTGCAGACCGAGCTTCATTATCATTTGATATTCTTCTGAAGAATTACCAAATCAGAAAAATTCTAGGACCTTGAAGCTTAAGTTTCTTCTTTTCTTCCTTTTACATAAAGTAGTGCCTGGCCATCCTTAACATTCACCAAGAGGGTGCTGGGAACTGACTCCCAAGACCTAAGAGTCGAGACCAGGCCGAATCTCAACAGCTCACTGGTTACATAAGGATGCGAATGGGGGCCTCAGGGACCCTCCACTACACTTGCCCACCTGCACACTGCAGCTGAAGGAGGGGCCGGTCCCGCATTTAGCAATAGTGGTAACAACCGGCACCAGCTTCTTACACACAGGGCCTCGCCCTCAGTGAGCCGCTCTGTGAGCCTGGGCTGGCACTGCCGTGGTGCACAGTCCCTCACTCAGGCGACTCCTAAATTCTGTTGTGAGAACAGGTTGATGTTTAATTATTGTAGGAGTGATGAAGGCCTTAAGCAACATTTAGGTCTAGAAGAACTTTGGGTTGGAGTTCTGCAGTCCCGAGGCTAGTTAAAATTAAAAGGCCAGAGGACGATCCCCTAAGAAACCATATCTCAGACCTCCATCCATAAAGAAGAACACTCCCAGCATTGCTAAGAAGAAACATCAGCCTAGAAAACAGCTGACAGTTTTCTAGGCTTGCTGACCACAGGCCCCACGCGGCCCAAGTGCGGCCACCCCAAGGAAGCCACCTGGCGGAAGGGAAGCGCCCAGAAGGCCGCCCTGGGCTTGAGGTCAGTGGAAGTGGCTTTGCTCCCGAGGTGCTAAGGTGCGCTACCTGGCGATCAACATGGATAGCTGTTTAAAATCCAGAGACAGCACCGTGTTGCGTACTTGAAAGCCCCAGCTGGTGCAGAGTGGTCAAAGCTGAAAATACGGACCTCACAACGAGGGTGAGGAGGTCACGAGCCACGCGGTGGGAGCGGTCGTGCGGGCCCTGAAAGAACGGTCAGTCCTAACACTTGATCTTCATTCGTCTCCTGGAGATGAAGGAGGAGACTATGGCAAGAAAACATTTTTTCTCTCTGGGAAATGAATTTTCATAACCTGTAGTTTAAAAGTGTTACTATTCAGAAATTTGGAACCCAAACAAGATCGCGGAGATTCCACCCCCTGCCAGCTTCCAGACCCCTCTCTCCCCCACTGCCTGAAGGACCCATCCTGGTCCCTGGTCAGCCAGGCCCAGCTCAGGGCTTGTGAGGGGCGATGGAGGAGGCAGTGGCTGCAAGCCAGGGATCCAAGAACAGAGAGATGGTGGCAGACGTGGTGTATAAATCAACGAGGGGAGGAGGAGAGGGAACTGACACTGGTGAGGAAGCAGAGCAGAGGCCGGCATGTTGCAAGGCACCTCACCCTTCCCACCTGTCCCTGGGAAATGAGGCAGAAATGAGACAAGACGTAAGCCTCACACGGGCCCTCTCCCGCGGCATCCACACGCCCGAGTCAGCTGCTGTGCGTGAATGAGATGAATGCACACTCTAGCGTGGCCTGCATGCACCCATCCTGGCCTCATTCCTGATCCCTAGGTGATGGTGCTCCCTACAGCAGCCGGCACCCACCTGCCCAGCCAGGCAGGGTCCTCCGGTCCAGGAGCACCATAGCAGCGCAGTGTACTAGGAAGTGTGGCTGCGGTGGCTTTATCCACTTAGGACTGGCCTGTCTCTCCCCCTGGTGGCTGGAGAAGGGAATGAACTAAATGTCATAAACTGGCTGCTTCACAGTGTGGCTTTGTTTCACAAACTTCCAAAGGGCTGCTGCTAAGAGGCCATTACTTTTTGATTGATGGTTAAAAGAGCACCTAAGGAACTCGTTCTGAAAATGGGGCAGCTTGCTTGCAAGGTCACCCCAAACTCTTAGGGGTTTTGATATCGTCTGCTTCTGTTTTTCTTCTCTGATTTTGAAGAAGGGCAGGAAAGCAGGACCAGAGGGAGGAAAAGAAGGCGAAAGGGCCCTCCTGTCCTCCCTCCTCCCTCCAGATGCCTCAGGGACTTTCCCGAGGGCGGGGCCCACAGGAATACTCGACCTCAAGGTGGAAAGCGAACGGAACCCGGGTGTGCAAGTGGGGCTCGGTTCCCTCGAGTGAACCGGCAGCAAGCCCTGGATTGCGGACTTACGGATGACGACAGACGGGGGAAAGAGCGGCGAGGTTCTGCGGGGGAAACAACCGCACTAGCTGTTTCTCCTCCAGGGAGAGTCTGCCTGCACGCGCGCCCCACACCCGTCTTTTGCTCCCCTTCCTACTTGATGTTCTTCAGCAGGGCAGTCCGGGCATTCACCACCGCTTTGAAGGCATCTTCACTGCCGGGCGCGACGCACTTGTCCGGGTGCAGCAGCACGGCGAGCTTCCGGTACGCTTTATTGACCTCGTCCCTGCGGAAAGAAGCGGAGCTCGGCGTCAAGCGGCTGGGCGCCCCGCGCACCGCGTTTAGTCAATTGGATCTTGTAGCAGCCCTCACAGTCAGCACAGCCCTCCCCTGTCCAATCACCACCTTTCCAAGGGTGCGGCTAGGAAACAAACAACAAACAAATAAATAACGTACAGGGTCGGCAGAAGTAAGGCCTGCTTGAATGTGGTTGGGAGGGTAATAATATGGGTGTAATCATTTATAGTTTTAATTTGAACATGTCACCTAAAATGTCATATGGTGTGCCTGAGTGTGATATTGGTATTTTACAGAATTACATGCTTATGATTTTGTAATAAAAAGGGGACATTATTTGTGTCGGATCCTGTATAACATACAAGTAGAAAAAAATACGATGTAAAATGTGTGGACAAACGTGAAGAAAACACTTGGCAAAAGAAAGATCAGATGAAAACCTTGCAGGCACACAGAGTCCCCGCTGTCGGGAGCAATGAGGACCCCGGGGACCAGGGCAGGCCCCGCCCCCCCCAACCAGAACTGGGATTGGAGGGGCTTGGGCATGAGCAGGAGGGTGGTGGGGTATACAGAGCAATGCGAGAGGCTAAGAACAGAGCACGGGCAAGGTGTGGAAAGTAGGAGAAACCAAATGGGCTGGGGCAGGGGTCAGGGGTCAGAAGGTGACAGGTCATGAAGGCAAATCAACAGAAAAGCCAGATTTGATCAACACTGACCAACACTGTGGGCGTTCCCTGACCAAACGGTGCTGGGAAGGCCGTTTCTTGGAGTTAGAAGGCAGGTAGGAGGTTGCTGCCATAACCCAGGCACGAGTGTCAGAGTTTAGGTTACAGAGTCCGTGGAAGGGAAGATTGGAGCGGTAACGTGAAGAAGGAACTGGCGGAAGCAGATGATGAGCTGGACGCACAGGTGGATAAGATGTAAGGAGAAGGGCTGGAATGAGTTCCCAGGTCACAGGGAGTGAGTCTGAGGCCTGGGCAAGATGGCGACACCGATGACCCCAGAGAGGGCATGGAAAAGGGGCACCTGAGATCCGAGAAGAAACAAGAGAAGTACTATTCTCAAGAGAGGAAAAGAGCAGTAACAATGAGTATTTCTCCAAAGAGCAGCAGAGCTCCAGGGGAGACCCGTGGGCCTCTGAGCTCCATGGTGAGCAGGAACCGCTGGGGGAGGGGCTGAGGCCACCCTCCCCGTAACTTCCCTGCTCTTCATCCTCGGGGTCAGGCCTCTGGGAGGCCCCTACACACCCAGCCACCACCCCACCTGGGTCAGAGTCTGGCTCCATCTCCACCAGAGGGTTTTCTTTTCCACCTTCCGTGCATGATTCGGGGTTCCTGCTGTCCTACAAGCTGGGTGCTTCCCCGAATGCCCTGGCTTTTCTCCTTTATTTCTTCTTTTTTTAAACATATATTTTTTAAAGATTTTGTTTATTTATTTATTTATTTATTTATTTATAGAGAGGGAAGGGAGGGAGGGAGGGAGAGAGAGAGAAACATCAGTGTGTGGTTGCTGGAGGTCATGGCCTGCAACCCAGGCATGTGCCCTGACTGGGAATCGAACCTGCGATACTTTGGTTCCCAGCCTGCGCTCAATCCACTGAGCTACGCCAGCCAGGGCATTCTCCTTTATTTCTTATCAGAAGGACATCTAGTTTGGCTCTGCAAACGAGGGAGACGGCCTTTGACATCTAGTATGTGACGGAAAGTCTGACGTGTGTCAAATTGGAGAGACAGAGGTCCCAGGGCCACGGTAACAGCTCTCCATGCCTCGAGCGCACATTCGAAGGCTTTCTCTGTCGTCGGCTCTTAGGGGAGTCCTGAATTTTCTGGTTTTACTCTTGCACGCAGTTTTCTACATAGATAGTTCGGACACTGGCTAACAAGGATCACATGGCCCCTAACAGCCTCTCGGTCTCGAGGCTGGAACAGCTGCCTCCCTCTTCCCCACGAGCTGCCTCCCGAGGGGACACGTCCGCCCGCCGGGCATTCCTGCGACAGCCAGGCTGGCCCTCTACACTGGGAGTGCTTTTTAAATGCTCTGGGTAGCAGGGGAGACTTGCAAGGGAAATTTTGGAGAAACAAGACTTAGTCAAGGGTATAAGAAATATATCAGTTCTACCGAAGATGAGGATTTTCCTCAAGTTCAAGAACAGTAAACAACACTGAACAAACATTAAAACTCTCTGTAACGTAAAAAAAAACATTTTTAGGTTTTTCCTAGAAGTATTCAATGCCATACAGAATTAGTCTGATGGACCCGAAGAACAAAGGTAAGAACGGGACATGCCGCCCTGGCTGGTGTGGCTCAGCGGGTCGGGTGTTGAGCAAACCAAACAGTCACGGTTCAATTCCCGGCCGGGGCACACGCCTGGCCTGTGTATTTGGTCCCTGGTCAGGGCGTGTGCACAAGGCAACCGACTGATGTTTCTCTCTCACATGCTGTTTCCCTCCTTCTCTTTCTCCCTCCCTTCCCTCTCTCGAGAATCAATAAAAGAAAAAAAATTTTTAAGAAACTACATGTTTATATTAGTTAAGAGTGTGGAACTTATGGAGGTCCTGTAAATTCTGGTAGATTCCAATTAACCACAGTGAATAGATAAGAAACCAAAGTTTCTTTTTCCTTAGCAAATATTGTTCTAACTTAATTCATAAGTAAGTAGTTTCTTAGTTTCAAAGCCCATGTTCTTTGAGGATCCAATGGAAGCATTTGGAATGAGACCATGGAAAGTCTAAAGAGGCGCTTCAAAGGCACCGATGAACGGTGTGCCGTGTGCATGAGGCCACCTGAGCTCCTCCCGGGGTTAAAGGTCCCTCAGTGACGCCTGGCAAGTCGAGGGTGGCCAACAACCATCCTCCGCTCCGCCTCCCCTCTTCCCTCCGGGACCCAGCAGTGTGCTGTGAGACGAAAATGGAGAAGAGACATTTCACACAGTCGATGCGGACAAGGCAAGTTCCAGATGTACCTTTCCGTGTGTGGGGATCAAGGTGAAAAAGCAGAAAGGCGGAGCCATGGAGAGGGAAGCTGTGGCACAAAATAAAAAGATCTGAGAACCCGTCAGCTATGATGCGCTGGGCAACAGCTGTGTTACGTAGAAAAACTGTGTGGACACAGGAAGTTCTTACGCGGGAAGATCCCGGAGCTCTCATTGCAGTGGAAAACCTTTTTTTTTCCTGTATGAGATGGTGGGTATTGACTCAACTTGTAACTGTTTCACAACACCCATAAGTCAAATCATTAGGCTGTATCCCTGAAACTATATATTCAATGCTGTATGGGAATTATATTTCAGTAACTTGGAAATAAGTTATATAACCATACTGAACAACGGTTTATTCTTTCACAAGCAACAAAGAATAGTGATTTATTTATTTTCCTCCCAAATAATTCTTTTGGCTAAAGTAAAATAAACACACACAGATGAGGAAGTGGCAGGGTTTTTGAGAAAGACACACACACACACACACACACACACACACAGTGTTCAGGGTCCAGAACCAATTAACTCCTGAGGTCACTGAGTGTATTTGGTCACTAAGTCCCAGTTTTTCCAGCTATCAAATGAAACGTTCGGACATGCTGATTGCTAACATTCTTTCCTCCTCTAAACTCCTGTAACTTAAGAATTCTTTTTTTGTAAGGTATTTTTTAAAGGCTGCATTAGCTTCAAGGGTTTTATTCAACAAAAGCAGAGCCTGCTGTTTCAGAAAGCACTGATGCATTCTCGTTACACAGCTCCCCGCCCCCATCAGGCAGCTGCTATCAGTCTAGTCACTGGTACTCTGCTAATTCCGTGCGAGAGCGTTATCAAGTAATCTAATACATTTCCCTGCGTCTTCGTATTTCTGGACAATTATGAGAAGATATATTGCAACTATAATTTTGACAATTGAGCCTTTCTCTAGAACAGAACCCAGCACTGATATCACAGGGCACCGCTTACCTCGAGGCCCCAGGCTTGACCCCCAGCATGTCCCAACTATCTTTACTGTTTCGGATCCTGCGAATGGTGTCGGCTTGTTCTTTGGTGAAACTAGCGCTGCTGTTCGTGACGGGGCGTTTCCCGCCGTTCTCACATAAATCAACGATGGATGCGTAGAAGGCCTGAGGGAGAGAAACCACACCCCGCAGGGGAGCTGACTTGGCGGAAACGGGAATTGTTTTTAAGCATCGTCTTAAAAGACCGTAACATGTTCCAATAACTCCTAGAATTCATAATAAAGCAAGTATTTCACAGGTAAAAAGATATGATCAAACAAGTAAAGGAAAATAGATTCCGAATGAGTGGATAGGGAATCCCAGCAGAGACCTGGGAACTACACAGAAGAACCAAATGCAAATTCTGGAACCAAAAAGCACTGAATTAAAAATTTCTCTCAGTGGATTTCACAGCAGGCTGAAATCAGAGCAACAGAGACTGCAACCTGAAAAACTGAGAAAAAATGGAATAAAAATAAACATAACCTTAAGGATTGCAGGACAAAATCAAGAGATATATATACACATATGTAAAGAAATAAAGGTAAGCCCTGGCTGGCGTAGCTCAGTGGATTGAGCGTGGGCTGTGAACCAAAGTGTCGCAGGTTCGATTCCCAGTCAGGGCACATGCCTGGGTTGCAGGCCATGACCCCCAGCAACCGCACATTGATGTTTCTCTCTCTCTCTCTCTTTCTCCCTCCCTTCCCTCTCTAAAAATAAAAATAAATAAAATCTTAAAAAAAAAGAAATAAAGGTAGGAAAAATCTTCCCAAATTTCAGGGAAAAACACCTACACACGAATCTGAGAAACTCAACAAGCCCCTGTTTGACTAAATGCAGAGAGAACCACACCCGGGCACGGAGCTCGACTGTGGAAAACCACAGACAGAGGGAGACCCCTGCAGGGGGCTGGGGTGGGGCTGGGGGCGGGGCGAATGACGTCATACACGAAGAAGTAAGAGTAAAGAGCGGCACTGGCGTCTCCTGAGCCACAACAGACGCCAACAGAGAATGGGCTGCCACCTTTACAGCGCTGATGCAGTCGCTAACGGTTACTATGCATAACTCTTGGACACACTGCTCTTAGATGCCCTCGTGTCCGGAACAAGAGTGATACCTGACACGCATTTATAGTGAGTCTTAAACGTGATGAAATGTGTGAGCTCCTCCAGAATAGTACGCCATACTCTTCAAAGGGTTAAGTGTTATTATTACTGCACGTAGAGAGGCACCAACCCACATGGGCCTAGGGACTCAAAAGAACAGAAACGCGGTAAACCAACATCAGCCTTATTTGGTCTTGAAACTGAAGCCTCAGAGGCCCAGTTCAGCCTGTCAGTGGAGGCTGAGCCCTGTCTCCTGATAGGAGGGTGCGTCTGGTGAGAGGAGTCGGCATGGAGGATTAAGTGAAGCCCCACTCCACGGTTAAGAATAACTCTTTGTAGTATAGCTACCTTATTTGAAATGCTAAAAATTCCCAAAATATCGGATATATTCATAAGAAAAATGCATTATTCATGCCACCACTCACTTCCAAATGGATTTATAACTAAGAGTTAACTTGACTTTATAAGTTAGTGTTTAAATAAATAGCTTCCTCCCCTTAAAATTATTCAAGGCTCGTAAATTTTAAGAAGTGACCATCTATTCTGGTCGCGGCGTGAACACACGCTTCCACAGCCGACTTCTTCGCTGAGACCTGATTTTCATGCATCTGGCTGGGTTCTGTGGTGGCGGGCTCCTGTCCTCTGGCTACACCCCCGTGGGCTACAACGCCAGACCGTCTTAGCTTTGGCATGGCAGTCCTGCCAAAGCAAGACTTCCGTTTGGTTTGCTTACAAACATAACCAACGGTAGTTTGGGAGACATTCTTTGTCCCACTTAAGTAAGTGTATAATAACTGTCGTCAAACTTGATAATCATCAGAGTCGCCTAGAGAGCTTTTGCAAAATATAGATTCCTGGCTGCATCACAACATTGAACTTCCAGTAGGTCTGGAAGCCAGCAATCTGTATTTTGAAGAATTTCCCCACGTAATTCTGATGATCAGCCAGGTCTGGTCTGGAGTAGACAGCAGACAGGTATTTCTCTCTCTCTTTCTCTCTCTCTCTCTCTCTCTCTCACACACACACACACACACACACACACCTTTGTTCACATTCTCTCTGTTTCTCTCAGCAGCTGCAGAAAAGAAAGAGCTTATTCTGATGAGAAATTCCTTTTCCGCTTCTCACAAGTTAAGCTTTGGCACGGGAAGCCTGGACACAGGTTCTAAGACAACTCATTGCTGGGTTACCTGGAACATCTCATTAATTCCTTCTCCAGTTTGTGCCGAAGTTTCAAAGTACAGGAACCCCCTGCTCTCGGCCCAGAGACGCCCCTCGCTTTCGTCCACACAGCGGTGCTTGGCACAATCGATCTGAAACCGGAAACGGAGGGCAGGGAAGACTCCAACCTTGTCCCACCGGAGAAGGCCCAGGGAGGTCCCTGTCGACCCTCACCGCGCGAACACTAGTCCCACGTGAACCCCAGCACTAGTGCATACCAAACACACCTGGACCAAACGGGGCAGAAAATGACTAATGTTGAACGTGGACTGATTTGCTGTGGCAAAATGGGTGCCTGTGCCCGCACTTCCCACTTTCTCCCTGGAGAAAACTGCTGCTCACACTCAAGGGGCTTGGTCTGCTTTTCACACCCTCCCACAGTCCACTTTTCACCGCAGGACCCGCCCCCTCCTCCACTCAGATTACAGTGCGCTCTGAGCATCCATCTCTCTCGATCAGCCACCAATATCATCTCCCAACTACGGCCCCACGCACGCTGAAAGTGGGCAAGCGCACGTCAGCTTCAAGGCTCTCGTGCAACGAGAGCAGCGCGTACCATTTCAGAAAGTATGCACATACACTAACTCTGATATTCTGTTGTTTTTTTTAAACTGTTCTTGTTTTAGGGATACGTTTTGAAAAGCTGTCGATTCCTTTATTACCAAATGAGGACTTTTTCTTATCTTTTTTATCTGTTCCCCCAAACTCAGAGCTGCACTTGGGGCATAATACATCTAGCAAGGTGAATGTGCAAGGCGGTTGGTTACCTTGTTGGCACACACGACGAACACAATGTTGTCCGTGCTCCCGTGGGGCCCCAGGTCTTGCTTCATCTCCGCCAGCCAGGCATCCAGGGCGTCGAAGGAGTCCTTCTGCCCGACGTCGTACACCAGCACCGCGCCCTGCGTGTCCTTGTAAAACTCGTTGCGGACCTGCACGTAAAAGAACAGACGTGCAGAATCTGAAACGGCCAGCTGGGGGGGTTGTGATTTTATAAAGATGGATCTCAGTCATGACCTTAGCGAGGTACGTTCTTTTGTGTATTCATAGTATTTGCTGTTGCATCTCAATATCTGGTCTTTCGGGGACTTTTTAGAAAATCACAGGAACATCATAAAAAAAAAAAAGGACGCGTAATGGAAATAACAGCTTCCTGCCCCACCCTTCCTCACCTCCGATTCCACTCTCCGGAGGCGATGGATATTTAAGTGTTGTCAGTAGACCTTAAAAGAATACAAATTACACAAAGTTCTTCTCAGGAGCAATTAAAAAGAACTTAAGGCAAAAATGACACAAATATCAGCAATAGGTATGTCCACTTATGTGCCACACCCAAAGCTGGCTTCCTGGGCTGCTAGGAAACTTCCCTCCAACTCCTGGACCGGGACACCAGCTTCTGAACTCTGACCTCAGTAGTACGTAGTGTAGGAGAGCCCAGGCTGGGGAGCCAGGCAAATCTGGGTTCATACTTACTAGTTGTGTGATCTCGGGCAAGCCACTTAACCTCTCTGAGCCTCAGTTTCCTCATCTGTAAAATGGGGATAATACCACTACTCCACAGGCTTATGGTGAAGATCAGACGAGATAATGAAGGCAAAGCACCTCACGGCGCCCAGAAAACAACGTGCGTTAGCACCTTCTCCCTTCCTTCCCTGCGTTCATTCCCCGACTGTCCTCCTTTGACGTTTTCACCGGGAATGACAACTCGCCCCTGGGGCATGTCTACAGTTCTGGGCAGAGGCGGCACGAAGCTCGGGCACACTAACGGGGCCGAGACAAGGGCAGGTGGAGTGGGTGAGCGGGAGCACTGACAGATTTGGGGCTGCGGCGACAGAGGCCATGCATCATATATTCTTTCAGGATATTCCAGTGTGTTCAGATCCACACCGGATATGGAGTGAGGAAATACAGACGTCTTACACACAACAGGCATGAAGCGCCTCTAGTTTTCTGAGCATAGACAACTGGACCAAGGATGTAAGTGTCTGTTAATCTGCAGAAACAGAGGGAGCTACCCCCACAGCTAAACCCAACAGCGTCAGTGAGAGCTTGAAGTGACGAAGACCAGGGCCTTCTCCCCCAGTCCTCCTGGCCCTTCGCCCTCCGGCGCTGGCACAGACGAGGCTCCCCTTCCCGAAACTCCTGCTGCCTGGGCCCCCGTGCGGCGCCTCCCCCAGGTTCTTCACGGGCCTCTGTCGCCGACACCGCTTCTCGCCACGGCTCCCACTCCGGACTGCCTCCACAGCGCCCCAGGTCCCGCCCGGGCCCCCCTCGTGTCTCTCTTCCTTCTCCCCACCTCGGCAACGCCAACCGCTCTCACAGTTTCAACTGTGCGCACCTTCAAGGTGAGCCTCTTCATCTCTGCTTCCAGACCTGCACGTCCGGGTAGCTCTGGACGCTTCCAGCTGAATGTGCTGTGGGAACCTCAAGTTCGGCCCGGACAGCAGGAAACCCTCCCCCTTGGTCCTCCCTAGACTCTTCCTTCTCGTGAACTTCCAGCGAGGAAAGCAGCAGGCCGGTCCCTCAGTCACGTGGGCTGGCAGCCTGGTGTGACCTCCGCTGCTCCCCTCTCCCTTCACTCGGCAGAGTCAGACAACCCTGCAGAAGCCAGCTCTGCCACGTTTCTCGTGTCTGTCACTTCCTTCCCATTTCCATTGCCAATGTCATCGCTGCAAGTCTTCTAAGTAATCTCCCTAGCGACACTATACACTGTGCATATGCACCTTTTTAAAACCCCGGCTCAAACATTCTTTTTTACATTATATTTTATTGAATATGCTATTACAGTTGTCCTGATTTTTTCCCCATTTGCCCCCCTCCACCCAGGACCCCCTATTTTCTCAGGCAATCCCCCCATCATTGTCCATGCCCGTGGGTCATGCATGTAAGTTCTTTGGTTACTCCATTTCCTGTACTGTGCTTTACACCCCCACGGCTATTCTGTGACTACCCATCTGTACTTCTTAATCGCCTCACCTCTTCACCCATTCCCCCATACCCCCTCCCACCTGGCAACCATCAGAATGCTCTCCGTATCCGTGATTCTGTCTCTATTTGTTTGCTTAGTTTGTTTTTTAGATTCAATTGTTGATAGATATGTATTTATTGACATTTTATTGTTCATAGTTTTGATCTTCTTTTTCTTAAATATATCTTTTTATTACATTTCATATAATAATGGTTTGGTGACAGTGAACTCCTTTAGTTTCTTCTTGTCTGGGAAGCTCTTTAACTGTCCTTTGATTCTAAATGATAACTTTGCTGGGTAGAGCAATCTTGGCTGTAGGTCCCTGCTTTTCATGACTTTGAATATTTCTTGCCAATCCCTTCTAGCCTGCAGAGTTTCTTTTGAGAACTCAGCTGACAATCTTATGGGTTCTCCCCTATAGGTAACTAAGTGCTTTTTTTTTTCTTGCTGCTTTTAAGATTCTTTCTCTTTAACCTTTGGCATTTTAATTATGATGTGTCTTAGAGTGAGCCTCTTTGTATCCATCATAACTGGACTCTTTGTGCTTCCTGGTCTATTTCCTTCACTAAATTAGGGAAGTTTTCTTCCATTATTTTTTAAATAGATGTCCAATGTCTTGTTCTTCCTCTTTTCCTTCTGGTGCCCCTATGATAAGAATGTTGGACCTCTTGAAGTTGTACCAGAGGCTGCTTATAGTATCCTCATTTTTTTTTGGATTCATTTTTCTTCTTGTTGTTCTGATTGGTTTTTTGCTGCCTTATGTTCCAAATCATAGATTTGATTCTCAGCTTCATGCACTCTGTTGTTGTTTCCCTGTAAATTGTTCTTTATTTCAATCAGTGAATCCTTCATTTCTGACTGAATCTTTTTTATGCTGTTGAGGTTCTCACTAAGTTCCTTGAGCATCCTTATAACCAGTGTTTTGAACTCTGTATCTAAGACTGCTTATCTCCATTTCATTTAGCTCTTCTTCTGAAATTTTGATCTGTTCTTTCATTTGGGCCATGTTTCTTTGTCTCTCATTTCAGCAGCCTCCCTGTGTTTGTTTCTATGTATTAGGCAGAGCTGCTTTGATTCCGTGTCTTAGTAGTGGGGCCTAATGTAGTAGGTGTCCTGTAGGGTCCAGTGGCACAACCTCCCCTACCACTTAAACTGGATACTTGAGGTGTGCCCTTCATGTGGGCTGAGTACACCCTCCACTTGTAGCTGAGCCTTGGCTGCTGTTGGTAAGTCAATGGGAGGGATTTACTCAGGACAATCAGCTTCAAGGACTGGCTGTGACCACTGACCACCAACCCCCGCCCTCTGTGGAGGATCAGCTGTGCAGGGGCAGGGTGGAGGTGCTATGACCTGGTCTATGGCTGTCCACTGGGTGCACTGGCCCTGGGGTTTCCCAGCTGGTAAAGGCCAAGGTCAGCCCCCACCTGTGTTTTGTCCGGAGCCACCCTGCCTAAGTTATAAAGCAATGAGATGGCTGCTACTTGTGCTGGGCTTGAGATTCCCAGGTGAAGTCAAGCTGTGAATCTAGGCTGGCTGCAGCTAGTGCCTGGCTGGAGCTCACTAAGGCCAGCTGTTGCTTGTTTGAGAGGATGTAGGAAGTTGTGAGGCAAGAGCCAAGTCCATCCATTCATATGGAAAAGCAGCTTGGGGGGGACGGAGTGTCCAGCCAGGGTGGGGCAAAGAGGGCTAGCCACGTTGATGGAGTCTCAGATATGGCACCAACTTGTCGGCTCTGTGGGGGGAGGGTTTAGGAAAGGGACAGTGACCTCTGCTCGCCTTGATGCCCGACACTTCAGTTTCTCTCTGTATGCCACTGGTGCTTTTCTAGGATGCTATCCTGCTGCTGGCGCTCAGAGGGAGTGAGTCTGAGTAGGTGAGCCCATGTATGGGTTCTTTAAGAGGAATTGCTTGGGGCTCCAGAAGTTTCTCCCACCAACTCAGTCCCCACTGGTTTTTGTAGCCAGAAGTAGTGGGGACTTATCTTCCTGTCACTTGAACCCTGGGCTGGGGGGGGGGGGGGGGCCTGGTGTGGGGCTGGGACTCCTCACTCTTGAGATAACCCTCCTGAATTGTAATCCACCACACGTGGATGTGGGACCAGCCGGTTCCACATCTGTGCCCCTCCTGCCAGTCTGGATGGATGTGGTTTCTTTAATTCCGTAGTTGTCAGAAATCCATTCAATGCGATTTCTGACGGTTCTGAGTGATGGCTGTTCTACACTTCAGTTGTAATTTTGATGTGGTTGTGGGAGGAAGTGAGCCGTGTCTGCCTACACCACCATCTTCACCGGGAGACCCCAAAATTCTTCTGTGTTCTCTACTGCCTGCTCCTCAAAGCTTAAACTCTCTACATCGACATTGTAAGTGTCTGATGAGTCCTCTACCAACTTCCTAGTCTTACCCTCTTCTTACCTCCTGTACATGCACCTGGGTAATTTCTCACCCCCAAAGCTGCCCTGCGCCTTCCTAACTCCATCTGGAAATGGATGCTGGTTCATCTTCAGTCTCTTAAGGTCCAGTTTTAATACTGTATCTTTTACATAGTTTTTCTACCCTGCTTCTCACCATCCAACCCCTTACCCCTGTCAAGCAGAACGTAATCTCGGAATCCCCTAGAACACCACAGCACTTGTGCTCCCAGTAGTGCCTGCGTCACTTCCCGTCTCATTTCCCAGCTACAGCGCACCCGCTGTCTCCCCAGCAGACTGTGAGCTACGCAGAGGCAGCATCTCGATGCATCCGTCTTTGCATCTGTGCGTCACCCATGGAGCAGGAGGCGTAACTACCTGAGACCTATTTGTCTAGTCAAATGGCTGAATGTGCTGCGGAGGAGAATAAAATAGAGGCCAAAGGGGAAAAGAATTTCAAAATGTGGATCATGCTGTCCTGAGGGAGATTTGTGTATAGAAAGAGACGTAACCTTAAGTAAGTGATTTTATTGCCTCCGCCTCAGTTTCCTCACCTGTAAGATGGAAAGGCCAAGAAGATGCCTCCGTGGTCACCCACCACTCTAGTATTCTTGTCTCCCTGCACGGCTTTCTCATCTCAGTCTCGGCAGACCGGCTACACCCAAAGTTTAATTAAATAGGATGCTACGGATATTGGGGTTATTTAATTCTTAAAGCAAAGGTGGCACTTTCTAGCTGGTAGGTTAGAAAGAGCTACTTAACATCACTCAGGCTTCAGAAAGTCTCCGTGGACCCGCCAACTCGCACCGCGAAACCCTAATGGAAGCGAGACGGGCCCCGCCACTGTGCCGACGGTCCTCCCTTTGACACTTGCCCCTGAGGTTGTCGTCTCACATGCTAAGCAGGCTGTCCTTCTGCAGCAGGCCCTTTGGGCAAAGCTGTCAAGGGCACTGGTGACAGGGGAGGCTTCAGCGGAGGGCGGGCAACAAGGACTGGAGGAAGCTGGGGGTCCTAGTCATGGCTGGGAGTGCTCCCCAAGGGGGGGTGTGCTGAGCAAAGGCATCCCTGGGCAGGCTGGTGCTTAGAAAGAGGCAATGGCTTTGGTCTTGTCCAAAAAGAGCGTTTGAGCTACAGACAGCAAATATTTGACAGAAAAGGAGAGATCAAGGCTATTTTGCAGAAAAGCCTCTTCAGAAGGGATGATTTCAAGGAGCTTCTATTAAGCAGAATAAAGGAATATGAAGGGAAGAAAAATCACAGTGCTACACCTGAGCTGTCGAAAGGACACCACCAGTAGACTGTGATAAGTTATATCCAGTAAAAAAGCTATACAGCAAGATTTCCTAAAAACACTACAGACAAATCAAAATGGAATTCGAAAAGGGTTCATGTAACCCCCAGGGAGGTTAAAAAAAAGTGAAAACAAATGAAAAACAGAAAACAAAAAATAAAATGATAGAATTAAGCCCTAACATGTAACAATTACATTAAATGTAGGTGGCGTTGATACACCAATAGATTCAAGAACACGATGCAACAGTGTGCTGTCTACACGGAAGCCACTTCAAGCACAATGACACACACGGGCCGACAGTGAAAGGACAGAAAAAGATGTATCATGTAAACATTAACCAAAGTAAAGCAGAAATGTCTATATTAGTGTTAGATAAAGCAGACAATAGAACAAAGAAAACTGCTAGAGGCAGAGGGGGACATTACACAAAAATGAAATTATATAACGAAGACAACGCAATCCTAAATGTGTACGTACCAAACAACAGGGTTGCAAAACGTGTGAAGCAAAAACTGATAGAAATGAAGGGAGAAACAGACAAATCCACAACGACAGTTGGAAACGCAGGCACCCCTCTCCCAGCAGTTGACAGAAAACAAATAAAGAGAAAATCAGCAAGGATAAGAAAGTATTCGACACCACCACTGAACAACAGAATCTAATAAACATTTACAGAACACTCCATCCAAAACAGCAGAATACTCTCAAGGGGAACACACACCGAGACAGACCATACCCTGCGCCGTGGGGAGGATAGAAAGCCCTTAACAAACTTAAAAGAATCAAAATGATAGCCCTGGCTGGCGTAGCTCAGTGGATTGAGCTCGGGCTGCGAACCAAAGTGTCCCAGGTTCGATTCCCAGCCAGGGTACATTCCTGGGTTGCAGGCCATAACCCCCAGCAACCGCACATTGATGTTTCTCTCTCTCTATCTCCCTCCCTTCCCTCTCTAAAAATAAATAAATAAAATATTTAAAAAAAGAATCAAAATGATACACTGTGTTCTCTGACCACAATGGAATCAAACTAGAAATCAGTAACAGAAAGATAACAGAAAAATCTCTGAACACTTGGGAACTTAAACACTTCTAAGTAATCCATAGGTCAAACAGAAAGTCTGAAGGAAAATATATATATTTTTAAATCTTCACTTGAGGATATGTTTTTATTGATTTAGAGAGAGAGGAAGGGAGAGAGAGAGAGAGAACCATTGACGTGAGAACCACCGGTGGGAAACACCGGTTAGCTGCCCCAACACGTGCCCTGACCAGGGGTCAAACCTAGATATGTGCCCCAACTGGGAATCGAACCCACAACCCTCTGGGCTACAGGACAACACTCCAATCAACTGAGCCACCCAGCCAGGGCATGAAGGGAAATAAAAGAATACACTGAATGAATGAAATGAAATATGAATGAAAATTAAAATACAACATATCAAAATTCTCCTCCTAGCTAAGCAGCGCTCGGGGGAGAATTTATAGCACTAAATACATTCATTAGAAAAGAAGCAAGTCTCAAATTAATAATCTAAGCTCCCACCTGAGGAACACAGAACAAGAACAAAATAAACCCGAAGCAAGCAGAAGGAAGGAAATAATAAAGATAAGAACCGAAGTGAAAGGCCACATCACAAAAGAGCAAAAAGCTTCCTTAGGGAAAACGAAAACCCCAAGGAAGATAAAACAGAGGAGAGTGGTCATGAGATTGACTCTGAGACGATGTGGAGCTGAGAAATGGGTGAAGGTACCCCGAGCGGGGCTCTCCCTGGGGGAGAGCTCACTCGGCTGAGGGGTGGCCCCGCAGGGTCCCTCTGGCACCCTGCTGCGGCAGAAGTCACGTTACTCAACTCAAGTCCAGGCAAGAATGGAAATCCCCTTCCGCAGCTCGGCTACGGCACTGAGCACAGGGCAGCTGTCCTTCCCAGGCTCACGTGTCTGACGCCAGCGACATTTACCTGGTTTTGTGCAGGAGTTGACGTGGGTTCTCTCAGAAAGCTCAGGGTCTCGCCCTGCACCACTGACAATACTGGATACGAGTTTTCTCAGAAAGGCTTTCTTACCTCGTAGAAGAAGGGGTGTCCAGCCATATCGAAGATGTTCACCTTGACTTCTCGGTCTCGGACTTGGACCCTGAAATGTTCAGATGGAAAAAAAGTCCCAAAGCAGGTCATGGTTTCTGCATTCACATTAATACTACTGGTCACTTACACGTTTCAGAAGTGTAAGTGTACAAAATTTAAAAGAGCTTCTCAGTGCCCCTTCCCGATTCCAGGTAACCCTCACAACAGGAGCCAGCAGCGCCCTTGTTTAACAACGCTGACCTGGACCCACGTGGAGAAAGCGCGCTCACTGTCCTGCAGCTCACCTCAAGGCACTTCAGCACACAGCCCTCACTCCCAAACGGTGGCTCTCCCTACGGTGCTAAGCAACATCGACTGGGGACAAGCAGGAGCGAGACGAAGGGGAACAAAATGTTTTGTCTCCCTTAGTAAGGCACCTTAACGACCACCGGCTATACCTGGCTCCCATGCAGAGCGGTAACAAAGATCATAGTGTTCACATCCGTTTAATTTTCTGGAGCAAGAGTCTCGAGCAACTTTCTTGATCTTCACTTGAGCAATAAAAATAGTCAAGTTGTTTTCAGAAATTTGAAAATAGAGAAAAGGACAAGAAGGGAAATAACAACCATTCATATTAGAATTAACTACTGTTAACATCTCAGCACGTTTGCTTCTAGGCCTTTTAAAAAAACCAGCCCTGGAGAATGAGTGAATAAAACACTACAAATAACTCAAACACTGAAGACAACTACAGAGGTGAAAGGTTAAAAGCAAGCCCGAATCATACCACCCAGAAAAAACTCTTCATTGATATAGATGGAAATCACTGCAGGTTCTTTCTGTGCATAGGTAAGACTAATAAACAAATGTTTTCATCAATATAGGACCCTACTATTTTAAAATAAAAAGCATAACATTTACTTTTTATTGACCTTAACAAAAAGACACTGAAGTGAACTGGGAGGAAGTACTGAGCTTTAAACATCGATGTGTCCTCACTACAGAAGTAGTATTTCCTAAAGGATTTCTCTAAGGCTAAAGAATAGAGGTCATTAACAATAAATGAACAAACTAGACTTTACAAAGAAACAACAGATTTCAGTTTCAGACAGCATCGCTACGACTCCCTCCCGTGGAGCCGGAGGCCATCGGCACCTGCCCTCACTGTCCCTACACTGTCTTCTGTTTACGTCATCTTCTTCTTCTTCTTCTTCTTCTCTGTCCAAACGTACAACATCTGCTTTCCGTTCTGAGACCCCGATTCCCACAGTTGTTTTGTATTACTTGTATATTTACATCCAGCTAACCACCACCGGTCCTCTGACCATGATTTCTTCACTGCCGGATCCTCTACCGTATTTTCATCAAGTGTAAGATGCGTGTTTGTGAAATCAGAATCCAGCTTTATAAGAGAGAGCGTGAGAACAGCAAGACAAAACAAAACAACAGCAGGATATGAGAGCATCTGGAGGAGATCTGGTGTAACAATTCGTACCAGGGAATTTTACTCTAAAGAGATCGCATGTGAGAAACGATGGAACCGAAGCAGACGCGAGTCAGGAAGGAACACGCGTGTGTTCGCACGCTCACACTCAGAAGAGTCTATTTAATTTAGAGGCCAGAGAACATTACCTTGAGGAGCGAGGTGATTCATTACCTCACGGCAGTGCTCTCCTCAGTCGTGGCCTGAGGACCCCTGGCATCACGATTACGGGGAAGGGGGTTGTCTAAGGTGCCCCACCTCGGACCCAGTGAATCAGAACCTTAGAGGGTAGGTCTCAGGCATCTGCATTTTGACAGCCTCTGCGAGCAACTCTCAAGCGCACTGAAACGTGGGCTTGGCAGCGTTGAAAACAGGACCGAAGGGAAGGGCATCTGGGGCTTTCATGGACCGAAAGGGCACCCGCACCCGTTTCTCCTCCCAGCTGAAGTTCAAACGGGCTCTACGTCTCTGGCGATCCCACAGCCAGCTGGGCCGGGGAAAAGCAGCTGTCCCCGCCAGATGACCACAACCTTCCCTGGGATTTTTACACTTGGAATACTAGCTGCGGTCCCTCTCTGGGAGTAAAACTTATGCGTGAGCCTGGGAGCCGCTGGCGGCTGTGCGGAGCCAGAACGCGGAGGCCGAGAGGCCCAGTGGAAAGGGTCTGGCCCTGCCCTGTCCCTGGTTCGGCCTCCTCGGAGGCCCAGCCGCATCTGTGTAACTGCAGTGTGTGAACTGATTCGTGTTTTGTTTTGTTTTTCTTGCTTGAGTTCCTTTGGGTTGGGTTTCTGTCAGTTATATCCCCCTGAGTCACGATGGGATGACCACCTTCTCCAAAAAAACTTCAGGCAGCAACAGAATGATCCGCTGAATGAACTGCAGTTCTGTGGCATAATGTGGTGATTCTCATTTCTCAGATGGATAAACGAGCTACTTACATGATTCAAAACGAAACTGCCTTAAATAGGGGATCCCACCCCATCGCTGATGGCATCCCAAGCCCTGAAATGTAGGTACTTTATCTGCCTTTTTGAATGTTGCTGTAATATCCTAACCTTGCCAACTTCCTACTTAGACAGATCCATCTTTCCTAACAATAAGTATTTATTGAGTATCTACTAGGTACAAGCACTGGCCCAGGCACCTGGAGATAATTTACACAACTGCCCCTTCTTTCTTTGTGGAGCTCATAATCTAGCAGGAGATATTGAATATATACAAATAATAATAATAATAACATAAGGCAATTTCTGATAAGTACCATACATAGCAAGAGAAATTAAATATTTCTGCCATTTGCAACCAAAATGAGTCATGCATGATAAAGGAGGTATTCAGAAGGCCTTATGGGACTGGGAGCGTTTGACACCTCGAGGACACGGACAGGCGACAGGTGGGGAGATGAGGGGAAAGGCCATAAGGACAGAATGAGGAACAGCACTGAGGCAGGACAGCAGGATGGCAGTCCATGCGGACGGAGAATACAGTGTGAAGGGAACGGAACAGGAGAGGAGGGGAGGGGAGGGGAGGGGCAGACGGGGACCGGGATGGTGAGTGCCCGAGATCCCACCTTCAGGGAAGGTGCTGTCCACCTCAGTTCTACTCTTGGGCGGTACTGTTTCCTGTGATGTACAACTATCTCCCCAAGCCCAACCCCTCCTGATTCACCTCCAAATACATCCGCCGTTACACCCAATGCACTCTTCCTGGGTCATTTTTTCTCAAGCCCAACTGGCTATAAAGATCGAAAATCAATCAAGTTCTCTGATAGAACACTTCCCACAAAATATGTAGACTTTTTAAAAGAGAGTATTTGGAAATGCTCTAAAAACATGCCTGCTAATAGGACCTCCTTCTATAGAAACAAGTTCCCTGAAATGTGCCCTCTGCTGGCTGGGCTCGGTGTTGGCGCTGCCAGCTTGGCAGATCCTGATCCTAACCCGAGACCCGGCGAGCAGAATGTGCTCAGGGACGAACTGATGGGGACCCAGAGTGGTGAACGACGCGACCTCTACTTATCTGTAAAGGTCTCATTCCTACTCTTTCCCAGTTTATCTTCAGAATCTCTGTTTCAAGACAGGTCATATTAGAAGGGTTCTGAATTTCTATGCACTTTACAAGCCCAAAGAAAGGATATACTCACTTTGTGACTCCATAGTCAATTCCAATTGTTGCAAGGTACTTAGACACAAATCTTTTCTCACAGTATCGCTTTATAATACAGCTCTAAAAAGGTGAAAATACATGCTTTTAGTAAGGATTCTCTGAGAACACACACAAAATAAACACATTTCTTCATTAGGACTTCCTCATTCATCACTTTGAGAGAGAAAGCCTTTTTAAAAGCCAAAAATATAAAATAACTGAAACAAAGCTAAAAGTGAAGATTTTAAAGAAAAATTATGTAAATTCTCCCCTTAATGTCAACTAGGGGTCTGCTTTTAGTTTAGTTCTCTACCCCTGTGCTCTCCCCTTTGAAGACCCCTCCTCCTGTCCTTTCGACAAAATCACCCAAATATCGAAGTCTAGCCTTGGCCTCCTTCCCAAGACTAGATCCCACCTCCAAATCTCTGCTGGACCCTCAATTTCAACAAGTCCGAAAATTAACTAATCTTATATGCAATACCTAAAACAGCTCATCCTGCTAACATCCTGATTCCATTAATAATACTACCATTTTCCCAATCACAGAGGATCGAAATATTAAAGTCATGTTTGATAGCGAGCCTCTAAAATCTTCTGAATGTTCCGTCCACCTTTGTCTCTGTTCCGATTGCCATCGACACCACTTTGGTTTAGGGCATCATTTACTCCTGGACAACTGTAGGGGCTTCTTTATCGGTCTCTTTCTGCCTCCTCCCTCCCCCCACCCTACCCCCCTGCCAACTCCAGCCATGACTGTACACCACTAGCATCACGTCAACTTAGAAATCTTCAATGACTTCTCGCTGCCAGGAGCTTGGAGTCCACGTTATTCAAGGTCTTCCACAATCTGGCCCTAATCTGTCTTCTCTGCCTGAACTCTTCTATGTAAAATCTCCATTTCTGCAAAGTTCCCCGGACCTGACTTTCGGAATAAACTTTCTCTCGTCTTTTCAAATCTTATTTATCCTTTAAGGCCCAGTTCAGACTCTGTGCACTCAGGTGATGGGAGGTCTTGCCTGCATCTGAACTCCTCTGGCACTTTACACATACGCTATTCCACACCCGCACACTACGCGTGTGCCGTCAGTCACACATTGCCTTGTACTGTTAATTACCTTTCCCCACGTGTGTATCTGCCTGATCTCTTCAGCTACACAGTACACTATGGGAGAGCAACACCAGTATTTTTCTTCTTTATGTCCTTTGCAGAATTATCTCAGTACCAATGAAAAACCAATTTAAAATGTCATATATTAATAATCCTTTGCACTCATGAAACTTATAATTTCCTTGAAGTGCTGGTAATGGAGTTTATTGTGCTTAAATCCTTTCCTGATGAACCTCAGTCTGAATTAAATAGGACAGTTACTATAAAAAAGGACTCAGTAAGCTCATTGTGAACTGAAGGAAAAGCTTGTTTGAAGTGACTACTGCTATGAAACTATACTTTAAAGTCACATTATAGCTTGAAAATACTTCACAAAGGTTTTCTCACAACATACTAAAAAATGGACGGAATGAGTCTTTCTGAAGAAAGACTTTATTCATGAGATTAAGGGGCCTGAAAGTCCTTTAACTCTAGTACACTATTTATACACTAGTCCAAAGTGTGTAAAGAATACACATTTAAATAACAGCGTTATCAGCTGCTCCCTGTAACACAAGGTGCCAGGGTTCCTGGTCCTCAGGCTCTTAGGAGCCAAGTTAAATAACATAAAATAGGATTTTTTTTGATTTCACTATTTTTCTTAAGTAGATTTTAAGGCACTTTTCTTTTTTAATGCAATTCCAATTAAAACCTTAACAGGTTTGAGTCTTTAAAAAAAAAAAGAAAGAATTATCCTAAAATTCATATGAAGGAACAACTGAGAAGAACTAATCCAAGTATGAAAAACAAAGAGGAATCTGCCTTGACAGATATTAAAATATAGACTGTATTAAGACAGTATTGTATTGGCATAGGAGCAGACAAATAAGTCAGCAGAACAAAACAGAAAGCCCAGAAACAGATCCCACCACGTGAGGAAATTTAAAAAGTGATGAAGGGCACATTTAAAATCAATGGGGGAGAATGACTTATTTGGTAAAATGCTACTGGCACAACTGATCATCCATCTGGAAAAAAATTAAGTCAGGCCGTTAACTTCCCTACTATACAAAGATAAATTACAGATGAATTTACGATTCAAGTATCTGGAAATAAAACAATACAAATCTCAGAAGCAAACGTGCAGCATGCGTGCAGACTGAGCAAAACCTTTTCCATCAAGAAAGGAAGCCCAGAAACCACAAAAGAAAAGACAGACATAATAGAGTACATACAAATAATAAATAATAAAAACTTTTGCCTGGCAAAATATCTATAAGAATATTAAAAGATAAGTAACATGCTTGGGCAAATATTTGTAACTAATGGGACTGGCAAAAAGTTCATGTCACTAAACGAGAAAAACTGAGCACAGGGAGTAAACACTGGGACATGCACAGACGGACAAACCCCAGTCTCCAGTAAGCATATGAAAAGGTGCTCCACTTCCCCTGTAGGCAGCGAAATGCAAATTTAAGTAACAATAAAAGTACTTCTCACTAATGAAAAGAACGACATCTGTTCAGACAGGGCTGGGTGGAGGAGAGTGTACCTGCATACTAGCGGTAGAAAGATGATATTTTGAAGAGCAATTGGCATAACTACTAAAAAAAATTATGTTTACACTGTATTGTGGTCTGTTAAGTGTGGCCAATAGCATTATGTCCATAAGAAAAAGTACATCTTTTAATGTAAAAATACTCTATTGCTAAAAAATACTAAATATCACCTGAGCCTTCAGTGAGTCATCAGCTTTTTGCAGGTGGCCTGACCTCCAATGTGTAAAAAACAACACCATCTGTGAAGCCCAATAAATCTAGGTATGCCTACATGTATATACATGGAGACACACATTGGTATTTACTGCAAAACTGTGGCAGGGAAAAAGCTGGAAGTGAAGTGAATTCTCATCAATAGAGGGACTACTACTTGCATCTCATGGACTATTACACAACCCTGAAGAAGAGCAAGTTATTTGTCAGATAACCTGGAGATATTGCCATAATGTACTGTTAAGAGAGAAAAGCAAACTCCAGAGAAGTATACAGTACAATACTGTATGGAATACTATAATATGTAGGGAGAAGTATATACTACAATACAGTTTGGTGGGGATACTTCTGACTGAAAGTAAGAAACACCCATTTCAACAGGAAGGTATTTGTTTACTGCAAATGGAAATCTAGAATTAGGGTAAGCTTCAGAGTTGGCTGACATAAAGATTCAGGGGTGAGTATATTAGACACGTTCAGACCCTAGAGGACCCTGAGAACTGGGCTGGGGCTCTGGGAGCAGGTTGGCTGCCATTGCTGAAAGTTGAACTGAACATAAACAAAATGCACAGAGAAACTCCAGGATTCTCCCATAGTGGGTAGTAAGCCCTTCAGAATCTCCTTTTTCTTACTGCATCTCTAGAACCTCCAAAAAGCAATGCTGAAAAACAAAGGAAAATAGCAAGTAACCTTTTTTTGTACCTATCCTTCATGCAAATGGCCTCAGCATTTTACCATTTGGTAAGTTTGTTGTTGGCTGATAACAAATATTGTTTTATCATGGAATGTTTATTAGAACTGACTACTTGATTATATCAAGTGTTTTTATAGTACATACCATAAATATTTCCTCCAGTAATCAGTTGATATAATAAATTATGTTGATTGACACCTTGATATTGAACCATGTTTGCATTCCTATGATAAACCCTACTTTCTAATAGTGAATTATGTTTGCTATATTGCTGAATTCTCTTTGTTGATATTTAGAAATTACACATCTCAATGTACATGTGAAATTGCCATATACTTTTTCGTTGATACTATATCAAGTTTTGCTGTTTAGGTTACCACGATTTCAAACAGTAAACTGAAGTCCTGTTCATATTTTTCTTTGCTTTGGAGTGACTTGAGAAACTGAAATGATGTGTTATTGAAAGCTTAAATAATGCTTATTCATGAAGCCACCTGGTCCTGATACCTTTTTAAATGATAAATCTCTCAATTTCTTCTGTAATTTCTCCTGGGGTAACTGGTCCGTTGGACTTTTTGAGTCAATTTTGGTCATTTACATTTTGCCAGGAAATCCTCCACTTCCTCTCTGTCTGCAAATGCGTCCCCACGGAGCTGCAGGAGTTTTCTCTGATCACCCTTTTCATCTCTCCAGACCGTGACTGTCTCCTGTTCGGTACAGAGCTTGTGATTCTCTGTTTTCTCTATTTTTTCTTAAGCAGATTTTTAGGCACTTTTCTTTTTCATTCATCTTTCCAGAGAATTCCCTCTCTCTTTTGGTTTATTTTGTGTCCTTTTTCTAATGTAGTAAGTTCTTTTAGTTTTTTTTTTTTTTAAATTGAGATACACCATACCATAAAATTCACACTTTTAAAGTATATACTTCCAGAGTTTTTGGTACATTCACAAAGTTGTGCAACCACTTAATTCCTTTAGTTTTTATCTCTCTTCTTTAGAGATGAATAAAATAATGCAATTCCCTTTGCAGCTTTAATTTTGTCCTGAAGATTTTGGTATAGATTCTATCCTTTCAATTGCTTTCTAGTTATTTTGTCATTTGCCCTTTGATCCAAGGACTATTTACAAGAGCATTCCTTAATTTTTAACTTAAAATTGTTTATCTGTATATCTTTCTATATTTTCCAAATTCTTTAAAGTGAGTTTGTGCTACTATTATAACTAAAGAACAAAAATTTTAAGTTACATTTAAATCTTTTATTCACCTAAAATTTATGTTTGAGAAAGATATGCAATAGGAGTCTACTTTCAGACAGTAGGTACTTATTCCAATAGTACTCATTAAATGGTCCCTATGTTCCCATGATTTAATTACAGTTGTTGTAAACTGACTTTCCTTATATGTTTGGGTTTACTTCTGGACTCTACTGTATTCCACTGATGTCTCCATATTTCCTTTCCAGTATCAATAGGAAAATCCTGGTAATTTTAAAATGTGTTTTAATATCTGGTAGTATTGCTCTCCTCTCATTTCTTTCTTCACAATTTTCTTGGTTATTCTCAGTTTTCATTTTTCATAAGGACTTTAGTACCTTTTATTATGTTGTGAAGAAAAAACCCTGTTGGTAATGTAACTGGAATTGAATGACATTTGTGTATTATTTTCAAGAAATGACATCTCAACAATACTGTGTGATCCTAATTAAGGAGAAATATCTTCCCATTTGCCTAAGTAATTTTACGTCCCTTGTAGAATCTGAAATTTTTCTTCATATAGGTTCTACCTATTTCTCCCCAATTTTAAACCTATGAACTTTATTTGGGTTTTCCCTGCAAATTAAAATACTCTTTTCAATGAGATATACCAAACATGTATAATCTTGTATAGTAAAGCTGTTAATTTTTGTATATTTTTCCTTACTGAATTTTCTCATTGTTTCGAATAGCTTTTCAGTTAAGTCTCTTTGGGTTTCTCGATAAACAATTATATCACTAGCCAACAATGAAAATATTGCCTTCTTCTTTCCACTACTTCATATTTTACTTTCTCTTATCTAACGGCACTGGCTAATAAACCTAGAACAACGTTAAATGACTGTAGTGACATGGCATTTGGAGCTATTTCTAATGTTGCACCATTAAGCAAAGTAAAATTACAAAAGTGATGCATGTTCTCTTTGCCAGTTTAGTACATAACCTTCCAGAGGCATTTTATTCTTTTCTTTGCAATGCCTGGCACACAGCTGATCTTCAGTAAATGTTGCCTTTCAGTGAATGCTACGTTAGTACTTACATATATACACACAGATACACAAATGGTAAAATGCTGCTAAACAGAAAGAAAAGACACTCATAAACATTGAATGAGCATTAACCATGTGCAAGGCACAGGCCCAAACCCCCTCATTTACAGCTCTTTCAGCACGGAGATCCTATTCCCAGCTGACTTTGACAGCGTGCACACCATGGAAAGAGCTCTGCAGCGGGAGTGTGAGACCGAGGTTCTAACCCTGTCACTGTCACCAATTTGATGACCTTGAGAGGTTCTTAGCCAACAGCTTACCCAGGAGAGATAATGTGGGCAAAGAGGAGGCAGTCTTAGAAATCACTCAGGTACAGACCTCGGTCACCTCTCACTCCCCAACCCCCCTGACACCCCATGCAATGGGACAGCTTACAGAGGATACCCAGTAGACTGAGAAAAGAAAAAGGCGGTGCAACTAAGGCATCTGTGAGGGAACGGACGTGGTGACACTACCAAAAACAAAAACAAAACAAACACGCCCAACAAAATAACCCAGGCTGCTTGACATCCATTGTACCTCTCTGTGAAACACCTCAGCATCAGTTTTGCTATTTACGACTGAAATGCTGGATTCTGGGCTCCAGGTCTGCCGAGAAACATTTTACAAACCCCCAATCCCCACAGGAGAAGTTCCCTTTGGCTCCCAAGCAGTGCCTGGGGCAACTAAACTTTTATTCTCTATCTCTAAGTCCTGGATGAGTCACCTAAAACGCAGAAACGGTATCTAAGCATACGGTCTGACGTTAGGATCTAGGCCTCCGTGGGTTAAGGGCCACGGGAGACACCTTCTTAGGAAAAGTGACGTCAATAGCAGAGGTGACAACGCAAAGGTCAATAAGGTCAGGAGAGTTTTCCCTGAGGAGCCTCATCTCCCAGGGGAAGACCAGGGCCTTCTCAGGGGCGGGGAGGAGGCTGGGCCCTAGGCTGTTGAGTGACCGCCCTCCCAGCCAATCGGCACGTCGCTCTGCCGCAGTGAGGTCCCGCCCCTACAAGCAAGGTACTCACTTTTCCCACTTCGGCGTTGCCCATGGAGATGACTTTGATGCGCAGGGACTTGCCAGGCTCCTTCCGCTTCGGCATGTTGGCCTCCATTGCCCTCGCTCTCTCGGGGCCACACGCCTCGCTTCTCCTTGTTCAACACGCTGGCCTGTCCCTCAAGCCTCCTCATCCAATGACGGAACCGCTGCTACCGTCACCGCCTGCTCTCGGTGGCTCGCCATCCCTGCTGCTGCGCGGTGGCAGCAGCGTGGGCAGTTGGGAGAGCTGAGCTGGGGGGGCGGGGGGGGGGGGGGACGCGGAGAAAGAGTCTCGCGATGATAGAAGGGGGAGGTGTGACGTCATCGCCAGGCCCTGGAGTTGAGCTTGTGGTTACCTGAATTTGGGATGGGAGACCCAGCGAGTGTCCCTGGGCAGGTGGACGGCCTGCAGGGGCGGCTGGCCTGCAGAGTTTTCTTTCATGAAGTGTGCGGGGGCGCCAGGACATGAGCATTTGTTATGTTCCTTGCCAAGCGGTAGGAATTTGTTGGCTGTTTAGGGTGGATCCTCCTGCTGGGAGCCCCTGAATTAGGGATTATTTAGCTCAAGGATCAACAAGCTAAAAATCTGAAGTAGACCATGGTCCGTTTGGGGTGTTTTCTAGGTTCTTCCCTCCACACTGGTCCACTCACCCCTCACCTTCCAATATTATGTTTCCCCTGCTCTCACTCCCCAAGAGGTAGAGTCAGGAGTCAGGGAAATGGGGACGTTGGGACCCTGGTCCCAGTTCCAGGACCCTAGAAGGGGGGTTGGTCAAAAACAGGTGTCTGCCCCCAATCCAATGCCAATGTTGCAGGTGGGCGCAGGTAACCAGGTTCCTGGTGGTTATGACAAAGAATTGAACCCAACACACAGTTTATAGCAGAAAGAGAGAGAGCAGATTTATTCAGCGATAGCACACTCCACAGAACATGGGAACAGGCCAACTTTTTGAGCAGAGGAGACTGACCTCTGGGGCTGAAGACATTCTATTCTTATAGGTCTGGTGTTCCCTGGCTTGTTTGGTGGCGTTTTATTGTGCGTGTAGAAGTAGTTATACTACTTTAAAGCTACTGCATGTGGTCTTCCATGATTGGCAACTGGGGAAGGGGTGGGGCTGTCTCACAATGTGAATTTATTATAATGTTATTACAATGAAGCAGGGGTCATGCAGCATCTTCTGTGCAGGTGCATTCATGACTCACCATGATTTGGTGCTCTTGCAGAAAGCGGGAACAACTGGCCTTAGAACAGGGTCTCTGTCCTGTATCCATGTCCTTTATCATAGCCCTTGAGCAACTCCCGAGTTTCCCCCCTCCCTCCTATTTCCATCCTCACCAATAGGAGTCCTCAGTCTGGGCTACATAGTAGTATTTATTCAGGTAAACTGTTCAGATACTGGAGAAACACAACCACCCAAGAAAACCAAAGGTGCACTCCTTCCAGACAGTGGGGAAGGGAAGGCCCTCTTTACAGGGAAAGTGGCTGCCCTGGTTCCTGATTGGTCCATTTTTATACAAATAAGTGATCCAAATGTTCACAGTTTAATGGGTCCAAATAGCACTGCCCTGATGGGTCAGAATCATGCATTCTGATTGGTTGTTATGGAACTGATCTGATTGGTCAGTAAAGATGCAAATGAGTATATAGCTGTTCTGCACTGATTGAATGGGCAGATCTTAGCCCATTGGTCAAAATACAATTCCAATAACTCCTCTATAAGGTGCTATTTGGGCAGGAAAACAGTGCAGGAGGCTTGGCAGCTCCATCCGTGGCTTCCCTGATATGCTGAGTGTGTGTGTGTGTGTGAGGGGGGGGCACTATAAATAGTGGCTGCTAGACTCTAGATTATGAATTTGGACCCAGTTAACCCCAAGGAGTCCTTTTGGCAGGTACATCCCTTCTCAGGTTCAACAGGCTTTAAGCAAGATCTCAATTCCATTCCTATCATTAAAAAAAAATAGGTTGTCCATTTAGAGTCAAGACAGGTTCAAGCTTAGTCCTTACTCTTTTATCATGTAGTTCTAAACTGTAGGAGGAGGGCTCAGACTAGACTTTTCTTGCCCTCTCACAAGTGTGTCAAGGTGTGTGTGCGTGTGTGTGATTGTAGCTGTAAGTGCCTTCGTTTCCCTCCTCTCCCTGACAAACTTGGCCCCATCTTCTGTCCTCACCTCTCCTTCCGTTGACAGTAAGGCAGTCAAATAATAATGAATTCTAACATAACCACTTTTATATTCTCTTATTCCAAGAGACAAGAAAAGCATCTGCTTAATAAAAATCAGTCTGAGAGGAACAGTAATTTTTTTTTTGAATCAATATCTTCAGTAACAGAGGATAAATAGGACTTGACAAATGATTATTTAGTGCCCTGAGAAAGAATGGCTGTCAATGTCCCAGTAACTTACAAGGGAAAAGGTAGTGCTGCTTGCATTCCCACATAGCTTTAAACATCTTACATGCATTGTAGGAAGACAGTAAGTAAAGGCTCAAAATTTCACTATAGTTATTTTAAGTTAGATTCTCAAGTATTTCTATTTAAAATTTAATTTTAAAACGTTATATGCCTTTAAAGAAAAAAGAGCCTATTTTGGATTGTTTTCATAATCAACAAGGAATATAACACTTCAATGAAGCTTCTACAATTCTTTACAAATATGAAATATAAGTCATGGTTAGAGTTTTGACAGCTTTAAGCTTAAAAGAATGGGATTTAAACATATTCTCCAGATGCTGATCTCTCCATATGATTTAATAAAATCGAGAAACATGTGTTTCTTTGAAGGTTCACCTTTGATCCTGTAATAGAACTGGTATTGTGGTAGGATAACAGCAAAATGCCAGGTCTTTCACTATAAAGACTGATTAGGTACGACACTGTTGAGCATTGGGGCAATAGAACATACTGAAGTTTAAAGTTTATTTCCATTTTTTCATATTGACGTTTTCAAGGCTTGAACATGAATAGTCATATTTTCCACTGGGTGTGTTAAATTAGTTTGGAATGGAAAAGGCAAGAAAGCAGCTTCCTTTTCGGGTCTTGAGTACAGGAAGAGGAAAGAGAAGCATGGATTCGCTGTGTGGAGCGGGGAGCCGGGAGATGTGTGGGGGTCGGGAGCATGCGTGCCGCGGTCGGCTCGGCCATGCCCCACGCTGGTGCGGCGGCTCGGGGCCCGTGGTGCTGGGAAGGACGCAGGAGGTGCTGCCCGCGAAGCACGTGCCAACACCCGGTAGCAGCAGCCCTATGCACTCACTTACTCCTGTTTTTTTCGCACTGCTGTATGAAGAAAGATTCTACGTATTTTAAACCTGTACTTTAACAGTAAATTAGGAAACATATTGGGCACACTTGAAAGCATAAAGGATAACGTAGTGAATACCACATTGCAGAAGAAACAAAACGTCACAGGTACTGGGTGTGCTCCTCCCCAGTCCGCCCCCCCGCCCCCCCCCCCCCCCCCCCCCCCCGCTCCCTCTCTAGAACCGGCCGTAACGATCTGAACCGGCGCTTTTCCTTTCCAGGCACTTAAAATTTGTTTTCCTGCATATGTGTGATCACCTTCAAATGTGGTCTTGTGCTGTGTTTTTAAGAAATACTTATTTTGAAATAACTCCACTCAGGAAAGTTTTAAAAATAGTAGGAAAAAAGTATTGTATACCCATTTATCCAGTTTCATCAGTTAACCTTTTGCTTTATTTACCGTATCAGTTGTTCTGTGTATCTATTCATCTATCTACCTACAGGTCTTTTCTGAACCACTGGAGAGTGATTAGTAGATGCGTTTCCTATAAATACTTCAAGGTCTATTTCCCAAGACAAGGGCTCTCGCTCACATAGCAACCGTGTATTTACCAAAACCAGACAAGGGGTGAATCCAGGGGTAAGACAGCTCTATCATCCGATCCTGTGGTTCTCACACGGTGTGCTGAGGTGCCCCACGGCCCCACAGTGAATTCAGTTCCCCGGGGGCTATCTGGGATACCTTACAGTCTAAATCAATTCTCAAGGCAAACAAACAAAAATCTAAGATTATACAAACCTACTTGTTTGAGGTTGTTTACAATTTCTGCAGTAGATGGCGCCATACTCCTTATATATGTCATATATTTGAGAAGCTGGGGTTTTGGGGGACTGTGATAAAAACCAAGTACAGTGCGAAATCAGCGTGGAACCGGAAGTTAGGGTGGTCTCGTCCAACCCGATTCCAAGGTTCGAGCAGTTATGTGGTGCCCAACAGGTGCACAAGTCGTATTAGTAGATAATTGTGGTTAAGAATGAAATAAAAAGTGTTTTCATTCAATTTACTTGTATTTTTTTTCAAATAGTAATTACATTGTTAGGGCATAAATACGTAACAAGTTGTTGGGATCTAGATATTTCTTTTGGCCAAAGAAGACTGGGAAAAACATTACTGAGACTCGGGAGGTGCCTTGAACCAAGAGTATTGGGGAAACTGATCTGACCCACAGATCATATTCAAATTTCACCGCTTGTCCCTAAATATCCTGTCTGACTGTGTCTCCCACCCTCTCGTCCCTCACCCCCTGGCCTGGAGTCTAATTCAGCATCATCTAGTTGTCGTGTATCTTCAGTCTTTTACCTGGTGTGGTTCCTCGACTTTTCTTTGCCTTCCACAAGGACAGGTAAGTTTTTTACACCTGAATATGAATATACTCCTCATTTTGCGTTTGGTATTTCTTGTGATTAAATTCAGTCATGTTTGGCTGAAATATCACGGAAAAGACAGAATGTCCTTTTAAGGGCGTCAGTATCTGAGGGTTGGTGATTCAACTCGTTGCATGAATTAATGATGTTAACTTTAGTTCGTTGGTTAAGCCGTAAGGCAGAGTTCATTAGAGTGGGTTTTCTCCTTTGTGGTAAGTGCTTTGTAAGGGGGCATTTTGAGGTTATATAGATATCCTTCCTTGAACTGTCACCCACGAACATCACCACACGTCTAATGATGATTCACAGCTGAAGATATTCTTACCATGACAGATGCAAAATCATGATTTTCTAACTCTGTCATTCCTCCTACGTTTATTACTTGGTATTTTACCTTAAGGGAGAGCTCTCCTCGCTCAGTCAATAACTTATTAATTTATATCAGCATGGACTCCTGTGTGCCTATTTTACTTCATGAATATTGCTGTATTACTATTATTCATTTTGGTGCTCAAGCTGACTTTCATGTCTTTTTAATATGTCTTCACCATTTTTTGAGCACTTTCTTGCTTTCTGGCACAACTACATGCCCTGGTTCCCTCAGTTATTTTGTAGTGGAGAATGGTATTTAGAAACCAAGATCTGGGTGTTAGTTGTACTCATTGACACTGGGGTGTTTTTGCTTTGGGGCCCTTTTAGTTGAACAGAAAAAAGAAACACATTTGCATATATATACATGCATCTAAATCCATGTAGTGAAACATGGTTCATACTGACATCCCCAGTTTATGTTAGCACAACAGGATGCGTTCCAGCCTTCTCCCTTTCCATGTTTGTAACTCCCTCCTTCGCCGCTGAGAAGCTCGGCTCCCATTATCCTCAGTGTGTTCACTTGCTCGCTCGCTCGGCCCTGCCCTACACAGGAAGTAGTTTAAGGATCTCTAAGCCGTATCATTTCAAAAAATAGAAACACTTTGAATTAGAATTCACTATTTGTGTATAATTACTTTCATTGTACACTGATGAATACAGTGGGTCATATTGTTTCATGTAGTCTGGATTTTGTGTTTCAAAGTTCATTGGGTTAATCTTTTTTTTTCCTTTTTAGTGTGGTTATGGTTTTCATCTGAAAGATGGTTAAGTTCATTTATTCTAGTTTATACTTTATTTCAGGTTTTTCCCTCTGTTTCTGGTGACATCATTTTACTAATTTTTGAATCTGTAAAACATGAATGCAGTTCCAAAAGTCGACATGATACATACAGGCATAGTCAGGAAAGCGTCACCTCCCCCCCATCCCAGTCCTCTTCACCTCCTCCCACCTGCCTGCTGCGGGCAACCAGTCACCCCGGTTCATTCCTTCTTGTTTTCCTTTTTATAAAAACCTTAACAGTTAGCCCTGGCTGGTGTGGCTCAGTGGAGTGAGCACTGGCCTGTGAACTGAGAGGTCGCTGGTTCAATTCCCAGTCAGAGCACATGCCAGGGTTTCAGGCCAGGCCCCCAGCTGGGGGCACGCCAGAGACAACCGATCCACGCATCTCTCACACATGGATGTTTCTCTCCCTCCCTTTTCCTCTCTCTAAAGGTAAATAAATAAAATCTCTAAAAAAACCTTGGCAGTTACATGTATATTTTCTTGTTTCTCCCTCTTTATTATACGAAGGTAACTATATGTATGTGCGTTCCTTTGAACTTTGCTTTTTTCCTTAAGGATATATCCTGGAACGAGCCCCCTGTACGTCGCAAGGATCATACTCATTTCTCTAACAGCCACACAGCGCTCTGCTGTTTATGTATTTTCATATTTTCGTGGGTGTGTCTTCAGGGTAAATTTCTGAAAAAGTGGAATTACCCTGCCAAAGGTAAATGTACACAAAGTTTTGTTATATATTTGCAAATCCTGGAAGACAACATTTTGAGAATTTCTGAACCGTGTCCTTAAGGAGTAATGGAACTAGGTAATATTCATCGGTAATGTAATTTTCAATTAAGTGATGTGTGCTATCTTCAACTACCTTCAATATTCATGTTATACTTGCTTCATAAAACAACATTTGGGAGTTTTGTTTCATGTTCTGTGCTCTGGAATGATTTATGGGACGGCGTTCACACACGTGCAGTAGGGGAGGCGAGGCGATGGCCGGCCCTTCACGTGCTCACTCCCCGGTTCGTGCGCACTCCCGTCTCACCTGCGCTCCCCGCGCAGGGTACTCTGAGCCCGGGACCTGTAACGGAACTCATGTGTCTTTAGAAGAGAAAGCTCTTAATTACGAACACACTCACAACACCACAGGCACACTGCAGTAGGCAGGATTCCCTACGGACCCACTCTCCCACTGCTAGCTCTAAACTCTGGAGAAAATGCAGAGCGACTGCCTGGGGATTCTAAAGAGGAATAAAAAGCAGGCAGAGGACCAAGTGGAGTAAGAAACGTGGACAAGCCACTGGCGTGAGGAGAGTTTCTCCTGAGCAACCTGGGGACCTGGGAACATGCTGACCGGCCCTTTGCGTCTTACGTACCAGGGCACAGAATTGTGGTTCTGAGCGGGCACGAGACCCTCTTAGAGGCCGGGAATACGACCCTGTCACAAGGAGATCTCCCCCCACCATCCCCAGGGCCCTGTGGCAGCTGGCGTTTTCTACCAGTGCCTGCACACCATCTCCCATCCTTTAGGATAATTTTTAATGGCAGTAAAGTAAAAATATATAAAACAAAATTTACCACTTTCATATTTCAAGTATATAGTTCAGTGGCACTAAGTACGTTCATGTTGTGTAACCATCATCACAGCCCATCTCTAGAACTTCTTATCTCCGCAAACTGGAACTCTGTGCCCACCCAACACTAACTGCCCGTTCTCCTTCCTCGGCCCCTGACACCCACTGTTCTCCTCCTGTCCCCATGGAGGTGACTGCTCCGGGCTCCTCACATGAGTGGAATCATACAGTACTTGTCCTTTTGTGATTGGCTTATTTCACTTTGCATGATGTCTTAAAGACTCCCGTGTAATATTCTTACAGTGGGACTGGCACCCCTCCCCCTGAGAGGTGTGTGTGGGGGGGGGGCTGTCTGTGGTCCCTCTCCCTTGAATGAGTGCTGCCTTGTGACTGTGGTATAAGTGACGTTATGACACTTTCGAAACTAGGTAACAAAAGGCAATGCAATTTCCTAGCCCTCTTGGACCGCTCACTTTTGGCACCCAGACATCAAACTGAAGATGGTTCATGGAGAGGCCCACACAGAGAGGAACTGAGGCCCCCTGCCCCCATCCACAGCCACTGCTGAGCTCCCATCCGACAGTTGGCACCAACTTGCCAGCCATGGCGTTGAGCCGTCTTGAAAGTGCCAAGCCAATGAAACAAAGATGCCAGCAGGAAGGTGTACAAGGTAGTGATAAAAAATATGTGGCAAGTGATACTCAGTAACACAGACAGGTAGGAAACTGCCATTAACCCCACTAAGGAATTTGAACTCAGAGCAAGGTGCCGGTTCCTTGGGAGACACCCTTGGGTACCAGGTGAGCTACTGAAAGAGCTCAAATGCCATCTTCCTCCCATTCTTTAGAGGCCAAGTTCATTTGAATTCCATGGCCCTTGTCCATAGTTCCGCTCTGCCTAAAATGCTTCCCCCAGATCTCAAGGGGCTCCAACCATGCTGGTCTGGATGCCGGGGAGGAGAAACGTTGGCACAAACCAGTGTTTCACCTATATGTCCAGTTGTAGTTAAGGGCACCCTATGGTCGAATAACAAGTTGAATAAAGAAAGGAGGGAAGGGAAGGAGAGAGAAGGGAAGACAATGACAAAGAACAGAAGTAAAGAAGGAAGGAAACCTCTGTTGCTGTAGCAGAGGACACCCCTGTCTACCCGGCTCTCTTTAACAGTTAGGAACAAGATACAGCAGACATATTGACAAAAGTCATGGATAACTTTTGTGGCTAAAAAAAAAAGCTGTGGATAAAAAAGTAGGAACCATGCAGATTATGGTGGACGATTGAAAAAAGGATTTAAAATGACCAGTTTGCTGCTGCTGAGTTAGGCATGTTAGCGGCTGGATGCAGTTTTAACATTTTGCAAAGAACAAAGTTCCTTGTGTTCACATTTCTGTGGGGCGTTGCTTTGTCGTAGGGTATGTGTGTGTTCGGCTTCGGTAGGGGCTGCCAAACAGGCTTCCAAAGTGACTTTATCAATTTATGCTCCCATCAGCCGTGAATGAGAGTACCAGCTGTTCCAAATTCTCATTGGCCCTCAGTGCTGACAGTCTTTTCATTTTAGCTTTCCTTATAGGTTCGTACCAGTATCTACTGCTGGTTTTAATTTGCTTATCCCTCCTGACTAAGGAGTTTGGGAACCTTTTCATATGTTTATAGGCTGATCCGTCTTATATGCATGGGCTGTTCAGTTATTTTGCCCAGTGTTTCATTGAGTTGTTCTTTTCTTTAAAATTAATTTGTAAGGATTATTTATATATTCTAGGTACATATCCTTTATCAGAGACACACATCTTGCACGAGAATATTTGCAGCAGCACAATTAGTAATAGTCTAAAACTGGAACAACTCCTTTGTCCAGCAGTGGCAGAACGGATACATAGTTGTGGTGTATTCTCACCATGGAATAGTATATTGTTGCTCTGCAGTACTATCCTACCGCTACGAGTCTCATAAAAACTATGTTGAATTGAAGAAAGCAGACACAAAAGATCATGTCATGGATGATTCTATTTTTTTAAAGTTTGGAAACAGACGATACTCACCGATGGTGTTAGTGGTCAGGATTCTGGTTACTTGGGACACAGTGGATGAAAAGGGGTGGGTACAGAGAGGGTTCCTGGGTGCTGGCCACGTTCCCTACCTTGATCTGGGTGGTGGTTACCTAGATGTGTTCACTTTGTGAAAATTCACTGAGCTGCACACTCATGATGCATGCACTTTTCCATAGTACGTTACACTTCAGTACACAAAGTTTGCAAAAATACTTCCTACCTAATTTTTACACAAGGGCCTAAGAGCTAGGAAAACAGGTTTGGTCTGATCTTTTTCTCTGCTCAGTGCTTCCCGTGCTGTTCTTGTGATGGATCTCGGTGTCCATGGAAACCAGACAGAGAACGTGTGATGGGGAAGCAAGGAAGAAGGGATTGGAGCCCGGGGAAGCAGCACATGTGACGGAGGAACAGACACTTGGCACGCACCTTCTCCCCTCTGTGCTTACCGATCCCACTCCAGCTACAGCCACTTCCCTGCTAAGGCGACTGTCCGCCGATGCCAACCGTGACAACTGCTTGTCGTAACTTACTGGGAACCCACCCCATAACTAGTTCCAGCTCACCCTCTCCATGACTGGTTTCCATTGTACTCAACCCACCAGGAAGGTTGGCCTGGCAGGGACTAGCAATAGAAAAGGCCCTCTCTGGATGAGGCAGACGGACACCCAGAGGTCACATAGGAGGTAACCTCAGCCCTGAAGTGAAGCTTACTGAGGGCAGGATGCTAAAAAGGCCTTGGAGTAGGATAGTGGATGTTGGAGGGTCATGTGTTAGTGCCCGAGCACTTGATGTACAGCAGAGGTCTTCAGATCCTTGCTCAGAGTTGAGTAATTCTCATTTGAAACAGTCATATCACCTTGTTCCTGACTTTCTAGGTCTACAAAGA
Source organism: Phyllostomus discolor (assembly GCF_004126475.2). NCBI lineage: Eukaryota > Metazoa > Chordata > Mammalia > Chiroptera > Phyllostomidae > Phyllostomus > Phyllostomus discolor. Next base: position 12,950,046 of record NC_040908.2, read on the forward strand.
AACAGGCGTGGGTGGGTGAAAGTTTCCCATAAGGGTACACGGGCCTGGCTTTGTAAAGTCTGCGAGTTATTCTGGATCAGCCTGGATAAGGGTGTGTGTAAGCGAGTGCAGGTGTGGGCCTCTACGTGTGCAGCAATATGTTGGTTACGATGAGTGTGTGAGAGGGAGCACGTGTAGATCTGCATTCTGTGCATCTGTCGGTTGGCGTGTGTGTTTTGGGTGTATGGTACGTGAGGACATTTGTGAGTGAGCTTGTCATTTCCTGTGTTTATGCACACACATGTAGTCAGATGTAAACTTACACTTATGGAGTCTGCAGGGTGTTCATAGAGCATTTGCGGGGCTGCTTGTGCGTGTGTGCCTGTGAGTTTGTGTAATGGGTTTGTGCAGGGAGAGCCCTTGGCGAAATTGCCGAGTCATATGGTCGGACCATATGGAATGACCATTTTGTGGGTTAAAAATGGTTAAACATTCAGTGAAGCCCATATGATTCACCCTAACATGCATATGTGTGCACATGTGTGCACACCCACAGATTCAAGCTAGCGTGGCCCCCGTACCCCATGAGTCTCACTCTCAGGGCTGTGGAGATGGTCCCCATGAGTGTGGGGCCTGGGAAGAAATTGGAGGAGAGAGATGTAGAAAGAACGATGACAAATGGAACAGAAGGTTGCAATGAGGGGAGTAACGAGAAATGAGGTGAAAATCCATTACTCTGGGAAGCTTCTGCACAGGCTGTTCTGTGCCCCCACGTTTGCCTCCGCTGTGGGCTGCCGCACTCCCTGTGGTCGTCCCCCATGGTGACGCTTGTCCCACTGAACCGCGATTGTTATTTTAAGTGGCTGTCTTCCTCACTAGACAACAAATGAACTGAAGTCAAGAACTAGGTCTCTGGAGTTCACTTGTATCCTAGCAATTAGCACAAAGTTTGGTACAGAATAGAAGCTCCATGAATACCTGTTGAAGAAATGGATGAGTATCATTTTAGAATCTTAATTTAAGAGTGATAAAAACTATACACAAGCATAGGGCTGATTAGCAACCAGAAGCCCCGCAGTTACCCAGGTATGTGGTAATAAGAAACCTGGACTACAGTGGCGGTGAAAATGGACGGTAATTAAAGATTACTGTCCAGAGATTAAAAAGTGCAATGGAAGACTCTTGGTAATTGCTAGGTGTGTGGGTAGCAGATGAGCGAGAAAGGGTGACCCTAAGTTTTGGAGCCTGCGTGACTGAGAGAACAAAAACATTGAGAGAAATAAGGAGGCACAGGGGTAAATACTGTAAACACCGGTGAGCTGTTTTGAACATGTTGCAGATTTCCAATGCATTGAAAATGAATTGAGGGTAACAAGATGACCAACAGGCAGTTAAATATGTGACAAGGGTCCAGACAGGGGACCTAGGGTGCAGATATTCAGACATTCCCTGGACAAATATTTGCTCAGTACCTTTGTGCCAGGAAATGGTCGGGGCGTTGGGCACACAGCAGCGGACATAACCAAGCTTCTGCCAACATTTACAGTTTCCTTATCCTTGCAGATATTTTTAAGCTATTCTATTACTTACTTAAATATAATAAGGATCATTATATTATAATCTGTGTCAACAAGTTCTACATCTGTGTCTAAAAGAACTACAACAAAAGTTCTTTTTTGGTCTGTTTTTACTGCCTGTTGCTTCACACTCAAGCTGTTTCATTTCCTTCCATGCCTGAATTTTTTAAAGAGAGAGAAAGAGAAGAGAGAGACAGATTTGTTTTTTCCACTTATTTATGCATGTATTGGTTGATTCTTGTATGTGCCCTGACTGGGGATTGAACCTGCAACCCTAGTGTATCAGACGATACTCTAACCAACCTGTCCAGGGCTGGTTTTCTTTGGCTTCAGGTTGAAAAATTATTTGTTTTCTGAGGGAGGAAGGGTCATCAAGGAACATATATGACGGACAATGGACAAAGTCTAAGAGGGGTAGGATCAAGGGAGGTGGGGATGGCTGGGGTCGGGGGGGGGGAGTGGAGGGGAAAAATGGAGACAACTGTACTTGAATGACAATAAAAAAAAGAGAAGGAAAGAAAGAAACATTATTTGTAAAGATCTCCCCAAAACTAAAAAAATTAAAAATACGAAAATGTCAGTTCTCTTAAAACTACTCTACAGAATCAATGCCATGACAAGTGCAATCCCGAAAAGAACCTGACAGGATTATTCTAAATTTTATGTGAAACAGTAAAGGACCAATACTTAAGATATTCCTGAAAAAGAACAACTTGGAGGAACGTGCCCTACCAGATCATGAGACTTATTTTAGACCCTCCAAAGTTAAATATAAACTTCCAATCTGCGTGTCTGAATCACCCATAATCCTGCTCCAGATTTTCTTCCCCACCTTATGGTCCCCCCCACCACATGAAACACTTGTCCAGTCTGTTTGGTCTCCTCCCAGATGTCTGAGTTTGAGCCATCGCCTCCCCTCTCTTGGCCTTTGCTCTTTCCCCTTTCCTTGCCTTCCATTCTCAAATCCCTTCATTCCAGCAACCCTTGGCCTGGCCCTGCTCAAATACTACCTTCAAAATGTTATACAGCTACATATATTCTTAGCCAGCTCATGTAACTAAGTTCTTTCAAACTCTCAGGTCTCTCCATTGTTCCCACCGTCTATTCTGGTATTTTTATCATACACAGCATCCAAAAGAGAGGAGGCAAGGGAGAAGGGAACCTAGAGGTAGGCGTGCGGCGTTGGCCATGTGCGCATCCGCTACACCTCATCAGGAGTCGCGGTCTCCTTGGGCGTTGTATCCGAGATCTGCTGGAAAGCCTGCCAGGAGTCATTAAACATGCACAGGCTTAGTTGGGTGGGAAATGTCATATCATCTGATAAAATCCTACAGACCCAGTGACACCCTGGAAGCTGTTGCTGGTACACAGGAGCTGTTTTCACCTTCCTTCATGTGGTCAACAGTTTGACCATGAAAACAAAGACTCAGAGATCAGGAACAACCTGTATGTCCACCAGGAGGAGTTTCGGTTCCGTGACGGTACAACCAGGGGCAGCTGGTGAAAAGAATCAGGCAGCTCGGTATCGGGGGTGGGACATTCTCTTCCAAGGCTGACAAGGGAAAAAGCAAGGTGTGGACCTACGTCACCATGCGTGCATTCTCGTGGTTCAGAACGTGCAGGGAGACCGGTGACAGGGGCGTCCAAGAACGGTGGCTGAGGGCTGGGAGGTAAGACTTTCCCCTGAAAGCCTTTCGGACCTTTTGTATTTTGTACCGTGTGAAGCTATCGACTATTAAAAAATATAAACATTTAAGAGAAAATAATAAGAAGCAATGTTATTGGAAACAAATGGCAGATGAGATGGTGCCAAAAAACAGAATTTGGATTTTTTTCGTGCAGCACCTTTATGAAGCCCGAAGGAACGCTAGCAAGGGACAGCGTGCTTGCCCCTCATGCTGCCCAGGGTGAGTGTGTTTCAGGGCAGACCTCTGACCTTACCGGAAAGACTTGCAACTAAAAAGTGAAGCAAAGGAAGCACAGAGCCAAGCTGCAGCTGCAGAAGTAAATACCTCCAAAAGATACTAGCACCAGAGTCACAGCTGGGAGAGAATGGGGAGCTTCGCACTTGACTATTTTGGTTCCAGAAAGGGAACCAAATTAATAATCACATGAAATTGAGGAAGCCAAAAAATTCCCCCGTGCAATTGCAAACCAGACACTATCTTACCCCGCCTTCTGCTGGAAGTGGGGGGAGGGGAGAGGAGGGGAGGCCCATGGCAGTTCCACGCTTGTGCTCAGCTCCACTCGCGGCGACCGGATCCCAGGCCCCTCAGCTCTTGCAGCCCTGCTATCCTGCAGGCTGCTTCAGACTAATGGTTGCCAGAGACCCAAGAAATTTCCAGGAAGGGCAAGGTCAAGGATCGGAGAAAAGTACCTGGGTCGTGCTCAGTGTGCACGCATGCACTGGTTTAGCAGTGAAAGCCTTGGAGGCTGAGGAGGGCTCCCCACAGGGAGCGAGGCCTGGAGGATCGAGGCACTGGAATCAACAAATGTAAGAATGACTGTATACTGAAAGTGTGTGATAAAGACATAACACAGCCTCAAGGGCCCTACTGAATTCTCGGTATTCAGGGCCGAAGAAGAGAAAATGAATCCGAGATGGCTCCTAGAAAAGAGAACAGAGGGAGGAATGGAGGCCCGAAGCAGCAAAGGACATAGCGTGGCTGGGCCTCTGCCCTGTAAGCCAGAGCTGGCCAGTGAGTCCTAGCGCCTGGGGGGCGGGTGTCCTCCGACCCCAGTCAAGGAGCTCTGAGAGCCAGCTGGGCTGAGCCCGGAGAGACCTCAGCCTGACTTGCTTTCCGTGTGGTCGGGTGTGTCACAGGCAGTATCGCTGTGAATGCTCGGTCACCCACCCCTGGGAATAGTGGGAACAGGCCCCCCACCTGCGTCTCCCTCTCTGTTCCCCCTCCCTCCCACTCTTTCCTCCCTGCGCTGTGCCCCCACAGTTTGAGTCACAGGCTTCATCCTGCCTTGCAGGCTTGCTCATTAGTCAGGGATGCAGGCCCAGCCGCCCCTGGATTTCCCTGGCTGTGGAGTGCTGCATGTGGGCAGCTGGCTGTCCGTGAGTATCTGGAGAGACCGCAGGCCCAGCTCCAACAGCTGGCACAGCCCAGGCACCCCTGGAGACATGGCTGAGCCTAAGGGGCAGCAGTGACGGCAGGAGGATCGGTGCTGGAAGCTGACAGAGGCTGCGCAGGGGAGGCAGGAAGGGCAGGTGCATGTGGGCCTGGCAGGTGCACAGGTGGAATGGGAGATCAGGGCTATCACTAGCCTGCCTAGAGAAACCTCTGCCAAACGTGACCCACAGTGCAGATATTAAGCCAATCATCTTCCTGAGGTGTCATGTGGCCCTAGGGAGGGCAGGATGCCTAGGCCAACAGTGCCTAGGCCAGCGGTGCCTAGGCCAGCCCTTAACCTTGCCTCTCTCTCCTCGGTGCCTCAGTTCTCATCCCTCCTCCCACTCCCTCTGCAAAAACTGTGTGCGTGCATGTGCGTGACACTTTTTAATAGTTCTATGAAGTAAAGCTCTGGAATCCCCAGGTACTGGAATTATATTGTGCAAACCAGGGCGCTCAGAGGCAGTAAGTGTGCTCTCCGAACCCAGTCCCGCAGGCAGGGAGGCAGTGCAGTCTTTTTCCCTTGCTCCCCTAGCTCGCCAGGGCAGAACCGAGCCCCCTGCTTCGTTGCGTAAAGGGGACACAAAAGCTGAAGGGTGGACCGAAGGCCGTGGCTTCCTAGAGTGGCCTGGCAGACACGCTGCTCCTGGGTGGGGGCATGGGGTGGACCACGGAAACAGCTTTGAGGAGATAAACTCTGCTCTTCTCTGTGTCTCTTCATTGTTCAGAGCCTCTTTCTTGGGGAAGAAATTTGACAGCAAGCATCAGAAAAATGAACGTGCAAGACTGGAGTAGATTCCTAGGCGATAAAGGTGGGGGTGGTCGTCTCCCTTTCTACCGACCTCGGAGACATAAAGTGGTGGCCTCTCTCAGCACCTTTCACTCTTGCATCTGCAGAAAGGACACATTTGGGGCAGATCAGTAGCTCCAGCCTTAAGTGACGCTGTGAAGAAATTATCATTTACCTTGGATAGCCTCCTTTCTTTTCTGTGTCTCCTGATCCCTTCCTCCTTTCCATTCCATTTTCTGTCATCCAGGGGATGATGTCCCCCATTCCGCCCCAGCCAGCAGTGCCCAGCCAGACCCCCCGGGGCCAGGAGTGCGTTCTATCAAATGACTTCTCCTTCCTCCTTCCGTAATTCATCACAGCTCTGGTTCCCTTGGGGTGGTTTATCTTAGACAGTAGTTAGGAGAAAAGCATATCATTAAACCAATTCAAATTAAAGTCAGGAAAATGCTCCTTTTAAAGAGCTTGGCTATTTCTCCTTACTCCTACACACAGCCACAAAGGACACCCAGCTGAGAAATTGGACTTGAGAGAATCTTCTTTCTCTCAAGAGAGAAGAGAGAAACCCAGGCTCTCTCTTCTTCCCTCTTTGTGTTCTGCAAGCTCTGTAGGCAACTTTAGAGAAGGCCAGCCTCTCCCCTCCTCTCGCACCGCACCTCGCGGAGAACTTTCCCAGAGATTTGAGGTGACAGCAGGGGATACCTGCGGTAACGATTCCCTGAAATGCACTCAGTGCTGTTACTTTGATGGATTCTTTTAGCAGATGTCTCCATTTCTGTCCTGGGAGGGGGCCCTGGTCCTCACTACTCTGCCCTAGACACCTGACATCCCTAAAGAAAGAGCTTCCAGAAGCAGAGTAGATTGTTGTTGACCTCAGAAGAAAATAGATGCAAACCAGCAAACATTGTCGATGCAGGGCCACAGGTGTGCGCGGTGTTGCGAGAGCCCCCATGAAGGCACCTGTTCAGCCTTCGGCTCAGAGGAGCTGATGCTTGAACCAAAGCCTGAGAAACAGGTGGGGTCAGATAAGGCTGGAGGGTTGAGGGCAGAGGGACTAGCATGTGCAGAGGTACAGGGCTGTGAAGTAGGGCGCCATGGTCAGTGAACTTTAGATCGTTTGAATGGAGTACCTGAGGGGGTGTGGAGGGAGTTGAACCCCAAGGAGCCACCTCACAACGAGCCCTGTGCCAAGCCCACAGATTCGAGCTTGTCCCTGAAGGATCTGAAACAGGGCGTGGATGCATCCAGATCTGCAATGAAGCACGTTCCTCTGGCAGCCAATGGAGTGGAGTGAGCCGGAGTGGAGGCTGGAAGAGCCGTCGGAAGACGGCCGGGGCGGAGCACACCAGGGGTGATGAGGACTTCTTCTTTACAGAGAATGCCAGCTAGTCACATGGGAGAGTTAGCAAAACCACCGTCTGCAACCCCAATTCAGGCAAGGACTGACTGTGGTTATCAACAAATGCTAAGATATTCATACGGTCTCAAAGACTCACTCCACAGATTATCAAAAAGGGGAAACTGTACGTTTGCAGTGACAGATCTGGTGGTCATCCGCTTAACCTACAGGTCAAACTTAGCACGACCGGACGGTGTGTGCCTTCCTATGCAATGCAATGAGAAACAAGGAACATCTCCTATATAGTATTCCTTCCAAAGGTGTTCAATCTACACCTAGTTGTGAGGAAGCAATCCGACAAATCCATGATGTGAGAGGTTATCTAAGAAAACTGGCTGGAAGTCTTCAAAAGTTCCGTGTCATGACAAGCAGAAATAAAAACAAAATGGGAGAGGACTGTTCTAACGGAAAAGAAATTAGGAAGACCCAACAGCCCCATAAAATAGGTAACGCTTGCTGGAATTCTTGATCAAAATCTTGCAACAAGTATAGCAGATATTTTCAGGACATTTGGGGAACTTGGAACTGGAACTAAATATTAAGAATTAGTTTTCCCAGGTGCGATGATGATATTTCTGTATCATTATTGTGTACATCATTGTGTAGAAGAATGTCTCTATTCTTAGGTGATACTGGAGAATTGGGAAATGAAGTCTCTCATGTCTTCAGCCTATTTCCCCATGGTTCAAGACAATGTGTAATATGTATGTCTGTTTGCATGGGATGTATGTGGATGACTTTACATACATGTTATGTGTATGACACATAGATGCTCTTACATATATATGCTGTATAAGGTGAGAGAGTAAGAGAGGGGGTTTAGGAGAAGGATACTTTAGAGTTCTGGCACCATTTCCGTTTTTTGGAGGTTTCCCCAAGACAGTGGCAGTAGGCTTGGGGAGGAAGGTTGGAGTCAGGAGAAATACAGAAATAGTGGGAATTTGTTTTATTTGTAATAACATTTGAGGATCCCCCTGGAGGGAAGCCAGGGAAGCAGGACCCAGGCGGGACTTGCAGTCCTGGTCAAAGCTTACGTGACGCGCATTCTTAACACCATCAGTGGCCACAATCACAAGAACAAAAGCATGGAACGCACCCTGGGAAGCAGAGAGCTGCAGAGTCAGGAGCACCGACGATGACTCAGGATGCTGGAGTTCTAATCCCGGCCCCACCACCGAGCAGCTATGAGTGAATGAATGAGCTCAGCCTTTCTGGGGCTTCCCTTTGGAAATGAGATTGGACCAGACTTCCTCTGAGATCCTGTTTAACCTGTGCAAAGTCCTAGTTGTAGTTACTCTTCCTTGTTGATGATCCTCGGAGCCTTCTGAGATAAGCATTAATGAGATTTTCGTCACATCCGCCATGTCATTCTCTCAGTCTTGATTTCTGCCTCCTTGCGGCCCCTCCCTTGAGAGCCCCCTTAGCTAGAGGAGATCCTCCCTGGACATTGATTCGTAGGAGGAGCTGGACTAGTTGCCAGCTCCAGCCCCTGTCTGCCCCTTGACCTAATGGCAGGGCTCTCCCCCAGACTCCTGGATATCGCTTTCTGTTAATAATTCTTCTGATTTTTCTCATTGTAATAGAGCTAATGCACACTAATGGGAGGAATGTGGAAAATTTGCAAAACTATACATAAGCAAATTTGAATTGTTCATATTTTCACCATTTCATCATGGGTGGCGGTGTGTCATGGCCGATTTCTTATCATATACATATTTTGGATTCTAATTTTTAAGTACTTAATGACATATCTTGGGCGTGCTCTTGTAAGGAAAGGGGACAGATCACCATTCTGTAATTTCTTTTTCAGAATTTTATGAGCTTGGAATGTCGTTCTGGAACCTCATTTTTAACAGCTCTCAATATAATGAGACACATTAAATACTCATGATATGTGATGAGATAAATGAAATATTAAATATGTTAAGATGAAATATGTTCAAGTTAAATGTTTAATATGTTCCTTCATCATTTTTTGTATCTCCTTATATAATGAAAAGCTTCATCATTTTCATATATTTTCCAAGTGGTTTGGGAGCTCTGCCCGTTTCTTCTCGTTCTGAGGGAAGGCTTGCCTGTTACCTCATCAGTACGACTGGGGAAACAGGAGGACAGGGGAAGGACAAGGGGAAGAAATGGGTTTAGAATTTCTCCGTTTGTGATGCTAGAGCATCAATGTCGGATTCGCAGAACCCCTTCTGGGTGGTGATGATGATGAGGTTTGTGTGGTGTGTGGTGAGTGGGAAGCAGGGGAGAGACTAGTCGGGGAGCGTGAAGGGAATTAAGGATGACAGGTGTGGAGGTACCTATGGTAACGGCTCTGGAGCTTCCTTCTCTGCTGCCCTTACCAATGCCCAATAATAGGGTCTGGTTTCGGTGTCCTGTGTACGTACACATACGTGTGCGAGTACGTGGGAGGAAGCCACGGGGGAGACGTGCGAGGGGGAATGCCTTCTAGAACGTTTCTAAAAGTCAAAAACAGCATTGATCACGAGCATGTTCTAATGTCATTAATTCAAAACATCGTAACAGTCGACAGATGGATATTCTGTAATGTCTCCAAGGAAGAACGGGAACCGTTCACTCATCCAGGCATCTAATATTTTGATCCAAGGAGTTCAAACCACTTAACTCATCCTCATGGCTCCCCTGGGGAGCGAGGAGAAAGAAGAAATTACTCTCCACTCTCCTTTATGTGATATATGTTTAGATGTGCTTACATTCTTATTGCGCACTTGTCTTCACAAAACAAAAAATCCCATTAACCAAGCACATTTCTCTGAAACCTCTTCTAACCCTCATGAGAATGCACACTCACCGTGCACACTCCTTGTCTTCCTAAATTTTCCCAAATATACACATTTCGATGACTATCTTATCCCTTATTTTTAAAGGCCATATTGTATTCCATGTTATTGGTGTGCCGCATCTTCGTTGTGAGAGCTTTAGGGGTTGTTCTAAATTATTTTAAGCATCATAAGTAACACTCTGAATGCATCATGTGCAAATACTTTTTTTCTCCTTTTGGATTTTTTTTTTGCTTGAGTCTCACCGATGCCGGCCCTTATTATTTTATGTTTGCTAGATTTGTAGGCTTATAACAGAACCTCTGAGGTGCTTGATTTGTATTTATCTAATTTCTATGGATGGTTTAGACCATGGTTTCTATCTATTTCCTGTGTATAAAGTTGCCTATTCTTGTCCTTTTATACTCTGACCAATTGCCAAGCAGAAGCTAAGGATTAGCCATTTAAATGTTTATGAGATCTAGATTTGTTTAGGAATGTAAGATTTTAGAAGTTATACTTGTCACAGATTGTTTCACATTCTGTTTTCCTTGTAAAACTTTGTTCAGTTCATTATTTTATAAGACGTCGTTTTGAATGTTAAGATGGGATGTCTTCGTGGGTTCCTCTCCAATGATTCCTATGGCCCGTGGAAACCTCCATGTCACCCCCTCCCATTGCAAACACCTGAATCCTCCAGTCTCGGAGCAGGAGGATTAGATGCAGTTGGCTCCAGGTTCAAGGGCAGCCTGGGAAATCCTAGGAAGGCGGCCTCCTCCATGGAGAGCTGGCTGAGAGACGGTCTGTCCCTCCCCAGGCATATTACTATGAGAACTCTTCCTCTCCACTATTTGTTCTAAAATGGTCATTGCGCTTTCTCAGAGTTAAATCTTCGCCTGTCCCTAAACCACGAGGCTAGGGGCCAGAAATAATTATTCCCAGACGTGCCTATGGGTCACAGCGGGAGAAAGAAGCAAGGGCAGACAGCGGCTCTGCTTGACTCCGACATAATTGCTCTGGACCCCTGCGACGACACGGTTGTCTCCCTTCGGTTATGCTGGGCCTGAACCAGGCATTGCACGCGGTCCTGGCTGGAGGCCTGAGGTCTGCGGCAGACCCGGGGTCCAAGCAGAAGGCCATCCTTAACGTCGTTTCAAGGGGGACTGTGTGTGTGCGTGTGTGCTGCCCGTGTCTCTGTACCCTCCGCGGCGTGTTACATGCGGGGAGTGGCCCCACATACTCAGTTGCATTCAGGAGTTGTGATGTCTGGGTGCGTGCTTTGTCTCAGCAGCAGCCGGGAGGGAGGGGCTCGCGTGCCTGCGGAGCCGCGTTCCCGGACTCAGCCATTCTGCTCAGCTGGGTGCAGTTGGACCGCAGGAGGTTATGGCTGCTAGAACGGAGCCTCCCACCCACCCCTTATTCTGCTGTAAAGACTGTGACCCCGATAAAAAATTCACAATGATGCTGGAGAGGCTGGGAGATCCAGTGGGCTTGAAAAGGGGTGTGTGGAGGGGAAGAGAACTGGGGGAACCAGCCCAAGAGCGTCTACCACTGCGTTTCCGAGGAGATGCACTTACAACTTGAAGGTAAAAGGACATATATTTTTTCAAAGAAAAAAATGTTGTTAAGAGCTCTGAAAGTCACATTAGCAGCCTGCATGAGAGGGCTGCGGAAACTAGCTCTGGGGACTTGGCGAGAGAAAGCCGTTCACACAGAGACGGAGTGAGAAGTTTCCGGAACCAGACAAAGGACAACAAGACTCGGGGCAGACAGTGTCAAGGCCCCTCCCTGTTACTGGCAAGGGTGCCCTTGGCACTGCGACGCACCAGCGTCTTGCAGCCTTCTTGTCCACAAGAGGAGCCCATTAAATACAAGGCCACGAGTACCAAGTACCATTATTTGCTTTTTTTTAATTGACTTTCTTTTTAAAACTCAAGTATCTAATTTTATCTTAAACACTACAATCCAGGAACTCACAGCTTTGATATGCAATTTTTCTAACATATGTTAAAATAAACACAATAGTAAAAGAGGATAGTACATCTCTGTGACGTGCCTAAAACAGCCTCAGGTGCTGATCGGTGGTATGCACACCATCCTCCGGAAGCTCCACTGCCTGTCCCGTTTCTGTTCAGAAATTCATCCACTGTTCACCCTTATGTCCATACTTTAGGCATCATGGTCTTTCACGAGAATTATTTAAATAGCTCCCCTCTCCTGGAAAACTTTCCCCCTCTTCTCCATGTCTGCCTCTGGACAAAGTCTGGCTCACTCTTCTTGAAGTTTCAACTTGGCCCTCATTTCCCAGGGAAATGTCACCCCGCCCCCAAGCTCCTACCCCGGTAGACTGGGGAAGGTTTTCCGAGCACGTGATTCCGTAGTTCCGTCTGTTGCCTTAGTCACCGACTACTTGCCATCACTTACTTCATTCTTTTCAACCTTGCATTGGAGGTGAACTGCGCTGGGGTCAAGGAACTGCTTCATCACTGTATCACCAGGGCCACCCCATTGCCAAGCACATTACAGTGCTCAGTAAGTAGGTGTTAAATAAACACATCCCACCATCTCGCACCCTCGAGCAGTTCCCCCTTTCATCAGAGCCTTTTCTCAGATAGCTTGCAATTTGAAAAATATTCAAGGATCTAGATTTAGATAGGAAAGACCTGGAAAGCCAAATGCCTAACTGTCCTGTGCGTGTGGCCAGCTAGCCAGACAGGTATGGCACTGCAGATCAGCTCGGTTTTGCTTTGCAAAATAGAGAAGTTCTGTGTGTGTGTGTGTGTGTGTGTGTGTGTGTGTGTGTGATGGCTGATGGCAGTCTCCAGGGTTGGAGTCTACTGGGTTCCGGTCCCAGCTTTCTCACTTACTGCTGCATGACCTTGGCAAGGTACTCAGTGGCCCACCTGTGCACCGAGTCTCGCTCTCATTAACAGCCGTAGGCACTTGCTCTCACCCAGACAGAGTGAGAAATTTCAGGAACAAGACAAAGGCCAACTCAGTCACCACTCGTCCATATATTTTTCATCTTCCATAACTTTGTTTTCATCTCTGGTCCTGCTATCTCCTCTCTTAATTTCTCTATCCTTACAGATTTCTATCTTCCTTATTCCTTTAATATAATTTTAGTGGTTTTTAGTGGGAAGGATGCAGAGGTAATGGTTGGGGGCCATTTCACTAGGAAACTTTATCTACCTTTTCTATAATTTTTATGTGTTATTTTACACCAAAATCTAATAAAGGTATTTTTAACTTTACAAACACATAGGACCTATATCCTTCTCAGGCTGTCTACCAATGGTCTACAGATCTATCACTTGATGCAAAAGGGAAATGGAGATGGCTGCTGTGATTTGCCCCGAATAAATTCATACTGGCTCCCACTGTTCACTTAATTATTTTTTAGGTGCACACAGCAAGCAACCCTATTTCACCAGGTAATTCTATTAATTGTCTGTGTTTACCACCAAGCTGGTAATTGTCGGAACTCACCATTTTCCTGCAGACAAAGTCGACTCAATCTCAATTCCTCTCTAGTTCCTCGTGAACTTTTAAAGTTTATTGATCACGACATTGCAACTCCTTTTCCAAGTCTTCTTAGCGTCTTAGGAAGAAATGTGTCTAGACAATGGAGGTTTTTATTTATTAAAATAATTGTATTAACTTTATGAAAATAATTCTTTTCTGTACATTACTTACCTTAGACTTTCATTCTCCCTTCGCAGTGTTTATTTTAAATTCTTTCAGTTTAAAGACTCTAGCAAACTTGTACTGAGGGCCATGGAGTGGGACTGCCTAGCACCCCAATACTCTTCTCATGCGAGGGAATCCAAAATAAGTGGGAGACGGGGCCCCACCTCCCACTATGGAAACCAAAGGGGACAGCTCTTCTCATTTTCTCCCAAAGGCGTTGGCGTGTGACTGAGGCTGGGCGAAGCAGGTGCTACTGCTCGGGATTTTAAGCACAGTCGTGTGCTGCTGAGCAGTAGGGATACACTCTGAGAAACGCATCCTGAGGTGTTCTCGTCATTGTGCAAACGTCATAAAATGTACTTACGCAAACCTAAACGGTATAGCCTACCACACGCCTGGGCTGAATGCAATACTGCTGTCATTCGTGCGGTTTATCGCTGACCAAAACGTCGTTACGTGACCGCATTGAGGAGATAATGTGAGGATACAGAAGGTGGGAGGCTTTCGTTGTGATGGTGGAGGAGCGAGAGTAGAGATGGGGAGGAATGGGTGTCCTTGGTCAGTGATGCCAAGAGGACAGCAGCGAGCGGCCGGTGCTGGTGGTGCCAGTGGTGACGGCCTTATTCTGGTGGCACAATCTTGGTGGTATTTGGCCTCCCAACTTCTCCTGGTTCCTGGCTGGGTTTTGATCTTGGGCTTCCCTTTCACTCTGGGGTCCTTTACTATTCCAGAGACTCTTTTTTTTTTTTGCTTAAGTTAGCCAGAGTTATTTTATGTTATCTGGACCGAGAACCTTGACTAGTCCAGAGAAGCTGATGCTGAGAGAAGGTTGCAGGCAACAGAACCTTGGGGAAATGGGGGAAATAGGTGGGAAGGGAATCTGCTACCTGGGCACTGAGCACAGTAAACATTTTGTTACTGTAAAGGGATGATGTGTCCATAACATATAATGGTAGAAAAAATTAAAAGATAAATATTACCTCCAATTACTGCTGTTTGGAAGCCACTATTTGCTCCTGCTGAACTATAGGAAAGTCAGACGGAATTAACAGACTTCAGGGTGGTGTAACTTCTGTTGGCTCTGGTTTGCTTAAACAAAAATGAATGACAAGCTCAAATCCTTAAATTCTCATGTCATAATGCAAATTGAATTATTTTTTAAGACTACAGGAAAAAGAAACTCATTTCGGGACAGAAAAAACTGAAAGCCAAACTCCATGAATTGCCAAATTACAAAGTCAACCAAATTCACAGCCTCACTAGATCTCTTACATGAAAGTCAGGGAAAATGTACCTCAGGAAATGGAGTGGGAATAGATTTATTTTTTATTTTTTAAGGTTTTGTTTATTTATTTTTAGAGAGAGGGGAAAGGAGGGAGAAAGAGAGGGAGAGAAACAGCAATGTGTGGTTGCCTCTCTTGCGCCCCTTACTGTGGATTTGGCCCGAAACCCAGGCATGTGCCCTGACTGGGAATAAAACCGGCCACCCTTTGGTTTGCAGACTGGCACTCGATCCCCTGAGCCACACCAGCCAGGGCTGAACTGGGAATCGATTTAAATATCTGAAGAACTCAGGGAACCCTGTACCCCTAAACCTCACTGAGCCCCCATCACCTGCCAAAACAGAACCTGTCCCTATGTGTAATGAAGCCATTATTGCTTTACATGAAGATGCAACTAAAGGCGGAACCTTGCAAAAGGAAGCCAATTATCTGTATGTTCTACTCCCTTCACTGCTCATTATTTCCAAACATATAACTAGAATCAGGTACCAGCCTGCCCAGGGGGGCCAATTACAAAGCATAACCTAGGAGTTAATAATTAGCTGATACTGAGGATAAGGTTCACATACACACCAAGATTTGCTAATTTACCTGAGTATGGAGGAAACACATGGGGGAATGGGTGTCCTAAGGAGGAAAAAAACAAACTTTTAGATTCAGGCTGACTTTATCAACATGGGTGTATCTTCTAGAAATGTGGGTTAACATGCTGGTTTGAATAGTTGGAAATATTTCTAAATATTTTCTTTTTAACAATTTTATTTATTTATTTTTAGCGAGAGGGAAAGGGAAGGAGAGAGGGAGAAAAATATCATTGTGTGGTTGCCTCTTGCACACCCCCTACTGGGAACCTGGCCTGCAACCCAGGCATGTGCCCTCACTTGGAATCAAACCAGTGAGCCTTTGGTTCACAGCCCGTGCTTAATCCACTGAGCTACACCAACCAGGGTGAAATATTTTCTTGATTGGTTGCCTAAAACCTAGCCATAATAGAGAATACTGCTAGATGAGACTGAAATACAATGTGGTATAATGTTGAGGAAAGAATTCAAAGATGTGGGAAGACAGAACCATTGGAAGGTACTTATCATGCCCTCATTCCGTGTCCCAAAGGTGGCCCAGAAAATACTCACGAAGAAAGTCTTTCCGGGTGCTCGAGTGGCTGCTCTAAGAGGCCAGACGGACAGATCCTGGCTCCACAGAAGCCAAATGATGGCACTTGGCTGCCGGTGGTACGGAGACATGGTTTCTATCTTGGGCGGCAAGGCCAACGCAATAACCAAAAGCTTCAAGGTTTTCTGGTTATGCGTCCTCAGTGGCAACATAATTCATTAGCCTCTCAGATCCCATTTTATTTAAAATGTATTTTTAAAGAAATCATTGAAAAATTTAAAGACCAAACTCCAGGTCTGCTGAAAAAAAAAATCTGAGCCAAGTCATGACAGGAGAGCGACAGCCCTGTCCCCAGCTCCTAGATCCAAAACGCCATGATGAAGGGAAGGCTGGGTGCTTTGGAGGAGCGACACTGGGGTCCAACCACAAGTACAGACTCTATCTGAAAGGGAATTGTGATCATTTACCAAGGTAATTTGGGGGTGGGGTGTGGGGAGATCACTAGGATTACTGGCCATTGACTTAGAGCTAACACAGATTCTTCAGAACACTCGATACTGCTATTGCCCCCCGGTCAGAGTAGGGGGTGGCCTATGAGAACCATCAGCCAAGTCATAAGTGGGATTTTGGCCAGAATCTACTTCGCAGTGGGCTCTATGACCTTAAGTCCATTCCATAGTCATTTCTTCAGCTCTTGAGTATAAAGTTGGACTAGACATTCTCAGAGATGGAAATAATCACAGAAACGGATTCCTCACCTATAGAATAAGCCCTATCCATAAACAGGGCTAAACCCTCAATCCCTCCTACCCATCAAAATGAGTCAAAAGCAATACTACATACCCTAGGGAGTCATTCATACAGTTGCCACTATAATAGTTCTGTTAGACCCAAGATGCGGAAGTCCACCATGTTTCCATGAACTATTTAACTGGACTAAAGAAATGGCTGAATCCTGGAGAATACCATGAGTCCCCAGTACCCTTGGATCATCACGAGCTTAACAAGGTGCCGCCTCCTATTTTATCTGCTGCTCTGGAAGGGGTTTCCTGCTGGATCAAACCAGTATGGCCTCTGGGACCTAGAAGACTGCAGTTCATCTTTAGTGCTCTTATGTCCTTTGTTCCAGTAATTAGAGATCGTCAGAAAAAAGGTTGCTTTCACTTGGTAGAAAAATGCTAGGGCGATAACCCATATTTGCAGTATTACGTCATCTCTCTGTCTCTGTACAACACTTTAAATACATGCGACACTGAGTATTTCTCCATCCCATCGGACATCATGCCAGAGTAAAATACTGATGACATCATCATGGTAGGACCCGAAGACCTAGATCAGTCAGTTACCCTGGGTACCTCGATGTAACCCATGCAACAGAGAGAGCAGAAGGGCGGGAAATTCTAAGAAATACAATGGTCCGACACCTCAGTGAAGTTTCTGGAGGTCCAGAGGTCTAAGTCATGTCAGCGTAGCTCATACAAACTGAAGAACAGGCCCTTCACTAAGAGAGAGGTCCAAAGCTTACTGGTTTTTTGTTTGTTTGTTTGTTTGTTTGTTTATGTTACTTTCCAAGTCACACATATCACACATTGGTGTGCTTCTTTAAACTGTTTGCCCAGTGATTTGAAAGACTTCCAAGTTTTGAGTAGGGCCCAAAGAAAGAAAACATTCTTCCCTGGCTGGTAAGGTTCAGTGGATTGAGTGCCAGTCTGTGAACCAAAAAGTTACCAGTTCGGTTCCTGGTCAGGGCATATTCCTGGGTTGTGGGCCAGGTCCCCACGTGGGAGTGTGCGAGAGGCAAGTCATTGATGTATCCCTTGCACATTGAAGTTTCTCTCCCTCTTTCTCCCTCCCTTCCCCTCTCTCTGACGATAAAGAGCCACATGCCATAAAACCGGGTATGGTTTAGCAGCACACTCGGAAGCAGTGTGCGAGAGAACAGGTCCAGGCAGGTCCTGAAGGCACAATGCATCATGTGAGAAGACTGCTCACACTTCCAGGAGGCCAATTCCTGCTGCATTGCTGCCCTTCCCCCAACTCCATGGTCTCAAATGGACCTGCCTACCAGCAAGACCCAGCGACAGCCCCACTCAGACGAGTCCGAAAGACAGTAGAGAAGGAGTGTTCTCCCAGTCGGCAGAACTCCACACGGCACATCTCACTGTCCGTGTTTCCTTAAAGAAGAGGTAACACGAGGTAAGAATTTACAATGAATTTACAATGAAACACCAGCTGCATCTGGTGTTTGTGGCTGGACAGGCAGGAACCTAGAACAAGACTGCAAGATCTTTGGGGAAGGGGGATTTGGGATGACCTCTTGGTGAGAAATAATGTCATTTGGGGGACAGTCACTTGGGGGAGAAGAATGAAGAATCCTGGGGGGTGAACTGAGTTAATTCGGTGGACAAATGACCCACTCTGCAGATATCCTTCAGCCTCCTTCCCCAGCGGCCCCTGTGCTCCCTAAACGGGATCAAACAAAGTGGCCGTGGAGACAAAGATGGGGGCTGTGTGTTACCCCAACTACAGGGAAATTCCCCCCACCCCTCCAAGCCCATTTTCACTTGTGCTTCCTTCCCTGGTACCTAAATACTTCTATTTACCAACTTTAAATTCTCTCTACTTTCATCTCCCTCTCTTTTCTATTATTTTATGTCAGGTATGTTGGTATTGGTTAAATTTATAATTTACTTTATAGAATGTATATATCAAGACTCTATCACCATGAAGTAAAGGAACAATGAATATCACTTTGAAATCCTAGGCTTGGACTTGAATTCAGTAACTGACACGCTTAGTGTGTTCTCCTCTCAGAAGGATATAAATATTTTTAATTGTAGGAGAAATTGTTGCATTATATTTTTGTGGTAGAAATTTGAGAAGTGTGTACGTGAGTGTTTTGGCTACTCAGGATCCAACTTCTCAAGCATACATGGAACATTCTCCAGGACAGATCATATATATTGGGCCACAAAGTAATATTCATAACATTCCTATACATATGAATATTCATATGCATGCCACATTTGCTTTATCCCTTCATCTATCCATGGATGGACACATAGGTTGTTTCCATATTTTGGCTATTGTGAATGTTGCTGCGATGAACATGGGGGTTCAGATATCTCTTCAAAATACCAATTTCATTTCCTTAGGATATAGACCCAGAAGTGGGATTTCTGGGTCACATGGTAATTCTATTTTTGATTTTTAAAGTAACATCCATGCTGTTCTCCATAGTGGCTGGACCCATTTAAAGTCCCATTGGCAGTGCACAAGGGTTCCCTGTTTTCCCCATCATCACTAACACTCATCTGCTGTCTTCTGGAAGACAGTCAGCCTAACAGATGTGGAGTGGTACCTCATTATGGCTTTGATGAGCACTTGCTGGTGATTGGTGATGCTGAGTACCTTTCTGTGCACTTGCTGGCCATGGGCACATCTCCTTTGGGAATATATCTACTCAAACCCTTTGCCCATTTTAAAATCAGTTTTTCCCCTAATGAGTTGTATTACATATTTTGGATATTAACACTTTATTATATATATGATTTGTAAATATTCTCTCCCATTCCAGAGGTTGCCTTTTCACTCTGTTGATTGCTTCATTTGCTGTACAGAAGCCTTTTAATTTGATACAGTCCCACTGGTTTATTTTGTCTTTTGTTACTTATGCTTTTGGTGTCAAATCCAGAACATCATTGCTAAGCCCAAGGTCAAGGAACTTTTTCACTAAATTTTCTTCTAGGAGTTTATGATGTCAGGTCTTACATTCAAGTCTTTAATCTATGTTGAGTTAATTTTTATGTATAACATAAAATAAATATCTAATTTCATTCTTTTGCAAGTGGATATCCAGCTTCCCTGGAAGTATTTGTTGAGAGACTATCTTTTCCCCATTGAATGGGCTTTGACACCCGTATTGAAAATCATTTGACTACATTTATTCTATTGGTCTATATGTCTGATTTTATGCAGGTACCATACTGTTTTGATTATTATTGCTTTGTCATATAGTTTGAAATCAGGAAGTGTGATGCCTCCAGCTTGTTCTTTCTTAAGAATACTTTAATTATTCAGAGTCTTTCGTGGTTTGATATGATTTTTAAGATTCTCTTTTTTTCTCACTCTGAGGAAAATGCCATTGGAAGTTTGATAAGTATCACATTGAGTCTGAAGATTGTTTTGGATACTATAGACATCATACCAATACTGTTTTCCAGTTCATGAATATGGAATGTCTTTCCATTTGTGTGGATTTTCTCTCATTTCTTTTAGCAACAGTTTATAGTTTTCAGAGTCCAGTTTCTAGAAGTTTATTTTTATCTTTGTTCTGACACTTCACTTTTCTGTCTTAACTTACTTGCTTCACTAGAATGTGAGTTTTCTGAACGGCAAGGATGTCCTTATATCTCTCTCTCCACTGTGTCTAACATGGTCCCTGCCTATAGTAGGGTCTCAGTTAATGCATGTTCCATAAATGAGAACATGAGTGAATCCTACGGGATGTCAGGTACTAATGGGTTTCAAAGTCAAATTGATTTTCTCCATTATATGCCCATTGGTATATAGATGTCTAAGCTTCTTCAGAGTTTTCACCTGAGAATTGCTGGGCATCCTGTTGTAAAACTGAAATGAGCTGTCATCCCTTGAGCCAGAAAAGTGAGAACTGGGCTAGAGATTCGGAAGCTGAGAATTGGGGCTGAGTATAAAAGATCCCTGGCCCATGTCCCCACTCCTGCGGCTGAGCAGAGTCCAGGGAGGGGGACATGGGCCAGGGATTCCTCGCTGCAGGGCTGCCACAGGCTGAGCAGGGGAGTGCAACAGCCAGCGTTCTTTAGGGAAGCAGGAGGGGTGATTGCAGGGCCCAAAGCTAGCGGAGGCTGTGAAGAGACAAGGCTCGAGAGCTGGGGTTTGGCTTGGGTGGGCCGGGGCGACTTCCTTGGAGAGCTGGCCTCTGGCCCCACTGAAGTCCCAGAGCCCTTCTTCCGTCAGCACCGAGTCTCAGGGCTTAGAGGTCAGCATCTCAAAAGTCCTCTCTCCAGCAGCCAGGCTTACCATTTCCTGGAGGTGTTTTTCTCACTGTCTTCCAATTTCATTTAAACCATTCCTTGACGGGGTTGGCCGACCTCTGGACAAGCCTGTTCCTCCCGGCTGTGGTGCGATGCTGGTCTCCTTAGCCACGGCCTGGAAAGCCAGATCTGACCTTCTGAGATCATCTGTCTGGCCAGCTATACGCTTCCCATGTCTTCTTCCCATGTCTTCTTTTCTCTTTCAATTCATGCTTATCAACAGACGCAAAGTAGATGCCATGGGCCTCCAGGTCCTTCAGAGCATGGGTGGGCATGGTCTCTCAGTGGGGACAGGTGTCAGGCTGAAGACGGGAGGTAATGGATGGGGAAAAGGTGCCTCCTGACAGCTAGGAGCCAGGAGAGAGGGCAAACATGGGAGTGAGGACAAAGGGCATAGTGAGTCCTGAGCTTTTACCATGGACCTGAGCTCCATGTGGGAAAGGAGCCTCTTCTCCAGGAACCGTAGGGAGCCACAGATAATGGAGGGAGTCTGGCCCTGCTCTGGAGGGTGAACACGGGATCAACCAAAGGCAGTGGAGAGGACAGTGGCTGGGAGAATTTGCTTAGTACTTTTAAACTGCAATGGGTCAATAATTAGTATCTCCAACTTCACTCCCTCTCTGGTAAAATCTGGTTCGCAGGAGGTCTGTCCACAGCAGCCTCCTCCACCCCTGATGCTCACACCTGGATCTCATGGCGCCTCTGTCCCCACTGCGTCCCTCCCGCACCCGCGGCTGCTCCCAGGAACCAAGCCAAGAGCGTGTCCTACTGACCTGGCTCCGAGCTGTTTTCTGCGTGGTGAAGATGTGTTCTTCAGACCTTGCTTACCCACCTGCCCCTATACTCGGGTATTGTTTTTATAGGCTGTTCTCTCCCTGCGGCTTCTGAGAAGTAGGTCAAGATACCTGCTTTAAGGGAGAGGTGCCAGGAGTTCAAGTCATCCGGCCCGGAGTCAGGAATCCTGAGTTCTATTTTAGGCTTCACAGCTAATCAGCTCCCAGACAATCTCCGGGGGCACATTCCTCCCTCTGGCTCTCCCTGGGCCCTTCTCTAGGCCTCATGATTTATTTTTCTCTGAAGCTATATCCCCTGGGGCTGTCATCTTCTTCTCTCTTTGCACCCTCTGGAAGGCCCTTTAAAGCTGTTGGCTGCTCAAGGCTGGTGCTGGGAGCAAGAGCTGCCGCAGTTGCGTGGCTGGTAGGGAGATTGGAGGCTTTTGCGCAGACACAGTGGAGCTGGCGGGGCTGTGTGAGGCTGGAGCATCAGGGAACCAGGCTCCTGGACCAACGGACAGGCCTGGTCCTGTGCCCCAGATCCTGGGATGCAAGTGAGGGTCCTGGGTTTTATGTGATGGTCGTAGATTGCCTCTTGCTTCTAAACCTCTCTTTCTCTATCATACAGGGAAATTCAGCCTCTGGTTCATATCAAAACTGGAAATTGTGGTGCTTACTTGTGGCAGATGGGATCATTTGAGCTGTCACAGCAAAAGACATTGTTTATGGTGATGACATTAACTAGGGTGTACTTTGGCCAAAGAATAATGACCTTTTCTAAGGCTTAGTTCCACCAGCCTGACCCACTCTGTCCCAGGAGGCTCTGGGCTCTGGATTTGGCCAACACCACAGGGGGTCCGGTGCAGATGGTCCAGGAGGGGGTGGAAATTAGAGTCCTGCTTTGGTCTGGGTAGCCTGCGACTCTCTTTAATCTCTACCCTGCAAACCCAGGCAATGGGGGAGTGAAACACAGATGAGGAAGGAGAGCAAAGGCGGTTCAAGGGAGGGAAGGGGGCCTGGGACATCAGACTGTTAGGAAGAACGCTGCCAGAAGTCCAGTTTTCATGTGGGTGTCGGTGAGGACCGCAGGGCATCATGCGTGGTGGAAAGAAAATGGGCCTTGGCAGAGTGCCCTGGGCTTGAGTTCCTGCTCGACCACTCCTAGAGAGCGGTCTCACCTCTCTGGGCCTCAGTTGCCTGGCTGCAAAATGAGAATAATAGCACTGATCTTGCCAGGTTACTGACGTATTTCATCAGATAATCTGTGCCACGTGCCAGGCACAGAACCTGCGGCAGTGTGCACGTGATAAACATCATTTCTTTCCCACTTTGCTTCCTGTCATGCCCATTACCGTATTTCAGGTTTCTGCAGATAAGTAAGAAACTATGTAAGATAGGGATCCCAATTCTGACTTGCTCTTCTCCTCCTGATCTACCTGAATAACTGATTACCTGCATGGTGTCTTTTCCTGGTGACACTCTTTTAGATATTGGGACCCTTGGGTTCTGCTCCTTTGTTTTAAGTCATGAGTGAGAAGATTATATTGCCCCCAACTCTCAGCTTCCTCATATGAGAGTAACACCCCTACCTTAGATTTCTACAGCAGAACCATTGCCTGCTCAAACGTCACTTCAACATCTTGACTACGCCTCGGAGAGGCTGGGTGTGAGCTGAGTCCTTTACCACTGGACACATCAAGTCCAGGGGAGCCTCAGCCCTCTGGCAAAGCCCCATGCCAAATGTCACAGGCTAGCTGGAATGATCCCACTTGGCCTCTGGGAGCCACATACCAGTGTGGCACAGTTCTATTTGGGGATACAGGCTGGGGGGAGGGAGAAGGACCACTCCAGGCCTGGGTCACTCATGAAGATCCAGGAGCACCCTTTGAAGGATGGTGCTAGTAAAACTGTCAGGTGAAACCTAGGCTGAGTCTGAATTTCAGATAAATGAGAAAACTTTTTTTAGTTTAATTATGTCCCAACTATTGCCTGAAACATACATCAAACACGTTTTTTTGAAATTTAAATCTAATTGGGCAGCCTGTACTTTGTTCATTTGTTTTTCTTGTTTTCCCCTTATTATTGAATTTATTAGGGTGACACTAGTTAACAAAATTACAGTGTTCAGGTGCCCTATTTCACAACCCATGCTCTGTACACTGTGCTGTGTGTTCACCACCCCAAGTCAAGTCTCCTTCCGTCACCATTTATCCCCTATACCCTCCTCCACCTCCTGGCAATCAAAGGCATCCTGTATTTTTATTTGCTAAATCTGGCAGCCCTAGATCTAACATGAAGGCCCTTGGGTCGGGCACTCCAGCCCTCCCAGTATGACCCTAGGTGACTTTCCAGCCTCTGTTTCTGCTTCTGCTTCCGGACCTCCACTCTGCTCCAAGCAGGCGGAGTCTAGGTTACGCCCCACCCACTCTCTCCCCTCCACCATCCTGACCTTTGCAAATCGTAGTCCCTCTGGCCAGAATGACAATATTTACATTGTATCTCCTCATCGAGAAATCCTGCCCATTCTCCGCAGCTCATCTTGAATTCTTTTCCCATGAAACTCTACTCCGCACCTTCTGTGAGCCTCTACCATAGAACTTACTAAATTCTACATAATTTTTGCATGTCTCCTGAGTCCCTTTCACATTGTCTAGCACGCAATCAGGAGTGATCACTAAGTATTTCATTTGAAGAATGAATTAATCCACCAGTTATATGGCTGTCTAAACAGAGGTCTATGCCTCTTATGAACAGTTTACGATATTCTTTCTTGTCATTTGTTTTTTTTTTTTAATCAGTGTTTGTCTTGTACTCCCTGCCAGACATCTCACTCCTGAGGACAGACACCGCATTTTCCACGGTGCTGGAGACACCTGGGAATAATGAGAACATTCTGTGTTGAACAGATTGTGGGGTGGGAGTGTCTTCGATGTGCAGACCAAGCTAGTCTCCAGATTTTCCTTTCTGCCTGGTTCAGATGTGACCGTCAGCAGATCTCGAAGCCACCTGACTTGGTCCTAGGACTGGAGAATAGAGACAGAGCTCCTTTGTGAGTCGCCCGAGGGCTGAGACTACATGTGAGCTCCAGGAACCTTCCCAGGATTTCCCGGGGGTGGGTGGGTGGGGGGGGTTCCAGGACGCCCATCTGCTGCTAAGAGAGGAAAAGAGGTGAGAGAACAGGAACAAGACCTGGGAACAACAAGGAAGTAGGAGGGGATGGTGAGGACAGGGGGACACATGAAACATGGGTTTGGGGTGCAACAGAGAGACCACTGTTCCAAGAATCCAGCAATCTGGATTCTCTCTCTGGCTCTGTCCCTGCCTTGGGTGAAGAGAGAGAAAAGATACATGTGAGAATGCCCACTGTGTACTGTCATGTAGGTTTCATATCAATTTCCCAAAAGTCCTGCAGGGTCAGAGAGGGCTTACAAACACACAACTCAGTGTATCTAGGAAAAAGGAGACAAACCAACCTCTCACCGCCTCAGTTTCCTCTTCTGTACAATGGGAGACATTACACCTCCCCTGCTTAACTTCTTGTAGAAACCTCAGCCATGGGGCAAGAGGAGAAACTGAGGAGTGGATCCTGAAAGGTGAACGTGTGAAACGTAGAGGAGGCTGAGTGAGAAGCCTCGGCGAAGCCCCGAGCTGGGTTAGGAGGTGTGGAGCCCAGAGTGTGGGCGTGAGCCTTCTGTCCTTCTGTGTCCGTTTCTCACACGGTCAAGAAGATGGAGCAGCAGGCCCTGGGGCACAGGTGGAGAGGATTCCTGCGACAAAGCTTGTGGATGACACTCATAAATCAGGGAGAGAAAAAGCAAGCTGACCTCCTGCAGCACCTGCGGGGTGGGGTACAGTGCATTTCCTGCGTACCTGGCCTGGGAAGGACGCTGTTTGGTAGCAATCACCTGGCTGGGAGGGGCAAAGCTGAAGGTTTCATTAGAGAATGGGGCTTAGCTAAGGGGGCCAGGAGAGGGTCAGGGTTATTTCCCAATTCATCCACCTTCCTTGCACCGCTGGCTCACCCTACGAATCCTGGAGAAATCCGGAGGAGGAATAGACACACACCTTCCTACGCCCTGCTGGCCCTCGGGTCCACGGGTTAATGGCCTGAGCATCCCAGCAGGGGCCGGGAGTTCAGGTGGGTGACTTCCTCAAAGAACCACTGCAGCTAGACACTCCCCGCGCCCAGGCACCTTGGGATCTGGGTTTGAGGGAGGCCGGCCGGGGGCGGGAATTTGCCTGGGGTGGGGCGGAGCCGGGCCGGGGTCCACGGCCAGGCAGTGGCCAAGCCGCGGGGGGAGGGACGTCTCATTAGCATAGCCCCGCCCCTCTCGGCGCGCCCTGCCCAGAAGCCCGAGCGGAGGCCGGCAGCGCTCCGCCTGGGAGTGGACTGGGCGTGCGGCTCCCGGCGCTGGCCCTCCCGCGTCCGGCCTCCACCGGCCGCCGTCATCCGCCGCCGGGTGTGAATGAAAGGCAGGCGCCGCCGGGGGCTGGCTGCAGGCGACATCACGACGGGGCTTCGCGGGAGGCGCTCGCCCCGCGGAGATGTACGGTAAGGAGCGTCCTGCCTCTCGGCTCGCAAACTTGCGGGACGCGGACCTTTGTCCCCGCGCGGGGGCCCGACGAGGCCGTGGGGCGCGGGCTCGGAGTCCGGCCGGGCTTTTTCTGTTGCTGTGTGCGCGCGTGTCTGTGCTGAGGGGACAAAGATGCTCAGGGCCGGGGACCCTGGGGTCCTCGGAGTCCTCTGGGCCGGCGGTTTGCAGGCGCTGGGGCGGTGGGCGTTGGTCAGTGGTGGGGCGGGGGCTTGGGTGAGCCCGAGCGCTGGGCGCTGGGGAAAGCGGGTCTCCCTTGAGGCTGAGCAGCCGAGCGGTGGTCATGTGTGACAGCGTTTGCAGGATTAACAAAAGCGGGTGGTGCTGCGGAGTTTTCTGCGGAAAGCCGGTCCCAGATTGCAGCGGGGACGCTCGCTGCCCGCCTTATGCCTGGTTGCCGGGATGTGGGAGGCGGCGCCGGCGGTGCAGAGGGTTGGGGAGCCAGCCAGTCCTGGGAGTCTTGGCTCGCTGTCCCTGGATGGATGTGGCTTCTGCCTGTCCCTGCCGCCTGTGGGACCCAGGTTCCCTAACTTCCAGGTTGGCCCCCCACAGTGACAGAGGAGGGAGACGCTGGTGAGGGAGCAGGCAGCTCTGGGTAGCCTCCTTCTGCCTGTCCCCTGCGCTCTCTTGCCTCCTTCAACCCTCCCCTAACTGACGTTCAACAGTTAGACCCTCAGGATGCACAGGTCTGCTTTAACACTGGCGAGAATTCCTCTGGTTTTGGAGGCAGTGTGGGCGAAGGAAAAGGGAGCGCTTGGGGTCCCACATTCCAGCTCTAAAGTGTGGAGCAGCGAGACCCAGAGCACTAGAAATCAACTGCATCACAGAGCATCTGAACTGCTGTGTGTGTGTGTGTGTGTGTGTGTGTGTGTGAGAGAGAGAGAGAGAGAGAGAGAGAGAGAGAGAGAGGGAGATGGGGGTGGGGGGAGAGAGAGGATCCAGATGGACATAAGACCATCAGAACCCAGATTCTGACAGCTCTTCTCCGGCCAGCTAAAGAACTGGACTCGTTTTCACCTCCCATCTCCACTGCCCCGTGGGGGCTCTGGGCGCACCTGAGGGGTGAGTGTTGGGAGAGGAGTGCGTTCCCAATTTAACCTACCACTGAGGCTGCTCTGCTGCCTCATGGCAAACAGACTATATGAGTCACAAACTTTGTTGGAGGCAGAAAAAGCTGAGAGCTTGGTGCATAGGCTCAGCAATCAGTGGGCCTCCCTGTTGACAGAGAGAGAGAACCTTTTCATTGATCTCCATCGCTACCCAGTTGGTAATACGTCTGCACTTTTGAACCAGGTCAAGACGTCAGCAGGTCCCCTCAGCGAGGATTCCTCTTGGGTGGATCTGAGGGGGCAGTAGAGTGGGAGGCGAGGTTGACCTCAGAGCCTCTTCTGCTGGCTGTGGGGACTCTGGGGAAAGGTAACAAGGCTGTTGTTTTATAAGCTAGGAGGCTGTGAGGCTCCCAGGAGAGAGCTGTATTTTCTTAGTCTGTTTTCCCCTCTTCTTTTCTGCAGAGTGAGCAGCCTGAAGCTGCTGCAGGTCACTTGACAAAAGCATGTGACTGCAGGGGCACCTGCAGTGGGGACGGAGTTAGGATAGGGCCCAGCAGACCGACCGGGTAAGGACTAGGAACCTCAGTTCTGCCGGGCCTCTGAGTGGTGGTGCTTAATCTTAGTCAGTTGGGGTCCCTGTCTGCCTCCACGGTGGGAAGCAAGTGAAGGAAGAGCTGGGTGGTACGGAAAAGTGAACTGAGCGTCCAGCGTATCTGGGTGCTATTTTCAGATATGCACAGATTTTTATTCCCCTTTTATGATATGTTTTTATTCCTCCAGGTGCAAACAGAGATGGTACTTACCCCTGAATGAGTCATAGAAAGATTATAGAGGGAATCCTCTGGGCAATTGCCTGCAGCAAAGGAAAGTCACACCAGTGCCCGCTGGGAGATTATTATTGTGTCTCACTCAGAGCCAAGCGTTGTCTTTGGAGGTGTGAGAGGCAGCCCACTTTTCAATGGCAGCGGGGGGGGGGGGGCACTCAGCAGCCTGAATTTTAGTATTTTCTTGACTTCCACGAAAAGAAAGGGTCCATGTGATACTTGTAATAATTCTTTCCCCAGAAGTCAATAGAGTAAGGGATAAAGATGTGGATAGGGAGGTTGGAAAGGCATAGAATCACAGACTTCTTACATTTCATTCTTATTTGTCCATATTTCCCAAGTAAATTGTCCAAGGTAACGTGGTTAGATAGGACAGTGCAGGATGCAAACTGGGGCTTCCCAGATCTGCACACCTTCCCCCGCCCCCACAATGCCTAGGGTTAAAGTCTCATTAGGAAAATGCCACCCTGGATTTTACTAACTGATGAGCAGCGAGCTCCCCCATGTAGAGCCAAAGGTCACCTAAGAGCTTGAGGTAACAGTGACCCCTTGACTACCCACCCTGGTGACTTGACCCATTCTGAATTCACGTAATCTAACTCTGGTCCCCACCTCTCAGCTGCTCAGCGATCCTGGACAGATCTTCCTCTCCCCTCTTCACCCCTCCTCACCCTGCTTCTCCCCCGGCCACTCGGTCTCCCTGTGCCCTCAGTCTCCTCCATCTTTTCTCTCTGTCTTTGGGGGAAATAAAGGCCCCCTCGTCTTTGCTGGAGGACACAGTGCAATCTGGGACAGAAAGAATCCTAGACCTGGGGTCTGCCCATCTCAATCCAGAGCCAGGTCGTGGGCAAATGGGTCGTCTCTTGGAATGGCATCTCAGGAGAAAATGGCGAGACGTACATTCCCCTCCCGGGTGGGTTGTGAGCCTCAAAGCCTGGCACTACTCTGGCAGCGCCTCCGAGGAGGTTCTGTGCTCACCGGACAGATTGCTCCAGAGCCCGGCCCCTTGGGGTGGTCTTGGGCCTTTCCTCTTCTCTCCTCTTGTCTGCCAGCTCTGAGGATGCCTGTCTGTGTCACCTTCCACCCACCTCAAACACACAAGTGCCCTTGACCTTGCCAGCCACTCCAGCCAACAAACAGCCCAGCTGCCTCCTCACCACTCACTCATTTCTAAACCTCAGTCCCTTTCTGGAAATGGCTGTCCAAAAGGACACGGGTGACCTCCCACAGTCTTGTTTACACCTGTGAACACAGATGGACAAGGGACCTGGGAAAATAAAAGCACAGCGTGGGGGGATAGGAAGATTGTGGGCAAATCCTGTGCAAAAGTGGGTTCCCATTTGTTCTTCCCTGTGGTGGAGTTGCGTAGCCAGAAGGGTCCCTGTCTCTCTCTCCTGGGGTGGGGCCTTGCTGGGCCTGCCCAGGAGCATCCCACTCACCCGCTGAGGCAAGGCCGAGGCCTCCCTGTCTGAGCAGCGCCGCCCTCCAGCAGTAGGCCTGCCAGCCAAGTAGAGGATCGGAAAGGATTTCCTCAAAGCCACAGTCTGCACGGCCGGGTCCCACTCAAACAGAGGCTGCCCTGACCCATCCCCCCTCACCTGCAGCTGCTGCCCCATGGCCAACAAGCACATCTCACGCCGTGTGGCTGAGAGTGCTGACTGTAGGGAAAGTGGCACTGGCTACAGCGTTCTGTAAGTGTGCTTCACAGAGCACACGTGTGTGCTGTGACTGGTGTGGACGGTGTGGCGACACTGCAGCTCAGGGCCGACTCTCCGAGGTGCACAGACTCACCTTTGGGGAAAGTTCCACAGGTCCTGCTGCTCCTCCCACAGCCACACACGGACACACACACACACACACACACACACACACAGTCCAACATCCTCGCCTTCCTGGCACTCCCCCCACCGCACCCCCAACTCCTTTACTCCTGGGAGGAGCCCGTTTTCTCTCTCTTGCTGCCCACAGTTCAGTGAATTCAAACAGTTGTCATTTTCTTCTTGCACATTAAAAATAAAAATAAAAAGTTAATATTGCCTTAGAGAAAATCTGGACAGGAAAGTAGGAGGAAAAAAACCATCCAGAATGCTACTAAAACCAACCTTTTATATAGCATTATATAAATTAACACTGGGATCTCGTGTTCGCCTGCATTTGCCCTTTCCTTTCTCTTCCTTCCTTCCTTTCGGGATCCAGTCTGGGTGAACCCAGGCATGATGGCGGAGGGGCGGCAGGGAGCCGGGGACTGGCCTCACGTGACCTTGGGCCTGGCCCTTTCTGAGCCTGCTCCCTGGCTGTGCAAAGACGACAGAGTCCCCCTCCCAAGAGCAGACATTAATCAGGATGGGAGAGCTGTCCCCACTGTCCCCTTCCCTTTCTTCAACTTTCTCTTTCCTGTCTCTTAAAATTTTTTTTAAAAAGGGCAAAAATAAAATAAACAGACTTATGTCAGTGCTTGTAAGACTGTTTCTTGTATCAAACAAGAGGAAAATTTAATTTACAAAGCATCTTTTCTTTTTCCTGGTAGCTATTCAATCCTTCCAGAAAGTCTGGAAAACACAGTAAACTACAAACAAGTATAACTGCTTTTACTGTTCTGGTATCTTTCCTTCCATGAATTTGTTTATGTAGTTGGAAATACCAATTTTATGTAATTTTGCATTCCAGTTTTTTTTACTTAACAGTGGATTATAAGCCTTCCCCCAAGTTAGTAAAAACTTGTTGGCTGCCATTTTTAATGACTACATAACTGCCCACTAGATGATGTATAATTTCCTTATTTTATATTACATTACACATAAAGATTCAATATTATAATCCTGGGAAGAGTACCTGGTACCTAAAGCTTTCTCTAAATTTTGGAATATTTCCCTAGTCTGTAGCCCTCCAGATGGGTTGATCAAGGAATACAAACATATTAAAGATTTGTTATATATTGTCAAACTGCTTTCAGTTTGTATCAGTTCTACCGCCACTGGCAGTTAGAAGCATCCTATCTCCCTGACTCTCAAAAGCATTACATATTGAGATCTTTTCCTAATCTTTGATAATTTGATAGAAAAGTTAGATCATTTTAACTTGTATTCTTTCTGACTAGTGAAGTTAAACAGTTTTTTTTTTAACCATTTGCATTGTAGCGAATTGTCAAGAGAACTTTATTTCTTGAGGAAATAGTTAACTATTTGTCATTTGCTTTATATTTTGTGTTTTGAAGGGAATTATGCATAAACTTATCAAGTATTTGTGGAGTGCGAGCTGCATATGATTCTGCGTAGGGCATCATGGGGGACTCGGGAATGTATAGAAATCCTTTCCACCAAGAGGATTTCTATTTCAGACAGGTTGTGAAATATGCAAAAAATTTAATGATATAAAGACAGGTTCAGTACAATTGCACAGTTGTGCAAGGTGGGCTGGAGTAACTCATCAAATGAGGGGGAGCAGCAATGTCTTGACGTGGACGAGACCACTCCGAGGTGGACGTATTGGGAGGGCTTTGGGGGAGAGTGGGCATCTGTCAGTGCAGGGTTCTGAGCTGGGTGGGAAGGGAGGGAGGGCGGGCCAGGTGGGGGCACCGGTGTAAGTGCACGCAGGCGGGGGAAGAGAGGACCAGCCCAGGGACAGGTAGGGGAGTGAGCGTGCTGGGTTTGGGTGGAGTTTAGGTGGAGATTATGTGACGGAGAAGGAGATATGTCAGGGATAAGGAGTTTCCACTTATCCCTGTGAGCAGTAGGAGCCACTGCAGGTTTTAGACTGTCAAAGGGCTGATTTGGTCGATTGATGTTTCAGGGAAATGAAGCTGAGGCACTGCACAGACGGGGGTGGGGTGGGGTGGGGTGGGGGTGCTGTGGAAGTGAAGAAAAGGGAGAGAGACCAGCCCTATAGGTGGGGCCCCCGGGAGTAAGAAACCTCTGGACCAGTTCCAGTTGTGCATATGCAGAGGAAGATGTTTGCTCCTTTAAAAAAAAAAAAAAAAAAAGCAGTAGGACTGGGCGGGTGGGAGAGATGGGGATGTGGGATAAGGTGACTTGAAACTCGAAAAAAAGAACCATTCCAATGACACATTCAATGTGGGTTATATAAGCAGGTATAGAAAATGGTGCATTTAGAAATAAGTGCTAGATTACCCAGAGCAGTAAATTTATTATAATCTCACTTGTTCTAAAGAGGATTTGCAGCATATATTTTACGTACACACCTGTGCTAGAATAAATAAAGGGGTCAAATCAAGGAAAATCTATGAGTAAAACAGGAAAAAAACACAAAAATAAGGTTATTTCAGGAAAAAGTGCCTACCAGCAGGCCTTATTGAAAATTCAGTTTTGAGCTTCCCACAGGCCCCCAAAGAGGGAGAAAGTCATTTGCAAGTCTCATAGCATCTATAAAAAAATTTTTTTAAATGCGGTTACCGAGGACAAATACAGCTTTTTGAGATGCTAAGAGCTGACAGAAATTCTTCCCTGAGTTCCTCATAAAAGAGGAGTATTTTATAAATGTTGGTCTAAATTAGGTTTTTCTTTTAAAAATACAGTTCCCTCAATCTGCTCTGTTCCAGTTTGTGGAGTATGAAGATGGCTCCAAACTCGTCTGTGGGTTCCCATTCCTCACTGTGAAACTGCCACCGGCTCTGCTCTGGGCTTCCTGCCTGGTTCGCCGAGAGCCAGTACGCCCAGGCTCCGGTCCCTCTGCAGCTGTGGCTGTCATTTGTCCTTCCTCGGTGACTGTGTCTTCTGAGAGTTTGCTGGGGGAGCTGCCCCTCCCTTCATGACCGAGGAGGGCCGGCTAGTGACTCTCATTCACGCATCTTATCTGAGCTCTCTGCACACTCACATTTCTCCTGTCCTGGTTCCCACTCACCTCCAGCCCCGTGAAAGTGAAAGCAGGAAGCTGGTCTCTCTTGTTCCCTGAGACACAGCTTCAGGGCCCCGGACACTGCCTGGGACAGAGGAGGTGGGCAGACACCTTGATGGAGAGAGGAATGCGGAGTTAGAGGTCATCTAACCATTCACCTCTCTGTGGCTTCTGACCCTCTACGTACTTTGGCTTTCCCTGTGTCATGAAGAACAACGCAATGACTGCTATCTTCGCTTCTGTGCATGTGGCACAGCTATGAGATAAGCAGTGTTCTAAGCACTTTTTACATGTTACCTGAGTTAACCTTCCCCAAATTCTATGAGTTAGGGATAATTATTCTCATTATGGAAATGAGAAAACGGAGACACTGGGAGGCTGAGTTGCCTGCCCACGGCTGCACAGTTTTGTGACAGGGCTAGAACCTGAACCTGAGCATCCTCGCTCCAGAGTGCGGACTCGCCTGCCCTCTCACACACCCACTGTCTCTAGAATATTCTAAATGTCCCTGAGAATACAGGTCTTTCCTTTGCTGAGCCCACTGTGTCCCACAGCCTGGCATGTTCATTTGGGAAGAGCAGGAGAGCATAGAAGGTGTGGCTGACCTGAGGGGGAAGCAGGTCAGGCAATGGGGAGCCTGGGGGCTATCACTTCTGGTTGGAGCCCTTGCCTCCTGGGACCCTTCCCTCCTCTTTTATCATTGTTTTCACTTTGTCAGAGAGAGAAAGGACTCCGGGAAGAGCCCTGGGGACCTAAAGGAGGATGGATTAATAACAGAGGAGCCAGGACAGCAGGTAGGTGAGGGTGGAGGACAGCGTGCAGGAGCCAAGGACGGCATCAAGGACAAGGAAGCACGAGCATACATCTCAGAGAGCGAGGGGGAGGCGGGCAGGCAGGCAGACGCGCTGTCACACCACAGTCACACGCGTACACGCGTGCCTAGGTGGCGGTGTTCCTAAGGGTGTGCTCCCTGGTCAGCGCTGGGCCCGGAGGAGGGCAGAGACTGGGGATGGTCTGTGGCGGGAGGAGCTCTGCTTCTCTGCTAGTTTGGCTGTGAGTTCAAACCTCTTCCCTACCTCTTCAGGTCCAGCCCATGTGGCCACGGCGAACCGATCGCTGCCTCTAGGAGGTGAGGTTAGGACCGGGCTGTGTCTATGAGAGAGGGGGACAGTGGTCGAACCCCAGACGACCACTTTCTAGCCACAGGCCCCTAGAAAATTAGTCCGTCTCTCTCTGAGCCCATTCTCTTCCCGGTAAAGTGGAGACAATTAGTCTGCCTTGTGTAGTGAGCAGTCAAACAAGACAATGTCTTTATATATGTATTTATATTGCAGAACTCTGTACCTAGGAAAGGTGACACCATCACCATCCAAGCAATTTTTATGGGTGCTTCTGGAGCATGGCCACCATGCCCTCTCCAGAAATAGTGACAATTCCTGCATACAGGGACGAGTATGTCGTATTCAGACTGTGTTTGTGAAAATCCTTGGACACAGGGTCTGGTGACAAGGATGAAAGCAGAGAGCTGCCGCCGTGCTGGGGAGCTGGGCGCCTGCCTCTGTGGAGTCAGCCCGCTGGATCAGGTCCCCGAGAGGGGACACCTGCAACGCTGGCGGTGCGCAGCGCTCTCTTGTCTCCTAGAGGACCGTCTGCAGATTGGCGGTCCACGACGGAGTCCCTCCCTCCCTGCTGCACCAGGAAGAGGAAGAAATCCCTTAGATGCAAAGAGGACAGACATGATGTCTTCCGCTAAACCCTTACACCAGCCTAAATCCTTATGCATTACTGAATTCCAGCAATGTTGATTCCGTGTCATTCAATCCATTCCTCAAGTCAGAACAGCCCTTCGGAGGTCGATGTTGTCATTTCAGTGGTGGAGCCGAGGACACAGTGACAGAAGTCCAGTGATTTGCCCAGGGTCACACAGCAGGTTGGAGTCCCTTCTCCCCATCGCCTCCTAAGTGTACGTTCACAGAGTGCCCTGTGAGATTAGAGCACTGCTTTTGTCTCTGACGACAGTTCCATGTGCCTTATGCCAAACAGCAGACTTCACTACAAGAGAATAGTTCCAAACTGAATATTTTCGTAGATTCGACATACTCTAATTTGCTGTGATTCATGTGCACCCAGGTTTTTGGCCCAAATTTTTTGGGAAAAAAACCTTTTGTTTTAATTTTTTAATTCAATTATTTATTTATGTATATTTAGATACTTGTGCTTTGTATTATAAGGGAATTTTAGCATTTATTTTTTAACATATTATGGTACAAGAAATTTTATGGAACAGATAATTACAGAACAGAAGGACGGATACAAGGTATTTCAGGCACGACCCATGCATAGTGCGCATCCTTATTTTTCCCTCAAAAATTTGAGTAAAAAAGTACACATTGTATACAGCACAATACGGGTGGTTTAGCTGTAGCTTCTCATCCAGGAATATGGGTGTCAGTCCTTAAAATGGACTGTTGAGCCCAGTGCCCTCATGCACATCTGTGGTCCAATGATAGGATTTCTGGGTTCAAAGGCTAACTTGCTCATTATACCCCAGAAGGACCCAGAGAGATCCAAGCATCCAGAAATCAATAGTCTTAGATTCTTAGCTTGGCAGGGCCCCGAGCTTCGCCATAACTCTTCAGAGATACTCCTCTCCATGTCCCAACTTTCTCTTTAGGTGGATAGCACTCGAAACAACATTTATAAATCGTGTGAAGAAGTATCCCTAAATTACAAGAACGAGATCACTTAGAAAGGCGCTACTTGCGGTAGAACCAAGCATTTCCAGCCCTCTCTCGCTTCTCACTTCTCGTGCTGGAAGGAAGCTCCTGCAGCAGAAGGATGCAGGCTGAGCACGGGGACACCCCAGAGCTCCGCAGCCTCCCACCAAGCATCTTTCACCTCCCCACTGTATCTAATACTTTGATGTTATTTTTATCGTTTATTTGTCACACCGGCTGTCATTTATTTCCTTGTGTGCTAGATCTGCGAACCTCTTGAGGACACAACCTCTATCTTAATCATCTTTGTTTTTCTAGCATCTAGTGGAGACCTCGGGTATGTAGTGAGAGCTCAGATGTTTGCATTAAACTATCGAATAGTTTTAAGTGTCAGTCATACATCTATACACCCAAACCTAGCAGCCCTGTTCCCAGGGCACCGATGGTGGTGGGCTGAGGTTTCAGAAAGAAGCCTGTAGTGACAATTGCAATATTTCATCATCTCGGGGTGCCTTCCCACGTTGATTATAATTCTGCACAGAATAAAGAATATGCCAAGAATATGCCAGAATATAACCACTTGACTTTTCCTCTGGGCTTTGATGGTGTGAGTGGTAAGAAACAGCTGCTTGGCATGCCCACGGAGACCGCTGAGGCAGGTAGAGAATTATTCTCACGAATTTCCTCCTGGGTTGGTGGAGCTCGGAATGAACACTGTAATCTTTTTCTTTAGAAAACAAAGGTCACTTGAGTGCTATAGTTATAGGCAAATCTTTATTTTGGTTTCCATTCATATCGTTTGTCGTGTACATTATTCTTTTACCAAACAAGAAAGATGAAAAGCCCCCTTGAGGCAAACGCAGTGAAATACCTGGTTCTCGTTGCGAGGAGGCACCTGGCCGGCATGTGCCTGGATCCACCACCATTCAGCCGGGCGTGCCTTCAGGCTGGGGGCTGGGTGGAGTGCGGGGGCACCAGGCAGAGACGCAGGGATGTGGGCCTTGGTTGAGGGTTATATACAGATGGAATAAAAGAATAGAAAAACCATTAGAGTCTTTCAAGCTTCCATCAAGCGCCTCAAAGTGCCTGGTTCTACTAGCAGCCCTGGGACCCGTGGCTGGTGAAATCAGTGAGCACACTGGAATGTCTCGAGAAGTTTCGCCCCAAGGAGAAGAGGACGGACGGAACTGCTAGGAATGCGCTCTTCTCCCCCAGACAAGCTGTCGGGGAAGAACAGGGCCGAGTGTTCTGCAGAGGAGTGGGCGGGGCTGGACGTGGTACCAGGCTGTTCTTCTGCGGTTTCAGGGACCTCCGTTCCCGCACCGGGAGGGAGGGCTGGCCGTCAGGCCTGACTCAGGCTCTGTTGCTGCGTCAACTTGGGCAAGATTCTCCATCTCCCTCGGCTTTCGCTTCAACCCCCATGTTGGGAGAGCTGGACGGACGGCCTGTTAAGGGTTTAGAGTGACTGGTCTGTCCTGTGGGGGAGAAAGCAGGGCCGAGGCTATACCCGTAGCAGGGATTTTCAAAAAATCTGGATGGTATTGCAGGCACTGTGATCTCGGGTTCTTTGTGTAACCTGGCTACGCATCCATTTCCGCATCGGTAGGATGGGGATGTGACCGCTTTGCCAATTCAAACCATGTGGAGCCGGGGGTACTGTTCAGTGGGATGATGGACGCGGACAGGCTCACCAAGCCAGGCGTGGATGAGAGGTGTGTGCTGGGTGCTATGACTTGTGCTTTACGTACATCCTTATTTCACAAAAATCTGGTGTAGTAGGTATTTCTAGTCCCTCACCCATTTCCAGGTAATGATAATAAAGTCCAAAGCAGTTAAATGCCTTGTCCGAGGTCACCTGGCTCACTAAGTGGTGTAGCCAAACAAATAGCCAGTCCTGTTTATTCTCTTTTATTCCACTTGGACTCTTACTTAAAACACCCTTATTAACTGGACTGCATCAAAATCTAAAACTTCCTCGCACCAAAGGATACTATAAACAGTGAAAGGGCAACCCACACACTGGGAGAAAAATATTTGCAACTGTGTATCTGATAAAGGATTGCTATCTAAAATATGTAAAGAATGCCTACAATTGAGCAATGACCAAAAAAAAACTTGATTTAAAAGTGGGTGAAGGACTTGAATAGGCATTTCTTTAAAGAAGATACACCAACAGCCAATAAGGGCATGAAAAGATGCTCGACATCACTTGGTATTAGGGAAATACAAATCACAACCACAATGCTGTATCACTTCAGACGCATTAGGATGCTTATTATAAAAAAAAATCAGAAAATAACCAGTGTTTCTGAGATGTGGAGAAATTGGAACTCGTGTGTAGTGCTCGGAATGTGAAACAGTGCAGCCATGGTGGAAAACAGTGGGGCCGTTACTAAAACTATTAAAAACAGTTACAGAGGATCCAGTAATTCTGCTGCTGGGTATGTACCAGAAGAAGCAGGGCCTCAGAAAGATGTAGGTGCACCCACGGTCGCAGCAGCACCATTCAAAATGGCCAAAAGTGGGTGCAGCCCAAGTGCCTACCAACAGTGAAATGGATAAACAAAAGGTAGTGTGCTCATACACTTGAATATTATTCAGCCTTAAACATGGACGGGCCCTGAGGACATGTTGCCAAGTGAAATAAACCAATCACAATGGGACAAAGACTGTAGGATTCTGCTTACATGAGATACCCAGTTAGTCAAATTTGTAGAGACAGAAAGTAGCACAGAGGTTCCCAGGGGTTGGGGGTGGGGGATGGGCATGGATGTTTGGTGGGGGCAGGGGGTCAGCTTGCAAGATGGGAAAGCATTTCGGAGACGGACAGTGGCCATTACTGCACAACCATGTGCATGTACCTGATGTTGCTGAGTGGTACTCTTAAAATGGTTAAAGTGGTTAATGTCATGTTACGTATGTTTGACCACAATTTTCAAAGCTTCCACCCACCTACACACACAACACACACCCGCCCTGGTCAGAGCTGCTCACACCCTCCATCGATGGCATGAATCAGGCTGGGTGGGTGACAGCCCTCGTCCTCTTGCCGCTCAGGAGCGCCTATACAAGGAGACCCAGAGACTGACATCATTACAGGCTTTGGATCTCCGGAAAACGCCACAGCCGACTCAAGTTAAGCATGCCACTCAAATGCCATTTTGGGGAAAGAGAGAAAATTCCTAACAGTAAGGTCGAGGGCATGTCTGTTGCATTCTGTGACAGTGGCTGGAGGGATGACGATCAGACTTGAAGGCTGTGGCACGGATGGTCTGAGTGAGTGGCGTTGGCGGGGGGGCGGGGGGGGAGCGGTGCATCTCAAGGAGCTGCCCGTTCCCCTCCTGAGCAGTGAGACAGA
The DNA here is from genome assembly GCF_004126475.2 of Phyllostomus discolor. Taxonomy (NCBI): domain Eukaryota; kingdom Metazoa; phylum Chordata; class Mammalia; order Chiroptera; family Phyllostomidae; genus Phyllostomus; species Phyllostomus discolor. The sequence continues at coordinate 12,989,015 of NC_040908.2, forward strand.
GGTGCCAGGAGGGGTCCGTGTGGCTGCCAGTGCATGGGGGCAGGCAGAAAGGAACCTGTGAATTCGGGTGTCGGCCCCAGCTGAACCGCCAGGGTGGGTGCCTTCCACCGCAGGTCGATTTTGGATTGAGCTCCCCCGCCCAGAGTAACTCCACTTGGCCTGCCCCGAGGAGAGCAGCCACATGCTTTATTTATTCACAAAAAAGCTAATAATGCCGCTGCAGGGAGCCAGCCCATAATCAATGCCTGTCTGCCAGCCCTGAAAGGAACCCTCTAGAACATGGCCAGTGGTTATTTCAGGATGATAGGATCACAGGTGACGTTCACATTTTCTTTCAAAAGGTACTTGCAATTTTTTTTTTTGCATTTTCGTATAGCGAGCATGTATTATAATGGCAGAACATCAAGAAATAGAATTAAAAGTGGCGTTCCCCATCAAAGACCTGTGGATAGTTATCTGGACTCTTCTAATTATGTTTTAGAAATGCTTCTGCAGGAAGACATGCAAAAACAAATCTGTACGGCCAGGCATTAGAAATTACAGAATGGCTGGATGAGGGGCTTGCCTGGAGAGGGGAGCTTCCCGAGGGGGTCACGCTGTCCTGTCTCGTCTGGGTGGTGTCATACCGAATAGAAACGGTTGTCAAAACTCAAGGCTGTGAACACTTAGGACCCGTGCATTTACCGCATGTTAATTACTCTGCAGTAAAACAGTAGGAGCCCCAGGAAAAGAAGAAAACAGGCCTGCAAACAATCGCGGTCTGTTTGGCACTGCTGGCAGGCGGAGTGCTAGCAGACAGCCCAGGAGCTGCGCCAGCCGGCACCAGGGCCCTTGCCCAGGACGGTCTCGGGTCCCCCAGGAACAGGGACCCCTCTGAGTGCCTGGGCAGGGCACAGGCTGCTGGACACCGTGTGTGCTGAGCAGAGAGTGGAGGAAGCTGACCCCGGGAAGTCCAGCGTGCTGCTGGCATCTGGGAGGCTGGTGGTGCCGGCAGGGCAGCAGGCAGAGGGCCCACGCAGAGGGCCATCTGGTGCGAGGCCTGTAAGGTGCTGCTGACTCTGATGGGACCTTAAATGATGGACACAGCCCGGCTTTTGCAGGCCTGTCACACGGTCTCAGCGCCAACAGAGGCAGGGCCGATGGTGGAGCAGGGCTGGGCGAGTGTGCAGGATTGATTTTCTCCTTTCCTCCCGGGGCTTCTGTGACCTTGCAGCCGCAAGTGAGGTTGTTCTCCTGAGAGTGCACAGCCTTTACTGACTTTATTTGTCACCTGCTTCATACTAATGTGCCAGCTGTGACATTTCTGCACAAGGACCTATATCTCCCTGGCTACAAAAGGACTTTCTTTTCCTAGTGGCACATTGAAGTGGATAAACCTCAGTGTCTCCTTTGTAGCCCGGGGTTCAGTGTGAAGACCCCGGGTTCTGACAGACGTGAGTTTGAATCCCAGCTCTCCCACAGAACGGTTTTGTGACTTTAGATAAGTTACTTAACTGGGCTCAGCCTCATCTTCCTCATCTGCAACACGGAACAGTAAACCCCACTTCTACATGGGTGGAAGGGTTAAATAAAATAATGCATCCCTGCCTCCTAATGTTCCTGATGCATAATGAGAGCTTGGTGTTAGCTGGTGCGGGTATCAATGGGAGAGGCCAACATGCACATTTTACTCTCAATGGACCCTTTTAAATGGCGACGTAGCAGTAACAGGGCCCCAAGGATCTGCTTCAGAGGAAGCCTCCTCCAGTCCTTCTTCAGAGCTTTCTAAGGAGCTGTCCCTTCCAGCTAGGTTTCTGCTTTTGGAGACCCACTCCGCTTGGCTGCTTTCTCGCTGCTTGCTCGCTCCATCTGCTTCTTGCTCCTCGCAGCGGGCAGAGTCTGCTGGAAGGACTTCCTTCCTCACTCGGGTACATCCAGGACGCCCATGCGCAGTAGAACTGCTTCATGAAAAATGGGTCTTAGCCAGGCCTGGCCTGCCTGCCGCTTACTTGGCATTTTTCGTTTGGCTCAACCAAGCACTCATTTTGCATTTTCGCTGAATTCTGGTTGCTTCCTCATGATTCTGGTTTGAGTTGCAAAAGTGTTGCTTCTGAAATTTCCCTCTGGCTCCACGACCACCCTGGGCCGGGCTTCGTGCGTTCTCGGCCGTGGGCACGGGGCCCGTGCTGTGCTCCGGCACCGCCACTCGTGCTGGGACAGACTCGCCGATTCCAGATTTGGACTTTTGAGTGATTGATCTTGGATCCTTCGTCTTGACAGCTCTGTGGTTTTAGCTGTCTGTTCGTCTGTGTATTTAAAGCTCTCGCACTTGCTCCAAATCAGTTTGGCTCCGTCACAATGAAGCTTCTTCTGGTTTCTATATTTGACACTGTGTGTTCATTTGGAAACCTGGAGGTGAGTAACCCTGCTTTTTATAGGCTGCCTGGTGGCCACAACAGGAAGCTGGACGAGTTGTGGGAGTGGAGAAAGCACAAGTGTGCTGTAAATCCTGAGGCCTGATTTCTGGTTTTGAGCTTACACCATGGCTCCAGTGAAATTTCTAATCCTGCACGGTTTGCACATGACAGATTCCACTCTCTGTGCTGCCAGCTCTTCGCAGGCAGGCAGGTTTTATTGGAAGGCTTCGTATCCCCATCGTTCACATGCACTTAACATAAAAATTGGTGCCTTGGTGCACTGAGTGGTGGGGATTCCCAATGGAGTGGGAATTTTGGACGAGTGAATTCCCACCCCGAGCTCAGAACACCCCCCAGAGAGATACACACATAAGCATTCAGTTCCCTTCTTACTCTCATTTATCGCGATTCCCCTGGGCTTAAAAGGCCAGCAAAGCGCTTCCTTCCATATATGTAACCCATACACTACTTAAGCTGATAAACAGTGTTTATGAAATAAAACGCCAACAGTGCTCTGTTCGTGCTAAGTCTATCATCGAAGCTACAGAAGCTATCTAGGGTCCGAAGGCCACACAGGAAGCCAAAGATGTCAGGGCCACCTTGGGAGTTCACGCCAGCCCAGGGCCTGCACCTTCCAGGGCAAGGTGTCCACCGAGATCGATGCAGAGACAGGCCAAGGGTGACCTTTCTGGTTAAATAAGTGACTCATGTAACATTTTACGCTGCTGCCAAGCCAGCAGTCACTGGAGGTGAGACAACACCTCTCCTCCTCCCTCAATCGTTGCTCCCCACTCCGCACACACAGTTTGAGGTTCCTGTGTCACCTCTCTACTGAAGACCTGTCCAGAGGGTCACCAGTGGGCGCCCAATGGCCCCGCCCTTTGCCTACACCTTCTTCTCGCTTCCCTTTTTTATCTTCTCCTGACCCTCCTCACTGCCTGAAACTCACCTCCCCGCAAACCGCCGGGACACGTGCCGGTTCTGCGGGCTTCTTCTGCCCCTGCTGGGCAGGTGCTGTGAGGTCCTACCATCCCCTTGCCTTAAGTGTCTCCCCTAGAAAGTCCCCCCACTCACCCTCCAGCAGTCAGCTCTCCGTGGTGACTTTCACGTGTGAAGGGAGGGGGGGAGGGGCTACGATTAGCCTGTGTTCCCTGACCGATTATCTCTGCCTCACATCTACGGGGAGCATCTCAGCCGAAGTGGCACCTCCACCCTCGGAAGTCCCGGCACGCTGGCTCAGGTGGCATTTGCACTTCCTATTGTTATGGCCGCTTGAGCACACACCCAAGGGGACAGGGACTGTGCGTTCTCCTGTTTTTCATCTTCTGATGTACTCGATGCATTTGTGTGGCACGCACGTGTGTGTGTGAATACATCAAATGATTCCCGGCTCTTGAATTAGCTCCGGTGAGACCCAAGCTGAGCAAGTATAGAAAACTCTGTGTGTGTGTGTGTGTGTGTGTGTGTGTGTTAAACTCTTGGGGTCCAAATCTTTGAACAGTGAATTATCCTCATCAGGTTTTGTGAGGCGTTTTATCCTGAAGAGAAAATGGCAGCAACATTCAAAATTGTATTTCTTTTCCATTAAACGAGTAATACCGAAAACATTTTTGTTGGGGAAGAAAACGAAAATAAAAACTGAAGCTCTAAGCCAGAGCTGTCCCAGAGAACTTTCTACACTGATGCGAATGTCCTAGGTCTGCGTGTCCAACAGGGTGGCTGTTAGCCAGCCACGTGTGGCTGCTGAACTCATAAAATGTGGCTAGTGTGTCCGAGGAAGCAGATTTTAAATTTTATTGAATTAAATAACCAGGGGTGACTAGTGGCTAGCCTGTCCCCCCACCCCTAGGCTCCCAGCTCCAGCCCCCACACTGGACGTGACCCCCCATAACCCTGCACCGTGTGTCTTTACGGGTCTTTGTGCATTTGCAGCCTATTTTATGCACATATTTACACGCACACCAAGTTCATTTGGCCCATGAGTGTTTTGCACAAACAGTGCCACACTACACCTGTTCTGCAGCCTCCTGTTTAACTGATGGCGTGTTTGGAGAGCTATCCGGGGCGGCGCTTGTAGCCCTGCTTTATGTATCCGAGCTGCTGCACAGTGTGCACTGCAAGAGGCTCCCTGGTTTATTTACACAGTCCCCTATCAGTGAGCACTTGGGTTGCTTCCAAACAAAGGCACCCACCCATCCTTGCCTGCTTCGCTGTGCATGTGAGCAATGGCAGATACTGTGAATGGGATTTCTGAATCCAGGGGAGGAAAGGGACCCGTATTTCTCCACCACCCCTGCCCCGCCCCCGCACTGACGTGGTTCTCCCGGGTCTGGTTCTCCCCCCGGTTCCCCGGGGGGGTTGGGACTGATGAACTGCCCCAGCCCCTATGCCTGAGGTGGTCCTGGGGAGCCGTCATTATCATTTTGTTGGAAACAGGCAGCCATGCTCTCCCCTGACCTTTGTTTTCACTCCCGGAGCGAACGGAGAAGCTGAAACCTAGATTTTAATCACACGGGCTGTGATGAGCTCTGAAAATGCTGAGGCATTAATAACAATTGAAGATGACAGACACAGGCGGCCTTCCTCCGCAGGCTGAGCCCCATGCAGACCTGAGGGAAACCTGGAATGTTCTGTGCCTCATGTTTCATTTAGATTTCTCAAACCACGTTCGTGCGACCCGTCCTGGGGCACAAATACAAGACACCTGGGTTTAAAGGCCTGCGTATTTGCAGGCCTTTGCTGCTGGGTGCTGCACAAGTAGGAGGGAGATCCGCGGTGCGATCTGGTGGGAGCCACTCTCTGAACGCCGCGAAGGAGGCCCAGGCCTCGGGAGCGGCCAGCAGTCGCTGCGAATTAAAGCGAGAAGAGAAGCCAGGGCGGGCTTCCGGCGTCCACAGCCCATCCCATCCCGTGCCCCCCCCCCCCCGCCACTCCACAGTTTCAAAGCATGTCGAAATACAAATTATTAAAGATTCCATGCCAAGTTTTTTCTTCCCAGTGGTGACTTTAAAATTCAATCTCGGAGGAGCTAGGGATGACGGCGCCGGGATCAAAAACGGAGGAGAGGGAAGTGGGCAGAGCAGGAAACAGTGTCCTCGCCACTAGAAGTGCCCCCCGTGGGCTGGAGTGGGAGCGGAGCTGTAGCAAGGGGAAGTGGGAGTGGGAGCAGGTGAGGGGAACAGAGGCTCAGAGGGAACAAATGCTGCTGCTCAGGCTTCCAGGCAAGCGAAACTGGGGGAGGGGGGCAGGCGGGGGGGATGGGAACTGTCTGTACAGCATCCGCAGAAATGAACACGAAGGAGAAAACTCGCTGTGGTTTGGTTCTCCAGCGGGTCCGGCCGTTCCCTTTCCCCACGATCCCCGCGCTTGCCGGAACGTCGTTTCCGCCGCTTGGGGGCGCACTGCAGACGGAGTCCAGTGCAGACCTTTCTCAGGAAACGCACCCCCCCCGCCCCCCCCCCGGGGGAATTTTTCCATGATGTCACCTACTCTTCAAAATCACGCCAGTGCGGGTTGCACTTAATTTATTCAGATGCCTTTGAGCCAGCTGGCGAAGTTTCACTCCACGCTCCTTTGTTTACAGACACCTCGGTGGGCGTGTATCCCGGGCTGGTGATGAATGGACGTGTGAGAACCAGGCTGATGCGGGAAGGCTCCCGCCACTGTCTTCCCCCCACATTTTCCATCGGCGTGTGCACTGATCTCACGGGGCAGGTTTCAGACCCTGGCCCCAGTTCACCTTCTTTCTCGTGGCCGGTCGCAGATGACCCGTGTCACTGATGCTGTCATCCCGTGGGCAGGGACGGGGGTTACTAATCCAGTTTCCAGGACCAGTGCAGCCAGTGACGTGCCAGTGGGGTGGGGATGAGGCCTCTATTTGTGTTGCTGAGTCTAAGCTTCGGACCTCCCCCCCCCCCCCACTCTCTCTGCCATCACAGTTGCAGGTTGTCCTTGCTCGGGCGTGGCCCACTGGCCCTTCCTGTCTCTCCCTGTTGCCACCGCCCTGCCCGGGGCCCTTGGTTTGCTCTGCCTCGGTTCTTGCTCCTCTTCTCCGTGGACTTCCTACTTCCGTTCTCTCTCAACCCCCGTTCACCGGGCCAGATCACTCCTGGTTGGTCTTCTCACAACACTCTTCTCAACTTCTCACAGCTCCTTGTCCACAAACCCTCAAGGTACTCCCCGTCACCTGGAAGAGAAAGACTGAGTCCTTACCTGGGTGGTCAGAGCTTCCATGGCCTTAACCCTCGATGACGCTGCTCGGGCATCCTCTCTACTTCCTGTCCCGGAAGAGGCAATTCACACTCTTGAGTCTTAAAAATATTCCTGCTGTCTGACTCAGTTTCTGGAAATCGATCTGAGGAATATCGATCTGGATATTTCTGAGGAAATAACTCAGAAAGTGAAAAACGCCGTGATGCACACACTCTCATTCCAACATTAGTTTTAATAGCATGAAAGTGTAAATAAGATAAGTGTCCAATAATAGAAAAAAGCATCTCTAAATTAGCACAGATCTTCTTCCTGGAATTTTAAGCCATGGTAAAATGATAATTACGAGGATAATTCAGCAACAGAAAAAATGCTTATGAAAATAGGGCAAAGAAGGGCCCAGAGAGCTCACCTTTATGGAGCACCTACTGTATGTGCCAGCTCATGCTAGGTGCTTTGCTCGTCTCCCACAGGTGAGGAAACCAACACAGGGATTGGATGACCTGGCTGAGGTCACAGAGCACACGGTCCCAGTTTGACTTAATTCCAAAGCAAAGCTGCACCTACGTGATGATACAGTTCCTCTGCGGAGTGTGCGCCTGCTCAGCCCACATCCTTTGAGCATCTGCCTTAACCAGCCCTCCTCAGCAACACGCTCTCTCCTTCAGGCCAGTGGACCACGTGAAACTTCCTGAGAGAAACGCCAGTCTATCCAGGCCCGCTTCCGTTTTATTTATTGATTGTGCTGTTTCTCTCCACCTAGACTGTTAAGCCCCCAAAAGCCAGACTTGAGTCTCGTTAATGCTTTGGGTCCCCAGGCAGCCCTCGGCACACTGGGTGCCGTGATGGGAGCTCAGTGTACGGGGATGGGCAAGAGTAGGTCTACAGTTGTGAGGATGCAAAGCAGCGAGTTTACTTTTGTGTTATCATTTATTTATTTTAAAGATTTTATTTATTTATTTTTAGAGAGAGGGAAAAGGAGGGAGAAAGAGAGGGAGAGAGACATTGATCCGTTGTGTCCTGCATGCCCCCAGCTGAAGACAAGGCACGAAACCCAGGCATGTGCCCTGACTGGGGATTGAACCGGCAAACTTTTGGTTTGCAGTCCAGCACTCAATCCACTGAGCCACACAGCCAGGGCTTGTTATTATTTATCAATTGTGTTCTTTCCTGTAGGAACAACTGTAAATCTACTTGTGCCCTACCCCGTATGTGTTGTCAAACCTTATTCCTCCCTCCAGCGGCCACCAGCCTCCTGTGGGGTGGGCTGGTCACTCCAAGGGGCCGTGGGAGAGGCTCTGGCCCGAGGCTGGCCCTCCTGTCCATCCCTGTGAGCCCGCCTGTTACCACTTCCACTCAGAGGAAGTGTCTTTGCCTTTGTTACATGCCAACTTTGAAAAAACCTCTTATTTTGAAATATTGTTTCACTGGGAACTACAAAGAAAGGTACAGGGAGAGCCTGTGTGCCCTTCACCCCGCCTCCCCAATGTTAGCGTCTGCATGACTGCAGCTTAGTATCCAAGCCGAGAAACGGACGTGGGTGCAATCCACAGAGCTGGTTCAGCTTCCATCACCCGTTACACATAACCTGAAACAAAATCATCCATCTTACAAAGCATCTTTTCCTACTTGAGCACATTTTCTTCATACCCCTGCCGGAATACTTAGTCCACTTCAACTCTTCCCACGCTCTCGCTCCGAAGTCAGAGGGCCTCTCTTGCTCCATTCCTGACTCTGCTCTTCGCTCCCTGCGTGATCTTGGGCAAATTCACCAACCTCTCTGAGCTTTGGTGTTCTCGTCTGAAAATACTCACCTCGTGGGATATTTTCAAAGTGCCAAGTGCTTAAATTAGGCACATAATCTAACAGGCACTCTGAGAGTGTCAGCACTCTCTTTCCACCCTCCTGGTACGCGGCGAGCCCCTTCTCCTCACAATTCAATACGAGCCTTCCCTTTTAAATAATGCTCAAAATGAGTCTCCTCTGACACTCTCCCAGCCCGTCCCTAGCTGCCTCAGCGATGCCGCTCTCTGTGTGTGCGACATTTAATTAGCGTGATGCCGGTGACAGGTGCCACGTGCCTGTTGAATACGTTTTCATTTCTATTTTTACCTGTCAACCACGTAAGGTCTCTGAAGGCAGACACCGCGGTGCTTTCATGTCTGCACGTCGTTGACACATTAGATCAGAGCCTGGGTTCGGTGCCATCCGCAAAACAAGGATAATGGTATCGACCTCACAGGCTTTTCGTGAAGATTAGATGGACGAAGCCGGTGAAGCCGTTAGCACAGTTAGCGCGGGGCCCGGACGAGCTGGAGGCACGCCGCTGCTGTCTGCTGCCACCGCTCACCACAACACCCTCTGGGGCTTGTTTCTGCCCGGAGCTTCGTCCAGGGGGATCCGAGAGGCGATGCCTGGCGACCTCTGATTTCTTAACAGCTGCTTGTGCTTCACACTCCAAGTGTAAAATAAACCCAAAAGACTTGAAGGGCCATTCTTGCTCTGAAATTCCATGTTATTCTATCCTGCCTTCCCTTGCCTACGTTGGGAAAGGGATTTTTAGAATAATCATCAACATCAACGATGATAATAGCTACTCGTTTTTGAGTGCTTATTATATGCCAGGAGCCGTTCTAAAAACTCTCTTGTGTTAACTCATCTCCACCGCAACCCTATGAGGTAGGTTCTGGCATTTCCATTTTGCAGATGAGTCGCCCGAGGCACGGAGGCTTGAGTACCATGCCTGGCTTTGTACAGCTTGGGAGAGCTGGCACTGGGGTGAGAAGCCAGCCTGCCCGGCTCCTGAAAAGAGCTGGGGATGAATTTTTTCCTGGCCTTTGTGGTTCTACAGACAAGGAATGGGAAAACATTCTGTTTATTTTTTACCAAAGCCCAGGGAAGCTTACTGTTAGGAAAGACTTGAAGCCCTGACCTTCAATCAATCAGACACATCTCTGTCTTTTTAAATCCCCACCCTCGACGAAGGTGGCAGTCAGATAAGCCGGCGCAGCTGGAAGGCGGCCAGCGTGTTGGAAGCGCAGGGAGCACCGAAAGGTCAGGCTACTGACCGCCACCGCCCGCCTGTAAACGCAGACGCACGCTGGCCCACAGCGTCTCCCCAGGGAGAATTCGGCTGCTGTTTAACTCCACTTCCAATACAACCTGTCTGTAAATTCGGACTCGGCCTCCTTCCCCAGCACTTCCGCTTGGTCTCTCCAATCCCGAATCTCCCCCAGACGAGGGGACGAGGGGACGCAGGTCCTGGCCCCTGCAGACGCCCGCCCTGCCCCCACCCATGGCCGCAGCCACCCGGTGCCGATTAACTTCGTTATCGCCGCTAAAACCAAACCTCGCTCTCCCTGTATGGTTCCCGGCCTTAATTACCAAGGGCAAATTGCCGCATCATTCAGAATAATGAAGAATTGGAAATAGCAATGGGAAGTGATTAAATAAATCAGCGTCTGGTCAAAAGACGGAATAGTAAGTAGCCATTAGAGTGAGGTTCTGAAAAATATTTAATGGGAAGATAGATGCTCACAATATAAGAAGAAAATAGGTTTTAACACTACACCGTATGATCCCAGTTTTATGCATATATTATAAAAACATGCCGAAACACTGAAACAAAGACTAGAACAAATGCACTAAAATTTTCATGATCATGAATAGTGTGATTGTAAGTGATACTTACATTCGTTTTTATTGTTTCTTATTTTACAGACTTATACATGGGCATGTAGTCCTCTTAATAATCAGAAGTAAGGAAAAAGAAAGAAAGAGAAAAGGGAACCTTTCTAGTTTTCTTAAATGTCTTCCCCTTTGAAGGGCAGTTGGTTTTTGCTCTCATGGATTTGCCAGCATTTACCAGCTCGCTACACCCCTAGAGATCAGCTCAGGTCTTGCCTCCTCCAGGAAGCCTTCCTGGACTCATCCAACTCCCAGGGATTTCTTCAGTCGTATGAACTCCTTCGTCTCACTGTGATACATCATCAACTTTAAATGTGTGTGTTTGTCTTGTGTCCTCTGTAGAGAGTGAGTTTTTTGATGTCAGAACCTATACATGGTTAACTCCCTCCTCTTCCTCACCCTGCTCCGCAAGTGCAGTGCAAATAACTGAGGCTCCCGTAACATCAGCCGGACGCAAGGCCTGGGGCTCATCCGAGCCACTTGAGTCTGACAGCCTTTCCCTGTGAACTTTGTTCTGCTTCCTCCAATTCATTTCGAAAGGGTGCCTGTGCCGTTGGCCCTGGGTTAGAATGTATTGTGAATTGTTTAAAAAGCATTCATTTTGCTTTGGTAGGGATGATCAAATCCAACCCTTGCCTCTACAAGGGGATCGTAAAGCTAAGAAAATAAATATGAGCTATTTTGAGCAAAAAGGCATTTTTCTCAGTGAGTGAGGATAATGGCATTGATGTTTATGAGAAGGAAATCAGGGGCGAGGACAGGAGGTGACTTCCCTGGGTCTCACGCGGATCAAAGGCCTCGCACATCACGCCGCTCTCTTTCCTCGGGGCCTGCCAGGCGCGGGACACCGTACCGGGGTCAGGAGGAAATAAGACCTGGAGAATGTACAGTTTATCCGAGGGAGAAAGATACGAGTCAGTGGAATAACCTAGCCTGAGCGCACATGGTGCAAGGCTCGTAGGATGACGTGGTGCAAAGTGCATACAGAGGGCAGCTGGAGGGGGGACGTGGTGCCTAAGTTACAGGGGGGGCAGGTTATTAACTGGAGGGCTTCCAAGGGGGACTCAGCAGGTGCCAGGGTCTGGGGCCCCCCCCGGTGGGGTGATTTCAAGGCCCCGGCTCAGTGGCTCTGCCCCTCCTGCCCCTTCACCCTCTCTAGCTTCTGCCCTGTCCCTGTCACTGGAGCATCCTGTCATCCACAGCTGGGGGACTCTCTGGGGCTGCATGGTTCCCCCCACCCCCGTCCACTTCTCCTCCCACCTCCCAGCCCTCTCACTCCACACTCTGCTGAAGCGCGTGAACCAAAGCCGTGGCAGAGGAAGGCCACGGTCCCCACCCCCCCACCTCTGTGGGGCATCTCTTGTCGGACACTGAGTTGAGGGGCTGACATTTAACGTGACCGTGAGTCACCTGAACTGCTTGACTGTAAAGCAAACTGAATCAAGCCCAGATTTGCTTAAAATGACACAAAGCATGAATCGAAGCAAGGAGACTGGCCAAGTGACATTTGCAAGGACTTGATCTCAAGTGTCAAAGCAATGTCCCCATGACAGTGGCTACGTCAAAGCAGAGCACAGGATGAATCTAGGAAATTGTGGAGGATGTGTTTTGGGGAAAGTGCTAGGAGGATTAGGGGAGCTTCATGGCAGAGAGGTAGGTGCTATGTGACTTTGGGTAGGGCATGTAACCTCTTCGATCCTTTTGCTTTTTAATCCTCACCTGAGGATATGTTTATTTATTTGAGAGAGAGAGAGAGTAATGGTGGGGCTGGGGGTGGGGGGAGAAAAATCAGCATGAGAGAGGAACATTGAATGGTTGCCTCCTATACAGGCCCGACCAGGGATCGAACCTGCGACCTAGGTATGCGCCCTGCCTGGGAATGGAAACTGCAGTGCCTTGGTGTTCAGGATGACGCCCCAGCCGACTGAGGCACCCAGCCAGGGCCTGATCCTGCTTCTTTATCTGTCTGATGCGACCAATAGTAATACCTTAGTGGTTGTTATGAAAATCACCTGAAATATTTTGAAGTGCTCAGCCTGGTGCTTAGCACAGATTGGTCGAGGTAGCAGGATCCGGCAGGCAGAGCAGATGAGAAACAGGCCTGCGGTGCGTGAGGGCTGTGGAGAGACAGATGCTGCTGGCGGGCCGGAGCAGAGGTCCAGAGCCCGTGGGGCTGCCAGCTGCAGCGCGATCGGCTCTCCCATGCTGCACAGGCAAAGAGCTGGGCCAGCGCCTCATCCTGGCTGTGCGCCAGGATCAGAGCGAACAACCTCTGGCCCCTCCTCAGAGGTGCAAGGGTGCTCCTGATGAGCGCTCAGGGTGGCGCCCACAGGCCACACCTGGGGCACAGTGAGCGGGAAGCCAGCATGTGGCAGGGCAGGGCATGAGGACCCCTGACCCTGCCATGCTACCCACCGCCCAAAGCAACCCCACCTCTCCCCCACCCCACCCTGTCCTGGAGAGTGATTGGCTCCCTGCGCCCAGCCTCCAGAGCCCTAGGTGATGGCTGCCCCGGAAGAGGCTGGGCAGGGTTCAGGACCAGTGGTTCTCCCGCCGAGCTGCCCTGGGACCCTCCTGGGAGAACCATCCTGCAAGCACCTGGAGGTCCTGAGAAACCTCCCTTCTGGTGGAGGAGACAGAGTGTAGACACACAAGAACTGTGTCAGCTGGTAAAGAGAGTCATGAGGGGGAAGAGATGAGGGAGAGCAAATTAAAGGAGAGAGGTGGGCAGGGAAGCGCTCCACAGCGAGGCGACATTTAGGCAGACTCCGCGGGGTGAGCGGTGAGGGCGCCAGGAGGATGTGGGACGGAACACTCCAGATGAGGGCCGAGTGCAAGGAGGCCCCCGCCACAGGGCAGGTGAGCCCTCGGGAGATGGCAGGAGGGGCAGGGCCGCTGGGGCGCAGCTAACCATAATTAGAGTCTTAAGGCTGGAGGCAGCCAAGGGAATCGTGCCATTGGACACCCTGCTAATCCCCACTGATGCGACTTCTTCAGTCACCGGAGCGGCAGTGTTGGCCGGATCACGTTCCCCCTCAATCTGAAAATAGGTATGAACACATCAGTGACAGAAGAGGCTCCTTCAGGAATCGACTCCTGGCGTCCCATTTCGGATCTGCCAGCTGCGATTCCCCAGAGAGTTAGAGGTTGGGGAGCGACCTCTCAGAAATAGAAGGACTCAGAATTTAAAAGGTTTTGTTTTTTTTTTTTACAGGCACATGGCTGTGAGTTAAAGCTGCACCTCTTTCTATGTACTAACATTAAGAATAAATGCCATCAGGTCCTAGCAGGGTAGGTAGCTCAGGTGGTTAAGAGCACCAGCCCCATATGCCAAGGTTGTGGGTTTGATCCCCAGTCAGGGCATGTACAAGAATCAACCAATGAATGCATGAATGAGTGGAACAGCAAATTGATGTCTCTCTCTCTCTCTCTCTCTCTCAGGGAAAAAATACTATCAGAAGCAAAATTAAAGAATATATAGAATGTATCCCTTAATATAACAATGAACTGTTATATTAAGTAACAACGAACTGTTTCCGATTACTTTTCAATGTCTTCTATTCTTCGTGTTTCACACACACACACACACACACACCCCTCCCCTGCCCTGTTTGTGGTTACTCTGAATTCACCTTCTTCCGTTTGGGAGCTTCCTGGGGAGCCTGTGCCGGCTCTTTGCCTTATCGGAGGGGAGGCCTTTATCTCCAAGTGTCAGATTCTGATTACCCACCGGGGGAGTGTGGGGTGCTTCTCTGAGCTTTCTGCCCTCTGGTCGAGATCCCAAAAATCACTTTCCCCATGTGATCACTTTCTCCATGTCTAAAGTGGACCAGATAGGATGGGGAAGTCACAACGAGAGGTTTGTTTGGGAAGGTGCTCCCACCCCACGCCGCCCCAGCACTAGGAGCCCCGCCGCCCCCACAGGCCCTGCCCAGAGGTACCCCACCCCACTAAGCAACCGATGTGGGCTTGTGCTTTCTCAACACGTCTGGGTTTCCAACAGCCGTGAGCCGGGCCCCTGGCCGGTACAGCTCTGGCTCCTGGGCCCTCCAGAAAGGTCCGAGGAAGGGACTGACACGGGTATGTTAAGTCCTAACTTCTCCATGTCTCCATTTGCTCACGCCCTTAACACACAAAGGGGATGGTGAGGAGGGAGACTGCTGGGACACCTGGGGGAAAGGCTCCCTGCTGGTGGCGCTGGTGGAAGGGCAGGGTAGCTCCTGGGCTTTGGGGCCCAAGCGGCCCTCGGGAGCTATCCTATCAAGTGAACTAACCCAGTGCCAACCTTCTCCCAGGCAGGGATGCCAGGCCAGGCCAGCCCAGCAGGACGGAACCTGGAGAGCTGCCCTCCCCAGGCACGGCCAGGGCCCGAGGGAGGCTGGGGGCACACAGCCAGCCCTGGGGTTGGGGAGAGATGTCACGAATCTGCCAGCTGTCTGATATCCTGCCCTCTTGGGGTGCCCCTGGGCTTCCCCAAGGACACACCTAGTCCCTCATAGGGGAATCACCCCTAGAGCCCAAATCTCCAGTCCTTCCTCCTCCTGATGCTGCCCCTCCCCACCCCCCACCCCTGCCAGCAAATCACAACTCCTCCCAGAGCCCTCTTCTCCGCCCCGCCCCGTGTGAAGCTCTTTGTGTGATTAAAGCAATTCCCACTGAAGCACTTGATTCTCTTCCGAACAGCCCAGGGACCTGGTCCTTCCAGGGCATATTTGCATTCCAAGTAGAGAGTTTGTGCAAGCAGAACTCAGTGCTGATTGGTAGAAACGGGGGGTGGGGGGGTGTTGTGTGCAGTTGTTTGGGGAGGAGACGTTCCCAGGCGCTGCCCTGCTCTCCTCTCCCCTCCTGCACAGACAGGGCCCGCTTCCCCACAGGCGCTGCGGGATGCTGGGCAGTCGGTGCTGGGGGTGGGGGCGGGGGCGGCTCCTGCCCCGGAGGCGGAGGGTTACGGAACAGCGGTGGTTCCCCGACGGCCCCATCGTCTCTGTCCATCAAAAATGTTTCATGGAGGGACCTAAAATGGTCAACGGTGGCTTTTCCCAAGGTTTGTTTTATTGTCATCGATTTCCTGGCACTATCACTTCACAGCACCACAAGCTTTCTAAAAGCGTGTCCCAGTTTTCGACGGGCCGCAGCTGGGTGGGTGGGGGCAGGTGGCACTGAGAAGCGCAGACCGCCCGCCCGAGGCCCCGCCCGGCTCTCAGATGCCACGGTTTCCAAACACCTCTGTCGCGAGGCCTCAAAGATGCACTTTCAGATGTAAATAATTAATGGTAATGTTAATTTATCATAGTTCCGCCTAACATCCAGTGATGGAAATGGTCCCTGGAGAGAGAGAGTGGGAGAGAAGATGGAGGAGCCGGGGAGGAAAGAAGTAGGGGGCAAGTGGGGGGGGCAGCGTGGGAAGAGCTGCCACTCAACAAGCTGTGCCTGTCTCCTGGGGCCGCGGCAGGCTCCTGAGCGGCGGGAGGTAGCTTTATAGTCCTGTCTCGGTTTCACAGCGTGCGTGTGTGTGCGCACGTGTGCAGGTAACAGTGGGATACACAGGGGCAGCACCTGGCCCATAGGTAAGCTCCCACCCCAAAGCCTCACCCCTCCAAATGCTCCTCCGGGGCCTGGCACCATGAACAGGTGCTGGTCTGCTGGCGTCGTCCTTGCATATGACACTGTGTGCAACCCCAAGCAAAAGACATGAAACTAGCAGGGCAAGTGTTTTGGAAAGCAGAGAGAGAGTGGGGGATGCCAACCCCGGGGAAGGATGAGACCCCGCCCTCGAACAGAGGGACCTCTGTGTTTCCAGCGTGGCCTTGGGTCCTCACAAGCCACCCTGGCCTGGTTCCCAGGTCACCTCCGCCTGGCCCCGGGCCCGTGCCTCACGTGTTTCTCTCCTTGCCGTTCCAGGTGTGTGTGGCTGCTGTGGCGCCCTACGCCCCAGGTACAAAAGGCTGGTTGACAACATCTTCCCTGAGGATCCCGAGGTGCGTGACGTCTCCGGCTGGCATTGCGCTCATTCTTTCCATCTCAGCCCATGCCGGCTTCTGAGGGCGGCAGCGGGGGAGGCTGGGCCTCCAGGGCCCCTTGTCCCAGGCCCCTCCGAGAAGCCGCTGGGGGACTGAGACCTCTCTGAAGTCAGAGTCTGCGGAGGGCTCCGCAAGTTGGTTCTGGCGTGCTTTTTGGCGTCGCCGAACAAACGGAGACATGGCTCTCACTCACGGCTCTCTGGGTGGTAGTTCCGGGAGCTGCTAACTCTCTCAATGGTACCGCTTCCTGCTGCTCCGTGTGAGCAGTTCCCCTCCTGGGGCTTGGCTCGGGAGCCCAGGTTCTCTCCCAGCTCCCTCTGGCGCCCCCAGGTGTCTGCCAGATGTCGGGGTGTGCACACACAGGGCACCCGGCTTCTCGGCTCCCCCATTGGGCTGCATTCCATGCGCAGTTGTGGGAACGGCAGATCCGATGTGTTTGACTTGCTCTCTGGGAATCAATCCCTCTTCGTGCTGGGTGGTGGGTGGTGGGTGGTGGGTGGTGGGCAGCCACATTCCAGCACCCTCTGGAGAAGTCCCTGAGTTACAGAGCTGCCTTCTTTCTGTTCATGTCTTGGGGCTGGATCTCCAACACCTTCTACTTCTGAGTCACTTTCGGTGAAGCATTCATACGCACACATACCTATGTACACATGCATGCATGTACACACATGTGCACACCCATATTTACATGCACAACGTATGTTCATTTACACCAATTAGTAGTTTCAGTTACAGCGGACACACTCTGGGCTCAGCTGTGAGCCCCTGGGGGCCAGGAGCCGTGTCTCAGTCATCTCCGTATTCCTGAAATCTGCATGTTCTCCATCACACACACAATGGCACTCTGCTAAATGTCGATTAAATTGAATTAATGTTTCCCTTGAGACTCGAACCCTTCTGGCCATAGTAGGTCCACGGACAGTAGGCATGGTCTGTCTTTTTCAGGATGGCCTGGTGAAGACCAACATGGAGAAGCTGACCTTCTACGCCCTCTCCGCTCCGGAAAAGCTGGATCGGATTGGCGCCTACCTCTCTGAGAGGCTCATCCGTGACGTGGGTCGGCATCGATATGGGTAAGTCGTGTGGGAAAGTGGGAAAAATACTTTCCAAAACTGTGGTACATTTTTAGAGTAAAACATGGGGTCCTTCTATGGAAATGATAGTAGACTGGATGACCGAGGGGGCTGGGAAAATGCACACTGGGACGGAGGGGTGGGTCCCACGAGCTCTTCTGAAGGGGAATGAAAGTTGACACTATCGCCAAGGTTTGGGAAGAAGCAGAGGTTGGCTTCCTAGGAGCATCCCATCCAGCACCCATTTGCCCTGTGTCTCCATCTGGAAGCCCTCGCACACAGTCTGGGGCCCCGGAAAGCTGGTCTGACCCAGAACGTGCCGCTGTTCTCCTCAAACCCACCCTGCCGCATTCACCTCCCTGTCTCACCAAACAAGGGGGGTCTGTCTGCGGTCTAGAGAGAAGGCAAGATTAGGGGTAATTTGTCCACGAAAATACTCTTCAGTGAAATATTTATCAGTCTTCTGAGAAGGACTGGCTATGTTTAGCAGAGAAAAGAAATCTTTAAGAAAATGACTGGTCGATAGATTTAACTGTTTAAAAATTTAGATATTTGATGTCAACAAAGAAACCATCAAAATTTAAAAGGCAAACAATGAAAAGAAGTGGGTTTTTTTTCCAAAGCAGGCAAAGGATGTAAGCTCTCATTAGAGGCACATACCAAGGAGTGGGGGTGGAACGGGGAGGTCGAGGCCCTGGCAGGTCTGAGGCAGGGGCCCCAGGCACCCAACTTGGAGAGCAGGAGCCAGAACCGGCAGCAAACACGGGGTGGTGTTCCTCAAACCTGCCACCAAACATGCGGGTGACATTCTAAGACACCATCTCCACTCACCAGATTGTTTTTCTAAGTATATGTTCTCTTGAGTACTAACCAAGTGACGGCAACGTGAGGGGCATTTTCGTTCTTTTCTAGAATAAGTGCAAATCGGTTGCACTTTTCCAGAAAGCAGTTTTTGAAATATGTGAAGCGCTTTGGAAGCACCATGCGCTTTGGCCCAGCGACCCCCCTGCCATCCGTCCATCCCCAGGGACGAGTCTTAGCTGTCGCCTCGCTCTGCACACAAAGATGCCTGTTATGCTGGTTTGTTATGGTAACGGAAATGGGGAAGTACCTTAAATGTTTAGGAAGAGGAGAACAGTTTAGTAAATTATGGTGTTTATCACTGGGGAAATACTAACTGGTCAATAAAATGGTATTTATAACCGTGGTTTTTGTGTCATATGGAAAATTCCTTAAGTAAATGGAAAATAGAGTACAGGTCAGCCCTGGCTGGTGTGGCTCAATGGATTGGGCACCAGCCTGTGAACTGAAATGTCACTGGTTCGATTCCCAGTCAGGTCACAAGCCTGGGGTGCAGGCCAGGTCCCCAGCTGGGGGTCTGCAAGAGGCAACTGATCAATGTTTCTCTCACACATCAATGTTTCTCTCCTTCTCTAAAAGTAAATAAATAAAATCTTTTTTAAAAAGATCTCAATGCCTAAAAAATAGAGGAAAAACAAATATACCAGAAATGTTAAAGAGTCCTCATTTTGTGAGTCGTGTGGCCCGCATTTATTGGTTTTGATTGTTCTGTGTCCCCTTCGGGTGTGTTTCCTGAAGGTTCTCTACTGAGCACGTGTTACCTGCACGACGAACAAGCTGAGCGCCCCCCCCCCCGCCCCCGCAGCTCTGGCGGACTCCCCCCCCCCCACACGCACCACAGTTCATGCAGGGCGGCGTGAGAAGATCCCTCCGCTGTCCCCCGCGGCAGTGCCTGCGGGGCACTGGGTGGGGAGGAAGGGAGGAGGTTAGGGCAGTGGTTCCCAAGTCCCGTTGCTTCCACTCTCCCCAAGGCCTTTTTTATTGAGTTGACTGGGGTGACGCCGGTTAACAAACTTCTACGTGTTTCAGGCATAAACACTGCAGCCATCCTCTGTACACTGTACACTGTACGCTGTGCAGCCATCCTCTGTACACTGTACTGCGTGCTCACCGCCCCCAGGCAAGTCTCCATCCATCACCATCCCCCCACACCCTCCTCCCCTCCCCCCCCCCCCCCCCCGCGCTGCCTCGCCCTGAGGTCACCACACTGTGGTCCTTGTCCATGAGGTTTTCTGTTTTTAAATGTTTTGCTCAATCCCTCCACCCCCTCACCAGCCCCCGCGCCCCGACGCCTGTCGGCCTGCTCCCTGTCGAAGAGTCTGTCTCTGTTTCGCCGTCATGTCCATCCTTCCTTTCTCCTGGGGCGGACGCTTGCTCTGCTCGAGTCTGGGTTGCGTCAGTCACCTCGGAAATGTCTCCCTGCTCCCCACCTTTCCTGGTCTGGTCCTTCCGTCAATACTGCGAGCTACGGTCTTCAAACCATGATCCAAAGCTGGGCTTTCCCAGGCCCTGTGGAATGAAATCCAAGCTCTTCAACTTGACTTCCAGGGTCTTCCCCAGCCTTCCCCTAACTCATCCTTCCAACCAGCCACTCCCGCCGGGCCCGCCTCGCCCACCTCACCTGCTCTGGACCCACTCTAGATGGACTGTCTGTCAATCCCCCGAGCTCTCTGCTCTCCCCCCTTGACCTTCGCCGTGGGCCCCCACCGCGGCCCATCAGCCCCACCCTCCTGCAAGGCTGCCTCCTGCTGGTGAGGAAGATGGACAGAGGGCAGAGAGAAGAGGTTTGCATCGCACCGGCAGCCTGCGGCAGTCCACACCGCTGCAGGGCCTGGCAGATCCGAAATCAAGCTATCCCTAGGAAAAACGCAGGGCCAAACACTTTCTATGTTCGTTTTAATAATAAAATTAGGTCAGAGTCTCAAGAAAAGGGACACGAATACAGTGTGCATGCCGATTACATAAATCGCCTTGACATACAACAACGCGGGTTCACGCGCGTGAAAAGGATTTTGTGCTAGACTGAACCTGAAGCCGGTATGTGAGCGATAGCATTAAACATTTAATACTCCTCCTGCCTGCCCTCCCAGTCAAAACACTCTGTGGCCCGCAGAGCCACTTAGCGCTATTCCCCCGCCCTCAGAACTGCAATTCAGAATGGGCGATGGGCGTTAAAAATAGCCGTTGCCACATTTAAGTATCTGAAGCCTTGGAAGCCTCCCCGGGGGGCTCTGATCGTAAACATTTAGAGAAGAAGAATTGGTTAGAGGCGAGGTCTCTCCTCCCCCTCCCCCTCCCCTCCCGCCCAGCGCCTCACGCATCACCGCCCCTCCCCGTCACTGAAGGTTTGGAGGAGCAGAAAGCCCGCGGGCCCGTGTCTCCCTGCCTTCGTGCGGGCAGGCGTCTGCATTTACGGTTTGACCAGAGGCACACGATCCTTAGATAAGGGACCCGGTGGAGAAGCCGAAGCTGCCCTCCTCTGCCCCATGCCCTGCCCCATGCCCTCGCCCCAAAGCATGGTCCCACTTCAGCTGTTCTGAAGCCGTGCCCCTGTGTGGTGAGCATCAGGGAAGGTAACCACATGTGGGCGGAGGGGCACCAAGAGTGAAATTCAAGGTGTTTTCCATCGGGGTGGATGGTGACGGGCAGTGAACCAGAAGAGCAGGAAAAAGCAAAAATTCCTCATGTGTTTCTCCGTCCTCTTTGTGCGTTTCCCACCCAGTAGTGCCATCCGCCAGCACACACCCCTGGAAACAGCAGACCGAGGCAGGGAACAGCAGTGCGGCGTGAGACTCGGGGACAGGTGACGATGACCGGAGAGCGTTGACCGTGTACAGACACTGTTTACATTCTGCCAAGCTCCCCGGTGCCCCGGGGAGCCCCGGGAGGGGGGGGGGGTGGAGATGCCGGCAGCAACAGGGTTGGGCTGCTCCCGGAGAGCCCGGCCCCAGAGCTGACCTGGTGGGGCTCCCGAAAGGCGCTCATTCTCCAGAAGGACCTTGAACCTGGTTAGAACACAGGGTTGACCCTTCGGAGGTACCACAGATTCCTACTAGATGAGGAGGTTCATCCTTCCCTCCACGGGCTGAGGTCAGCCACTAATTTGGGGGGCCCCTAAAACCCAGACGGTCTGGCCCAGGAGTGGGGCTGACCAAACACATTGCAGTGGCCCAGAAGTTCTTTGTCCAGACCACTGCTCCGTGAGTGGTTCTCGGGTAACGGCTGGCCTCACTAAAGCTGCCCCCTCTCTCCTGCCTGCTGGGCCTCGTCTCCAGGCCCGGATCTGTCTTTCCTCTCCAGCTGAGGCTGCTTCCCAGATTTCGTCTGCCTGCTTCTGCCCCCCGAGGCCCCCTTGGCTCCTGGGGCCAGTCCTTACTGAGCACAGGGTATTCTAGGAGAACCAGCTACCCCTTCTGGAGTTCAACTCAAGGTACTCCTTGCCTCATTCCTACACACCAGAGCCTCTGTGTGTTTTCCTCAGTTGTTATAACTCACCTTCTGCCTTGAGCCTTGACCCTGAGTTCCCGTTGTGACGACCCACCAAGTGTCCTCTCCAGAGCTTGCTTGCTGCCCATGAACCCCAGTCCACCCGGGATTCCTTGGGTCCCGCCCTCCTCACCTGCTGGGAAGCCTTGCTAGTGTATTCGGGGCCCTGGATTGTCACCTGCTGCTGTGGTTTGTAACGGCCCTTGCCTTGTCTCTTGGGTCCCTGAAATGGGCTAGACCTCAGCACCGCCTTCCTGTTCCGTTCTGCTCCAAGTACCCGGTCCGCCAGTTCGGTTTCCCAGACCCGTTGCTATCCTGGATGCCTTCCAGGATGCAAAGCCCAGATCTGACCTCTGCGGAGACCCGCCTGTCTGAGCCTGGCCCCCTCCGACAGGTGTCAACCCTGAGAAGCCCGTGCTCTATTTCCCGTGTGACTGCAGGACATCCCTGGAAGGTTATGGGACGGAAGGATGAAGGCAGCAAGCCCTGGGCTCGGGAGTTCCGAGGTTCCATGGACTTCTTCCAATCTCAGATACTTTGAAAAGTTCAAGTTCATAATAATTACAGCCCTTCCATCCTCAGAACTGGAATCATGGATGGGGAATGAAGGGTAGTGTGTCCAAAGAACTAGGCCTTAATCTTCTTTGCTTTTCAGTTTCGCTTCCACCATAATTTTGACTTTCCCCTCAAAATTTCCACTCCTGGTCAGTAGCCAATTTTTTTTTCTTGCAAAAGATAGTTTTTTTTTTTCTTATCAGGATTTTCTGGGAACTTTTTACAGAAAAGGGGAAAGAAACGATCTAAGATTTGGGGTTTCAGAGGCCTTCTAGTTTCTTCTCTTGCCAAACCCCACCCCACCCTACCCCTTCCCCCATCTAAACTGTAAAATAATAGCGAAACCTCCATACAGAAGGATGCTGGGATGATTCATCAGTGACGCGAATTCATGCCACCTGCCACGTTTGGTTACCAGAAGGTGTCCAGGTCTGTCTGCAGGGAAGGTCTGTCCCCTTTGGATGGGCCCCAGGCCTGTAAGACTCAGTCTGCTTCACTGGCCCGCGTGGCAGACATGCAACATGCTGGGACTGGCTGCGCGAGGTGCTGCAGGTTTCCTGGGCTGTGACTGTGATGGCCCCTGAAGGTCAAAGCTGGAGCGAGAAGGGCAAGGCTATGGTGAGCTGGGAATGGCCAGCCCCCGGATCAGGGAGGGATGGCAACATTGTTCACTGAAGGGGCTCAGAGGCCGAGTGCTGTCTTTGTTTGTAAAAGATGCTCTGTGCCCAGAGATGACGATTTCATGACATGGAATAATATTTCAGTCTCATAATATTCAATAATAACTTAACCGTTGTTGAAAGTTCACATCGATAAAAGAAATAAACATTTTGTAAGTGTGGACAGGAAAATTTCAGAGTAGAGAGGCTGTTTCTTATAGTTTCTCCATGTAGAAGTTAGCTCAAGGTTACCTAAGGGATGGTTTCTGTGTCTCAGAATAAGAATTTAGAAGATGTCATGACTGCTGGTTACTTTATATGCTAGGACGTGCAAAGCTGACTCATGTGCAAGACAGTTTTGACACACGATAAATGACACTGAGTTATTGTGGAGCCTCATGTGGTGGGCAGTGCCATTCCTATCAAAATACCAATGACATTCTTCTCAGAACTAGAACAGATATCCTAAGATTTATATGGAACCACAGAAGACCCCGAATAGCCAAAGCAATCTTGAGAAAGAAGAATGAAGTTGGAGGTATTATGCTCCCTGGTCTCAAAATATACTACAAAGCTATAGTAATCAATACAGTATGGTACTGGCACAAAAAAGACACATAGATCAATGGACTAGAAGACAACTCAGAAAAAAACCCTTGCTTTTATGGTCAACTAATTTATGATAAAGGAAGTAAAACTATACACTGGAGTAATGAAGTTCTCTTCAACGGGTGGTGTTGGAAAAACTGGACCACTCTCGTAACCCATCCACAAACGTAAACTCAAAATGCCTTAAAGACTTCATTGTAAGCCCTGAAACCATAAATAAAACTCCTAGAAGAAAACATAGGAAGTAAACTCTCTGACATCAGTCTGAGTAATATCTTTTTGTTAGTATCCCCTTGAGCAAGGGAAACAAAAGAAAAAAATAAATAAATGGGACTATATCAAACTAAAAACCTGCACAGCAAAGGAAAACTTCAACAAAACAAAAAGGCAACCTACTGAATGACAGGATGTATTTGCAAATGATATATTATGATAAGGGGTTGATATCTAAAATATGTAAGAAACTCGTATGACTCAATAACCAAAAACAAATAATTCAATTAAAAAAATGGGCAGAGGACATGACATTTCTCCAAGGAAGATACATGATGGCCAACACACATATGAAAGATGCTCAGCATCACTAATCATCAGGAAAATGCAAATCAAAACCACAGTGAAATACCACCTCACAACAGAATGGCTATTACCAAAAGGCCAACAAATAATGTGTTGGTGAAAATGTGGAGAAAAGGGAACCCTCATGAACTGTTGGTGGGACTGCAAACTGGTGCAGCCCCTATGGAAAACAGTATGGAGATTCTGCAAATAACTAAAAATAGATATACCATATGACCCAGCAATTCCACTACTGGGTATTTATCCAAATAATTTGAAAACATACATGCACCTTCCTTTGTTCATTGCAGCATTATTTACAATAGTCAAGATATAGAACCAATCTACTTGTCCATGGATAGATGCGCAGATAAAGAAGATGTGGTATATCACACACACACACAGGGATATTATGCAGCAATAAAAAAATGAAATATTGCCATTTGTGACAACATGGATGGATCTGGAGGATATTATGCTATATGCTAAGTGAAGTAAGTCAGGCATAAAAGACAAATACCATGTGCTTTTTCACTTGTATATGGAATCAAAAACAAAATGAAACAAAACAAATGAACAAAATAGAAACAGAGACAAAAGATGGTTACCAGAAGAGAGGGGGGCGGGAGTATGGGTAAAACAGGGAAGGGAAATATAGTCAATAATATTGTGATAAGTTTACACAGTGACAGGTGATTACTCAAATTAGTTGGGTGATCAATCACACTATAAAATGTAAAAATGTACCCTGGCTGGCGTAGCTCAGTGGATTGAGTGCGGACCTGAGAATCAGAGAGTTGCTGGTTCGATTCCCAGTCTAGGGCACATACCTGGGTTGCGGGCCAGGTCCCCAGTGGGGGGGCACATCAGAAGCAACCACACATTGATGTTTCTATCCCTCTCTTTCTCCTTCCTTTCCCCTCTCTCTAAAAATAAATGAGATCTTTAAAAAAAATGTTGAATCACTGCATTCGACACTTGAAACTAACATAACCAATATAAGATTGTATACCAACTATTTAAATTTAATTTTAAAAGTCATTTGACCAAAAAAATAAAACATAATAGAAATAAAACAGAAGACAGCCCTGATTGGTGTGGCTCCATTGGTTGGGGGTCAGTACTTTGTTTTGCAAACAGAAAGGTCACTGGTTCGATTCCCAGTCAGGGCACATGCCTGGGTTGCATGTTTGGTCCCCAGTCGGGCACATGCAAGAGGCAACTGATTGATGTTTCTCTCACACATCAATGTTTGTCTCCCTCTCTTTTTCCCTCCCTTCCCCTCTCTTGAGAATTAATAAAAGAAAAAAACACTTTAAGAAGACAAAGACTAGCCGATCAGGGATTTTTCGATAGTTGCCTGACGTTCACAGGTGGATTTGGTTTGGACTGCAGCAGAAAGAACGAATCTTTGAGTCCAGCCTCTAGAATACATACAGCGTCTGGACCTGACTTTAGAGTGAAGGAGGCTTTAACGTGTTAGAAGCCTGTGGTGAGCACTCTACAATAATCGTAAGAGGGGTCTTTTGCTACTTGCTTTTGACTTGGGGTATTAACCGGACCCTCCACACCTCAGTTAGGTTTGGAAGTTCTCCGTTCACTTGGCCTCCCCCGACTTTTCTCTGTATGGGGAAGTAGTTCTCTTTGCCACATGGTTTGGCTCTGCAGGTAGGAGCTCACCCCCCTGTGACGGGCACCCAAGCCCACACTCTGAGTGCACGAAGGCTTGTGGAGCGCTCCGCTCTGGCAGGAGAGAATCGTTTCAACTCTCACCTCTTCTCTTTCCTGTGACGTCAGTCACTTGGTTTGCTGCGGATTGCTCAGGACTCACCTCTGTGCGCACCATCCAGCTCCTGACCCAATGGTCAGGTACTCATGAGATTCAGGGAGTAAAGAGACTCAGAAACACCACGGCTCCAGCAATATGCAAGTGGTTTTTCTCTTTCTCATGAAGCAGTCCATGCTGGGTCTGTGGGCTCCGCACCATGAAGCCATCCGGGGACTTTCATCTCTGGGTGTCCAGTTGTCACCACTTTGCAACCGGCAGGAGGAGGGACAGAGAAGACATGGAGGACAATGCCGTCTTTTTAGCAAGTGATGCTGACACTGGTCCACCCACTCCCCCTCACTTCCGTGGCAGCGTGTCGGTCCGGTGGCCTTGCCCAGCAGCAAGAGAGGCTGGGAAAGGCCCCTCGTGAGCAGCCACAAACTCAGCTAAAACTCCACATGACTATGGGAAGGAGGGGAAAGGGATTCCAGGGGTGACCTCTAGCATCCTGCCCTAGAAACCTAACTTCTTAAAGAAAATTGTAAAGCTTTAAACCAAAATAATTTTTGGCACACTTGCAGCAGCCTCTTCATTAGAAGTTAAAAGCTAGCCTTCTTAAAAAGATGAATGTCTACCTTGTTTTCTCTGGAATGCAAACCGTTTAGAAGCTGGGGAGTGTCTCTCACCCACTTCCTTCCCCGAGCAGGTGCTCGCTTCACCACTCTCATGCGGCAAATGTTGGGGTGAGCTTCCACGTGCCCTCCTGACTCTCAGTGGGCATTGGATTCCTGGCATGTTTTCTTGGGATGTAAGAGCGGCATTGAGGAAGACAATGACCACCAGGGCAATTGGAGGTTGTCCTGTGAAGGCTGGATTGGGAATGACCAGTGCGTTTAGTACAGAGAACAGAAGAACAAGAAAAACGAGACTGTCTGTTTCAAGTGGCCAAAGGGCTGGCAGGTAGGAGGAGGTGCAGCCCTCTTTCTCGCTGCTCCTGAAAGTTGAATTGTGATGAATGGGTATAGAAGCTGTTAGGATTTGCTTGAAATAATAAAGAAGGTGGGATTTTTTTAGCACGATTATTGACTTTAGGAAGCAGGGAAGGGAGGAAGACAGAGGGAGAGAAACTTTGATGTGAGAGAGAAACATCGATCCATTGCTTCTTGTACCCGCCCTATTGGGGAACAAACCTGCAACCTCACCAGGACTCAAACCATGACCAGGAATCAAACTCACCACCTTTCGATTTACAGAATGATGTTCCAGCCAACTGGGCCACACCAGCCAGGGCCCAAGAGGGTTTTATTTGGTTGTCGAAAAGCAGGATGGGCTGACTTAACTGGTAAGCTATTCACCGTCGGCTGTTGCATATTCCTAGCGCTGAAGGTATTCACTCAGGTTTTAGACATTAGAAGAATCGATTAGCTAGGGGGTTAGCATTGACACAGACCACCTTCCTCATAGGGTGAAAAGCACGTGAATTCTATGCCTCTCTTATCCTCCCCGAGATAAAGATGCTCCCTAGGTAAGGTCAGGATCACCCAAACATGGAAATGCCATCAACCATATTGTTGGCGTCAATCATCATAGAACTTCTGAGATCTTCAAATACAAAACCTGCAAACTTTATGTTGCTTAACCTTTGCAGTTGGCTGGATCAGGCCCATCTCAGATTCTCCATAAAGTCTGCTCACGAAGTTCTCCGCTGCCTCCCACCTTGACCAATCTCTTCCCTGCTCTGGAGCCCCCGTGGGATGCCATGCTGATTTTCTCGTAGCATTTCTTATTTTCCCTGTGGAAGGTAGCTCTGTGCTTACCTCATCACCAGCCTCTAGGCTCTTTAACTTGCAGGAGTTCTTCTTCATCCTCACACCCCTGGCACTGCCTAGGACAGAGCTTTTCCTCAGTGGGCGCTCAACACACTTCTTGACTGGGGCCAAGTAATTCTCTGATCTCACTGGCTTTGGGGACAGAGTTTGCTCTTCTGGGCACCAGTCCTTGTGCTTGTATTTCCTCATGAAATGGGACCTTCGTCTGTCCTCACGGTCTTCAGCGGTGAAGCGCGGGGCCTTGAGGTGCTTTGCCAGCTCCGGTCCTCCGTGCTGGGCTGAGCTTGACAGAGTGGCGTCTGGCCATTGACAGCTCATAGACAGGCCCCCTTTCCCGGACGCTGCCTGGAGGTCACTGCCCCGTCACATGGCACGTGCATGGTTGAGTGACATGGGTGCTGTCTCCCCAGGTCCGTGTGCATCGCCATGGAGGCGCTGGACCAGCTGCTCATGGCCTGCCACTGCCAGAGCATCAACCTGTTTGTGGAGAGCTTCCTCAAGATGGTGGCCAAGCTGCTGGAGTCGGAGAAGCCCAACCTGCAGATCCTGGGCACCAACTCGGTGAGCAGCCGCGAGGGGCTGGGGGGCCAGGGGGCGGGGCCTCTGGGCCAGCCTTCGGATCCATTCCTGTTTGGTTTCCGACCCTGAGTACAACTCAGCGCGCTTGTCCTAGTGCCCCCCTGTAGTGTGACTAAGGGTGCATTTGGTTTTTATTTGAATGTAAATATTTGATTCCTATATTATAATTTATATAACTATATCATAGGTAAAATACATTTTAAAAAGAAATCTCACCATATTAAAGCACATGATTCAGGGTTCTCCTGTATTCACAAGGCAATGTGACCACCACTGTTATCCAAGGTAATCAATATTTATCTTTAGACTGATGATCTTCGAACTTTTTTTAGCAGCATATTTTCCCCTTAAATAATTTTAAGTGGGGCCCTAAGAGAGAGAAAAATAGATGGGAAGGGGTGGGAGGGGGCGCCTGGTGTCCTCATGGCCCGGCCCCTGGCTCCACGGGGCGTGCTTTGAAACCTGGCCCGGGTCATGCCCCATTCAGAACTGGAATACACTGCCATCCGCAGGCCAGAGGTGCCGGTAAGTGCAAAGATCACGGGGAAGCGGGAATGCAGGCTCCTGACTTAGCTCTGCCCGTACCTGGCTGGGTGAGCCCGAGTGCGTTATCTTGTATGGACTTCAGTCCTCTCGTGGGTTCCACGAGCGGAGCGAACTGTCCAGGCTCTAGAATGCCGGTCTCGAAGCCGTGACTGCTGCCGGGGAGGTGAGGGTTTGGGGGGGCTGAGCCGTCAGATGTGCCCAGGACTCCCGGCGTCACACGGCCATCCCTATGTACTCGAGTACCGAGTGTTGCAGAGTCGAGAACTTCTGCGATGTCTCGCCCTTCCTCTTAGTTCCCCTTCAGGGCATATTTTCAGCTCGGTCTGCAGGCAGCTTGGCATTAAAAGCTCTGATAGGCAGCTCTTTTACAGAGATCACCCAAAAAAAACGTTTAAGGGTTCCCCCCTTAGCATTCCCCTGCCGACTTTTCTGAATTTCCATGGCACGAGCCACAACTGCTTTTCTGTTCGGCATGAGCTGATGCCACCAGAAAACGGCCTCCCAACTTCACTTTCTAAGACCGAAGTCACAACTGACGCCTTCTCTTTCCTCCCTCGTGGGCTGCCTTTGACAAATTACAAGTACAGGAGCCGAGGGTGGAGTCTTTTGTCAGGTTGCCCGGGCAACAGCTTCAGATGCTGTTTTACTTGTCCTGCTTCAGATAACTATGGTCTGGAAGACAACATCTGAATGGAAAATAAACCAGACATCTAGAGGGTGTGTCCCCACGGCGGGGGTGAGGGGTGGGACACAGAAGCAGGTGGCCACCCGCTCTTGCTTTCCCCACGGCAAATCCTAGCCCTGGGTGGGCGTTTTGTTAACTATAGGCTTGACAGTGCCAGGCCCTGCAAATTGCTAGATCCCCATCACAGGGAATCATTGCGTCAGCAAGGCGGCGAGTTTGACTAATGATCTGGACTGCAGACTGTGAGGGTTATGTGAGGACGAGAGATTCTAAGTACGTCAAGTCAAACGCTTGCGGCAGGCTCTGAATCCAGCCTCCGAGGCAGCCGTTGCTAGCGACGTCTCTCACCTGGATGCTCTTCCCAGCTCTCCAGGCTGGAAGCTTCTTGGACTTGCCCGAGGACTTTCTTTTGCTCCTCATCATTTCAGAACCACCAGCATGTGAGTGCTTGATGGAATCTCAGAGAGTGGAGCCTAGTCGTTTCACCTGGTTCTCCTGGGGGACTGGAGGCATTGCGGGGGCAGTGGGGCGGGGGCTGCTGCAGCAGGAGGAGCAGAAGGACCCTGTATGGAAGCGTGCAATGTTTCTTTTGGATAAAGGGTTTTCCTGCCAGAAAGTTGAAAGGAAACAAGGAAAGAGGGGAAAAAAGAAAGAAAGACAGAAGGAAAAGGAAAAGAAAACGAGAGCTTACCTACCACCCCCATTGTGCTGGATTTTTCCACCTGGACACGGGGCCCCCCTCCCCGAGGAGGTCAAACAGCGCATCTGCGCCCCACAGTGGGATTGCTGGCATCAGAGGCGACTCCTGGGGATGTATCAGCCTGTGGCGGCGTTCTCGTCTCACTGGGCTGCACCCAGGGTGGGGCCCTGTCCCTCCAGCCCAGCCCTGGCACCTGCCTCCCTGTGGTCACATTCACCCTGAGCCACCTCGGCCTCCTGGAGCTTCTCCCCCAGTCCTGGTGTTGCTGCCTGGACCCGCTGGGAACAAATTTCCTCCCCCTGCAGAGTGTCTTCAGAGCCCATCCCCCCTCAAGGCCCCACACCTGGCCCATGACCGAGTGTCCTGGAGGGCTTTGGGGACCTGCAGGTTCCCAGGTCTCAGCCATGCCTGCTAGGCAGCGTCTCGGAGGGGGCACCTGGGAGTTTGCGTTTCGTTTCCCTGGTGGCACTAGCAGCAGATTTGGGGACCACTGACTCATTGCAGTCCTGCCTGTGCAGGGTTCCCTTCTCCATCCTTTCTTTCTTGCCCACTTCCTTCCCTCCCTCCTTCCCTCCCTCCCTCCTTCCCTCCCTCCCTTCCCTTCCCTTCCCTTCCCTTCCCTTCCCTTCCCTTCCCTTCCCTTCCCTCCCTCGTTCCCTCCCTCCCTCCTTCCCTCCCTTCCTCCCTCCCTTCCTTCCTTCCTTCCTTCCTTCCTTCCTTCCTTCCTTCCTTCCTTTTCTTTCCTTCTCTCTTCCTATATCCATTGTCTCTCCATGTCTCCACCCTTTTCCTTTCTCTGGTTCCTTCCCTGAGTCCAAACATAAGTTCAAGTATCTTCCAGTGTAAAAATAAATAAACAAGAAAAAAAACAAAATGTTGTGTTCTACATAGCCACAGAATACCTTTAGCTCACCTAACCGAACTCTATTTCCCTATTTTAAAAAATATTTAGTCCCAGTGCAAATTTTCCCAATAGTCCCCATATTATCTTTTATTGCTCTCTTCTCAGCCAGGATTCAAGAAGGATCGTGCATTTACTTTGTTTTCTGTGTCTCTTACATCTCTCAGTCCCAGCCCCTCTCCTGACCTCCCTAGTTTCTCACAACATTGACCTGTGGAAGAGACCGGGTCGGTTGCTTGGTAGCGGCCCCACATTCCAGGTTTGTCTGTTACTTCCTTGCGGTGTCACTTGTTTTGTCCCCGTCTCCTGTACTTCCTGCGAAATGGAATTAGCTCTGACGGCTTGGTTGGATCCAGCTCAAGGCTTTTGCCACATTACTTCATGGGGATGCTGGATATGACACTGAGCATCACAACAAGAACACCCGTGTCTGGTGTCCCGCTTTCATGGATGCTAAGTGTGGTCCCGGGTTAGGAGGGGGACTTGGGATCGCTCTGTTGGAGAAGCATGTTTTTGTCCTTGCAGCCCGGAATCTGTGCAACCGTGCAAATAACCACCACCACCACCCCACCACCCACCCCACCCCCACTCGCAGTGACGTCTCTCCCTGTCGATTGCATCTCCTTCATGCTCCCTTCACTCCCTGGCCCCGTCGCAGTGGCTCTTCCCACCTGGCTCATTTTTCTTGGTTTCCGTGGCTGGCTGGGTAATGGTGCCTCAAGGGTGTGCACGTTCTAATCCCTGGAATCTGTGAACATTACTTTCTATGATAAAAAGGACTTTGTAGGTGTGATCGAAGGAAGGATTCCAAGATGGGGAGATTATCCTGGATGGTCCAGGCGGGCCCAACACAGTGACAAAGATCTTTGTAAGAGGGGCCAGAGGACCGGAGGCAGACAGGGGATGTGGCGGTAGAATCCAAGGGGTGGAGGGAGAGAGCGTGGAAGGTGCTTGCTTGTCTGCTGCCCTGGAGGGTGGAGGAAGGGACCGTGGCCCTGAGGACGTCAGTGGCCGCTGGGAGCTAGGAAAGCTAAGAACACCAATGCTCCCCGGGAGCCCCTGGAAGGCGCACCCCGCGGACCCGTTTAGGACTCCTGATCTCAGAGCCGTGAGATGATGACCTGGTGCTGCTTTCAGCCACAGGACTGTGGTCATTCGCTGCAGCAGCAACAGGAAACCGATGCAGTTCCTCTCCGTGGTTCTCTTCCTCTCTGTGCCCCCGAAGGGTCTGTGGTCCCCGAGGTTGGTTCCATCCTCTTTGCACGCGTACATGCCACCCACGGACAGTCTCGTCCTCTCTTGTGCTTTAAACCGTCATCCATAAAGTGGAAATGCTACTACCTCCAACGCTGGGTGCAGATATCAGCCCTGCTGGGGACCAGCGGGCCTCCTAGAATTGCCTAGGGGAAGCAAAAATGCGGTTCCATGCCTCCTGATGTAGGTAAACACGGCAAAGAGGCCCGCAGCCCTGGACAGGGGAGGGTCGGCGTTCTCCCTCTGCCCGGCATTTGAAACCCCGGTTCTGTTGTTGACAGCAGGGAGCTGGGAGGCTCAGAACGCCTGTCTGTGGGCGGAAGGGCCTGGGGCGGCTCAGCCAGCAGAAGGGGAGAGCTGGCTTTGCAGTGTCAATGTCTGGAATTTCTCTCTCTGTTGACCCAGGCCCTTGGTCCCTCTCACTGTTCACACCATTGTGGCTCCTTCCCGCCCGCACCAGAGCGCCGGCCACCCGCCCCAGCAAGCTGGGCACCCTTTGGGGGCCTATGAAGGGCCGCAACTTTGATCTTGAAAGGGTGGCCCTGGCCGTGCTCATGGCCTTTGAAGTGTCACGTGTTCGGGATTTTCAGTCCGTTGCTATGGAGACCTTTCACATCATGGTAATATCTATTTTCTTTAAAAGGAAACCAACTTTATTATTTCACAATCTCATCGTTTAGGCAAGTAGCTGTTTATAAAAGCCACTTGTAAGGTGCGAACGGCAATGGTAGGGGTGAAACAGACAGACAGTTCCTGCTGGTCAAAAAATAGTGAGCGGTACACAGGTAAGCTGGCCAGTGAACACTCATGGAGTGTTGACGGCAAGCCACAAACACCCTGGCTTGGTTGGGGACAGGGTGTGCAGCTGGGGGGTAGGCTGCAGCTGCTAACTGGGAGAGGCTGGCCGCACCGAGTCTACAAGGCCGCCGCTGCTCTCAGGAGCCCCGTCATACAGATGGGAGACTGGGGCCCAGGGAGCCTGGGTCCCTGGACCCAGGTCAGCCTCCTAATAGGCGGAGGCGCCGGGATTCGGAAGTGAAGTCATAACCCTGACCCTGTGCCTCCTGTCTTGGGGAGTGAAGCCCTCACCCACTGCAACAGCTTCGAGTCTCTGCCCCAGCTCCGCACGCTTCCCCAGAGGATGTCCTTCCCCAGTAGGGGTGGTCCCTGGGCCAGAGCCCCCCCGAGAAGCACCCCGGTCTCACCCTCTGAGCCATGACCACCAGCGTTGCTGTTTGGCCTCCTCCTGGCAGCCCCTGGAAGATGCGGGAACAGCTTTGGATGGGCTCTTTAGGGGCGTCCTCCACGGGGTCCCCTCAGGCCAAGGCCATTGGGGCTGGTGCGTCTGTCCTGTCCTTCCTTCAGGCTTGGAGAAGGGAAGCTCCTCCTGCCAGGCCATCAAACCCAGGGTTTCTGAGGATGCTCGGAGACCCTTGTACCAAAAAGGCACCTATTTTATTAGCTCACACGGTGCCGCCCACACTGTAACAAACGGGGCACACACCCTCTGAGCGGCACCAAGTGCAAGCTCATTACCAGGCTCTGTAGCAGAGCGAGAGTCCTGGTGGGCGTGGGAACGGGCTGGTCGACAGCCTGGGCCCCGAGGCCGCAGCCTCCCAGCCAGCGCTGGGCCCCAGAGACCGAGGAGTCGGGGGGGGGGGGGGCCGTCCTTCCAGCCCTTGGTTCAAGCCCACAGCCCTCCGGTTCAAAGGAGGTGGTCGTCTCTCCGGCCTTGACTGACCTCCACTACCAAGGACGAGCTTCCCTGCGTTTTCCCAACAAACTGCTCAAGCTTTCTCCCTCCCGGCCACCTCAGGGCATTCCCACATCTACTGGCCGAGCTTTCACTTAAAGGGGCAAAGGGCCCCCCACGCCTGTCTTCTACCCCTTGTGGCTGTCACTGAACTTTCCAATTTTAAAAATTGATTGGACCCTCAGTTCTACCCTTACAGCTGGTGGGGGGTGGGAGGCGGGGATAGGGTTGGTCATAGCAGCCCGGACAGTACAGACAGTGGCCCAGCCCATGCCACCAGCCCACGCTACCAGGCCACGCCCCCTGACCAGCCACAGTCCTGCTCATGGCCCCACCGCACTGTGAGGAAAGTCAGAGCTGAAAGTGAAAGGGGATGTGAGGGCACACGGCACTGAGATGGGGTGAATTCGGAGCAGCATCAGGGCGCGGCGGGGGTGGGGGCACTGGAGAGCAAGAGAGGAGGCCAGGCTGCCCAGCAGTGATCCTTTGCTGTCTCTCAAATGTGGGCATTGGACCACTGGGCCGGCCACCAGCATTTCCCAGGACTTTGCTAAGAGGTAAATGCCTAGCTAGCCCTTGTCCCAGACAGGCCCAGCGTGTCCAGCTGACGGCAGGAACGTGAGTGCTTCCCAAGCCCCCTTGGCTCTGCTGGGCCGTAGTGTCTGGAGAGCAGCGTCCTCGCTCCCCCACCCTCCTCACTCCCCCCGCCCCCTTCATAAGACCAAGCGAAGGTCACCCCTGGTCACTCCTTCGTCCTCTGCTTGCCATTCCCTGACAACATCCACTGTCCCTCACCGTTCAAGCTGCTGACCCAAGTCACTTGGCCAGAGGCACTGGAGGAAGCAGCCGGTGGGCCCAAAAGCCGGGAGAGGGTTTCAGGGCGGAGCTCTGGCTGCGGATGCCTGCGGTGGTGGCCGCAGCGGGGTGGACCGGGGCTACCCCAGCAGGACCCTGTGCAGGTGACTAAATGTTTGTGGATCTTGGTCTCCTTGTAAGATGAGAGTAACAGTAACAGCTCTCTGGCTTTGAGTCATTTTAGGAAATAAAAGAGATGATGTATGTAAAATGCTTAAGGCAGCACCTGCTACACAGAAGCTTCTGAACTTTCGTTACTGTCAGCCTGTAAACCCCCAAACCAGTGAACATGAACTTGAGTCATTTATTCATTCCCCTGACGTGCATGGAGTCCCTGCTGTCACGAACTGTCAGGGGCAAAGTCTTGGTTGGACGGCTTCTCCTCTTTATTGGTGGCCTCTTTTTTTTTTTTCAGTCTTATTTTAACGAGTCTCAAATGTGTGCACTTTTGCATCTGCACAAGTAGTCCGTCTTATTTGAAGCTGCCTCATCGTATGTGGAGGAAATATGGTACGAGTGGAAAAAAAAAAAAACAGAACGTCAGTGAACAAAGAGCCGGCTGCTCAGTTTATGAATGGGAAAACCAAAGTGTAAGAGAGCTGGCGTGTCCCACTCGAAGGCCACAGCCCCAGTCAGCGCAGACCTGCGGTCAGCACCCCTTGTAGCTGCACGTCCCCTCTGGGTGCGCAGAGCGCCGGCCCGGGCCAGGCTGCCATTGCAGGGAGTGCAGCCCGGGAACGTCCTGTTCACGGTCAAGAGCAGCAGTGCACCCAAATTTAGCTCGAGACAAACTTAGCTTCAGCCTTGGTGTCAGCCTAGGTCTGCATCCGAGCTTTGGGGCCTCACGAAGGCCACAGAGCCGAAGGCGGACCGCCCTGCCACCATGTCTAGAACCGCTCCCGAGCCTGCGTGTGACCCATGGTCTCGTGGTCGCGTGGAGCCCGCTGGACCTCCTCTCACAGCCACCTCGGCTGGTGGCGCCAGCCCCGCCACTGGGGTTTGTCACTAGTATCAGAATGTTTGCTTGCACTTGTACGCTGGCATTTTAGATGCGTCGTGGAAGGAAAGATCACCTGGTCAGCTTCGCACGCTGAGATTGTTATCAGTCAGCAGAAACTAAATGTGTATGTGTTCCTGCAAGAAAAAACAAACCACAACAATAAATAACGATGCTTGTGGAAATTGCTAATTTCATCCAGAAAAGACACTTATGAACAACTTTTAAGTAGCTGAATAGGAAAACAGGTGGATGATTGACACTGAATGCTGAGGGAGTGCACTGACCACGTCGGTCTGTGACCGCTGTGACACTGCGGTTTGTAGTCAGAAATGTGTGTGTGGTCTGAGCCCCCGTTTCTGGCACAGAGCTCCTAAAACCCTTGGAGCTTCTTCAGGGACGGGCACCCTAAAGGCGAAACGGGTGTCTTGTTATTCATAGCAATCCCCTTTCCACCCCAACGGGGTTTGTTTTAATGAGGAGACTTTTGGAGGAGACCCAACCCCGGGTCTAGAGGGCTGGAGAATGGGCTCACCCCCCAGTAGCCAAGGATTTAAGCGATCGTGCCTGGGTGGTGAGGCCCCCATGGAAAGCCAGAAGGTTAGGGTACAGAGAGCCTCCAGGTTACTGACGGGGCAGAGAGTGAGCGTTCTTGGAGGGGCATGGAAGCGCCACACCCCCTCCCACGTGCTCTTCTTCCGCGTCTCTTCCATCTGGCTGGTCCTGCATTACACACGCCCTTTTGTAACCAGCTGGTCATCTAGTAACTAAAATGCTTCTCTGAGTACTGGGAGCCACTCTAGTAAATAACTCAAACCCAAGGAGGGGGCTGCAGGAACCTCCCGCCCGTAGCTGGTCAGTCAGAAGCACAGGGTTCAGCCTGGACTTGCTGCTGGAGTCTGAAGGGGGGCAGTTTTATGGGATCGAACCCTTAACCGTGGGTCTGATGTGATCTCTGGTAAATAACGTCAGCACGGAGTTGAATTCTGAGGCACCAGCTGGAGTCTGGAGCATTGCGTGTCGGTGCTGTGGAAATGACACACACACACACACACACACACATACTGGAATTGCTACTAGAACAGTCTCAATCGTACATCCCTTTTGAACCCACAAAAATGTCTGTAGCAATCGGATAATATAAGTCAGAATAATGGAGGATACCTTTTAAGTCTAATCTTTTTAGAGTTGTTTGCACTATGAAATTAATAACAACAAATGAAATAACCTATGAGAATTATATTTAATGTTTAAGTAACTTGACTCCCTTTAGTCCACAGTTCTCCTTGTGGGACTCAGTTGAGACTAAGTCCCCACTTAGGCCTGTGACACGCGCGTGGTGACGGCAGGAGGCACTTGCCACTGGGAGTTCCAGGCAAGACTTAGTGAAACAAAGAAGCAAACTTAAAGATTTACCCCAGTTTTGAACAATCAAATGTGACTACACTTTTTCATCAAATTTCAGAGTTGTCCTTGCTCCCCAGAATGCATTCCAGGGTCGGGCAGCGTGCTCTGATGAGGGAGGGCTTTGTCTCCCGTTGGGTGTCATTCCTCACAGCCTGTGTCTGTCCTCGGTGCAGCCCTGCACGTGACGGGAAGCCAGAGTTCCTCCGGGTCCGCTTCGCTTTTTCCTCTGCCTTCCTCCGCTCTCCCATCCAGCAGGGAAGGGTGAGGAGGCCCCGGTCCCAGTCTTGTTGTGCAGACGGGACCTGTGAGCAAGACTTGGAACCAGTGCTCTCTGGGAGGCGGGCCACTGCCAGGTCCAGGACTCGGGGTGCCGAGTCCCAGGTGGGGGCCTGGGGATGCCGAGTCCCGGGGCTCAAAGGTGAGGAGCACAGCAGGCCACCTCTCACGTGCATTCCCCTCCCTCTCCTCCTGGGCAGTTCGTGAAGTTCGCCAACATCGAGGAGGACACGCCCTCCTATCACCGGAGCTACGACTTCTTCGTGTCCCGCTTCAGCGAGATGTGCCACTCCAGCCACGACGACTTGGAAATCAAGACCAAGTGAGTGACGGGAGGCCCGGCCTCGGGCCCGCGGTCCCCTTGTCCGTGACACCCGCCCCTGAACATCCGCACTCACCACCCCCTTCTCCCGCACCCTGCTCCGTCCCCTCCCCCACCGGCGGCCTGCATCCTCTTCAAACCCGTTTCATAACTCACTGCATTTCGTGTCCATTGTCTGCCCCGCCCCCCACCAGAATGTGAGCTCTGTGAAGGCGGGAACCGTTGTTTGTTCGCTGATGCCTCCCAAGGGCTAAAGCAGTGGCCTGGGAGCAGTAGGGACTCGGTCGATCCTTGTTCAGGGCGTGAATGAATGGATGGATGCGTGTTTTCAGATACATATCTTGAGTTACAGAATACATTTACATGTGCATATCAAACATGAAAAAATACTTAATTCACGATAATACACTGATCCACACAGAAATAAGACCCCTGAAATAAAATCACAAAGAGTTACATGAACGCGTGCCGACTGGGACAGGTAGAGCAGGACACGGCATCCAGCTGATGAAGCACAGGTGTTGTGTGGCAAGCATTGTCCTTGGAACCACAGGGTCCAAGAGGGTTAGAAGTGGGTTGCTGCCGTGTGAACTGGAGACTGCGTTTGAAAGGGGAAGGAAGGAGGAAGAGGGGCTAGCTGCAGGGGGAGCTGGAGAAGACCCAGTCTACTACACGGTAGACCAGTTCTCCAGTGGCTTGTCCTGGAACTCAGCCGATGCCTCAGCATCTCCAAGGGGCCCCGAGTTCTGAGCAACAATGGCAGGGTTAGGGAGCCCCATGCACCCCTAGTAACAGCTTGCTTGCCACAGCTGATGGTCTGGATTGGAAAAACAAGGAGGGAATCCCTCCATCCCCCGGGTTGCTGGTTCCCAAGGCTTCCAAGCCTTTGGCTGAAGAGTGGCTCCGGGGCTGGTCCCTAGTCTCCCTTCCCCTGAACCAGTTGTGGGCCCCCTGGGCTGTGCTACTGCAGTGCACACGAGGAGGCCAGCGGGGGCCATGGAAGGAAGGAGACCCTTGTCTTCTCCCCAGTGTTGGCCCCTGCAGTAGCCACCTCACTCCCAAATGGCTATGAAGAGGCAGAGGGTCCCAGAGCAGGTGGGGCCTGCCCAGAAGCGGGTGTGGGGGAAGGTGCCAGACTGTACCCAGGTGATGCGGTAACAGGTAGCGACCTCTCAGGCGATGCCAAGCTTTCAGGAGCGGGGGTGGAGGGGACGCTTCCCATGCCACCCTGCACACACACACACACACACACACACTCATGCCGTCACTCACACACAATCATTCGCATGATCACACACACTTGTGCATCCGTGCATACACTCACACACACAGCTGCACACTCACACACACTCACACAGCCCACAGTGGTAGGAGCAGAGGCGCAGAAGCAGGCACGGCCAGCACTGCATTCTGACAGCGTTGGGAGCGTGCGGACCATCGGGGGGAGCGTTGCTCAGGTTTGCTCCTGGCAACCGGGCGGTGCCCTTTGCACCCACAGCCTGGCGCTTGCCATCCATGCAAGGAGGGCCCATGGGGGGCCGAGGTCCTGGCATGGGACCCCTCCCTACCTCTTATTGTCTCCGTCTGCTAACTTCCCACAGCCTCTTTCCCCAGAGGTCCCCCCTGTCATTCTCAGCCTTTGCAGGGCCCAGAGCATCTTTCCAAGAACCACCCTCGGGTCCCTTAAATAGATGTGTGTGTGTCTGTGTGCCACCCCCTGGGGCTCAGAGACATCCGGGCCACTTGCACGTGCAGGCCTGCACTGGGCCCACGACAAGGAACAGTGAGAGGGTTCCTGTCCCCCAGGCCTGGTCTTTGGGAATTGACTCTGAAAGGGTCAGCCGGCTCTGAGTGTCATGGAGTGAACTGTGTGCATGTGTGGAAGGGACTCTGGGGAAGCTGAAGGCAGAAGAAAACTTAACTCACTCCCGTGCACAAGGAAGCCCTGGGAAGAAAACTCCCCCACACTGGGCCTGCTTTCTTGCCAGCCAGGCTGTCTGGGGTGGCACGTGAGTCCAGCGTGTTAGGGACCTATCCCACAGTGCATCCAGGAGCACCGCTGACCCAGAGCCCGGATGGTTAGTGGAATACTATTCAGGTTACTTCCTTCCTGCCCTGGTCCGGGCAGCCTCTGGCTCAGGGGCTTGACTCGGGGGTCAGGGTCAGAGCAGCTGAGGGTTCCCGGGGAATCCTTGTCCATCACCAGCAGCCCAGACTGGTCCTGGGCCAAGGCCCCCGGTGCTGCAGGCCCTCTCACCACCCAGGTACGGCCACTGGGTGAGGACCAGGGAGCACCCTGCCAACCACACTTCAAACTGAAGCTGAAGATGCGAGTGGCAACTGCGCATTTGGGAAAACTGCTCAGCTCCACTGATCCTCAGACAGATCCAAACTGAAGTGGCTGCAAGATGGGAGGAATTTCCTGAGCCATAAAATTAGAGCAGATGCTGAAATGAGATCCCGGGGCTGACGCACGGCAGTGAGGCTGGCACGCGTCTGCAGCTCGTGCGCCGGCGCTGGGAGAGGAATTTGGCAGCGCCGGGAACCTTCATTCCTCAGCTTTGATCCAGCAATTCCACTCGTGGCAATGACTTGAAATGTCGTAAAACCTTTTATCCGGTGATGTCCCTCGTAGCGCTGTTACAATAGCAAAAAGTGTAGCAACAACTTACATGACCAATAGGGGACCCGTTCAGAAGGTTCTTACGACACTACGTCACACGTGTTACGAAGAGTTAATGATACAGAAGAACACTTACGATAAAATGTCATGGGAGAAAATGCGTATTATATATGCCATAGCTTCTTAATTCTGCGATATATCACATGCAGAATGAAGGTAAGATACTGAAAGGCCAGTAATGGTTATTGAGGAGTGGTTACAGTAGGGGTAAATCTTCTTTATACTTTTCTATAATCTGCTTGTGTTATTTTATAATTAGAAAAAGCAGTTTGATTTTAAAAAAAAAAAGAGGAACTTCAAGCTGAAATAAAAGGCCAGTAAAGAGGGACCCCTCTGCAGAGCCACGCTGACCCTGGGCCGGCGCGGTGGGGACCAGGGGGGTGTGTGAAAGGGCCTCCTCTGTGCTGTGACTCAGTTTCCCCTGTGACTGCTCAGCCAGCGTAGCCCCAGTCTAAACCCTTTTGTGCCAGGAGAGCCTGGGAGACCTGTGCCTCCCCCTGCAGCCCCCACCCCCGCCCACCTCACTCCCCCTGGATCGGCCTCGTCCGTTCGCAGCAGCCCTGGGAGCTACTGTGTCTTGGGCTCGAGCTGGAACAAACCCAGCTGAGTACTGAAGAGAGGGAGCCTTAGGGGTGGTTCCTGGGCAAAGGCAGCCAGCTTGTGCCCGCCGGCACATGAAGCCGGCCAGCCAGAAGCCTGAGCTGCAGGGAGAGCAGAAGGGGGGCTCCACCCTGCCTTCGGTGGGTGCAGTGGGTGAATGCATCCCTCCCTCACCCCCGCACTTGCCACGGAAGCTGGACTTCCAGGGGCTGGAGGGCTTCCCGGCCTCACCTCACCCTTTCCTCGCAGAATCCGGATGTCGGGCATCAAGGGGCTGCAAGGGGTGGTGAGGAAGACGGTGAACGACGAGCTGCAGGCCAACATCTGGGACCCTCAGCACATGGACAAGATCGTCCCGTCGCTGCTCTTCAACCTGCAGCACGTGGAGGAGGCGGAGAGGTAGGCCGGCCAGGCAGGGCGGGACCTGGGCTGCAGGCACTCGCAGCCCCCCCGGCGCAGCTGCCTGCCGGCCTTGCGGGGCTCCGGCTTCCTGCTGGTGCTGAGCTGTGAGGCCCAGGGTCTTGGCTTCGGGGGGCTGTCTGCGAAGCGCCCAGGGCCAGCTTTCTGCCCGCCCATTATGCCCATTAAGGTCTGAGTTCCTGAAGAAAGGGCCGTAATGGTGCGGCTCCTCGGGGCTGAGTGTGCTGGTGAGAGCAAAGAGCCATGTCTCAAGGTGACCGCTGTCTCTCAGGCCAAGGCGGTTTTGAAATGCCCTGCATGGATGGCTCCAGTGACTGCGGGCTATGCCTCCCGGACCTTCCTTCCCGGCCCCCCCAACCCCTCCCTTAACTTCCTAAAACGTGCCTGCCAGCAGCCCCGCAACACAAATTGCAGGCATTGGGGTTTAATTTGGAGGCCCCCAGATCCGGAGTGCAGCCAGTCCCCACGCCTTGCTCTTCCCTTCTGTGAAATGGGAAGGAGGGAAGTGTTCATCACCCTGTGCACCTTGGCCGGATTAGGTCCCTCACTTTCTGTCAATCAAGCCTCTGCGGCTAGTAGACAGGGAGAGTAAGTGTGCCCTCTCGTGGCTGTCTCCGGCATCGCACCTCACTGACAAGATTGCCCTGTAGTCTCAGGGCCGCGAGTCTTGGGGACCCTTCTGTCCCAATCTGGGCCCACCTCCTGTGACTCGGGTACCACTGAGTCACACCCGGGCCAACCGCTGTGCCTTTCTCCTCCCCCATTTCCCTCTCCCATCTCCTGTCTCCCACTTTATTTTGCTTCCTGCTATCTCGCCCCTCTCTTTTCGCATCACATCTCTTTTTGTCCTTCCAAAGCCCCAGGAGCCCGGAGACACTTGGGGTCGGTGCCTCACCGGGCACGTGGCGCTCGGGGAATCTGTCTTTCTGACAGAGGCGCATCAAGCCCGTCCTTCGGGATTTCCGAAAACTTGATCCCTTCGCCCACCACCTTCCTCCGCTCTGGGCCTCTTGACCCCGTTTAACTTCTGACCGCCGTGCGCGCGGTCGCCCTGGTGACCCGCGCCGGATCCCTGCTCTTCCTGCTGCACCGTTTGCGGTTTGCGCGGCTGCAGCACGGAGGCCGAGGCGCGCCCCCGCCTCGCCTTGCCCCCTCACCCGCCTGGCTGTGTGTCCCCACAGCCGCTCGCCCTCGCCCCTCCAAGCACCGGAGAAGGAGAAGGAGAACCCGGCGGAGCTGGCGGAGAGGTGCCTTCGGGAGCTGCTGGGCCGCGCCGCCTTCGGCAACATCAAGAACGCCATCAAGCCCGTGCTCATGTGAGCTCCTCCCCACCCCCCTCGCCTAAGCGAACAGTGTCCGCCCGCGTCCACCTGCTGAGTCTGGAAAGGAGAGGAGGTGTGGCCACGTCGGGTCCCTCCTCTGTGCCTGTGTCCCCTGCGCTGGGACAGCAAAAGCCCCCACACAGTGGCCAAGTGCAGTTTGGGGGGGAAGAGTTGGTAGGAGGGCCCCCAGAGCTGAAGGAAGGTGCTGGGTTCACCCCTAAACCCAGGAGCCCTGGAGAGCCCAGCTCCGTGACCTCCTTCCAGCTCTGGGGCTGGGGCTGGGGCTGGCGCGGGGTCCCTCCTGCTCCCCTCCTCCCACCTACAGGGAGCTGTGTGAGCAGCACCGGGGCCCTGGAGGTGCCCCTCCTCCCCCAGGCTCTCTCTCCTCCCTGATGTCACTGTGGGGTTCACGGCCATCCCCCGTGTTGTCTCCCTCACAGCCATCTGGATAACCACTCCCTGTGGGAGCCCAAGGTGTTCGCCATCCGTTGCTTTAAAATCATCATGTATTCAATTCAGGTACGGCGTCCCCTGGCCGAGGGCCCCTCTGGGAGCAGGGCGGGGCCCTCACAGACAGAGCCAGCTGTCTGAGGCCAGTTCAGCTCATCACAGACCAATGAAGTGCGATTTTAGAGAATGCATAGAAAAATTAAACGAGAACCCCGCGCAGAGAGAGTGCAGCCCACAGACCAGGCTCAGCCGCTGAGGCAGAGTCGCATTGCCCACTCAGCACTCGCTCTCCGTTGCTGCGCTTAGCTCCGTGTAAAAATAGGGCATCAGACCTCAGACTGCCACCAGACCACGGGCCACACTTTGAGCAGCTCTAGACTAAACCGTGTGGCCTCTCGTGGGCCTTAAATAAGACGTGGGGAAGTGAAAAGGAAGAGGATATCTTAACGTTGGTGTTTGACCCATTTGGGGTGGAAGAGCCCAGGAAAGTGGTGGGGATCCAGGTCTGTGCCGGGTTGGCCTTTGCTCTTTGTTGGGCCAACGGGGGAGGAGCCCCGGAAAAGGAATCGGGACCGTCCCACTTCTGTCCAGCCCCGCCTGTGGGCCCCTTGCAGGGCTGCCGGCCCAGCGGCCACGCGGGGGGCTGTCTGGGGCCAGCACGTCTTCCTCCCCCCAGCCG
Source organism: Phyllostomus discolor (assembly GCF_004126475.2). NCBI lineage: Eukaryota > Metazoa > Chordata > Mammalia > Chiroptera > Phyllostomidae > Phyllostomus > Phyllostomus discolor. The sequence continues at coordinate 13,033,154 of NC_040908.2, forward strand.
CAGCACTCCCACCTGGTTATCCAGCAGCTCCTGAGCCACCTGGACGCCAACAGCCGCAGCGCGGCCACCGTGCGGGCGGGCATCGTGGAGGTCCTGTCGGAGGCCGCCGTCATCGCAGCCACCGGCTCCGTGGGTAAGGTGGCCCCGAAGGGAGTGGGCTGGGAACCCCTCAGGGACAAGGAGCTGCCCCCGGTGGGAGGCTGCCTCCCCTTCCAGAAGAGGGCAGGGCACCTGCGGGAGGTGTCAGAGCCGGCTTTCTGGGGTTGCAGAGGTCAGCGGGGAAGGTGAGGGCGGAGGAAGCCCCCGGCTGGAAGGGCAGAGCAGGGACGAACGAACGAATGAATGAACGAACGAGGGGCGCCAGCCCTGAACTCTGGGTCCCCCCCACACCCCGCCCTGCACCCAGGGCCCACGGTGCTGGAGATGTTCAACACTCTGCTGAGGCAGCTGCGGCTCAGCATCGACTACGCCCTGACCGGGAGCTACGACGGGGCCGTCAGCCTGGGCACCAAGATCATCAAGGAGCACGAAGAGTGCATGTTCCAGGAGGCCGTCATCAAGACCATAGGTGCCGGCCCGGAGGGGCGGGGGGTGGCGTGGGGCCCGGGGCGGGCTGGGGCCCGGGGGAGGGGTGCGGCCCGGAAATGGCCCCCAGGGGACTTCAGCCCAGGGCAGTGTGAGGTTGTCCTCTGTTCGTCCCACACCAGCATGGCGGGGGTGGAGTCAGTCCGAGGTGTGTGCAGCTCCCAGACTCCCTGGGAGGTCAGGCCTGGCCCGAGTGAGAGCCGGGGACCATCTTCTTGGGCTTCTCAGCCCGGACTCCAGGTCCCAGGCTCAGAGCCTCGAACCCTTCCATTTGGCCTGCCTGCCGCCTCCAGGTCTGAGGAACTGGTGGGGTGGCAGGGGGTGCGGAGAGCAAACGGAGGGAAAGAAGGAAGGGAGGAAGCCGTGAGAAATGTGTACACACATGGGCGTGGAAGAGAACTGTAAATTCGCCCCACGAGGGTGAAGGGTCATCACATCCAGGCCCTTCCTGCCCCAGTGCCAGCTCTGAGGAGTAGGCAGGCGGGCCTGATCCCCACTCACAGATGAAGCCATTGAGATCCCGGAGGTGTGACTTACCCAAGGGCACCCCCCAGGGCAGCCAGTGACGGCGCCTAGGCGGGCACCCTTGGGCTGCTGCCCCGGTCCCAGCGTCCAGGTTCCCCATCCGGAGACCCGCGCCTCGGGGGCGGGAATAGCACATGGAGGAACTGGAGCCTGGACAAGCCCGTGGAGTCGTTTCTCCTCGGGGTGGTGACTGTCACCCCCCCGCCCGCCGGGAAGCAGCAGCCCACACTCCCCGAGGCAGCTGGCTGGGCGGAAAGCCCAAGCTGAGAGACCCCGGCAGGCAGCCGTGGCCTCGCCCGGGCCGACCCTCTCCGCCGTCCTTTCTCCGCAGGCTCCTTCGCCAGCACGTTGCCCACCTATCAGCGCTCGGAGGTGATCCTCTTCATCATGAGCAAGGTCCCGCTGCCCTCCCTGCACCACCCCGTGGAGGCCGGCAGGACGGGGTAGGTCCACCAGGCCTCCCTCCCGCTTCCCCCTCTGCCAGCCGAGGCACCACCCCAGCCGCCCCAGCCACCCTGGACCATGTTTTCCGCTCTCGCCTTCCTCCCCTAATCTCGGGTCCCACAGCAATGACATGGGCTGCTACCTCCCCCCTCGTCACTGCCTCCCGCCTTGGGGGGACCCACCAATGCCCTGGCCTGCTTCCCAGCTCTGGTTGTCACTGTCCTGGGTAGCCCAACACGATCAGCCTCCTGGAGATCTAATCACGAGGGAGAGCCAACTGTGCCGGCAAGCGTGCAGTGTCCGCCCGAATCACCCTGGTGAGCACGTGTATCTCTGGTCTGCAGGGAGAACCGGAACCGGCTGACCCAGATTATGCTGCTGAAATCCCTCCTTCAGGTGAGCCCCTCCCGTCCCATCCCTGCTCTGTCCCCTCGGGAGGAAGCTCCTTCCTGGGGCCAAGGGACGGTGATGACAGGTCATCATTCAGGTGGCCAGTTTCTGATCCTCACAAAGGTTCTGTGTTGCTGCTGATGGCCTCGTCGTCTCTGCACTGAGGCAGGGTCTGTTGGCTCCTGCCCCCGTCCCCACCGAGGACCTGCCCAGACCCCTCCCTGCTCTGTTTCCCCCGGCGCTCAGTCTCCCAATTGCAAGCTTTCCCTTCGCCTGAGTTTTATATTCCTCTTTGCACGGTGTTTGGACGTGTATAATGCGCACCCGCCTTTTTGTGCGCATCGTGCACGGGATTATCCTAGCTGTGGCACATAACCATCATACCCAGGCATAATGTGCATCCTTATTTTTCCCTAAAAATTGGGCAAAAAGTGTACATAAATGTAAATGTACACTTCTTTATAAATGGCAGAACACAGGCACATCTTTGCAGCCATCACTAGAGTCTAGGTGCCTTGTTCTCAGGTGTTAACAGGTGTCATTCCTGTGGCCACCCTGTTAAACCACAGCCCCGGAGCCCCCCAGCCTACACAGGGTCCTGACCCTGCAGCTGTGGCAAGCTCCCCCGCTACTCGTGCACAGCCTTGGTGGGAAATGGGGACCATCTCCATCCCTCCTCACCTATCAGAAATACAACCACGAGAACTTTCTAGAAATGCTGCTCCCCATGGGTTGCTCCTTGTTAAAGAGTAGGTCTCGGTTTTCAGTGACACAGCCAGACCTCACACAGCACACCCTGGAGACACTGCAGTCTCGGTTCCAGACCCCACAGTAAAGCGAGCACAGCAGTTAAGTGAGTCACATGAGGTTTTTGGTTGCCTGGTGCACATGAAAGCCATGTTTATACTATGTATATTATAATCTGTTAAGTATGCAATTGCATTATGTCTAAAACCCAACGTACACACCTGATTTAAAAAAACACTTTATTGCGCCCCAACTGGTGTGACTCAGTGGGCTGGGCAGCATCCTGCAAAGCCGCAGGTCACCAGTTTGATTCCCGGTCAGGGCGCATGCCTGGTTGTGAGTTCAGTCCCCATTTGGGGGCACATTCCAGAGGCAACCGATCGATGTTTCTCTTGCACAACGATGCTTCTCTCCCTCGCTTTCTCCCTCACTTCCCCTCTCTCATTGATTAATTACTTTATTGCTAAAAAATGCTAGTCATTATCCGAGCCTTCAGCGGGTCGTGATCTTTGTGCCGGCGGAGGGTCTCACCCACCCTCTGTAACACAGTGCGGTGTCTGCGCCGCGCAGTAGAGGGAAGCACCACGGAGCAAGGTGTGCCCGTCTTCTCAGACTGACGCGGGGAGGTCTCCAGCCCCCCTTCCCTCCCCAGGCCCCCCATCGCATCCCTCCCCCACATCTGTTCCAGCCGAGATGCTCTGCCCCGTCCCCTCCCCCCTCCCACTCGTGTGTCTCCCCTCCCCTCTCCCAGCCCCCACCTTTCACGTCGCCCTATTGTCATAAAGCTCTTCACGCTAACACTGCCCGCAGCTGGTGGCCTCCTCCCCCTCGGTACCCCTGCCATCTCTTCACGGAGTTTACTCTCATTGATCTGTGCTCGGCGTCTCACTGAGGTGGCAGTTCGGGGTGCGCTCCGATCCATCCCCCTCTGGGGAACCCTGAGGTTTACTGTTGGTGGCGCCAGGTTTTGCCAGGCCCTCCAGGGCCTGCCGAATCATCAGAGGCCTTGTTTTATAGTGTGTGGGCTACCCACACACTATAAACAAATATGTTTTGCTGCTTTGACTGCTTTGACATCACAAAGGAAGTGCCTGTGCCAGCTAGCTTTACCCAGAGACCCCCTCGGTGGCCACGCTGGGAGAGATGTAGCCAAATGCTGTGTGTGCTCTTGGCTGCTGCCCTGTGCCTGGGCTCTCATTCCTCAGCCCAGCTGTAAGTTCTCCCACTGTCTGTCCGTTTCTCCGGGGCTGTCCCCATGCCTAGCCAAGCCTTGTATGTACACTGAGCCTTCATCAGCTGTGCCCAGACGGCCCAGAATATGCGTTCCAAGGCTTCCTGGCTCCTGCTCCCCTCCAATGTGCATTCCCTGCTTTCTTTTAACCACATCATGCTCCCGCACACTCTCCCCATCCAACCCCATGTCTACTGGGCTGAGCTGAGGAGGTTGTCCAGGTGGATGCTGGCGTGTTCAGAAAAGTTGCCTCTGGCATCCAGGGCCCAGGCCCAGGGTGGGTCCGGACTGGGGAATCTGGGCTGGGAGATGCCAGAGAGGATGGCTGCCTCAGACCCAACCTCTGCAGGCTGCTGAGAGGGTCAGCGCTCCGAAGCACAGCCATGCTGGGCTCCCTTGCAGGTGTCCACAGGTTTCCAGTGCAACAACATGATGTCAGCCCTGCCCAGCAACTTCCTGGACCGCCTCCTGTCCACCGCCCTCATGGACGACGCAGAGATCCGACTCTTCGTTCTAGAGATTCTCATCAGCTTCATCGATCGCCATGGCAACCGCCACAAGTTCTCGTCCATCAGGTGACCTTGAGGTTTCCTCCCCTGTTGGTGTGTGTTGGGAGAAGACTCCTGACAGGGCCGCGCGTGCGGACAGGAGCACGATTCAGAGATGCAGCGAGGCCCACCGGAGAACCGTTCACGGACATGGACCTGGGGTCCTGTGAGGGGAGGGGCCCCCGAAACAAAGGGTGCTTGACCTGGGGAGAAGCAGGTGGTTTGGAGATTTGGGAGGTAGCATGTTCTAAAGGGACTTTTCAGGTGAGGATGAAGAGAAGAATCTCGAACAACGTCTAAGAAAAAGGGACAGGAACTAGAGAACGTGGGAGAAAGCGGAGAGCGGGCTAGGAGCCAGGGCGGGAGGGGCACTGGGGGGACAACCAATGACATCGGGATAAAGCCCAGTGACACCACGTGCATCCTAAGTGGTCTCATGCAAGGGCTAACTAAGGTGGCCCCTCTGTCCCCATCCAGTACCCTGAGTGACATCTCCGTCCTGAAGCTGAAGGTGGACAAGTGCTCCCGACAGGACACCGTCTTCATGAAGAAGGTTAGTGAGTGTGACCTCAAGATGCAGAGAATCCCAGGCGGGCCCCGTGGGCCCTCACCTTCCAGCGCCCATGTCACCACTGACCTCTGCCCCCGAGCCGGCCTCCTCCCACTTTGACTGTGGTAGTCAGGATGAGCTGCAGCCGACCCACGTGGGGGTCAAGCCCCAGGGTCATGCTCATCACCAAGGCCACGTGAGGACCAGGGACTGTGTTCTGACCCTAAAGCAGTTTGGGCAGCAGCTCTTGCTGCTGGTTCAGCTGGACCCAGCCGCCCCTGGGTGCTCACTCCTGCACGTGTTCACGCCCCCTGGTGTCGGCTTCAAAGACAGCCTCTCCCTGGCGGCAGAAGTGGGGAACACACGGCCTGCCCACCCCCACTCACTGGTTTTTCTGTCCTCCTTGCCCCTCCTGCCCCGCCCTGCCCCGCCCTGCCCCGTGGCCTTGCCCACCCCCTCCTCGTGTCCCCAGCACTCCCAGCAGCTCTACAGACACATCTACCTGAGCTGCAAGGAGGAGACGAACCTGCAGAGCCACTACGAGGCGCTCTACGGCCTGCTGGCGCTCATCAGCATCGAGCTGGCCAACGAGGAGGTGGTGGTGGACCTCATCCGCCTGGTGCTGGCTGTCCAGGTCAGCACGACGTGGGGGCTGGGATCGGGGGAGAGGACCTATTTTGACCAAGCACTAATCGGAGCGCTGAGTGGCAACTGCTAACACTTGTCTGGGAGCCCAGGAAGATGGTGCCTTCGGTTGGCCATTCCTCCACGAAGACCACAGACCGTGGCCTGTGGGCGAACCGTGAAGAATGCGTCATTCATGGCTTTAGCCCATTCTCAGGCTAACGGAGACCCAGGGGAGAGGGTCATTCAAACATACCCCTTAGCCCATGGTAGTTAAAGTCTCCTGCAGGGTCTGAATGGGGCTCCAGGGGTTGCCAAGAGGGTGCTTGTAAGCCCCAGGTGACCCCAAAGCAAGTCACCTAGTTCCCAAACCTGGCTGTGCTTCTACATCGCCTCAAGCACTTATTAAAAATCCATATTCCCGCTCCTGCCCCCGAGCCTGGGGGCTGTAGATCTGCGGGCCTCCCTGTGACTCTTCGGCGGGCAGCAGGGCACTGCACAGGGCTTCGGGCTTCTGGGGTCTGCCTGGGTGGAAGCCTGCTCTAGCCCCTGGGGCGTGTCCTTCAGACCTCAAAGGTAAGGGTCTCCCCGTCCTGAGGCAGGCGGGCATTGTTTCCTGGCTGGAGGCAAGCCTGGGAATTCAGTGGCGGGGAGTCTTAGGCCACCCGCCTGGAGGTGCTGAGTCCTGCAAGGCCAGCCCAGACGCCATGATTGTCTTCATTCCAGAACTTGAGATTCCTTGGTATCCAGTCCCCTGGTAGCTCCCACACCTTGAGGTATGGTGTGGACCCAATATAGCAAACCAATCCCGTGCTGCAGGTGTCATCTGGGGTCTGAAGCGAAGGCGACAGCTTGGTGATGAGGGTTGGGACAGGCAGAGCCACTGAAGCTGGAACTGCCTGGTGGGGGCTGAGGCCATCGCCCCCATGGGTTGCTCCGGGGACCATTCCGTCAGCTGTAACAAGGACGGCCTCTGACTTCCAAGAGATGACGGAGCAGATGCTGAAAAGGGCTTAGCGTGGCGCGGTGGGCCGTCTCCTTACAGCGGGGGAGGGGGAGGGGGCAGCCGCAGCTCCTGCGTAACTGCCCGCTGAAAACCGCAGAGGCCCCTGTGTGTCGCCGCAGGACCTGGCCCAGGTCAACGAGGAGAACCTGCCCGTGTACAACCGCTGCGCCCTGTACGCGCTGGGCGCCGCCTACCTGAACCTCATCAGCCAGCTCACCGCCGTGCCCGCCTTCTGCCAGCACATCCTCGAGGTGGGTGGGCTGCACGGGTGTCCCCCACCGGTGCCGTGTCCCCCACGGGTGCCACGTCCGTCTCCTCTCCCGTTTCTTCTCCGCTGCCGAAACTTTAAAAACCTCAGCTATCGTGTCGTTTCACCCCTACAGACGTCATTGTTTATATCCAAAAAAACGGACAGCTTCCCACGTGATTGCCCTGCTACTGACATACTAGATCCAATGATCAGTAAGGCCTCGGTGTGACCCGGTACTCGGGCTACGGTCCAATGTCCTCATCTGTCACAAAAGGCATTTTAGAACATACTGAAGTGTTTGTAGGTGCAATGACATGACGCCTAGGATTAGCTGGAGAATGCACTAGAAGAAGTGAAACAACACAAGAAACCTCAGCTGGCCTGAGCTGGGGGGTGTGGGGGACGGTGCCGTGTCCGTGTGCTCGAGACCACCCGAGCGGGGCAGGAGCTCCCCACCACCCGGGCTGCTGCAGGGAGTGTGGGCAGGGCCAGGCCAGACACCCTCTCGGCAGAAACCGTAGCACCATTGCTTCCGCGCCTCCCCCATACACCTGCCCGCCGACTGTCCTCCCACCTCTCCGCCTCTCAGTAGCTTCCACCTTCCTGGTCAAAAATGTGCGAAGGATGCTGAGGGAACCTCAGCACGCCCCTGTCCGTCGGGACGTGTTTGCAGCTCCCCAGGGCTTGGGAAGTGGTGTGACCTCTGCTGCCCTTTTCGGGTTTAAAGAGAAAACAGGAACAGGTGCAGAAGCGAGAAAGAGCAGTCTCTCTGGAGCCGAGTCCCCTGCGTTTGGAAGACACTTAGTGCCTACGTGTCACCGGGGAGAGCTTGCACAGACCCCCCCAGGTGCCTCAGGCTGCTCTGGGGGTCACTGTTGATCCAAATTTGTCCCTCAGAAGCCCAGCTGGAGGGTGCCCTGCCTCCGGTTTTCGGGAGGGAGGAAACTCCGGGGCGTGGGCGGTGGGAGCTCTTTCCTTGGGCGGTTTCGAGCTCCCTGTCCCTGCTGAGCCCGGCTCTCACCGTGTGATTCCTCCCAAACGCCAGGTGATAGAGACCAGGAAGAAAGAGGCTCCGTACATGCTCCCTGAGGACGTGTTTGTGGAGAGGCCCAGGTGAGGAGTGCACCTGGGGCGTGGTCTGGGCCACCCAAGGCGCCTGAGTAGAGAGTCTGAGGCAGGGGCTCAGGCTCCTGTGGGCTCCAAGGCCAAACGTGGACCTTGCCTGTGGCCCGCAGGTCCTGGGTCGAGTCTGACCCTCATTAGGTGCGTGGAACACACACCCTGAGCCATCTTGGCCGCAGAGGGTACGCAAGGCCACCTCTGGGAGCTCTGGCCACCACGCCCACGGGAAGCAGTCCTGGAGCAGCTCTTCCAGACGAGACGCTGCCCTCAGTCCAGCTGGCATTGTCAGAGTCCGTGGGCCAGGCTCCCTTCAGCATCAGGGGGGACTCAAGGAACAGATACCCTGAAAAAACTACAGTGTCTCCCAGCAGAGGGCGGCTTTATCGATCACAGCTCACCCACGCAACAGACAATGGTAGCCACCTACAGTGGCCTGGAAGAGCAGTCACTGAGAAACAGTCACTGTAGAATAGGTGCAGGAGCCGGGCCCCGGGGCAGGAACGTGGGGGCGGGGCGATGTGCACGCCTCACAGGCGCGTGTGTGGCTGGAGGATCCTGGGTCCTCCAGGTTATCTCTGGAAAGTGGGATTCTGGGTGATTGTTTTTCCATTTGCATCTCTGTCATTTTGCATAATGAACGTTGCCTTTGTAATAAGGAAAGTCATTAGGAAAAATCCTCCTAGCTCCCCGAGGTCCTCACCCGCCCCTCCCTCCTTTGTCTCCAGGCTGTCTCAGAACCTGGATGGCGTGGTGATCGAGTTCCTCTTCCGCCAGAGCAAGATCAGTGAGGTCCTGGGGGGCAGTGGCTACAATGCGGACCGGCTCTGCCTGCCCTACATCCCTCAGCTGACAGGTACGGGCTCTGTTCCGGCACTTCCGAGCCTGCCTCTGGCTTCTCGTGGGCAGGCAAAGGCCTGAGTGTGAGGCGCGTCCGTCGCCCTCCAAGGCATCTGGGGTGTCACACAGGAGCTGAAAGACACCGTGGAGACCTGCGGTGAGACGCTCAGGATCCCCCCCGCTTCTCCTCCTCCGTGTGGGGCCCTGAGAAGGGACCGGCCCACAAGACAGCCTAGCTGTGGGTGGGAGAGGCCCCGTGGTGCTACGCGTGGGCTACAGAGACCCCATTCTCTGGGATGGACTCCCTGGAAAATCTTGGACAAGGCCCTTGGCACCTCTGAGTCCCAGTTCCCTCGACTGTAAGACAGGGATGTCAGCAGCACTTGCCCGAGAGGGTTGGCAGGAAAGGCACGCAGTAACCGCTGCAGAAACCACAGGCCCTGGCGCTCAGCGCGGATGGTGCCGACACGAGTAGAGATGGGCTTTCTGGTCAGAAGCAGCTTCTTTGTGCCCATCAGTGATTTCAAAGCCTTAATCTTGAAGGGCAGAGCTCACCACCGAATGGTGGGCAGAGAAGGCCTCGGCCCTCTGCGGAGTCCACTGGTCATCTGCACGCGCGCTGCGCCCTCGGAGGACCGTGGGCCGGGCAGAGGCGCAGGCTTGGGGGCTGGCACCAGGGGTGTGACCAGGCTCGCCGCCCCCCCCACCCAGGGCTGCAAACTCAAGCTTCTGGCTTCTCCTTCCCCAGATGAGGACCGCTTATCCAAGAGGAAGAGCATTGGAGAAACCATTTCCCTGCAGGTGGAGGTGGAATCCAGGAACAGCCCCGAGAAGGAGGAGGTGAGTGTCTCCTTCTCCATACACTGTCCTGGGGAAGCCCCACATCTGGGGAGTGGGGGGACCTGTTCCGGCCCCCTGTGCAGGCAGGCCCTCCGCGAGCCAAGTCCCCGGCCCTGCACAGCACATTTAAGGTCACACAGAAAGTCGGTTTCCCAGGGAAGTCCCGTTTTCTCACTGTCGTCATGTACATCGTAGACATTTCCATCTGGAAAAAACACTTGTGTCCCCCGGCACGACCAGGGACCAGAACTAATCAGGGATCAGTGTCCTGGGCCAGGTGCCCCCCACTCTGCGCTGTGCCCCCCCCACCCCCACCAAGGGAGCCACCAGCCTGACTAATGTCCCTCCTTGGACTTTTGCCAACGAAGCCGTTCTCCCCCGGGTCGGCTTCTCTCACTGAGGACCGCACAGAAGCGGTAGAACACGAGTGTGTCACGGGTCTCCCCCCAGGAGCCCGCAGTCCCCTGGGGAACTCCTGGGGTGCGGTCCGAGCTCTGTCACTGCCTCCAGCACCCGACTGAAGGGCACACGCCCACGGAGCACCTTTGCTAGGGCTTTATTATTTCCCACCACCTTTTACAGCTCTCCAGACGACTGGGGTCCCGGGGCCCCCGTCCTCGGTCCGGCCTCAGTGTTCCTGACTTTATTTAGTATTCACATCCCACCTGGATGATTTAATGTCCTAAGTCCTCAAAAATGTTACTGGGTTCTTGAAATCTACACTGGAGATTATATTCACAGATGGCCGCAATAATCTCCTCTCACTGCCAATAGTTTTTGTTAGGCCTCCGAAGACTGTTTTGAATCATGGCGTTGTCCTCCCACCAGGCTTAATGGGACAAGCCAGGGTGGGGGGGACAGAGGGTTCCTCTTGGTGAGACTTGGAGGAAGAATTAGCCTCCCCACCCCCACCTCACTTCTCCTGGGGAGCTCCCAGGGAGACCTCGGTGAGAAGGTGGGGTCCCGAGGGAGTGTGGGCCCATGGGGACACTCTCCTGCGAAGCGGCAGGCTGCCAGCTACCTGAGGAAGCCAGGGCTGCCTCCTCCCCGCCCTCCCCGCCTGCCTTTCTGAACACTTGTCCCCTCTCCCTCAGCGCGTGCCCGCGGAGGAGATCACCTATGAGACGCTGAAAAAGGCCATTGGTGAGTGAGAGGCCCCCAGGGGCTCCGGGTGCGGGGCAGGGTGGGCGGAGCTGGGTCCTGGTTGCGAGTGGGCGTGTGCAGCCCCCTCTGCTGCCCAGCACAGACCTGAGGACAGAGGCTGGCGGCTTCCTCCGTCCAGTCCAAGCCCACCCCAACAGCCAGAGCCGCAGTGAACAGCCCTGCCTGCCTGCCGGGGCCCAGCAGGGTGCCCCTTGTGTCTTAGGTCGGGCGGCCTCTTTTCTCCTGACTGCGGCCTTTAACAGTGACCCACCGAGGGTCACGGCCACGCAGCTAACGAGCAGTTGCGTATAAATACTCTGACTAGTTTTTGATAGAATTTGATACAAAACAAGCTGAAAGTTGACCAGTGAGGGATATGAAGAACAAATCGTATTAATATGTATTTCATAATGGCAATAGACGTTAAAATGCGGCATCATCCCTTCTGTCTGAATTATCAGTCAGTGAAGTACTCCAACAGAGAGAACTCATTGGATGCTGATGACAAATTATGTCTTCAAATGCCAAACCTTCCTTACTTTTGCTGTCATCCATGGTACTCTTTCTAAACGTAACGTGCCTCCTTAAGTGGAGAATGATGGACAGATTTGAGGCCCCGCCCCCTTTTTTCTAACTCATTTGGGATCCCAAGAGGAATACAGAGAAGCCTGCACAGCGCCCTGCCACAGGGGGTCTGCATCGGCTTTGGTGGTCCTTGCGGCTTTCCCATCGCTGCTGTCCCTGCCGAATCCCGCCCCTCCCCCCAGGTCCTTCCTGCCCCAGGAACTTCAGGTGGTGGCGACCCCTAGCGGCCGAGCGGCTACCTGGGGCTTTGAAAGCCCAGTTGAAGGGCCAGCTCTGCTGGTTCTCAAACCCTCACACAAGGGAGGAGGCTGAGCCCTCAGGCAGAATCAGGGAAAGGTCCAGCCCTCCTGGGGCCAAGGGACAGCACCCAACCCTCCATGCCCACGGGCAGAGGGCAGAGGGCAGAGGCCGGCTGCGGTCACAGACAGAGCTCCAGGGAGGGGGCGGGGGGGGCCAGGTCTCTGTCCTCTCCTGCCCCTGCCCCCATGGGGGGTGGGGGAGGACGGGAGGCTGACCGACCTAACTCCGTGCTGCAGTGGACAGCGTGGCCGTGGAGGAGCAGGAGCGCGAGCGGCGGCGGCAGGTGGTGGAGAAGTTCCAGAAGGCGCCGTTTGAGGAGATAGCAGCCCACTGCGGGGCCAGGGTAAGCGAGGCCTAGCGAGGGCGGGTCCCCGGGGACCCCAGGGACCCAGCGTTAGGCCCAGGGCGGGCCTGGGGGTTCTGGAAGGTCTTGGCACTTTTGTGGACCAGAAACTAGGGTTTGGATGCCGACAGCGCCCTGGCCCTACACTCTTTCCCCGTGGCCCAGAAAATGTGGCTGTTAGTCACACGGGCCTTCAGACCTCACACTTTCCACGCGAGGGAGGAGTCCTGGCCCCAGCAACTCCGCTATCAGACAGACAGACCCTAATTATCATAGTAGCCAGTGCGCAAACAGGACTGACCGTATGCCGGGACATCTTGCGTTTATTTGCTTATTTCATTCTCCTGGCGACCTCTCTGCAGGCTGGTTCCACGGCGATGGTACCAACCACGACGGAGGAGCACAAACGTTTCTCGCAATTGACTGTATGGGCCAGGGTTTGGTAGTCCCGGTGCCCATCTTCGTAACAATGGGTTACAATTATAAACGTCCAAAATTTACAACTAACTCGTATGTTACTATACTTTTTCCTCTCCATAAAAATACACGTAATAGCCTTTTCTACTATTTTCTAATATACATACTTACTGTGTTTCTAATGTACTATGATAATTATATATAAATACATGTAAGTATAATGCAGATCGGGGGCGAGGCCGGGGCTGCTCGCCCCCGGCGCTCCGAGTGGAGGCCCGGTTGCGCACTGAACATGCGCACAACGCACTCTGCGCGCAGACTCCGTGGAGCCGGGAGGGCCCCGAGGGAGCGTCTTCCCTAACGCGCTGATTGTGCACCGCTGCTTCTTTGGGGTTCAGGAAAGAGCTGGAAACAGCCCTGAGCCTCCTGACTCCGGGCCCAGCAGGCCCCGCCTTCCCACTTGGAGGAGCGAAGGGTCCTTCAAGAACTGCCTCTTGAAGCCCTCGTGGTGGTCCCGGTCTCCGTGTTGTCCCCAGCAGGCTGGCTGGGTGGCTCTGCCCGACCTGACCCCACAGCCAGGGGCCCAGACAATACCGGAATGTCCCCTTCCTGAGGCTGCACTGCTGGGACCCGCAGTGCGTGCCCTGGACAGGCCGGCCAGAAACGGCCGGCAGAGGGGCGGGGCGCGCCGGCTCACCCTGCCTCTGTTTGTGCCTAGGCATCGCTGCTGCAGAGCAAGCTCAATCAGATCTTTGAAATCACCATCCGGTAAGTGTCAGCCCTGGCCCCTGCCCACTACAGTCCAGCGTTGGGCACCCCCTCCTGAGTCTTCCTCTCACACTGGTCTCCGGTCCTCCCTGTTTCCCGCCTCTGTCTCCGGGGCTGGCTGGAATCAGCCACCAACTCTCCCCAGAAAAGGAAATCGAGGCTAGGGAGGACAAGAGGCAGCTCAGAGAACCGGGGGAAAGAGCCAGGGGTCCTTGTTTCCCAGGCGGAGACTTTACTTTCTAAAGCAACAGTGTCACTGCAGAGCCTGCGGTGAAGCTGTAGGTTCTAGAACGACTTGAAACGCATGGGGTGGGACCCCGTCCTCAGCCCTTGCCCTCCGTGTGTCCCTGCCCCAGGCCCCCGCCGAGCCCGTCCGGCACCATCACCGCAGCCTACGGCCAGCCTCAGAACCACTCCATCCCCGTCTACGAGATGAAGTTTCCGGATCTGTGCGTGTACTGAAGTCCCAGGCACGGAGCTCCTCGGAGGGGTGGGGTCTGAGGGAGCAGCTCCCCCTCACCCCCGCCCCTACTGCGTGCACATCTCACTGGGGTCTCAGAAAAGGTCACCTTGGCGGGGGCAGCCCCTTCCCAGCTCAGCAAGGGGGAGCCCCAGGCCCTCCCGCTTGCCCCTTGTCTTCCCTGAGGGGACCGGCCACCTGCCCCTCTGGGGCCCATAAGCGTCTCACCTGTACCCTGCCGTCTCCTCCTTTGTGCCACGGGGCCAGTAACTGTGGGGCGTGTGAAGTCCTGAGAGCTCCCATGTGGTGTGACATGTGAAAGGCTTTCGCAGTGTGGGGGTGGGGAGGGCACAGGTGCCATATCCCCCCACCCTGGACAGGACCTAGTGGAGATGCAGTGCTCAGAGAAGGCGTGGACTGCAGTCAGGACGGAGCCCCGCTGTGGGAGCTGGAGGGTGGGGTGACTGTCTCCCCCAGAGCACCCCCTCCCTCCAGTCCTGAGGCCCCCAAGTCCCCAGTGTCTCTTCCACTCTCCTGCTCACCCTGCCACCTGTCTTTTCGTGATTCTCTATGTTATTAATTAATGCTGAGCCCTTACACAGGAGCTGGGGTGGAGATATCACAGCGGGTGGCAGAGGGCTGTAACAAAGGAGGGAGTGAAGGTCAGGCAGCTGCTGGTGGGGGTGGGCTCTCCCCAGTCTGGGCCTGCCTCACCCCCTTGGAGGAGCAGCAGGCAGCAGGGGCAGACCCCTCTGCAGCGTCTTCTCGCCCCCTTTGCTCAGAGGGAGCTTGCTTGGCCCTCCCATGGTTCTCCCCCTTCTGGATGTTTCTCTGAGTTGAGCTCACTCTCTCCTTGTTACTTTTCTTCCTGGGGAGCCCGCGGTGTTTCTATGGCCTCTGGGTTGAGGGAGGGCAGCTCCAGCTAATCCGGTTCTAAATGACTCAAAAAGAGGCAGAACAGCAGGGTCCTAGGCCTGCCCACTTCACCCCTGACAGAGGAGACCCCTGGCCCGGCCAGGCTGCAGGGGGAGGGGATGGTAGTGGGGGCAGAGCTCCTTGGGACTCAAGGATGTCAGAGGTCCACCTTTTGGATGTTTCATTTGAGGAAAGAAGGATCCAGCACCTGATACTGGAATGATTTTTTATGTTTATTCTTTTTACTCTTTGGACAAAGTCTGACCTTAGTGCCAACTGCCAAAGCTTCAGGCCTGGGGACAGCAGTGGAGGTCGCTTTGGGTTTTCAGTTTCCCCTGAGTCCCGTGGGACTGTCTGGGGGAGGAGGAGGAGGAGCCGGGAGGCTCCCTGCAGTGCCCTCTGCTTCCCCTCCGCTGTCCTGGGGCCTTCGTGTCTCCAACAGTCCCCCCCACCCCGGGCTCCCCCATCACCAGCAGCGCCCTGTGGCCCCCAGTAATTCCTCCCTTCCTGTGAAACTCCACTCACAGTAAGTGTGAATAGCCAAGTTATTCTTCTGTGGGGAATTTGTTTTTTAAAAAGAGAGTGAATCAATTTCTTGACCCAACGGAATCCCTTTTAGGGTAGAGTTGTAGGCGGCGTGGGTGGGGTCAGAAGGGCTGGGCTCCTGCTGAGCAGGCGCAAGGCTTTCGGGCCCGAGGGGGTCTACCTCTGCAGGACTCTGCGCGGACCCACAGTGAGGGCCCGACGATCCGGCCGATGGGTGGATTTTCTCAAGTTGGGAGAAACTTAGCTTATGCCTTTCCCATTATGTGGGCAGTAGTTTCTTGGGTTAGGGGGCTTTCTGGCTCTTGTTCCTCGAGTTTTCCCCCTTGGCCGCTGCCTCTGGCTCTGGGCCTGCAGCTTCCGTGTGGCTGTCAGGATTCAAGGCCCCGGGGGCCCGCCCCTGCTCCCCTTGTGGCTCTTAGCTAATGCCCCACCCAACTTTGCAAGCATGAACTGAGAATTCTCCTTACTTTAATATCTCCTTATTAAGAAATCACATTTCAAATAACTTGGAACGAATTTGAAGGCAAATAACCTTGGGAAGAAACTTCACAGGAAATCTACATCTTGAGCCACCTGTACGTCCTTCCTTGCAAATCCTCCCATCCGTGTCCCCTGCTCGGCTTTGGTGAAGTACCCTGTTTCTTTCTTGTGCCTCCTTGACTGTAGGGTCTACCCCCATGGCCACTGCCCTTTGCGCCCTGCCCTGGGGACCCTGGCTCTGCAACGTGGGGAGCATAGCCCTGGGGCCTCTTTCCAGAGCCAGCCGTAGGACCAGAGACACCTGCAGGTCCACTCAGGCGCCTGTCCCTCAGCCCCGCCCTGGGAACGGGGTGCTTTCTTCACGCACTCAGCGTCTCTCTCCTCCGTCCGGAGCAGCTTTCTCGTCTCGTCACAGCTGCCTAGCAAAGAAGTGTTTCTTTGGGAGAACTGGCTGTTTTTTTTTGTTTTGTTTTTGTTTTTGTTCTTGAGTGCCCTCTTGCTAGTTCAATTTAAATCCGCACTCAGTAGAATATTAGGCTGCCTGCCAACAGGAGGCAGGACCTGGGTTCCAGCCAAGGATGCCTCAGAACGAGAAAGCTGAAGGTGCGTGTTAATTCAGGCAGTTAAATAGCAAATTAAGCAGTCTCCTTCGCCAGCGTCCTTTCACCCCTGCAGAGGCCCTGGGAAGGGATGCGAAGCAGCGTGTGCTGGGTGCCCAGGCCCTCTGCCCAGCATCCATTGCTGCTTCCTGCCTTCCAGGCCCCATAGCGTCAGACAGCGCTGTGTCTTTGACTGACCCTTTTTTAGAAAAAGATTCTATTTATTTATTTTTAGAGAGAGAGGAAGGGAGAGAGACATCAATGTGTGGTTGCCTTTCACACCCACCCCTGCACTGGGGACCTGGCCTGCAACCCTGTGAAGATAGGCATGTGCCCTGACTGGGAATCGAACCAGTGACCCTTTGGTTCTCAGGCTGGTGCTCACCCCATGGAGCTACACCAGCCAGAGCTGACTGGCCCTTTGTGCTACCCTCCTCTGTTGTGATCTTGAGCTAGCAAGCCCATCCAGACCAGCTGCTCCCCAGAGCCCTGAGCACTGTTGCTTCGCAGGCAAGGGGTAGGCTGCATTGGCACTCTGCTGGCAGGACTTAAGAGGCAGGAAAGCATTTGAGATTTGGAAGTTCTGTTAATTTGGTTGAGTCATGCCCGTGCATCAGAAGCAGGTCAGCAGGAGGCGCCAGTGAGTTCCTGCAGGCTCCTCCCGTTGGCCTCGCAGCTGGGTCCCCAGTGCCCTGTGCCTGTTCCCATCTTCCTCTCTCTGAAAGTGGAAATTGACTCCTAAATGCCTCCTCTCCAGAGAAGGAACCCAAGCAGGGCAGGAGAAGAACTAGAAAAGTCGTCAGGTACTCCCCTCTGTCCAGTCCTCTGTCCAGCCCTCCAGCTCATACACCAGTGCGAATGGATGAGCAGTGGAAAGGTGGGGCTGGGACTGACCGAAGTGCTTGAAGAAGGTCAAGACTTGAGGGTCACACACGTGCTGCCCTTTGCCCTGGATGTTCTGGGCCCCAGAGAACAGGTTTCAGCTGGCTTAAGAATTAGAACAGCCTTAGAGTCCCTTTAAACAGCTCCAAGGCCAGACCTCCAGGCTTCTCTGCAGGCCTCTGGGTCACGATACCTCCAGTTGCTCTTTCGCTGTCCCCAGTCCTTCTGACCTGGGTCAAGAGTGTCATTGAGAAGTGAGGCTATGTCTCCCCATTCCTCTTCATGACCATGAACTGGCATCTGGTCAGCTGGGGGCCCGTGGGAAAGAGCTAGACCAGAGCTGTTAGGCTGAGCGTGAAGTGTGAAGACAGACGAGGAGGTCAGCTGATCTGGGCAGGCCATGCCCCCTTCCCCTGACCCACAGACCTGGCAGGCAGTTGTGCTGAAACAAAACATCTTCCTTATCCCTGGGAGACAGTTTAGGGCCGTGTGCTGCTTCTTCACCCTATTAACCTTAGAAATCTGCTGGTTAAAGTGGCCCTTTATCCCAAATGTGGCCTCATCTGCCAAGTGGGGAAGGGTGGTCATGGACCTGGCCAGCTGGGGAGCGAGGAGAAGACACAGGGGCTGTGGCTGGGGCTCTGTGGCCTGCTGGGGTCAGAAGGCAGCTCTCTGTGCCCTCTCTGCACCAGCCAGGATGACCAGCACTTTTCTCCAGGAGATCCTAGGGCCTCATCACGTTCCCCTGTTGAGCTCCTCCTCCATGACTGTTGATTCCGGCCTGCGGAGTGCAGAGCCGTGACGCCACACAGGCTGCAGCTCACGCAGTGTAACACGTCAGTGTCCGTCTCGACCTTCAGGGCCTGGCTGAGAGTGCGTGTGCCCGTGTGCGTGCATGTGTGTGCAATGTAGTTCCTAGTTGACGATATATGTATATAACAGCTGACGTATTTATATGGGGGTGAAGCATTAGTGCCTGTGGCGGTCTTCTGTGTTTTACACTCGTTGAGTCAAATTAGTTTTAAGGAAAGGGAAATAGAAGTGGGAGGGGCGGGCGAGTGCAGGAAGAAGGACTCTTAGCCGGATCATTCTTTAGGACTATTAGTCGTGATTTCCCAAGGAGCCTTTATGATGCCCTTTTCAAATAAATGTTAATGTTGTCACCACATACTTGTCTGTTTGAT
Organism: Phyllostomus discolor; assembly: GCF_004126475.2. Lineage (NCBI taxonomy): Eukaryota > Metazoa > Chordata > Mammalia > Chiroptera > Phyllostomidae > Phyllostomus > Phyllostomus discolor. The sequence continues at coordinate 13,051,475 of NC_040908.2, forward strand.
TTTTTTTTAAAGTAAATGGGTTTTGGGGATGCAAACAGGATCTGGAAATACCAAGATTAACCACTGACATTTAGCCACAGAAGGAGGGAGGGTGGGGGAGGATGAGGCCCAGGATTCCCAGCATGGGGGCACCCTCCCGGGGAGGGTGGGGCCACTTCCCCATTATGGTGGGGAGACCTTATCTGAGGAATCTGGTGTACCGACTCCTCCTCCATCAGGGCATTTCTTTCATTGTGAACTCCTGTGGCATCAAAATAACATGTGTAAGTGCTGCACACAAGTGTTTCCCGGCCTCTTTGAGCATACTGCCCACTGCTATGTTGGGTGCAGCTGACATGTATGTGTACTTCTGTGTGTGTGTGTGTGTGTGTGTGTGTGTATCCGTGAATCTCCTGTGAATCAGAATCTCCTGTGAATCTCCTGTGTGGCTGCAAACCCAGGGCCCCAGCACTGTGAAAACATCGTGGGGACGTGTAAAAGAACCCTAGCCCATGGCCTCTGCCCTGATGGTTTCCCCGAGGGGAGCACGGCACACGGACGCAGCAAGAACGCCACCAGCCGAGCCCCACTGCGTGCGCTCCCCTGGGGAGGGAGGGGCTGACTCCGCAGTGAAACACTGAAACTGAGCGGGTGCAGCTGGAAGAGATCATGACTCTCCCGGTGGACATGGACTTGAGCCTGGGCTCATGTTGGAAAAGAGGTAACGGTCCAAATGATGGGGGAAGGTGGGGAGTTCACCCAGACAAAGGGTGAAGGAGGATGGGAGAAGAGAGGGCAGCTCGGCAGGTGGGGACATGAGAAGTGGGGTGCAGTAAGGAACGTGAACTTCACTGATAAGGGTCCCCAGCACGCCATGCCCTCTCGTTTGGAATGGATGGAGAATCAAATTGGGGTGGGGTGATTTTTTTACCTCTTGAGCCAGGGACCGTGGGGAAAGCAAGATTTTGCAATCATGGCCATGAAGGACTGGTTCCAGATGGGCTGGGAGGAAAGCGCTGGAGATAAGGAGACCAGTCAGTGAGGAGGCTGTGACCGCAGTGGAGGTCTGAGCCAGGGGCACTGAGGAGGAGAAGGCCTTAGACTGGTGACGTGGGAGGGCAGCGTGTGGGCAGAGCTGGGGGGAACTAGAGACCCCAAGGCTTGCGCCCGTGGGACTGGAAGCCTCCATGTTCTGCTTGTACAGGTGTGTCTCCACGGGTGTGCGTCCATGTGGGTGAGCCCCTGTGTTTGAGAATGTTTGTATCTGGGAAGAAAGCCAAACGGGAACTGACGTGAACCACCAGCACTCACACTTAGCTTCTCAGTGACGACAGGCTAATCAAGTCCATTTTTTAAATTAATCTGCACGAGAGCCCTCACACTAGGAAGGGAAGGAAAGAACTAAATCTTGGAGAATGTCAGAGGCTTGCCTAAGGTCACGGGGTAACTAGATCTGGGGGACATTAGCACCGCTTCCCACCTTACAGCCCAGGGCGCCCTTCCAATCGCTGTTGAGCTTCACCCCCCTCAGGCTGACTCTTGGACAGGTGCCAGGGTCACTTGTAGGAATCTTGCTTTTTGATGCATCTTCTAGGGGAGCGGTCTTTTCCCACCCAGCGGAGGGTGGAGCCATTCCCTAAACCAGGGGTGTCAAACTCATTTTCGCCAGGGGCCACATCAGCCTCATGGCTGCCTTCAAAGGGCCGAATGTAATTTTAGGACTATATAAATGTAACTACTCCTTAACTAGGGGCAAGGAGCTCAGTGCAGCAGCTGGGTAGAAACAAGGTGCTGGGTGGATAAAACAAGGTGGAGGGCGGGACTCAGCCTAGGGCCTTGTTTTTGCCACCTGTGCGCTAAACTATTTGGCCCCTTTAAGACCCACTTATTGAGGAGTTAGGGAAGCGCATTTCCTTTCCATTCCCACTGTGTCATATGAAATATACTGACGATGCTTGGTCACATGGAAACCGTTATGTCTCTCCTCCACTATATGCTGCTCTTTAATGGATAGGTATTTTTATTCACCCAGTCAACACTCCAAGTCAGAGGTAGATGTGCAACTTGAAAGTTTTATTTCCTAACTACAGGCAGCTTTAACAGACGGAACATCTGCCGCTCCCACCACCAGAGCGAGGAGCAGCGGGCAGGGGAGGAGAGGGGGCTTTGGGGGCGACTTCTCAGGGAGAGATGCCCCGCGCCCCCCTCCACCCTCACTGGCCCTTCTTATGGGCGTTCTTGACGATGGCGTTTCTGAACAGCGTCACCAGGGGCGTCTGGCTCTTCTCCGAGGTCATGAAGCCGCCGTAGCGCTTGCCCTTGGGCGGGCTGCCCCAGTGGAAGTGCTCCTTCTCATAGGGCCCCCCGTCCTCCTTCGCCGCCGCCTCGGCCCCGGCCTCGGCCACCAGGCGGTACTCCAGGCCGGCCCGGGCCGCCGCGCCCTCGGCCGGGCGCTCGGGGCTCTGCGCCGGCTCGCGCCACGCCCCAGCCATCTCCCTCTTGAACGCGTGGGGCAAGGCCTCGGCCGACTCGTCCTCGGGGCCGCTGGGGTACACCTTCACCGGGCGCCGCTTCTTGCCCACCGGCTTGCCCCAGCGGAAGTGCTCCATGGAGTAGGAGCGCCTGTCCTCGCGGCGGCCCGGCGCGGCGCCGAAGCCGGCCGCCGCCACCTCCTCCTCCCGCTTCCGGCCCGCGCCGGCCCCGCCGCTGCCATCCGGGCGGCCGACGCGGTCCTGGCGGAAGTGGCCCGTGACGTACTTCCGGGGCTTCTCGGGCAGGGGCTGCTCCTCGCCGTCGCGGGGGAGCTCAGGCGTCTCGGTCCAGAGGTCGGGCTGGCAGGCCCGTATGCAAGCCTGCGGGACAGCAGAGCGCGTGAGGGCCCCGCACCCACGCGCGGCCGGGCATCCCCTTCACCACCGCGTGCCTGCGCCCGCAGCCTTCGCCGCATGCGGGCCTCCTTGCGCTGTGGCCGCCCTGCCGGGGTCGCCTGCCCGCCTGCCCTTTGGCACCCACAGACGGACATCTGGGACGGAGCTGGGACACCGTCTCTTTTGTCCCTTGTGCGCCTGCGTATGTTTGCCCGACGACTACAGCGCACACCGCATTCCCTGCGTGGCTTACCGGTCCCGTGGCTCTTGTGAGCAGGGCCAACATCTTACTGTTATACGCCTCGTGTATAGGAACTGGTCGGTCAGTAGCAGGGGGCGGCAGTTGTTAGTGCTCAGTAAATATTGAGTAAATAATAGGGTTCACTACGAGTCTCAGTGCGGCATACGGCTGAAATTAGGGGAAGGACATCCCCAGGTGGGAAAAGTAGAAATCTGACTTTATTTTCAATAATGCCTCAACCTTTCCCCGGTGATCTGTGGGCCTGTCTCATGTCCTACCCCAGCCTCGGCCTCCTACTGTGCCTCAAAACTTTCCCACCCCCATTTGGCACTTTCTCTGGGTCTCTCAAGTCTTCTGAGCGCAAACCCTGTGCTTTCTCCAATCAGTGGACTTTGGAAGGGAGTGGCTCACTTCCCCATCACCTCATTCTGATTGGAAGTTGGGGAGAAATCCAGGATTATTTCCCTTGCACAGTCACGGAGCCCGGGTCTCTGTGCCCAGACGAGTGGACTGTGGTCCACAGTTGCTTAGGACAATGGGCTGGAGCCTGGGGTTTTCAGTTACTAGGGACTGCAGAGGAGTAAACAGACAGCTCCCACCCACCCTGCCGAGTTGGGAATTTCATGCTGCACGGATTGGGAATTACTACAGAATATTAACAGGAAAGTGAAAACGGCCTCATGCTCCTCTCCCCTGCACATGCGGAACAGGAGGCTCAGAGAGGCAGAAGGCTCTTGGCAAGGTTCCACAGTGCACTGGTGACAGAACTGAGACGAGAACCCTCGGGGTTCTGACCATGACCAGTGCCCCTTCCCTAGTGAGCTCTCCACGGGAGAGGCTGTGCAGTGGGCACCCCCAATCACGAGTCCCTGAACTAGAGCCCTCAGGATTCCCTGGGCTTTTTGTTTCTATTTTCTATCCCACATGCAACCTGCTCCGCGTTTTTGAGGGCATCTCTCCCTTACCTTAGCTCAGTGTCTCCACCGACAGAACACACAGAATGTAATGGCGTGCATGCCACCCTCACCAGGCAGGTGCTGGCAGCAGGGCAGAACTCAGTCACTGGTGCCAGCAGTGTTTCTTTTAGTCCTTGACACGCTGTCATCGCTCATTTGTGCCTCCCAACACACACACACACACACACACACACACACTCTGTGGCGACCTGGAGGGAATTCCAACCTGGCACAAAGGACCTTTACGTGCTTCTGCAAAGGCTGCAGGTCCATCCTCCAATAGAAGCTCGACGCCTTTGGCCCCCGTTAAGAGAACAATGGCAATGGCACCTGGGTATTCTTTCTCCCCCTAGAGATGATTTGCGGGAATACCTAGCTGGCTTTGTAACTGGTAGTAGATAGAAAGGGAAGAAACATGGACTGAAATGGCACATGATATGAGGTTACTTTAAAAGGAGTAATTTGGGAGCTAAAAGATTGAAAATGTAAGCTCAACTGAGAAGCAATTATTGTTATTACTATTTTTAGTCTGAGTGTTATTTTAATGGCACTATCTCTAAATCGCTGTTTTTTTCCCCTCCTCGGGCCCACGCTGACTTCGCCTTGGGGGTCCGTTCCTGACCCGGGCTTACCCACGTCTCTGGGAATGAACTTTCCCTCACCATAGCACGTCCTCGTGTGCTGTTCCGGCCCTGGCCCCAGCCCCAGTTCCATCCGATGCCCACACCAGGATGATGGCCGTGGCCCACGTACCAGCAGGTTGCTCTCCTCGGTGAGGTCCTGACAGTGGCTGCTCTCCAGACACAAGCCATGCGCTTCCATGGAGGCCTGAAGCAGCAAGGCAAACAGGAGGGCCCCCAAGCGGCTGCAGCACGATCGAGGCATCTTCCAGGCAGGCTGGGGCTCTGCAGAGGCAAACAAGATTGGTGGGACCCCTGCAAGGAACAGAACAATGCTGGCCACTCACCAGGAAGGACCGGGAGCCAACATCAACAGCACAGTCCCCTGTGGAACACAAGGCTTTTTGAGGACAGGAGCAGTTCAAGAAGGCTGGTGTGCAGGGAGGCGGTGCGAGTTGTGCTAGAGAGGAGGGTAATAGGACCCGGGTGGCCATGTGCGATTTCCCCTTTATCTCCTGTTAAGAATCAGGCCCCAAAGAACATTAGGGCTGGAAGCTACTTTAGGAGTCATTTGGTTCAGCCTCTTATTTGAGAGATGGGGAAACTGAGGCCCAGGGAGGGACAATAACGTCTCCTCTTTCTAGCACAGACCTTTCCTATTTCACAACTTTCATGAATCTGTAGTTCTAACACTCCAGACCCAAAACTCCTGACCCAGAGGGTCTCCTCCCCCTCTCCACCACCGAGACCCTACCATTCCTCAGAAACTCTACTTGCTGTGAATAGTGGAGGTTTGTATAAAGGCCAATGAAACCTCTGGCCAATTTAGCCAAAACCTCAGCCAACCCGATTTGCTGCCCTGTCCACCGATGACTCCGGTGATCACTGTCTCCAGACCCTTGTGACTTTGGAGAGACTTATTTTTTAAAAGCGACCCCCCCATGCTTTTAAAAACAAGTCATCTTCTGAAAACGTTACATGTCAGACCTCGGGCTCTCCGATTCTGCGGGTGTGGAAGGGAAAGACAGACACACAGTGGAAGGGAATGACCTCCCATGGTGAACGCCCACCAAAGATACTTTCAAGCACCTCGCTGCAGGTGCCGAGGTCAAGAGGTCAGGCTGCATGAGGCCGCGTGAGGCTGCCTCTGCCCCACGCTGCCCCCAGCTCTCTAGCTCCCGTGCTGCCAAGTCCCTGCTTCCCCATGGTGGCTCCATGTCCTGCCACCAGCTCATCGCCAACCCCACCACCACTTTCTGTTTTCGAACATCTTCTCCACCAGCTGTTAGGAAGAAACCTAATTAGATGAGACGAGTGATTCCCATTAAAGGTGAGGATGAACAATTGTCTCTCCTAATGGACATTTGCATTTTGAAATGTTTGCCTGAAAGCAGCCTCCCATTTGTGGAGGAGAGGGGCAAATGTTTTTCACAGGAGAGGCTTTGGAAGTGAAAGTTCTCTCGGCCCCTCAATTGTCCACTGCAGGAAGCCGCTTCCTTCTCTCCACTCGACCCCACCCAACGCTGATTGCCCCCAAAGCTGAAGCGGCTCAGGTCTCCCTTCCGAATGGCAGCCCCGTCCTGCCTGAATGTTTTCAGAGCAGCCGTTAGGTGGTGCTGGCAGCCAGTGAGCCAGCCCATTAGTGTCCCAGGCGACTGGGACAGAACATCGGTCATCCTGATGCCCCGTGACCAGGGGCAGGCTGCTCCTGTTGTGGCCTTTTGATTCTCCGGTCCACGTGTGAAGCCTGAACTTGGTGGACAAGATGATTCACACCACAGCTCTGAGACCACACAGCGCACTCAGGTCAGAAAGACGCCCGGATTTACACTGGAAGCAGAAAAAGGGCAACCGTGTCTCACTGCGGCAAGTGTAGAATAACACGTCAGTAGAGAAAGAAGTAAGATCATACGGGTTGGACAGTTTCCTCCACTGGATTTCAAGTCTCCTCAGAACTGGCCGTTCTGGAGTGATTTCCAGTTTCCCAAAACCTGCCTCCCGATCTCAGGCCTCCCCTTCTGCCCCGCTGGCGGCGTGGCCCACGTGGGCCCTGTCTCACCGACGCCCCCTCAGAGCTCCAGGCTGCTGCTCCAGAGTTAGGTCGCCTCCCAGAAGCACCTTGTCTTCTGTTTGCTTGTGTGTGGTCCTTATTTTTCCACAATGAATAAATATTGCCTTGAGCCATTCTCTCTCTTTTTTTAAAGCAATATAGCAATGGGGAGATGTCAAATATAGTGCTTTGTGTAAATAGGGAGTGTTTGGAAAGCCTTGGAAAAATACATAGAAGCCTGTCTTTTGGTCCTCTTGACATGAACTTTATAAAAGAACTACACTTCCTAGAACTTCATACGTGTAGGTGACTTCTCTGCGAGCCAAACAGGGCATTTTGTGTTTCTCCAGAATCGCACCCTGGCCGGGCCCTTGTACAAAGACCAGCGGAGCGGAGGTGCAGAGCTTTGTCCTTGCACCGAGATACACATGCGCGGAGTCCTAACACAGAAGCGTCAAAGGGTGGATGGAGTCATTGAATAAGCCCTGATCGGAACACATCTTAACAACTGACAGAACAAATACACACTTCTACTTTCCTCGGTTCCTTCTGCCGTTCTGGGAGAACCACCCCCCCCCCCCATTAGACACGGGGAATCGGGCTCCCCCAAATGCCCCGCAGGCTCTCCCTCCCGCACTGGGAACCGCCCTTGCCTGCGCCTCGGCCAGCTCCTAGGCCAGCTCCTATGGCTGCTGGCGCCCTGCAATCTAGGGTCTGCGGACAGAGGGTCCTCTCCGCGGTGTATCGAGGGCAGCGGCAGGGCGGTTCAGCACCTCGGACAGTTCCTGCCCCGGCTACCCCTCTTCAACCCCGCGGGGCCTCCTAGAGGAGACCCAGGCGTTATCTCGGCGCAGCCCGGTGGGGCGCGCTAAGGCGGGCGGAGCAATGAGGATTCCGGGGTCTGAATCCAAAAAGTCCGAAATGCAAGGACTTTGTTGTGACTTTTAGCCTCTTCTCTCCTACCCCAGTTTCCAACGTTAATTTGCGCTACAGCGTACGGTACCTGGTACGAGACATCTACCCAGAAAATCAGGAGGAACAGGTCGCTTAGGGCCCTCCTGTCCCGGCCTCTCCCTAGCAGGCGGTGGGAGTCTCGGGGGTCCTCGCGGCCCCACCCCTCGGGGGACACGCGGCCGCCAGCTCCGGAGGGCACCGCTCCTGGTCTCCTTGTCGCAGCCGCTCTCCTGCAGCCCCAGGCTGGCCCTCGCCGCTCCGCTGCCCGCGGCTTCCCTCGCCGCACTCAGTACAGAAAGTTGTCAAAAGACACGGGACCGAGGGCGACGGCGTCCCGAGGTCCGGGTCAGGGCGGTCGCAGGTTCGGGCGAGTCCCACGCCGCTGCGCACTTACCCGTTACGGAGACACTGCCTCTGGGCGACTCCCGCTGCACCGGAGCGAGGATGATCCGCGGCCGCTCTCGAGGGGTCACTTTCCTTCCGTCCTCTCTCCTCCTCCCCGCCTAGTCCCGGCCACTGTCCTCGGTCCTTTTATACGGGCTTCGCCGGAGTGGGCGCTGGATGCGAACTTCCCGGCAGGGCCGCGTAACGAGCAACTCCCCCGTCCTTGGGAGGGGCGGGGGCATGGGGCGCGGGAGGGGGGTTACCAGGTAGAGGCTGAGCGCACGGGCAGACGTGCCTGCAAAGGGGGCTGCATCTCTGTCCCCGGGGGCTGGAATTAGCACTGTCCCGCAGAAGGACGCACCTGGCGGCTGTCAGGAAAGAACTTAATTAAGGACGGTGTTGGGTCTCCAGCTGGGATGAGCTGGCGGCTTAGCGCCCCGGTGTGGGGCGCGCCCGCTGAGGGCGTGGGGGAGAGGGTGACGTTGCTTGTGTGCATGCTTCGACTGGCAGCTGCCTGTTCGCGTTTGCAGGTAAATGTCACCGCTATGAGGGGACGTCAGGAATATGTGGCATTTCCCCAGCATTTGGGAACTGACCTCACCAGCAACCACAACCCCTTGTTCCGGGGGTTGGGGAGTGGACGGTAACAGAGAAGGTCAGGAGTCACTCACCTGAGGTCCACGACAGGTTGCCTTCTTGAGTCGTGAAAGGGGGTTGCACGAGTCCAGGGCAGGCCCCTCCTGTACCCCAAACCCCAAGGAGAAGGTGCTGCTAACCTTAGACTGTTAATAAATGGGAGGGGTGCTCTTTGAAGAGCAGCTGAAGTGTTTTCCTTGTGGCCTCTGAGGCCTCCCCACGCTGCGAGCTGGCAGCGTGGTCGGGGGACTCTCGGCACTCTCCACGCCTGGCCTCGGAGCCCCGGGGCGGCCCTGGTCCCCGTGTCAGGTCAGGAGGGAGAAGACAGCACGTGTCCTGCAGCGGGAGAGACTCCACCCGAGCCCCGGGGGTCCCTGGGATGTGTTCTGTCTCACTCCCAGACACAAGGGACTTTCTGGTTATATTTTGAAGCTAATGTTTAGCCTACATCTCCCGTGGACAGAAAACACGCTCTATCTGGCTTCAGTCCTTCGAAACCAAGGGCAGGGGGCTGCTCAACGGATGGACGGACGTGTGGTCCGCTTTGACGAGCGTTTCCTGTGCACCTCAGAAGCATGTGCACCCTGTGCGAGCTCCAGTGTTCCACATCCTTCCCATACCTGTATCTTTTGTAATTATGTGTCATCTTATCCCATCAATTACTGATTGAAGTATGTTTTTAAAATCTCCCCATCATTCTTGTGGATGTGTTTACTTATTCCTTTAGTCCTGGCATAAGAACAACTCTTCCTGGAAATCTGATGGGCAGTGTGGGGCAGTGGCAGAGGGTGACAGAGGGTCAGAGGTAAAGATGGCCGAAGGTGCTCGAAAGTGGTTGCATGCCGTGGGGAGTCACAGAGAGGGGGAAGCTGATGTGGCAGGTGAGAGTAGGGACACCCCAATAATCCCAGCCTGAAGCAGAAGCAGATCCGGAGGAAGAGCCTGGCCTGCAAACAGGGGAGGGGCTTTCTCTCCCGCACGGGTGGTGAGGGGGGAAGAGGAGGGGCAGGCGCAGACCCCTGGACAAGCCGTGGCAGCGTGATGGACTTCTGTCTGTACCACGGCCTTCGCCTGGCAACCTGGGATTTCCAGGGCATTATCCTGAGGAAATTACCTACCAGTTATACTAAACGCTGCTTCAAGACTGTTCATATGACATTATTGATAGTAGCAATAAACTGAAATTAAATCGAACATTTATAGTAAGGTATAATAAATGTTATGGTAAAGCTATACAATGAAACGCTCTGCAGCCATTCAAAATAATAATAATGCAGATATTAATTTCTAGACATAAAACAATGACCACTCTATGTTGTTAGGTGGGGGAAGTGTGATGATGTAATAGATGTAACTATAGGCAGTGATGGAGATAGAAATAAAGGCGAAATGGTTCTCTACTGCTGTGTCACAAATCACGCCCAAAATTGAGTGGTTCGAAAGCACAACATTTATTTTGATCGTGAATCTGCAGTACAGCTAAGGGCTTGGCAGAGCCGGCACAACCCTGCCCAGCCCGGCCAGTTCACAGCCTAGGGTGTACAGTAACCTCAAGCTGGTCACTCCCATGACCGGCTCCTGGACTGGGCAGACTCAAACAGTTGCGGGAGGGGGGCAAGAGGAGCTGGGGCTCCTCAGACACCTGTCTCAGCCTGTGTGTCATAGCCTTCAGGGTGGTGTTTGCAGTACGGCAGCTTTGGAGGGGCTGCACTTACACACAGGCTCGGGTCTCCCAAGCCTGCAGGTTGAGGTGATTTACCCAGCCAGGTATAGGGGGCGGGCGGCCAGCAAGAGCTTCCCAGAGAAAGGGATGCTGCATTGGGCTGAACCCTGATACAACAGGTCACCAGGATGAAGAGAGGAAAGGCATTCCAAGCAGAGGGAACAGCATGTGCGAAGGGCTCAAAGCAGAAGAAACTGCATATGCTCGCATGAGCATGTGGAAGAGGGAGAGAGAGAAGACCGGAAACAGTCCGAGACAACCAGGGAGAAGGTGGGGGACCGTTCGGGGATGAGTCAGAGGAGCAATAGGAGCAGATTTCTGTGGCAGTGAGGCAGGCGAGCAGAGGGGAGGCAGCCTGGAGGCAGCAAGGGGCGACCAGAAGCCCCGTGCCCTGCTGCAGGGCCTGGGGGCTGGGCCAGCCAGAGTGGGAGTGGTGAGGGGAGGATGAGGCAGAGGCAGGTTCAAGAAACGCTACTGAGGCGGCATCGGTGCGGGGGAAGGAGTCACGGACACTCCCCTGTCGGAGGCTGATGTGGCTGTACGTGTGACACAGTGCAGCGTGTCGTGGTTCAGAGCGCAGCTCTGGAGCCGGATTGCCTGGTCATAACCCCGCTCAACCAGTGCCTAGTTGTGCGACTGCAAGCAAATTCCCAGCTCTCTGGACCCAGCTGTCCCATCTGTGAAATGAGGCAAATGATTGAACCAACCCATGTAGTTATCATATGGAGGAACTTACGTAATGCCTGTGAAGTCTTAGAGCAGGGCCTGGCCTCTAGTCAGCCCTGTAGAGTGCTAACCCTTGTCCTCATTACCATGCACGTGCTGGCCCCAAGAGAGCCCCGCCTAGAGAGGGAGGAAGGGTGGAAGGGAGGAGGGAAGAGAGGAAGGGAGGAAGGAAGGGAGGAAGGAAGGAAAGAAGGAAGGAAGGCCGGAAGGGAGGAGGGAAGGGAGGGAGGGAGGGAGGGAAGAAGGGGAAAGAGAGAGGGAGGAAAAACAGGAGGAGGGGGAGGAGGAAGGAGACAGGAGCAGACACATGTCGCTGGGCCGGGGAGCCAGTGATTTCATTTGGAGCCGCTGAGTGTGAGGGTCCTGGGGGGCAGGCTGGTGCGCCCACACCTGCCTGCAGGCACAGGGCCCAGGCTGCTCTTGTCATCCCTGCTTTTCACCTTCGAGGGTTTAATTGGAAAAGCGATGTCACCAAGGTGTGAGTGCGTCACCGCGACAGGTGTAGGGGCGGCCTCCTGCGCAGGGGGGAAGGAAGAGCTGGTAGGACAGCCACAGGGATGGGGTGGCTGGGAGCCCAGCACTGGGGGAGGGCCGCGAGGAGGGTGCCTTGCCCTTGGCCTCCAGATACTGGGGTCAGGTGACAGGGGACATTCCGCTGGAAGAAGAGGAGACCTGGGGATGAGGCTGCCTTATGCCCGCATGAGGCCGACTCAGGCCTTGCCGGTGGGAGGAAGGGCTGGGCAGGGAGGCCTCCCGGCTCCATCCCGGCCGGCCCCTCGGCGCTCCCTCTCCCAGTGTCCACACACAAGCCAGAGGGCTGCTGGCCCTTACAAGCCAGAACAACGGTCCCTTCTCAGGGCTCCTGCAACCCAGCGCAGCCTCTGCCGCCTCTGCCGGAGGGAGCACTCCATCCCTGCTGTCGCCCGGGTCAGAGCAGCCTCACGCCTGCTCAGCGGGTGCCCCTGTCTGCAAAGCTCCGGTTCCCACGGTCAATGCGTGAAGAGTTGCTGGCTAGGTCCTGCCGCAGGGCTGATGCTCAAGAATATCTGAGGAGGGCTGGCGGGAGTGAATGAGGAAGGGAGCCCCCCCTAAGCCTCAGTTTACGGGAGCTCATGATCCTCTAAAATTATCTCCAGACTTCCTCAGTAGAATATGTGGACCCAACACAGAGAGGCGGCCCCTGCCGACACCGTGTGTGAATCAGAAATAGCCCGGCCTCTGCCCCTGTGTTTGTGTCCCGGGATGGCGGGGTGGGTGGGGTGGGAGGGGTGGGAGGTCAGCCTTCCCTGGTCGCAGCAGCCCAGGAACCAGGGAGAGCTTTGGGGTGGCCCTGGCTCCCCAGGTCCGGGATCTAAGTCACTGCAGGCTTCCTGCCTTCCAGCCGCCTCCCTTTCAGAGGAAAGGTGGGAGGACACCGCGTCATTCCACAGGCAGGCACAGGGCTGCTCCCCGCCCAGTGCATGATGGATGCGAGGAGGGGCTGCTTGCAAGGGAGCAGAGCAGGTGGGGGGCCTCCAGGGGACAGGAAGGGGCCCAGCCCCAGGTAGACCAGCCCTGGCGGCAGGCAGAGAGTAGGGTCCCAGGGAAGCATGCAGTGGGGCTGATGGGGGGACCAGGGCTTTGGGCTGGTGCTCTCTACCCCAGGAGTGGAGAGGGGCACAGAGGGCACGGTAGGGAGAGGGACTGGAGAGGAAGCAGCAGGCTGAGGAACCTCAGGAGGGAAGGGTCAGAAAAGGGCCTCGGCCAGGCCTTGGGGTCTGCCTGGATGCTGGTGGGGCGGGGAGAGGGAGAGACAGAGAAGTCGGGCAAGATTTGGGTGTGGGGCTGGGGAACACACTAGGACTAGAAAGGGGGAGGACGGGGGTGGGAATGGCTGAGACCTGTTGACTTCAAAGCAGCTACTGCTCTGCCCGCTCTCAGCCCAGTCCCATGGGGCCGGGGTAGTGCTCCCACAGCGCCAGCTGAGACTCATGCCCAGCGAAGAGGGAAACCGTTGCTGGGTTTTAAGTAAGCGGGTGATGGCATCCAGGAGAATCCCTTCAGAAGGCGGCTCTGGTTGTCCGGAGAGCCAATCAGAGAGCCCGCACCCGAGGGCCTCGGCCGGGAGTCGGGGCAGCAGGACGTGGGACGGCCGTGGGAGTGAAGCAAAGGGAGGGTTTGAGGAAGGTTCCGGATGCCTGGTTGGAGCAGCTGGGCGGCGGGCGGTGCCATTTAGAAACACGGGAAGAGACTGAGGGGCTCACAGGTTTGGAGAGGAAACCGTGAGCTCTGTGACCCTGGGCAACTTACTTAACCTCTCTGAGCTCCTGTAGGAACATTTGAAGCCCCACCTCACGTTGCTTCCTCAAGAGGATTCTCGCGAGGCTCAGGGGCAGGTGTGAGGAATCCGAACCACCAGTGGTGTTGTCAACAGAAACGTTGAGGATTTCTCCCAGGGGAGACAGACGGGGTTGCGGGGCAGAGGCACAGCTTGTCTCGGGAAAAGGACCCTGAGGCCAGAAGCGCGGCAGAGGAGAAGGTCCTGGTGCCCCAGCTGGCCCAGGAAACGGGGGTGCCTCCGCCCGCCTGGAACACACACACCGAGTGGAGCCGCGGCTCCTTTCACCAGGTCCCTTTCAGCTCTGCAGCTGGGCCCCGCTCGCCGACCTTCAGTCTGACCCCGGGGGCAAAGAGGAATCAATTTGTGCAAAGAATTGGAATAAAAGCGATTTCAATTGACCTTTCAATGGGGTTTTAATTTGCTTTCTTGCAGCCAAAGGGGCCTCGTGAAGAGACCCTTGAGACTGCTTTTATCCACTAAGCTAATGCGTGCATTAGCACAACCGCCTGGGCCCCGTCTGGACCTGGGCACAGCGGGGAAGGCCAGAGAGGGCCCAGAGCCCACGTGCCACCCACCCAGGACTCCATCCGCAGCCCCTGGGGGTCCGCGGCAGAGTCAGGATGGGAGGCAGGAGCCATGGGGCAGAGCGACCTGGGGGCTGGCCCCAGCTCTGCTGCTAGACGGCCTTGGGCCCCAGGCTGGCACCCTTAGCCCTCAGCCTCCTCATCTGAGCCTTGGCAGGGAGGGTGTTTGTGGACCAGATGTGTCCTGGTCCCTTCCGGGCCTGATCTAGAAGGGGTCTCTGTCGTTCAGCTCGGATCGAGAGTCACACACTCTGTGGTGGAGCATGTGGCTGCGAGTGGGGGCAGCCCGGCCTGGGGTGCTGTGGGGCTGAGCTCTGTCCCCGCTCTCTTGGGCCTCTCTCACCCTGCTTCACTCCACCCTCCTGCGCCAGCCCCCTCGCATGGGCCACCAGTTCTCTGTTCCTTCCATTCCAACTCCCCAAGGAAACCCACGGGCTCACTCCATGAATTACCTTTTCTTCTATGGGCAGCTGTCTACCCGGGGGGCCCAGGTGGCCTGTGAATGGCCAGTCCCCTGCAAAGAGCCCCCTGCAATTGCTTCTCTGCGTGGGGCCAATGTCAGTGTGACGCCCCGGAACAGATGCCTGTGAGTTTGTATTCACCACTCTGCATTAGCAATGTCAGAACTCCACTACCTGGGATTCTCACCTTGGCCTGCATGGCTCAGTTGATTGGAGCATTGTCCTGTACACTAAAAGGTTGGGGGTTCGGTTCCCAGTCAGAGCACATGCTTAGGTTGCAGGTTCAATCCCAGGTTGGAGCATGCATGGGAGACAACTGGTCTATTTTCTCACATTTATGTTTCTAGCATTCGAGCTCTCTCTCTCTCTCTCTCTCTCTCTCTCTCTCTCCCCCTCCCTTCCTCTCTCTCTAAAAGCAATAAACATTTCAGAAGTGTTCTTTCCCCCTGCATTCTATACATCAGGCCACATGGAACCACGTGCGTTCTTTCAAAACAACTCCCTTATCCTAATTTCCTCCTTCGAAGTGAGAGCTTGTTCCTGTGCAGTCAGAATGGACTTCCTGGAGGCGGGGACTTGATGAAGATGTCCCAGACATTAAGGATACACTAGGCTCTGCTATGTGAGGCCCCTGCAGCCGCTCAGGCCGGACGGACGTCAGGCGCCAGCAGCCGCCCTTCCTGTGCGGTGGTAGTTGGATTGTCCTTTCATGGAAAAGCCTTTGTTAGGGCCTCCGGCACGCCAGCTGCTTTTCCAGAAGGATGCACATTCTCCAGGTAAGACTGAGACAAGGAGCATGACGTGGTGGCCAGGAAGAACTGATGATGCACATCCATTAGTGTCGCACAGGAGAGGCATTCAGAGGCCCCGGAACTCTCCTCCTCCCTCCAGACCCAACAATGGCCGCTCGGAGGGCGCTTGAAGTGGCCTTTGTCCCGAGCACTCAGCTCGATCGCTGCCCCTGCACCCCACCCGCCAGGCTGCCCATCTTCCCTTTTCATTTCCTGCTCAAAGGCATGGGGCAGCCAGGGCGGTGCATTCAATCAGCCAGCGTGAGCCCAGAGAGCCCACGCCCACCGCAGGCCCGTTGCCCCGGGAGAGTGACGCCAGGCGACGGCAGAGCCGGTGCACAGTGACCTGCTGCACGGCAGCTCCGAGGACCCATTTCTCGGCATTTGCACGCAAACCTGTGCACTCGAGTGTGTGTGTGTGTGTGTGTGTGTGTGAGAGAGAGAGAGAGAGAGAGAGAGATGTGAGCAGTGCAAGGACTTCTGAAAGGTAGTTTGGTGTGGTTTTCTAACGATCTGGCCGAAGCCCTTCAAAGCATCCCCTGGACAGTTGTCCTTGGTGACCGTGGGGGCAGCCAAAGCCCAGGGTAGGCCCTCCGGACCAGTCCCCAAGTCACCCGAGAAGGCCCGTCTTCTGACCCCAGGGTCACTTTTTTTAAAAATGTATCAATCAGATTCCTGTTATTTCTCCTTTATAATACAGTCAGGTCTTTATATTGAATTTTTTTCCATTCATGGTGGGTGGGGGAAGGTTATATTGTCTATGAATTTCATTTTAAGACAGTAAATAAAATCTTACAGAATATTTGCTGCTGGTAGGAATGCATATAAAATAATTCAGATGCTTTGGAGAATAGTTTTCAGTTCCTCAAAAAGTTAAACATCACTAAAAACAGAACAACAGGCCCAAAATGGAGTTGCTTACGCTAATTCCCACCAAAACCAGAAAGTAAGTTAGAGTTGCAACCCCCCCGGAAAAAGAATGTTAATTCAGCCAGTTAGAACCACTGGTCAGCGCTGGTGAGGCTGTCTACCCGGTGGGCCCCGGTCTTCCCCTAAAGGACAGTGACTTTGCAATGGCCTGCCCATTTTTTTTGTTAATATAATTTCCCTGTTCCTGCTCCCTTTTGACTGTAAAAAGTCTTTCATTTGTATAGCTCCTCAAGGCTCATTTTTATCTGCTGAATTGGATGCTGCCCAATTCAAACAGGTTTTTGCTCAGATAAACTCTAAAATTTTTAATATGCCTGAGTTTATCTTTTAACAACATAAAGTTACCATATGACCCAGCAATTCTATTCCTAGGCATACACCTCAAAACTCACACATGATGAGAGCTCTGAATAAGATAGGGGCGTAGGCAGAAACCCTTCACTTCCTCGCACAACCAAAAGGAGGATAACAACCGACCTAAAAACAATAAACAACCAGAAGTGCCAGAAAGTCAGACTGCACAGAACTCTGGCAGCCAAGGAGTTAAAGAAACAGTCAGCCAGACCAGCCAGACCAGTAAGAGGGGCAGATGGAGAAAACCTGTGGCGAGGCGGTGGACCACGAGGGCGGGGCTGGCTGAATGGGGAAACTGAGACTCAGAGCTGACGGTGGACTACGGCAGCTGCCGTGGTGGGAGAAACTCCCAGTCTCACAGGAGAGTTCGCTGGAAAATGGGCTAGAGCTGAGCAGGTGAGCTGCATTGTTCCCGCTCTGCCCCCCTCCCCCACAGGCAGCACTGCAGCCCCAGCAAGAGGGTTGCCCTGCCGGGTGAATACCTAAGGCCCTGGTCCCTTACAACGTAACAGGTGTGCCAAGACAAAGAAATAGGGCCCAAGTGAAATAAGAGAACAAAACTCCAGAAAAAGAACTAAGTGAGGAGGAGATCGCCAACCTATCTGATGGAGAATTTAAAGCCCTGGTATTCAAAATGCTCACAGAACTGATTGAGCTTGGTCGCAAAATGAAAGAACAAATGAAGGATACCCAAAGTGAAACAGCAAAATTTCAGGGAACCAACAGTGACAGAAAGGAAACCAGGACTCAAAACAATGATTTGGAACAAAAGGAAGAAATAATCATCCAACATGAACAGAATGAAGAAACAAGAATTCAAAAAAATGAGGAGAGGCTTAGGAACCTCTGGGACAACTTTAAACGTTCCAATATCCAAATCGCAGGGGTGCCAGAGGGAGA
This sequence comes from Phyllostomus discolor, assembly GCF_004126475.2. NCBI lineage: Eukaryota > Metazoa > Chordata > Mammalia > Chiroptera > Phyllostomidae > Phyllostomus > Phyllostomus discolor. The sequence goes on from NC_040908.2 coordinate 13,068,951, forward strand.
ATGAGAGCAAGAAACTGAAAACTTATTTGAACAAATAATGAAGGAAAACTTCTCCAATCTGGCAAAGGAAACAGACTTCCAGGAAGTCCAGGAAGCTCAGAGAGTCCCAAAGAAGTTGGACCCAAAGAGGAACACACCAAGCCACATCATCATTAAGTTACCCAAGATGAGAGATAAGGAGAAAATCTTAAAAGCATCAAGAGAAAAGCAGAGAGTCACCTACAAAGGAGTGCCCATAAGACTAGCAACTGATTTCTCAAAAGAAACTTTACAGGCAAGAAGGGGTTGGAAAGAAGTATTTAAAGTCATGAAAGGCAAGGACCTACATCCAAGATTACTCTATCCAGCAAAGCTATCATTTAGAATAGGAGGGCAGATAAGGTGCTCCCCAGATAAGGTCAAGTTAAAGGAGTTCATCATCACCAAGCCCTTATTATATGAAATGCTAAAGGGACTTACCTAAGTAATTGAAGAAGATAAGAAACTATGAACAGTAAAATGACAATAAATTCACAACTATCAACAAATAGATCTAAAAAAAGCAATGAAAACAAAAAGTAAGCAAACAACTAGAACAGGAGCAGAATCAGAGAAATGGGCATCACATGGAGGGTTTTCAGTGGGGAGAGGATGGGGAGGAATGGGGGGAATGTACAGGGAATCAGAAGCATAATTGGTAGGCATAAAATAGACAGGGAGAGGTCAAAAATGGTATAGGAAACAGAATTCAAAGAACTTATATGTACAACCCATGGATATGGACTAAGGTGGTGGGGAATGCTGGAGAGTTGGGGGTTGCAGGGCAGAGGGGGGATGAAGGAGGGAAAATTGGGAAAACTGTAATAGTATATTCAATATAATATACTTTTAAAAAGTAGAATTGGAGATATCAAGAAGAGCTGATCTTAAAGAAAAAAAATAACTTGCACCTGAATATCCACAGCGGCATTACTCACAGCAGCCAAAGAGTAGAAACAACCCCAGTGTCTGGTAACCGGTGAATGAACAAACACCACAACAAACACCACGTGGCATGTCCATCCGATGGAACAATACTCAGCAATAAGAGGAAATTAAGTACTGACGGATGGATATTAAAAACACTATGCCAATCGGAAGGAGCCAGACACACAGACTTCATCCCTCATGATTCCACCTTATAAAGTGCCCGGCACAGGCAAATCCATGCAGACAGAGAGTGGTTTGGGGGTCGCCGGGGGCTGGGAGTGTTGGGAAAAATGGGGAGTAACCGCCCATGGGCACGGGGTTTCTTCTGAGAATGACGAAAATGTTCTAAAGAGAGTTGTGGGATATAATAAAACCCACTTCATTGTACACTTTAAATGGGCAAACTGTGTGGCTCAATAACGCTGTTATTTTAAAGCGGGGGCATTGGAGGGAGAGAGAGAAGTAGCTACAGAGAAAGCCCTGCGCTGAGTCTTTCTATATGGCCTTCGAGGAGAAGATCCTCTCGGTGTGAAGCTGTGAAGACCCCCCATCTACCTTCTTCCCCTTTTGTGCAAGGAAACCACCCAGTTCTTCCCTCTTGTGTCTTTCTTCGCTCTGACACATCAGGTCACCAAATGTGACCGAGCCATTCTCCACGACACCAGCTGGGCATCCTGCAATTTGACTCGGTTCTGACGCTGTCTGCCTGGAGCTAGTGGCAGACCCCACAGGCTCAGGGCTCAGTCCCACGGGCCCACTGCCAGCCTCCTCAGATGCCAGCCACAGGGCGCAGGTGCCCCGGTGACCCACAGCTTCTGTCCAAGTTGGCTACAAACCGGGGGTTCCCACGACCCCCGCCTCAGGTTCGGTTAATTTGCTAGAGCAGCTCCCAGAACTCAGGGAAACACGTTTGCCAGCTCACAAGAGGATGTGGTGAAGGGTCCCGATGAAGAGGCAGCTGAAGAGAGATGCACAGGTGAAGAAACATAATTAAAAACCCAGAAAAGGAATAAAGTGCAAAAAGACATAGGTAAAAGAAAAATCAGTAGGAAAGAAGAGAGAGAGGGGGAGAAGGAGAGAGAGGGGGAGAGGAAGGAAGGAAGGAAAGAAGGGAGGAAGGGAGGAAGGAAGGAAGGAAAGAAAGAAAGACAGAAAGAAAGAAAAGGAAAGGAAAGGAAAGGGAAGAGAAGAGAAGAGAAGAGAAGAGAAGAGAAGAAAAGAAAAGAAAAGAAAAGAAAAAAAGAAAAGAAAAGAAAAGAAAAGAAAGAAAAAGAAAAGAAAAGAAAAGAAAAGAAAAAGCCAGCCCTGGCTGGCATAGCTCAGTGGATTGAACGTGGGCTGCGAACCAAAGTGTTGCAGGTTCGATTCTCAGTCAGGGCACATGCCTGGGTTGCAGGCCATGACCCCCAGCAACCGCACATTGATGTTTCTCTCTCTCTCTCTCTATCTCCCTCCCTTCCCTCTCTAAAAATAAATAAATAAAATCTTTTAAAAAAGAAAGAAAGAAAAGGCTTCTAGTGAAAGTGGTAGACAAGCCAGACAGAAAGATCTGGTACGTACTGAACTCCCTTGAAAAGAAAACCAAAGCAAGGGAACAGACACACATTTAAAACTGTAATTCAAGGGAGTGTTGCTGAAACAAAAGACTTGGAAGTATAGATTTTAACATTGACATTGAGAGGGCATTCCATAGCTGTAACATTTGACTCAAAATGTTCAATATCAACTAAAAGTCCAGCACAATCATTGGACTTTAACCATAAGGAAAATATTTCTTGAGCCCAAATCCATATAAATAAAAAAAAATAAAAGCAAAAAGATATCAGATTGACATTTGGCATTAGATTTCTTGTCAGCAATATTTTCTTTCCTTTTTTTTTTTTTTTACTGCTCCAGTCGATGAACAGAAATCTTTCCTGGGGCCCCAGGGTCACAGGGTCCAGGCAGGAGCCCGCCCTGTGGCCAAGGAGACAGTGTAGGGGCCTCATTAACCTCCTCCTTGGGGCACAGGTGGCTGGTGAGGCCACACTTCACCCAAGCAGCTGACAGCTGGGGGTGCAGGCCAGCTCCCACCTGGGGCCGATCGTCCCGTGGCAGTGAGCTGGCCAGGGAGAGCTCAGCGGTGCCACCCCGGTGCGGTGCCAGGCGCAGGGTGGGCTCTTTCTGAACTCGGCAGTCGGGTAGTGTGGCCTCCTCCAGCTGGTTGCCCACGGAAACCAGACGCTGCTGGGTGGGCAGGGCGCCCTCCTCACCTTGGATTTTAGGCTCCACATTCTCAGTGGTGCTGCTGAGCTCGCCCATGAGGGCGGGGGTCTTGCCAGTCGGGGCCTCACAAAGACCTGTGTCTCCCCAGCATCCATTGGGGAGGCTACCCCGCTGCCTCCTGGAAGAACGGGTCAGTGGTGTGATAACTGAAGCGACATTCTCGTGGAAAAGCGTGAGCCAAGGATTTAATCTTTAGCCAAACGATTCTCCCAGCGCAGAGGCCACGGACGACCAGTTGTGATCGTGCAGGGCTCCCACACAGAACACGGGCGAACCTCCAAACGTCACGTTGAGAGAGAGAGGAGTCGGAGGGTTCGTACCGTGCAGTTTTGTTTATGTCAAATCCTTGAACAGGCAAACTGGACCCAGGGTGAGAGAAGCGGGTGAGTGGGTGCCCCGGGGCGGGGGGGGTTGCCTGGGAGGAGACGTGAGGAGCCTCCTGGGGTTCAGAAAGTGTTCCGTGTCTACATGGGAAGTGGGTCACCCAGGTGTGCGTGTTTGTCAGCAGCCGATGCCGGTGCACTCACCGTGTGTACGGTGCCCTCCGGAGTTCGGTTACACCCCAGTGCCAAGGAGGGGACGGTGGCCCTGTGTGCCCTCAAAGACTCTGGCAGCCCCAGCAGACTAGGGCGGCTCCGCCCGCACACCCAGCCACCCAAGCAGCACCCGCCTTCCATCTGTGGCCACGGGACCCCAGGGCTGCTGGTGGCCCGGTACCCCACCCAGGAAGAAGACAGGGAGGGGGGTGGAAACCAAAGGGGGTGGTCACGTCTCCATCTTCTTGCTCTGCTTTTAAAAAGCTTGAGGAGCTGGGAGGGGAGGTGGTCTGCTGGGCCCTGGGTTGAAGAGGGAGATTTCCCAGATGGCCCGGCGGCAGGGCGGAGAGGAGCTCGGGGAGGGAGCAGCTCTCAGCAGAGCCTCCCGAGGCAGGGGAGCATTTGCCATTGTGCCCCAGCCCTCAGCCCTCTGCTCTCCAGGTGAAGTGGGTGGAAACAAAGGCCCCGGAACCCAGGGACTCGCGGCCCCACGTACGTTTGAGACACTAATGACGGCCGGCCAGACCGGGTAATGGGATGTGAAGGCCACCTGGGAGGGAGGAAGGCAGGAGGGAAGCTGGGGGGTTGGGGGGGTGCCTCTCAGAAGTTCTGGGGGAGGGGAACCGGGGTCTCTCCTTCACAACCAGACTCCCCTGCTGCCCACTCAGGGGACCCGAGGGCCCCGCTGGGCCATCTGAAATGACAGACTCAGAGCCCAAGGCTCCCATGAGGAGGGCAAGGCTGCAGCCTTCAGAGTCAGGGGAGGGTGGAGGACGCTCACCCACCCTCCGTCCTGGGTCTGGACGGAACAGGGAGCCTCGAGGGGTCAGCGGGACCAAGTCCAAGACAGGGTTCTCTTATCCATGCCCCACCCCCAGGGGACCAGGCAGGGCCAGCAAACACACGTGACACACGCATGAGAGCATAGCTGCCAACAGGGGCACCCTGAAGTCTCTCCCTCAGATCGAATTCTGTTTCTCCATGTAGCACAAAAAACATGGACCAGCAACGTGGAGATACGCTCGCCTGTCTCGGACAAATGGCAGGTGGCAAGTCGGTCTGTGGGCCCCGTGGCACGGCCCTGTGCCCGCTCCTTCCGAAGAAGAGAGTCTGAAGCCCCAAGGGGAGGGTGCCGTGTGCTGCCCGCGCTGAGCCAGGGTCCCTGGGGTGCCTCGCCTCTTCTCGCTTCTCCCTGTTTTCCAAGGTTTCTACCATAGTACACAGTCCTTTTGTAAGGAGAAAAATAAAATGTTTACTAGCAATACATTTTCAAAGTGAATAACAAACACATAGAAGCCTCCCCCTGTCACATCCCTCTGTGTCGCCGGGAACTCACAGCCCTGAGATGGGGGACGAGGCTCTGAGGCAGCTGTGCTCCTGCCGCTGAGCGGCCCCCTCGGCTTCCTTTCGGACTCTGACCCATGGCTTCCCCACCAAAGGCCCCTCAGTGGAAATGTGCCGCGTCATGGGAGGACCACCAGCAGGGGTCACCAGCAGGAAAGCAGCGGGACCCCAAGGCGGAAGGGCTCGGCGTCCACAGGGCACGTGTCTGCCCGGAGACGCTGTGAACGGGGGAGTCTCGGATCTCCCGGGGCCCATGCAAGGACTTGTGGTTGAAACAGATCCACAGGCGACCTCGAAGATGGGGCACCCAATGGTGTCTGCCGTTCAAGGCTAGAGGGGACACGGAGCCCCACTGGATGGTGGAATTCTGAGCTGCCGGGGACAGACGTGAAGCACAGCGGGACGCTGTGTGTTTGCCGCGGGCCAGGCCCTCTGCTGAGGCCAGGAAGGGGGTCGGAGAGACCGTCGGCTCCCCGGAGGCTGCAGGGCTGGTGTGCCCAGAGCACTGGGGCCGCACACGAGGAGAGTGTCAGACACAGGACACAGAGCGAGGCCGACCCGCCACCTGGGAAATGCCTTAGGGGTCCTGGCCACCGAGTCCCGTGCAGGACACCAGGGGGACACAAGTCAGCAACCAGGCAGTCACCTCCCCACCGCTCAGACCTGCAGTGACATGCGAGCGCACTCCCACCTAGGGCCGGGGAGACGTGGAGAACCCGGCTCCCGTTCACGGCTCAGACGTGTGCAGTGAAACCACTTTGCCCGGGGGACTGTCTGGATTCAGGTGTCCCTGTCGTCAATGTGCCTGCCCTTCACCACAGCCGTCCCATTTCCGGTCTTTATCCTAAGAGAATGCACAAAAAGGTGCACAAAATATGTGTTAAAACAGAGCATGTACCTGCTTCACCAACACCGTATACCTGACGCTTAGTATGGTGTCTGGCGCATAGTAGGCCTTTGTTCAGGGGAGGAAGGGACACGTGACACACACAGAAGCTGCATCCTATGGCACGTTAGAAGGATGCGGCTGAGGTCTGGTGGCACCACATAGGAAGCCACAGCCGTGGCGATAGGTCTCGGCCCAGCCCGATGGGTGTGCACCTGCACGTGTGTAGGTGAGGAGGACACACGAGGAAACACAGCACGAGGGCTTGGGGAGGATGCACTGGAGGCATTAACAGTGCTCACCGCCAGATGAGTTAGATTGTGGAGCCTTTTCTGCTACTCTTTTTGCTTGTGTTTTCCGACTTTCCTGTAGGAACCATGCTCTTTACTTCATAAGAAAAAAAACACACAAAGTTGTGTTAAGTTTTTTAAACAATAGTGTGGAGATAAATTCCTGGCCCGCAGAAGCCTTGAGCATAATAAAATGGTAACTTTTCCTTTTACACACCTGTGTGAACATACCACAAACCACTGAAACACACTCAAATGGAGAATGTCACATCTCCAATCCACAAACAGCCAGCTGGCTGAATGGGACTGGAGCCACTGAGCAGTCAGCACCGGAGACTCAACCAAGGGAGAGTCACACAGAGATGACGCTTAAAACCAAGGGAACGGAGAGTGACACGGAGGGAGCACACTGAGGGGAGAAACCGTGGGGCCCTGGTGGCCAGAGAGATGGTGCATTTGGAGCCGGGGTGGCAGAGCAGGGCCCAGGAGGGGGGCAGAGACGGAGGGGCCAGGGAGGGAGAGAACGAGGAGCGTGTGCGGTCACGGGCTGCAGGGGCCCCTTCAGGTTGTGCAGTCTCAGGTGCGGGGCACTGAGCGGGGTTCCTGGACACGGATCTCCCCGGGCACCTACAGCATGAATCTTAGAGGTGGAAATTCTCGGTCGAAGGGCACGGGCACTCACGGCATTGACAGCCACGGCCAGTCACTGATGCTCATCGACGCTGCGTGGAAGCATCAGTCACAGATAAGCCCTGTTTCTGTTCTGGACTGGGGGTGAGAGAACCAAGGAGCCTGCCAACGGGAGAGCAGACCAGAGCAGCTCAGGGTCCCGGGAGAACAGGCCAGGTTCGGGTGGCTGGACGTGACCTGCCCAAGCCGGCAAAGAGCCAGAGTAACCAGCAGACCCTGGGAGAACCCCAGGGCTGGGGCAGTTCCCGCTGTGGGGACACAGGAGCCCAACTGAGAGCCTGGGAAGAGGAGCGAAGCAGCCAAAGACACACAGGGCAGGGCGAGCGTCCTCCCTTTGGACTCGCAGGTGGCCGCCAAACCACTGTGTGACCTCGCACGAGTCATCTTACCACTCTGGGCTTCAGGTAGCTCATCTGTCAAATGTGAGGACTGGCCAGAACCTCTTCCCCATTAGAATGCTGTGGCTCCTATTGGAGCACAAAAATACCTCCTTCTTTTACCCCCAAACGCCAGCGTTGGGGCAGGTTTTCACTCCTGTGGTTGTTTTTCCATCCTCTGTAGGGGGTCAAGAGGCCCCGGTTTCAAGCAAGCTCTGAGTGGAACAGCTCAGTTCAATTCAGAAAGCGTTTGCTGAGTGCCCCGGATGCAGAGCCAGCGCCCCCATCTCGCCCGAAGGACCCGTTTCCCTGCCGCTACCCTGCGTTCTGCAGATTCTTCTCAGAGCAGCAACTCACTCCGAGCAAAAGGCAAAATCAACAACAGCCACAGCATCTGTGGGATCTTGCACCCCACCTCACACACCCATTCCCACCTGAGCACACGCCTACCCTCAGGGCCTTTGCACATCCTCTTCCCCCTGCCTTCTCCCAGACGGCCACCAGTCCTGCTCTCCCTCTTTATTAAGGTCTCCACTCAAAGCAACCCTCAGCTGAGAAGGCTCCCTGACCTATGGACAAAGCAGCACCCCGGCTCATTGCTGTCAACCTTCTTATCCCGCTGGTTTTCCCTCGTAGCACTCACCTCGACCTTCACACTGTGTCCTCTGTTTCCCCTTCCCCCACTGCCACCAAACTGTGAGCTTCCTGGGAGCAGGGCCTGTTGCTGCCCACGTGTCTGGAGCAGTGCCATGCAGAAGAGGCACTTGGTTGGTAGTCGGGGAGAATGAATGAATTCTCCCACAAGCCCCAGTGTCACAAGTCAGTCCCACGTGCTTCCCGAAGGGACACCCAAGTCAATAGGGTAGGTTCCTAAATGAAGTGCTCGGCCTTTTCTGCAAGGCTCGGGTGTCTCCCAGCCCGAGCTGTCCCACGTGAGTCTGAAGGTTAGCAAGCCAGGAATGAGCTCCCTGCAGAGAGGAGCGGAGTCCCCACCCCACTGATCCCCTCTGAGGGCCCGGCACTCGACAAACATTCTCTTCACACAAGAGCACACTGGAGAGGCTTTTGCCCCCTGTCTAGGGAGCTGACATCTAGGTAAGGAGGAAGAGGGATTCATTCCTGTCACTAGGAAGGTCCCAGGCACGAGCTAAACCACTGCCGTCAGTGAAAGGCTTTAAAGAAACAGTCTGGTGGTTACAATCCCCAGCAGTAGCAAAGCCCTGCCCTCTGGTGGCCACCCAGTGAATTGCCATCGTGGAAAACCAATTCCAAGGGGAAAAATTTTTTTTAATATTTCTTTTTTAGAGAGCGGGGAGGGGAGGGAAAGAGAAAGAGAGAAACATTGACACGAGAGAGAGAAATTATCAGTTGCCTCTTGTCCATGCACCAACCAGGACCAAACCTGCAACTCAGGCATGTGCCCTGACCAGGAATCAAACCAGTGAACCTTCAGTTTGCAGGATGACGTCCAACCAACTGAGCCACACTGGCCAAGGCAGAAAAAAAAAAAAAAACTGGAAAAACATAAAATAAAAGGACAAAAAACACTCACATTATCTGAATATCCTGGACACTACTTGCGCTTCCAGTCTTGGGCCTGTGTGACCCCTGAGGCATCGACTCAGTCACGTTTCTAGGAGCCCACCGTGTCCCAGGCTCTATCCTGGGCACCCCGGGGGCTGCGACGGAAACAGATAAAAATCACGGTGTTTGTGCCACTTACCTCCCGGCTGTCGGCACTCTGTGTTCATCCTGATAGCTTCGCTTTTATCGAGCACTCATCATGAAAGTCACTGCGATGTTTTACTGTCTCCACGTCCTCGGCCACGGACGCCTGAGTGCTCCAGGCCTGCAAAGCCGGGGCGCACGGCGCCTACCCGAATGCCGCGCCTCCTTCACTCAACAGCCACCACCTGCGGACCTCACAGTCCAGCCACCGGGCAGGCAGCAGCGAGAGAGGCAGGCGGAGCCTCCTGTGGGGAGGCAGCGTGAGACTCATCATCACAAAAATCATTCTGATTCCATCGTCATACATGGAAGTATTGAGCGGGCACCCCGCCTTTACCTGACTTCGCCCGAGGGGCCCACTCCCCTGGGGAGGTCTCCTTTAAACTCAGAACTCAAGGAGTGATCAGGCCGGGCCGGCAAGGGGAGGGTGGGGCGGCTCCTGGAGCCCAGGCCAAACCAGACATTGCAGGCCGGTTAGGAGTGTGGGTCCATTTGAGGGCAATCAGAAGCCCCTGCAAGGGGTTGAGCATTTGAGCAAGACTGGCCTTTGGGAAAGATCCCCTGTAACACACATAACCTGGAAGACGAGCCCATTCGTAAGAGTGACACAAAGAACAAACTCATTGGAAGCCACTTATCAAGAAACGCGTGCCCTGGTCGGGTGGCTCAGTTGGCTGGCACGTCCTCCCTTCCCACCAAAAGGTCATGCGCTGGATCCCCTATCAGGCACATGCCTCGGTTGTGGGTTTGGTCCCTGGTCGGGCGAGTGCAGGAGGCAACCAGCTGATGTTTCTCTCTCGCATCGATGTGTCTCTCTCTCCCCCGCCCCCCCGCCAGAAAATCAAATAAGAAAACACCCTCGGGTGATGATAAAAAAAAAGTAGTGTGTCTAAAGAAAAGCTCCCAACATTACTGACAGAAAAGAAGGCCGGAATAAATGGAAAGGCATGTTCTGTGCTGTGAAAACGGGAACTTTCCTTATGCTTACCTGTATGTTTGTCGCACGCCCATAATAAAACTTTCTGAATTGTGGGGCCCTGTTTCACACTCCCCCAACTCCCAGTACTCCCCCCACCCCAGCCCCACCAGAACACATACAGTGTGATTAAATGGTTTTGTAATTACGTGTGTCAGGTTGCTCACCCGCTACACTGATGAGAGAACACTAAATTCATCTGCAAAATACAAAAGTGAAAATAGCCTGAAGCAAACTGCTAAAATACAACCTTACCAAGTAACAAAAATGCAGGGTGAGTCAAAGCAGGTTGGCTGTTGTTCGTGTGGAAAACTATAGACTAATTAATAAATAATAACATAAGAATAAACTGTTTCGTTTACTCACAACCATAAGCCTGCTTTTGCACACTCCTGTATTTCAGTTCCACGTGGCATCTAAAATGATATTTAGCTATTCTAGTCTTCTCCAAAATAAAACCCTCTTGATACTATAAACAGAATCTCGATTTAAAGCATTCTTACCCTTTTTTTAAGATGGCAACGGGAAAATCATGTGAGACGATTAAACATTTCCCCTGATACTACAGTACAAATTTAGAATAAACCAATCCACTTATTTGGTGAAGTAGAAACATACACTTGGACACGCACCTTGGGAAATGGCAGTCTTTTAGCCATTCTATCAACGTTATCAGCGAATGTTATCTGTATACTATTGGCCATATGTCAAGATTTTCTCTTTTTTTAAAGATTTTATTTATTTATTTTTAGAGAGGGAAGGGAGGAAGATAGAGAGAGAGAAACATCAATGTGCGGTTGCTGGGGGTCATGGCCTGCAACCCAGGCATGTACCCTGGCTGGGAATCAAACCTGCGACATTTTGGTTCGCAGCCGGTGCTCAATCCACTGAGCTACGCCAGCCAGGGCCATATGTCAAGATTTTCAAACGGCCTTTTTTTGTTGTTGTTTCAGGAAATAGACGGTTTTTGTCTTCGATAGTTCCTTCTCTGTGGTGTTGCCAGAAAACATGGGAGAGCTGTGAATGATTCCAGCAGCGCTTTTGAAATCCACCGCTTTCTGTGCAACACGTGTGAACACCGAGTCTCTTGACAAAGGGGCAAAACCAAGCGCCCCAAGCGCCCAGGAGCACTTCTGAACGCAGATCTCAGTGACGCTCTTCAGGAGGAAACGCGCGCGCGCGCGCACGCGGGGTGGGGAGCCACTTGCGGCCCAGCGCTGCTCTTCCTGCAGGGGCGCGCTCCCGGCCAAACTCCCCCCGGGCCGCTCCCACGCAGCGACGCCTCCCGGTGACACCCCGCGTCTGTGCCGCGCAGGGCCACGTTCTGGTCCCCACGACGGTGATTCACGTCCCACCTCCCAGGAGGCCCCAGACACCGCGGTGTCCACCTCCAGGAGGCAGCTTGGCTCGGGCTGTTCTTTTCCGCTTTCTGGCTTGAACGTTCATCAGAGCTCCACGGAGCCCACTGAGGAGGCTTAGGTGAAGTGCAAAGCCATTGGTGCCAGCGAGCACGGAGGGCTCCCACTGCCCAGGCCCTGCCCCAGCCCTGCCCCCCCCCGCCCTCCCCCCAGGGGCTGTCCCAGCCCGGCCCGCCTGGGGCTCTGGGAGTCCTGGCCAGTCCTGGCTCAGGAGTGGCTGCGAGCCTTCAGCCAGGCTCTAGCCTGTGATGTACCCCAGGGAGCCCGCGGGTCCGGAGGACTCTGAGAGGGTGAGGGGAGCATCATTTAAAAAGCAAACGGCCCAGCCCTGCCTGGCATAGCTCAGTGGATTGAGAGTGGGCTGCAAACCAAAGGGTCACAGGTTGGATTCCCAGTCAGGGTACATGCCTGGGTTGTAGGCCATGACCCCCATCAACCGCACATTGATGTTTCTCTCTCTCTCTCTCTCTCTATCTCCCTCCCTTCCCTCTCTAAATAAATAAATAAATAAATAAATAAAATAAATAAATAAAATCTTAAAAAAAAAAAAGCAAACGGCCCTGGCTGTTGGGGCTCAGTGGATTGAGCCCTGGCCTGCGAACCCAAGAGTTGCAGGTTCGGTTCCAAGTCAGGGCAGGTGCCTGTGTTGCAGGCCAATGTCCCTCTCCCTCTCTTTCTCCCACCATTCCCTTCTCTCTAAAAATAAATAAAATCTTTTTTTAAAAAAAATGAATTAAAAATGAAATAAAAAGCAAATGAAGCCCCTGGACGCCGTGGCTCAATGACCGAGTGCATCTGCAATCCTGAAAGGCTGGGGAGTGAATCCGGCCGGGGCACTGGCCTAGGCTGCCAGTTTGGTCCCTGGTCCGGAGCAAACCGGAGGCCACCCACCGTGTTCCTCTATCACTGGGACGTGTTTCTCTCTCCCTTCTCTGTTCTCTAAAATCAACAAAGGTATCCCTGGGTGAGGATTGAAAAATAATAACACACAAAACAAATTAAAGTTCTGTGTAAACACAAGCCCCAGTTTCCTCCACCCCAGCCCTTCAACAGCCCAACCCAGCACCGCCCTGGGTTTTCCTACTTTTCTGTAAAAATCGAGGTCCTGTGAGTTAACACTAATCAGAATTCACTGTGTATCTGTAGACCTGGGGGTACACCGAGAGGTGAGGGACGGTTTTCAGCTCGGCTGTCACCAGAGGAAAGCAAAGCACGGCTCTCTCACCTCTAGGTCCTGCCGCGTCCCCCTGGGCGGGATCCGACCTCAGCAGCAGCCGGTGGGCGCGGCCCAGAATCTGAATCAGGATCAGCAGCTGGGGGATTGGGCCCAAAATGAATGTTTCCATTCTCTAAAGTCTGTTGGGAGAGCCTGGGGAGAATAGTGGGTGTGGGTGTGAAGGGTGCCCGACCAAAGGGAGCTGCCCCAAACCAGAGGGAGACCCAGGGGGCGCAGAGGGCACTCAGCGGGGCAGCTGTGATGTTCTCACTGCATGCGCCTCGGCCTCCCGGGGAAACGCGTTTTCAGTAACTGTCGGCACATGGCGTTATGGTTCCTTCGTTATCACACAGACACGGACTCAGAAAGCAAGTGGGGTTTATTGCGGCTGCTTTCCTTAGATACAGAACAATTCTGGGTGTGTCCTCGGTCCTCCCCCTGAACGGTTCCCGCTGGCAGACGGCTTCCTCCAAAGCGGCCTTCCTCTGCGTCCTCGCTACCAGGCGAGGGCCAGGGTGCGTGCTCCTCGGCTGCCAAAGCCTCGTGAGGCTGACGGGAGAGAAGAGTTCGGTGAGGCACAGGGCGGGGGGGTTGGGGGGCACAGAGCCGAGGGGGTCCCTGGGCTGAGCTGAGCTGGCGCCCCCAAGCGCAGTCCTCCCCACGGAGCCCAGGGACTCACCCAGCAGGCAGGGCCCCGCCTACCCCCTGCCCCAGCCTCCCCTTCCTCTGCCTGGAGTCAGACCCCTGCAGAGACGCGGGGACCCCCACTGGCCCTGCCTTCAGGGGGCAGTGTCTGCAGGGCTGATTCTCACTGGGATTGTGGTGAGGACCAGCGTATCTGAGAGCTGTAGCTTTGGAACCATATCAAATGGTCTAACATACGTATAATTGGAATCTCAGAAGAAAAAGAAAGAATGGGATATAAGAAATATTTGAAATGATAAGAGCCTAGACTTTCCCAAAAAATAATGCAAGACACCAAACCACAGGTACAAGCATCTCAGAGAGGTTTAAGTAGGATAAACAGGGAGAAAGGGGAACAAAACACCTAAGCACATCATAGTCTAACTCAGCGATTTTCAACTTTTTTCATCCCCTGTTGCACATAAACTAATAACTAAAATTCTGTGGGACACACACAAAAGTATATTCTTTGCCAATTTGACAAAAAGTAGGTATAATTTTGATTCATTCACACTAGAGAGCTATTGTTGTGCTGGCTGTTGTCATTTTTAAATTTGACAGTCTGGGGGAAAAGAGGTCAGTGCCCCTGGCTAAAAAGTCAGCTGTTGCATGTTCTAGAAAACCTCGCGGCACACTGGTTAAAAATTGCCGGTCTAGCTAGTGAAAACCAAAGACAGAGAAATTCTTGAAAGTACCCAAGAATAAAGAAACATCACATACAGAGAAACAAAGACAAGAATTACAGTAGACTTCTCACTGCAAAATGAAACTTCAAAAATAATAATAACTATAACAAAATTTGCATCACTCTCTCAAGAAAGTTTCCCAATTCCAGTGGGTTCCATAATTTCTACAATATTAAGCATTACCTGCTCCTTTTACAAAATTCACTTTCTATGTAGTTTGCAGACAGTCTAATCCACTCGTTTAGAGTCACGAAGCACCTTGAATTAGAAATTCTTGGGAATCTGGAATGCCGTTTGGCCTTCTCAGCCTCTTTAAGTCCTTTCACTGTCTGCATCTTGCCTGCGAGAAGATTGGTAACACAGTCAGCATGGTCGAATGCAACTCCCATTGCTCTTGGGTCACGGAATCGCGTAACAGTTAGAGACAAAGTGCCAGTCTCACACTGAAGGAGAGTTCTTTGTTCCTCATCTTTGTCACACTGTGCCTTTTTCAAAGGGTCACAGAATGGTGGGACGGTGACCTACAAGGAAAGCATTTCTTTAAGGACTGGGTTTCAGGTCTTTTCCAGTCTGTCCTGAACATCCATTTATGGCTCTTCTGCCAGAAGAATCCAGACCACAGGATCTACAAGCTGACGGCAGTCTAACCATTATGCATATTTAACACGCAGTAAAGGAATGGGTTACTCCACTACTGCTCTTAGCGAGCCTTCCAGCCACGTTAGCTCTTGTTTCAACAGCCCCTTCAGGTCATGCGGGTGTGTCTTGGGTACTACACCCCAACTCAGCAAGCGGTAGCTTCTCCAGGATTAGTTATGATGTGGAGTCTGAAACCACAGCAATTAACTATTCAAACTCCGCTACGTTAAAACCCCTTGGTCTGTCCTGAACTTTGAATGGATCCTTTATCCACGTCATGGATCGGTTGTTTGGAAAAAATCAGGTCTGAGTCGTGTGAGGTCTCCCAAATGTTAACACACCTCATTGTACAGTAACCACATTTACTGTATCATCACCAGTCTCATCAGCCAAGTCTCTAAGTATTGGAACACTGTCCCACTCAATACAATTTTCCTGAAATTCAAATTTTTGCTTAAAAGCTCACATTTTATCACTGGCAACAAATACTGTCTGTCGTTGTTCTTAAAGTGACAGACTCGGATAACTTTCCAGAAAATGTCTGCCAAACACCCCAGATTTGATAACCGCAGTTTTGTGAGTCAGTCTTTCCTGTGACAAGGGCGGTCCGTGAGAAACCCCAGCTGGGCAGCTCACTGCGCGAAAAATCACCCTGGATTTCAGCCATGGCTGATGTGCTCTCGGCGGGCTTCCCGGTCACCACACGACTGTTAAAAAGATGTGCACTCAAGGACAAGGTTCAATACAATTAAAATTTTTTACCGTTTGGTCACGGATATTCTTGGGGAAATGGAGTCGTTTTCTTTCTGTGAGTGCATGGCCATAGAGGCTGGAATGATCAGCAGCACATATCAAAAACATTAATATTTTTCCATCTCCATAACAAATCTCCCATAATTCAATATACAACAGAAAATACAGGAGGTTGATTTCTAGCACACATGTGAATGTAATTAAGGTCACTGAGTTGTACATTTAAAAACTGGTTAGAACTTCCGGTCAAGATGGTGGCGTAGGCAAACACAGCTTACCTCCTCGCACAACCACAGCAAACATTACAACTAAATGACAAAACAATTATCACCCAGAATCGCCAGGAAATCAAGCTGCATGGAAGTCCAACCAGCAAGGAATTAAAGAAGTCACACTCACCAAGGCGGGTGGGAGGGATGGAGACGTGGAGATGCACAGAGACGCACAGAGACACAGAGATGTGGACGGGTGGTCCCGCCCCCACGAGTGGTGGATAAAAACTGGGAGGGACATCTCAAGAGAGAGGGATCTCCACCCAGGGTCCCACTGCCAGGAGGAGAAGACCCCATGACTTCTGGCTGTGTAAACCAGTGGGGGTTGGGCTGTCAGAAGGAACTGCGGGATTCTCAGGTGTCTCCTATTAAAGAGCCCGTAACAGACTTAGGGCTTGCACAGACTCACTCCCTCTGGGCTCCAGCGCCAGGACAGCAGCTGGAAGGGCACCGTGGCACAGCAGTAAAACTGAAGTGTCTGGCATCAGGGCGAGTGCCAGGGGATAGCTTCCTCCTGGACAAAACTCCAGAGGTCAGGCAGTGACCACTGTCCCCCTTCTGAGCCTGAAGCTTACCAGTGAGCTTTTCTACACTAGGCCAGGCTACTAAGACAGGCTGTCAAAGCAGCTCTACCTAATACAGAGAAACAAACACAGGGAGGCTGCCAAAACAAGGAGACAAAGAAACATGGCCCAGAAAAAGCACAGAATAAAACCCCAGGAAAAAAAGAACTAAACAAAATGGAGATAAGCAAGGTGTCAGAGGCAGAGTTCAAAACACTAGTTATCAGGATGCTCAAGGAACTCGTTGGGTACTTCAACAGCATAAAAACAACCCAGGCAGAACTTTCAACTAAGTGGGAAAAAAAGAGGAAAATTTACAGGGAGTCAACAATGGAGTGGATGAAGCAGAGAATCAAATCAATAACTTGGAACATAAGGAAGAAAAGAACATTCAACCAGAACAGCAAGAAGAAAAATGAAACAAAAAAAAAAAAATGAGGATAGGGTCAGGAGCCTCTGGGACATCTTCAAACGTACCAACATTCGGATCATGCGGGTGCTGGAAGGTGAAGAGAAAGAGCAAGAAATTGAAACCTTATTTGAAAAAATAACGAAAGAAAACTTCCCTAATTTGGTGGAGGAAACAGACATGCACGTCCAGGAAGCGCAGAGAGTCCCGCACAGGATGGATGTTTGAGATGCATGCAAGATGCCAGCCAGCGCGAGCGGCCTCCACGGCCTGGCAGATCCACACGTGCTCGAGTCACCACTCACGGAAGCAGCAGAGGAGACACGAAGTTAAGTTACAAAATAGAATCATTAAGTAACTGGGAAGTAACTGGTCAAAAGTGTCACCAGTGGTTTCTAATCTGAGAGAGAGGGGAGGGAAGGGGGAGGAAAGGAAAGGATCAGAGGAAAAGATGTGGGATAAAATGCAAAATTCCAGAAAATTGGGAGAGACAGCCCTTCTCTAGAGTGAGATCAGTTTGTGTTTGTGTTCAATACGAGGGGATACAGTACTACAGAAACCTGGAATGAAAATGAACAGGCCAGAGCAAAAATAATCTATGGCATAAGAGAAGCTATTCCTACATTCTCAGACTTTAGTCTATGGGAACCTTCAGAAAAACTAAAATGCCTCCAATAAATACCCTTTTTTTACACTAAAAAAATATTTTATAAGCCCTGACTGGTATGGCTCAGTGGCTTGAGCATCTTCCCACAAACCGAAAGGTCGCTGGGTTGATCCCTGGTCAGGGCACGTGCCTGGGTTGCACGCCCCTGGTTGCGGGCATGCAAGAGGCAACCAACCAATGTTTCTCTCACCTATCAATGTTTCTCTTCCTCTCTTCCTCCCCTCCCTCTCCCTGCTCTAAAAATATATAAATAAAATCTTTAAAATATATACTTTATAAGGACAGAGCCTTTTTGTCCAGCACAGAATCTGCATGAATACCAAAGAACACGAGTTTTCTCCAAACCGTACATCTGTGTGCCCTGGGATCCAGCCCGGCGTGCCGCGAGGTCTGAGACGCCGCCGAGGCTTCGGAGTCCGGGAGGGCTGGGAGCCCGGGCGGACGGAACTGCAGGACGGGAAGCTCTGTCTCGGGCGCACTGTTACCTTACCGCCAGCACCTGCGGGACCCAGAGGCCTGAAAGTCGTGACCCACATCCCTTAGAAAGAACTGCCCTGCGGAGAAAAGCAGGCACGAGAATCCGGTCTCCAATGAGTCGGACAAGCCTGGACAGCTGCTCTAGTGCGGCTGGGGTTTACCCCTCCAGACTCTGACCGGGAGGCACGGAGACACCCCGACAACCTGGAGAGCTCGGCGCAGGCGCCCGGGACCGGGACTGCCAGGGAACCCTGGGCCCAGACGAGGGATTCTAAAGACGGCTGAGCGGCAGCTAAGGGGGAGGAGTGGGGACGTGTTCCTGCCCCACCCTCACCTCCTGCCCTTCGGGCCGGTGGAGCGCCTCCGCCCAGAGGGCCTGCTGTGTGGTCCAAGCCCTGACTCCGGAACCGGTAATAGCAGAAGCTTCCCGAGTCCCTCATCACAGCGACCCCAAGGTCAGCAGGGCTGCCAGCCTTGTTGTTTCACAGGTAAAGAAACTGAAGCTCCACGAGGAGTCATTTGCAGAGGTGCCGGGCAGGTCGTGCTCCCTGCCGGGGAGTGTAGGTCCCAGCCCTCTTTCACGGCACTGGTGGGACGAGCCCCCTGTCCCGGAGCCCAGTGCCGGCATGGCCCCCAGGCTCACTCACGGGGACAGCACCTTCTCCCTTCTTTTATTTTTATTTTATTTCATTGATTATGCTATTACAGTTGTCCCATTCTCCCCCTTCATTCCTCTCCACCCTGCACACCCTCTCCCACCCACATCCCCCCCCCTTTAGTTCATGTCCATGTGTCATAAGTTCTTTAGCTTCTACATTTCCCATACTATCCTTACCCTCCCCCTGTCTATTTTCTACCTCCCATCTATGCTACTTATTCTCCGTACCTTTTCCCCCTCTCTCCTCCTCCCACTCCCCTGTTGCTAACCCTCCATGTGATCTCCATTTCTGTGGTTCTGTTCCTGTTCTAGTTGTTTACTTAGTTTGTTTTTGGTTTTGCTTAGTTTGTTTACTTAGTTTGTTTTTGGTTTTGGTGTGGTTATTAATAATTGTGAGTTTGCTGTCATTTTACTATATGTGTTTTTTATCTTCTTTTCCTTAGATAAGTTCCTTTAACATTTCATATAATAAGGGCTTGGTGATGATGAACTCCTTTAATTTGACCTTATAGGAGAAGCGCTTTATCTGCCCTTCCATGCTAAATGAGAGCTTTGCTGGATAGAGCAATCTTGGATATAGGTCCTTGCCTTTCATGACTTGGAATACTTCTTTCCAGCCCCTTCTTGCCTGCAAGGTCTCTTTTGAGAAGTCAGCTGAAACAGTCTGATGGGAACTCCTTTGTAGGGGACTGTCCCCTTATCTCTTGCTGATTCTAGAATTCTCTCCTTCATTTTAATCTTGGGTAATGTAATTATGATGTGCCTTGGTGTGTTCCTCCTTGGGTCCAACTTCTCTGGGACTCTCTGGGCTTCCTGGACTTCCTGGAAGTCTATTTCCTTTGCCAGATTGGGGAAGTTCTCCTTTATTATTTGTTCAAATAACTTTTCCACCTGTTGCTCATCCTCTTCCTCTTCCCCTTCTGGTACCCCTATAATTTGGATGCCAGATCATTTAAGGATGTCCTGGAGGTTCCTAAGCCTCTCCTCATTTTTTTGAATTCTTGTTTCTTCATTCTTTTCTGTTTGATTGTTTCTTTCTTCCTTCTGGTCCACTCCATTGATTTGAGTCCCAGTTTCCTTCCCATCACTATTGGTTCCCTGTGCATTTTTCTTCATTTCAGTTAGTGTAGCCTCCATTTTTTTCATCTAATTTGCGACCAAAATCAACCAATTCTGTGAGCATCCTGATCACCAGTGCTTTGAACTGTGCATCTGATAGGCTGGCTATCTCTTCATCACTTAAAAGTATTTGTTCTGGAGCTTTGATCTGTTCTTCCATTTGAGCCATTTTTTGGCGGGGGGGGGGGGGCTGGTCGTGCCTATTACATATGAGGGGCGGAGCCTTAGGTGTTCACCAGGGCGGGGCACCCCAGTCTCTGGGTTGTGATGCTATATGTGGGGGTGGGGTCCTAGAGGGAACTAGGGTGCTGACACCATTCTCTCTTGGATTTCAGTCCCTTTTGCCTCTTCCCCTAAGCAAACTGGGCCTTTCTGGTGCTGATTCCTGTGTGGGTGGGCTTGTACATGTTCTAGGACCCTGTGGATCTCTCCAACAAACTCTCCTGTGAGGCTGGGAGTTTTTCACGCTGCCACCTCAACCCCCACAGGTGTTTTCAATCGGTGCTTTGAGTCTATTTCCCCGAGCTGGGGCCCTGAGTTGTGAGTCTTGATCCCCAACTTTGCCTAGTTTGTCTGCACACACTTGTGGGACTGCTTGGTCAGCCAGCCGCCCTGCATGCCTCACTGGGTCTGCCCGCTGCCACCCTGAGCCTGGAGTCTGTCAGCCACTGCCTTGTGTGCTGGGGTCCGAAAGCCTTTGCTGAGACCCCTCTCCCCTCTGCCGCCTGACTCTGCCCCTCCTACCGGACTGGACAAATGTGTCTAACTCCTTGGTTGCTGGACTTCCATACAGTTCAATTTTCTGTCAGTTATGGTTGTCTTTTTTGTTTCTAAATTTTTGTTGTCCTTAATTGGGTTGTGCGAGGAGGCACAGTTGTGTCTACCTATGCCTCCATCTTGGCCGGAAGTCACCTTCTCCCTTCTGCCTTCCCACCTGCACCCCTGCTCCAGGCTTACTCCCCGCCACCCACCCAAACATGACTCTTCTCTCCCTCCTCTTCAGGGCCCTATTGTCTGTAGAGTAGGGACCATCAGGGCTGAGACAGTGTAGACGGATGGCAGATTCATTCTTTCCTGCCACCCCGCAGCAAGGACCACCGAGGGCCTGGGACTAGGAAAGCACAAGGCGGGCAAGGCCCTGACTGCACGTGGTGTCAGTTCCAGGGAATAGCAAGAGCAGGGAGAGGAGATGGTTGTGCAGCCCAGTGTCAAAGGGTTTGGACAAGAAGAGCGTGGTTCCCTCCAGCCTCTTCCACGATCATCTAAAGTACCAGGCTGAAGCAAATTATGTAAATTTATTGAAGCCCTTCATCTGTAAAACAGGCTGATGCCCACCATCCACATTGCTTCTGTTGTCTCATCTCAGTAAAGAAGTTGTACATGAGAGGGAGGTCGTGCAGGTGAGAGAGGTTGTGCAGGTGAGGGAGGGAGGTTGTGCAGGTGAGAGAGGGAGGTCATGAAGTGCATACACAGGGCTTGTGACAATCACAACCTGAGTTACAGGTGTGGTGGGACAGATACAGACAGAGAGGAAATGAAAAGGGGCTCCAGGGGTTGAGAGGACCAGAAACATCAAATGCTGACTCCTGCTGGAGATGGAGTTGGATGCAACTGAAATATTCCCTAGAGATAGGACTCTTAGTTTCACTGCTGTATCGGGCTGTGGACAGGAAATCAGTGGCTGTTGTTACCACCCTGGTGGAGGAAATGAGGGCCCAATGCCTGGGCTGCTGCTGGGAAGTGATTTATCTGAAACAAAGTCCGTCTCCTTGATGATAAGGGTGTCTGAAGGTGGCCCTGAACACTACTTTGGTCCTAGCTCAGTGAGAGCCCGGTCCTAGCCTGGAGAGCTGCTCAGTGACTGGGGACAGCTGAGCACGTGCTCAGCCAAGTTCAGCCACACAAGAGGAAAAACACCCCAGGCAGGGCAGGCAGGGCAGGCAGGGCAACGTCCCATCAATCCTGGGGTCACAGAGTCTCGTCCAAACACCTTTCTGCCAGAGTCAGGGGAGCAACTGGGCCCCGCAAACCCCACACGGGGGTCTGGCAGATGCTGTTCCTTTTTTTTTTTAAGATTTTATTTATTTATTTATTTATTTATTTATTTATTTATTTTTAGAGAGGGAAGGGAGGGAGAAAGAGAGAGAGAGAGAAACATCAATGTGCGGTTGCTGGGGGTCATGGCCTGCAACCCAGGCATGTGCCCTGACTGGGAATCGAACCTGCAACCCTTTGGTTTGCAGCCCACGCTCAATCCACTGAGCTACGCCAGCCAGGGCTGCAGATGCTGTTCTTTGTGGGTCTTTACAGCCATGGCTGAAATGTCAGTGAGTTACTCGGACACTTTTGGGCCCAGCATCTGCCACTGCGCCCCTCATCGCTGCTTCCCGGATGCACTCACATGGTGCGGAGCTCACGAAGCAGACACGTTCTGCGGGACCGCTTTATCTGGGTTTTCTCAACAGAGCGCACGCCACTTCTCAGTGTTCACGGCCTCGTCTTTGGAAGGCAGACTCGTCCCTCTGCAGAGCAGCTTTTCCATGGGCTGGCGTTTGCTGACGGGAAGCATTCCCCAGGGAGAAATGGCACCCCCCCCCCGCCCAACCCCTGCAGGCAGCCGTGTCTGCCCCTCCTGACTCCAAAGCACCTGCTTGCTTACTCCCAGGGAGACCAACCAGACACCCGACATCACTCCGTCCCCAACACTGTCCCCAGGAGCCTCAAACTAAGCCAGAAGGGAGCTGCTGTCAAGGGGACGGCCGGGCAACAGGCCGGCTAGCAGGCGGCTTCAGAAGGGGCTGTCCCACACAGCCCACTCCGCACACGGGCCTGCAGCCACAGGCCACAGCATCCGAGCTGCCCCTACTTCCGGCGGCCACAATCCCTCGTCCCCAAGTAAGAAGGAACAAGAACTCAAGCAGCCAAGGTCACCAGGGCTGTGGAGGCCCGGGATGGGAGGCCCCCGGCCTGGCTGGCAGCCACACCAGGCAGGTGATTGTGAAAGAAGGCATCAGGAGCACCAGGGGTCAGCTGGACACCCCAGGCCAAAGGGCTGGCGTGTGGGGACGTGGACGGAGACACATCCTGCGTAAGCCTGGTCTGCAGGCAGGACCCGGCACCTCCAAACCAAAATCTGAGACGCATGTTTGACAAAAAAGTGAAAAGACTTTTCTCATTTGTGAATTTATTTATTGAGATGCTTACAGAGGTTTGAGGGATCATATGTTCATGAATCGGTTTTACTACAAAAATAAAATTTTATGAAATCAGAAATGTGAGTGCCGTCTGCCCCTCTGTGGCCGCCCTTCCCGGTGCTGGGAGGGGCGGGGACACGCACAGGTGGACAGGATGGCCCTGTGTCTGGGGAGATGCCAGGAGCCACAAGGAAACCAGACCCGGGCAGTGCAACCGGGGAGTGACAAGGACGATACTGGTGTTCCACCGCCGCCCTAACAAAGGGCCTCAGATGGAGCGCCCACACCACAGAGGGTGGGCTCAAGGGTGCTGTGGGTGAGAAAACAGGCGGGATCATCGGGCTGCGCTCCACCCCCGAGGCTCCAGGAAGCCGGTCCCCTGCTCGTGGGGGGCTGGCAGGATCCTCTCCTTACCGGACAGTTCCCTCCCTCCCATGTCCCTGCCAAAGCCACTGCCAGCTTCCCCAGGGTTCCTAGAAAACCCTGGCCTGGGGTCCCTTCATCCAGCCTCAACCTTGGACCCCCTAGCTGACCCGGGATGGTTGCTAGGATACCTCTATGACCTGTCTTACCACTGTGACCTGTGTTACTTCTGTGACCTGTTGACACCTAATACCAAATAGTGCTGGGCTGGGACCTCTGCAGGGACTCCCCAGCAGTGCCAGGGAAGGGCTGGCTCCCAAGACCTTGTCACACTTAAAGTCAGATGGGGCTGTTGAGACAGAGCTGGCCCCATGGAGAACTGCGGAAGCCACCACCAAAGCAGCAGCAAGCGCCCCCGGCGGGGGACACCCAGGCTGGCCGGGCGCAGGGCAGGGGCAGGCGGGCAGAGGGCCTCGGTGGGCTGCAGACGCGATCACGGCCAGGAAGGCTGCAGGCACAGGAACAGCATCCTCTGATTTAGATTTTTTAAAGCTCACGCCGGGATTTGACATTTAAAATGATATTTGAGATGTGTTTTGAGAGCACAGGTCCGGTGCAGACAGGTGAGGAGGGTGAGCCGTGTGCTTCAGGTCCAGACAGCGGGTGCGGCCCTCGGCCCGGAGACAGGAGACGTGAGCTCCGGAGACCACGGCACGGGCCCCAGAGACCTGTGAGCGACAGGACAGGGAAAGGACACAGAGGACCCGCTATGGAGGAGGGATCGGAGGGGGGGCAGGGGACCCTCCATGGACGGGGGGAGGGCAGGGGGACAGGGGACCCTCCATGGAGGGGGGAGCTGGGGGGGACAGGGACCCTCCATGGAGGGGGGAGTGGGAGGGGACAGGGGACCCTCCATGGAGGGGGGGAGGAGAGGGGGACAGGGACCCTCCATGGAGGGGGGAGCTGGGGGGGACAGGGACCCTCCATGGAGGGGGAGCTGGGGGGGGACAGGGACCCTCCATGGAGGGGGGAGCTGGGGGGGGACAGGGACCCTCCATGGAGGGGGCAGGAGAGGGGGACAGGGACCCTCCATGGAGGGGGGGAGGGCAGGGGGACAGGGGACCCTCCATGGAGGGGGGGAGGGCAGAGGGAGAGGGGGGCAGGGGGACAGGGACCCCCCATGGAGGAGGGGGGACAGGGGGGCAGGGGGACAGGGACCCTCCATGGGTGGGGAGGGCAGAGGGAGGGGGAGCAGGGGGACAGGGACCCTCCATGGAGGGGGGAGGGTAGGGGGGCAGGGCAGGGGGACAGGGACCCTTCATGGAGGGGGGGAGGGTAGGGGAACAGGGGGGCAGGGGGATAGGGACCCCCCATGGAGGGGGGGAGGGCAGAGGGACAGGGGACCCTCCATGGAGGGGGCAGGGCAGGGGGGCAGGGGGACAGGGACCCTCCATGGAGGGGGGAGGGCAGGGGGACAGGGGACCCTCCATGGAGGGGGGGAGGGCAGGGGGACAGGGGACCCTCCATGGAGGGGGGAGCTGGGGGGGGACAGGGACCCCTCATGGAGGGGGGAGGGCAGGGGGACAGGGGACCCGCCATGGAGGGGGGGAGGGCAGGGGGACAGGGGACCCTCCATGGAGGCATGAGAACTGGAGGGAGAGGGGAGGAGGGACAGGTGACAAGGACATCAGCTCCCTTCATGGAGAGTCCCCTACCCCCCTTCCCTGCCTGTTTCCATGATCCCCTGTCCCCCCACCCTGTCCTTCCTGGGCTCCTCTGTCCTCCTTCCTTGTCCCTCCTAAGGTCCACTGTCAGCCTGCCCTGTCCCTTTCTCTGTCCCCTGTCCCTCTGCCCTCCCCCCCTCCATGGAGGGTTCCTTGTCCCCCATTCCCTCCTGCCGGGGCTTCTGTTTTCCTGTCCCGTCCCCTCGCTCAAGGGCCTCCGCGAGGCCTGTGCTGGGCCTCCGGTCCCACTCTCCTGCCACCGGGCCACGTGCCCGCCCTCTGCGCCCGAACCACACCTCACCCTCTGCCTCCATCTGCACCGGCGATTTTCCACCGGCGTGCCCGGCCCCCGGGGGGTGCTGCGCCAGGCTGCATGGGCTGGGCACGGGCCTGTCCCCTTAGAGTGCCCAGTAAAAAACGTGGCTTCCCGTAGGAGCCTAAAGAAATGCTGGTTGACCATTTCAGAACTCAGGAAATGTAACGGACAATTCATTAGAAAGAAACACCTGAGAAAAAAAGGAAAAAGGGGAAAAGAAATAAAAAAAGCAAGAAAGAGAAAAACATGACAATGGCCTTGGAAAGAGGTCAGTGCCCCGAATCAACTGTCCAGTGTGGCGTGTTTTAAACACTGTCGCCGCACGCGAGGGTGCGCAGCACACCCGTGGAAATCGCAGGTCTAAATCCTGTGCTCTCAACACGCATCTCGAACAACATTTTAAATGTCAAACCCCGGAGTGATCTCTGGGGGGCAGGGGGAGGGTAGCAGATGGTACAGGGGTCGTCAATGGTGGTGGAAGGAGGCGTGCTCGGGGTGGCGAACCCACAGGACAATATGCAGACAAGGCCTATGCGATTGTGCCGCTGAAACCCCAATAATTGTGCTAGCCAGCAGCACCCCAGTGAGATAAGTTACAAGTAAAGAAAAGGTGGGCCTTTGAGGGGGAGCCCTCACGAATGGGATTAATGCCCTGTGTGAGGACACCCTGCTAGACTTCCTGGGGAGGTCACTCTGTGAGTGTAACATGTCTAACCGCTATGCGGTGCACCTGAACCTAATACCAGGTGCCAACTCTAATGGAAAGAAATTTATTAGATTACTAAAAACAAGTAAAAATATAACTCAGAGTGATCTTTAAGAAACATCAATCAGATGATGTCAGCCTCATGTCGAACAGCCTTGCTGGCCCTGGCAGCTGTCAGCGGGGCAGACGGACTCGCACTGCCGGGACGGACTCACGCCGCTGGGAGAGGACTGGCCTGTCTCTCCCTCCGGGGTCTCCGTCACTGTCCTGGTGGCATGTGGCAGTGCTGCGGGCAGAACCGTGCTGCCCTGGGAGTGTGCTACGAGTCCCCTCAGGCTGCATCATTCTGGAGTGGGAGAGACAGAAAAAAAAATAATAAAAAAAAAACCTGAATGGTTCTGATAGCATTTTCAACCCACCCAAGGGATCCTTATCCGCCCACCCATCCTTCCAAGCACCCCAGCCAGCCTGGCCCACCCAGCCCTGGGGGAAGGCTGGGAGGAGGCTGTCCGGGCAGCCAGGTAATATGTATCTGGTCAGACATCTGAACAGAACTGCAGTTCTCCCCGGAAGCAAATGGAAGGAGGCATCTGCTAGGATTGGCCACACACGAGGGGACCAACCTCTTCATGACACGGTGACGGGGTCACAGCAGCATGGCTCTAGCATGCTCTCACCCCACCGCCACCTCCCAGGGACCCAGGAATGGCCTGCGGCCGGAAGCAGCTCGCCGGCCTCTGAGAACCCAGGGACCCTCTACAGAGCCCTCCCACACAGCTGACCTCACGTGACTGCGGATCCTGGACTCCTTCAGTGCTGGGATGTGGCCTGTTGTGACCTTTTAATTCCACTTTTGCAAAGAAAGCCAAGCCTGGGCCCCACATCCGTCACTGCTGGGGCTGCCGTGAGAAACAGCATGGAGGTTCCTCCGGGGCACAGAACTGCCCTGTGCTCCAGCAACCCCGCCCCTGGTGTTTGATCAAAGAACGGAAGGCGGGTCTGGAAGACGTGTGTGCACGCCCTTGTTCACGGTGGCATTGCTCATAGCGACCAAAACGTGGAAGCAACTCAAGGGTTCCACTGGCTGGTGAATGAGTGAATCCAACATGGTCGATCGATAAAATAGAAAATCATTCCTCGTTCAAGAAGGACATCGCGAGAGATCCCATGCGGCAGGGGAGCAAGTGGGCATCACACTCACCTCCTTTCCAGACCAAACTGGAATCACAATGAAAATACAGAGCAAGTGACCAGAACAACCAACTGAAGACTAGCTGAAGAGGATCTTGTAACCAAGGGTTTACAGAAGCCGCCACATTGAGGCTGGTAGGAAGTGGGAAGACACGAAAAGGGGACAGACCGAGTCCTGTGGCTCCTAGGCGTGGTGGCCACTCCCTGGACCTCCCCCTCACAGGAGACACACTAGTGCCACCCTCCCAGCTCCCAGCTCCCAGCTGTCCCAGCTCCCAGCTGTCCTGCCCCACTGAGCTTGGCCTCCCAGCAGAATCTTGGACTGACTCAGGGCCCTCATAACCCGCCCAGGGGACATTCCTGCAGCACCCAACTCCAGTGACCAAGGAGACTGCACCACTGGGTCCCACGGGACACCACAGCATGAGGCCACCCTGCCCACACTGGGAATCGTAGCAGCTCTACCTGGTACACAGAAACAAACACAAAGAGGCCACCAAAATGGGGAGACAAAGAAGCATGCCCCAAGTGAAAAACAGGGGAAATCTCCAGGAAAAAAAAAGCAAAATGAAGTGGATGCAAGCACTCAACCAGCTATAGAGTCCAAAACAACAGAGCCCACGGACACTCACAGAACTGAGGGGAGGAATGGATGAAATCAGCGAGGACTGAAACAAAAAGATAGTAAGCATGAAAAAGGACACCGAAGCAGTAAAAAGTAACAAGTCAGAAGTGAAGAATGTAATATCTGCAGTGAATACAGTAGAAGGAATAAACGGTTGGATGAAGCAGAGGACCAAATCAGCAAATGGAAGACAAGGTAGCAGGAAACACAATCAGAACAGAAAAAAAATTTTTTGTAAATGAAGATAGTTTGAGAGAGACCTTTGGGACAACATGAAGCATAACAACACCCACGTCACAGCGGTACCAGCAGAGGAAGAGGAGGAGCACAGGACAGAGAACCTATTGGAGGTGAGAAGTACTAAAAACTTCCCTCACCTGGCCCAGGCTGGGTGGGGGAAGTTAGTTGGAGGGTCGTCCAAAAAGCTTATGGGTTGGATCCCCAGTTGGGGCACACACAGGTAAGGATTTTAAAAAAAAAAGCCCTGGCTGATGGGGCTCAGTGGACTGAGTGCCAGCCTGTGAACCCAAACATTGCTGGTTCAATTCCCAGTCAGGGCACATGCCTGGGTTGTGGGCCAGGTCCCCAGTTGGGGGCATGTGAGAGACAACTAATGGATGTATCTATTGCACATCGATGTTTCTCTTCTTCTCTTCCCCTCTCCCTTCTCCTTGCTCTAAAAATAAACACATAAAATATTTTTTAAAAATTCCCTAATCTGGAGAAGGAAAAAGATACACAAGGCCAAAAGCACAGAGTCCCACACAAGTGAACCCAAGGAGGCACACACCAAGACACATCATATTTAAGGTAACAGATTGAACACAAAGAGAATCGTAAAAGTAGCAAGAGAAAGAGAGCCACCTACAGGGGAGCTCCCGTAAGTCTGTCAGCTGATTTCTCCACAGAAACATTTCAGGCGAAAAGGGTTGGCCCATAATAGTCAAGGTGATGAAAAGCCAGGACCTACAATCAGGACTACTCTACCCAGCAAGGCTATCATTTCAAACTGAAGGAGACTTGCCTTGGCTGGGTAGCTCAGTTGGTTAGAGTGTCGTGCCAATACGCCAAGGTTGCAGGTTCAATCCCTGTTCAGGGCACATACCAGAAGCAGCCAATGAATGCATCAATAAGTGGAACATCAAACTGATGTTTTTCTCTCTCTCCCTTCTTCTCTCTACACACCAACTTTAGTGACATCTACAAGCCAACACAGTGGACAGTCTGGACGAATTGGGTGAAGTCCTGGAAGCACCATCTTTCCAACTCAATCGGGAAGAAGCAGAAATTCTGAATAGACCAATTCAACAGACCAATGGATAAAATTGAAGCAGTAACGTGAAACGAAAGTCCTGAAGCAGATGGCTTCACAGGTGAATTTTCCCACACATTCAAAGAAGTCTTTGAACTAACACCGTCTTTCCCAAGCTATTCCAAGAAACTCCAGAGGAGGGAAGACTCCCAAGCTTCTTCTACAAGGCTAGCATTGTGCTAATTCCAAAACCAAAGATAAAGACACACAAAGAAAATTATAGGCAATATCCCTGATGAACACAGATGCTAAAATCCTCAGCAAACTTTTAGCAAACCAGATCCAGCAACATGTTTAAAAGATTACACACACACACACCAAGATTATACACCACGATCGAGTGGACTTTATTATTGCAGGGATGCAAGGTTGGTACAATATCTGCAAACCAATAAATGTGATACACCAGATAAACAAAGCAAAGGATAAAAATCACATGTCCATACCAACAGATGAAGAAAAAGCATTTGATAAAATTCAGTACTCATTTATGATGAAAAAAAACTCTCAGCAAAGTGGTAATAAAGGGAACACACCTCAACACAAAGGCCATTTATGACAACCTCACAACCAACAGCATACTTAACAGGCAACAACAAAAAGCATTCCCCTTAAGACTGGGGCGAGACAGGGACGCCTGCTCTCACCACCCTTACCATCCAGCACACACAGTGCCGGAGGTCCTCGTGACCGCAACCGGACAAGAAGAGAGAGGCACCCACATTGGAAAGGAGGAAGTTAACACTCACTATTTGCAGGTTCTGTACACAGAGACCCTTCAGGTTTCACCAAATGCTCCTAGAACTGAGATATGAATCCGGTAAAGTAGTAGGACACAAAATAAACACCCAGAAATCTGGCTGCATTATGCACCAACAATGAACTTAGAAAAGAAAACTAAGAGAACAGTCCCATTTACAGCTGCATCAAAAAAAAAAAAAAATGTAGGGGGCCCTGGCTGGCATAACTCAGTGGATTGAGTGCAGGCTGCAAACCAAAGTGTTGCAGGTTCGATTCCCAGTCAGGGTACATGCCTGGGTTGCAGGCCATGACCCCCAGCAACCGCACATTGATGTTTCTCTCTCTCTTTCTCCTTCCCTTCCCTCTCTAAAAATAAATAAAATCTTAAAAAAAAATAATGTAGGAATAAACTTGACCGAATATGTAAAAGACCTTCTTGGCACCTCGGCTGGGTCATGGTGGGCGTCAAGGCGCAGTGCCTGTGAGGACGCCACTCAGGGATGCACAACGATCAGACGGAAGGCGGCACCGTCAGCGGAATGCGTGCTTTTTAATTATCTGCAGATCACAGCTGCAGAAACGATACTTACACTGTCAAAGGTAAGGGATGATTAATAATTTTTCTCTGTGTACTTGGCAGAATGGTGTCCAAATGAGGTAATAATGATACATTGTCTTCACACTTGCTCTCCTTCCACAGATGGCTCCAATTTATCTTTCAGCGTGGCGGAGAGAGGGGACAAGTAATGCTGGGGGTGGAATCAACACACCCCAGTCAGCTGGGGTTAAACGAAGATGAGGGACAGAAAGTGACTCGTCAAAAGTCCGACACTTACTCAGCGGTCAAGCCAGGGAGAGTCTAATTGCCCATCAGAGACTCAGCCCATGAGGGTAATAACGTTACGTTGTCATAACGAACTTCTCAGCGTCTGAACCCAGTGAAATCTACCCGGTCCTTGTGTCCCACAATGTGGGCCAGGGAGCCACCACAGCTCAGCCTCTCCACACAGGGACTCAGGGACCCGGGGCTTCTCCACTGTGTGGCTGACTCCCCCAAGTGTCCCGGAGGCCTGTTGTCCTTCCGAACTCAGCTGGCAAGGAGCACAGACCAGCGGTGTGCAGGACAGATGGACAGGTGGCGTCAGGAAGGCCCGGGAGGAGCCACTGACGGCTGGCCCCGCCTCTGGCCAGACCTGAACTGCACGGTGAGAGGGGCTCGGACACAGAGCAGCACAAACACTGTATGTCTGGGCACCGGGACGGCACACCCACTGTCCTGCCCCGGTGCATGTGCAGCCAACTCCATGCACCCTCTTCAGGAAGAGGAATCAGAGAGGAGGAGAGAATAAACGTGCATCGTGCCGACCAACACAGCACTTCAAAGGACTGTGAGTAAAGACCACACCGTGCACTTGCTTCTAAAGAAAGTCTCCCCACCATCCACACTCACTTCCTTCCTCCTCTGTGTTCCTTTACAGAAAGAGAACACATCGTTCTGCAGCCACCAGCATGGAGCAGGGCCACGGCCAGCCGTCCCCCCCCCACTGATGGCAGCCACGAGCTCGGGACAGAACAGAGAAGCCGGTGTCCACGGATCCCGGAACGAAGCAGCAGAGGGCAGACTGGGGACAGAAGTCAGGACTGGAAGAGTGGCCAGCGTGGCAGTGACCTGGTGGGTCCCCGCCTGGCTCTCAGCTCTGTCCTGAAGGCGGTGAGTCTCAGCCTCACTCCATGGGCAGGACGGGAAGGATGCGGAAAGGACCGAACAGGAACCTGTCAGAGCCAGAGTGGGGGGCTGTTGGGGACCCCGCTCTCCTCCGCTCCTGGCCCCACTGCTGCCCTGAAGCTGCAGCCAGGGCCGGGGCGGAAGGTCCTGAAATGCCGAGAAAAACCCCGTCTCTGGCGAGGACCTGGGAAATGGGCCCTGTGCTGTACAATTTGGGGGAATCCTGCTTATTTTTTCTCTCTTTTTCCCTTTTGCCAGTTAGCCCTGTAAACCACCCACTTATGTGAAGTATCCACGGCAGCACATGGGGGAGAGGAACCTAAGATTCTGAGAGAAACCAGAGCTTCCCGCTAAAGGACAGGGAAGGTGGCAGAGAGCCTAGGAGAAGATGCACTGATGGTGAGCTGGCACCAAGGAGAGCGCACCCTGGAGGCCACCTCGGGCTCTGCGCCATGCTGGTGCTGAGGTCACCCCTGCAGACGTTGAGACAGAACTCACAGATTTAACAGTGGTGTCACCCTCTGCCGCGCAGTGGTGGGGAGACAGCCGTCGGAGCCAGTTCAAAGTTCGGAGTTCGAAGGGAGGGAGAAGTTTGGAGGGAGAATATGGTTGAGTTTGAACAGGCACAGAGGTCGAGCGGAAGGCCTGAGCCCCGGAGCCCAGCCTGCAGACCCGCCCCGCCCTGGATTTTAGATTCGAGAACAAATTCATTTTTGCAATTAAATCGATTTTTCTTTTGCATTTTCAGTTTTTCCTGTTTCCTATGTTACAAACTAAATTTCTTGTCTGAAAGGTAAACTTAATAAGCAAGTGAAGAGCAGCTCTCAGCGCCCCCGTCTGCCGGCGTAGGGAAGTGCACAGGCCCAGCCCGCCCTCAGCGCCCAGGGAGACCAGGCTCGGCTCTGTGCCCCTACGTGGGTGCGCCTGGTGGGGGCGCCTGTGCCTGCCGATGGCCCAGCACTCCTCCCGGTTCTGCTGGAAAATGTGGGGATACGATGACCAAATCCACGCCCCTGCGATACAATCAAGGTGTGGCGCCTGATTTTAAGTCACAGGGGCTACACTTTAACTGTCGCCTTTGGGGGCAGGCAGTGGGTGTGGGTAACAGGCCTCCACCGGGAACTGCCCCCCCAAACGCCGTGCCTTCCATGACACGTGGGATGGTTCACCACCAGATCACACTCAGGACTCGGGCGTCGGAACTAACGCCTGCGAGTCTGCACGTTCCCTTTTCTGCCCGTACTCCCAGTCGCCCTACTGTGTGTTGTGACTAGTTCTACAGACGACCACCTCATGCCTGGAGGGGGGCAGGAATGAGAGACAGGGAGAGGGAAGCGGGGATATTCCCCAGGAGCCCTGAACAACGGAGCATTTGCTGGGGGAGAGACCAGGACTCTGCCAGCGTCCACTGGATCTGAGGCATTTAGGGTGCGGCGTATGTGAACACCGGTGCACGGACACCTCCCACTCCTCCGAGGTTCTCTGGCCTCTGCCCCCACCCCGTGAGACCCCTGCTCTATGCACTGGGTCACTTGGTGAGTAAAACCATTACGGGCCCACAGGGGCAGGAAGTGCCAGACAAAATGGCTCAAGTTCAAGGAAAGATAATAACCACCCTCACAGGTGTGTTTTGGAAGTCAGCCCACCTCTGACTGCACACAGGTCTCACTTGAGAACATCTGAACATTATCTCTTCGTAGGAATTCCTTTGACGTTACCACCCTGACCCCTGCCGGCTGCCAACTGACCAGAGAAATACGACCCGTCTTCACCGTGGGGCACCTCCCTGGGGACACTAGAGTGGGAGCCGAATGTGAGGAACTGCAGGGACAGGCAGGAGGCAGCCCCCTGGCATGGGACGGCTGTGGGAGACAGGGGCTAAATGCTTTTCATTAACAGACCTTCCATCCTGCCCAATGCCACCCCAACATCCCTTACCACAGTCGCTGGATTTGTCGTCGCTGGCAGCTTACGTGGGCGGCGGCTCACCGAGTCCTGTGAGGTCAGCCGGGCCTCACTCCGCTCATCCCCGCTCCGCTCTGCAGACTCAGGTCTATCCTTCAGCCGGTTCTTTCTTTTATGACAAGAAAAAAATTAGTTTACCCACAGAACAAAACAGAATAAATGAGAATTCTGTTTTACCTCCAGAAGGGAGAGACTAGAGGGCAGGTACTTGGATGTAAACTGTTACATCCAAGAACAGTTTATGTCATGCAGGGTGCTGGTTTGGTGACTATAATTTTAGAGTTTGGCCCCCGGGGTGGCCACGGGACAGGCGCTCGGCCGATGGAATGAATCTCCAGAGCGTTCACTCGGCTGCCCTGCACGAGCTCCTGGTTTCAATAAATTCCAAAGCAGATGAACATACCTAAAGTCGATGTTTTATTGAACCTACTTTATTTGCTGCTTCTGAATCTTGGGCGTAATCACCAACATCAATCAGCAACATTTTGCAGGTGGGAGCAGGAGGTGCTAGGGTGAGGTGCTGTCTAAGGAAGATGGAATTCTGACGCCTTTTTATTGTAACAGCAGTCGTGGGGGTGAGTGTCTTCTCGAGTGGCTTAGGCGGGTCTAGTCTCTGAGGTCTCTTTCTCCAGCTCACACATCTGCCCTCATGTCTGCTTCTGCTCCATCCCTCTCTGACTTCCTCTTTAATCCTATAAAATCCACACAGGTGGATCCATCTTCAATAAGTAGTACAATAGCCCCCTGGCTGGTCCCATTTCTCCCCGACAACCTGAACAGGTAACAATGCTCCTCTGACCTATGCCCCGTGCTTGGCGTGCACACACCGACCCTCTCGTGCCCTCTGGCCTGTCACGGACACAACTCAGTTCCTCAGTGTCACCTGCGTCCGAGACCCCATCAGCCTCCTCCACCCTCCGGCTGCACCTCGCAACACCCTCAGCAGAGCCCCTGTTCCCACCCCAACTCGCCTCTGCCACTCCCAGCCCCAGACTCGAACCGGCGTCATTGGCCTCTTTGCCAATCACCATCGCTCATCCCTTTGGAAACCCTTCCTGTCTCGCCCCTATTTTAACTCCACCTGGGACTGAACCAGCGGTCCCTCAGTCTGTATGTCTCCTCTCATCTCCAAGGACAACCAGAGCCAGCAAAGCGATAAAAACGGATTTTTCCCAGGAGCAAAACAGGAGAAAAGAGACGTCGGGACAGCACCGAGGTCAACTCTGAGCACACAGCGTGGGCCAGTGGGGAACCCGTGGGGAGGAGCAGGTGGGGCCAGTGGATGCAAAATCACCAGGAAAAACATCGGGGTTGGGGAGACCGGGGTAGAGCAGCCCGGCAGGATGCTTCAGAGGGCAGGCCAGTGGGGCCCGACCTCGCCCGGGGGTGGGGAGGGGTGGGGTGGGGTGGGGGGGCGGGGCCGGGGAAGGTGCTGAGATGTGATGAGTGATCGCACAGGGCGGGCAGGTGAGCGAGTCCAGCTAAACCACCTCAGCAGGACGCTTGCTGAGACCGGACGGAGCAGAGACAGACTCAGAGCCCCGAAGCGGAGGCCTCGTTGAGAAGACTCTGGTCAAGGACAGAGTCCCTGTCACCAGGCTGTGAGCTCCCTAAGGACAGACACCATGCCACACTCTTCCGCACCTGCCCCCCAGAGCCGAGCCCAGGGCCTGGCACAGGCGGCCCCTCCAGTGTGTGTGGCTCTAGACACAAATCAGCGCTGACCTGTCACAGCAAAACCCCGGGCGAGCCCGCAGCATTTCGAGTTTCACATGGAAGCGGATTCTGCTTCCGAGGCAGGCAGGGTCACTCTCACGGCACTTTTGGGAAGCCCCTCAGAGTGGATTTGATGACACGCAACGTAGAAAGCTCCAGGGGGCTGCTCTGCAGCAAGTCCAGGGCAATCACGGCCCCCCCCCACCCGTCAGGATAACCTGGACGCTACCCAGCAACAAGCCCCCCACCCCCCCACCCCCTGTCGCACAGGCTCCGAGGGTTCCCAGGGGATGTCCCCACAGTGCCCCTGGGTGACAGCAACAAAGGCAGCAGTAAGAGCAATGACAACACAGCGGACCCTTAACGAACGTGAGTTTGAACTTTGTCACTAAGTTTTTCCAATGAATCCCTGTGACTCTTTTTGATCGGAGCCGAGAGTTGGCGGATACGGAAGCCGGCTGCCTGTGCTGATCTCTGCACTGTGTACAGGGACTTGAGCACCCGTGGGCTCGGTGTCCATGGGGGGTCCCGAAACCCACGCCTTCCAGACACGGAGGGGCAACTGAAGCCTTGGGGGAGCCGGAAATCACACACGAATTTTCGATTTCCAGGGAGGCCGGCACCCTAACCCCAGCGTGCTCTCAGGGCACAGTAACAACCTTTCGAACAGCTATCATTTCCTGAGGTTCTGCATGGGGGCCAGCCCTGTTCTCGTCCCACAAATTACGACAGTGAGCCTGAGAGCACCACTACGTATGTAGGTACTTTTGTCGCTACTGTGCGCGAGCGAGAAGAAACAGGCACACAGAGGGTGAGTCGCTTGCCAAAGGGCGGACAGAGACCCCGAGCCCAGCTGTGACTCGGGCCCCAAGTTCTCTCTGAATGGCAGGGTCGAACTGGACTCACACTGTGACCCTGCTGCGGAGGCGGAGCAAATTCTAACCGCTGATGCCCAGGAAGAAACTTGCTCGGAGAAGTTCCACAGTGAGGACCGATCCACTTCTCTCTCCTCGGTGCCTGCCCCCTGGTGGCGTGGGCTCCGGGACACTTCCGTCCTGCAGGGGGCCACACTGAGGATGCGCCTTTCTGAACTGGCACGCGTCTCCTGCACAAGGAGGGAGGTTTAAAGATAAAAGATTTTGGCCCTGGCTGGTGTGGCTCAGTGGACTGCATGCTGGCCTGAGAAGCAAGGGGACGCTGGTTCGATTCCCAGTCAGGGCACACGCCTGGGTTACAGGCCAAGTCCCTGGGGCACGGTACGCAAGATGTAACTGCACATTGATCTTTCTCTCCCTCTCTTTCTCCCTCCCTTCCCCTCTAAAAGTAAATAAATATAACGATATAGATTTTGCACGATGGCAGATGGGTGTCGAACAGAACAGCTCTCTGAAGGCTGGCCTGTTGGCTGCTCTGGCCACCGGGCGGGGACAGTCTGAAGGAGAGGTTCGAAGAGCTTGAGAGAAGGGTGGCTGGCTCAGCGGCACCCACCACAGCTTGCGTCCTGTGCCTCCAGGACACTCGACCTGCGGCACTGTCTTCGGTGGTGATTTAAGCGGCCAGGCTCCTGTCCAGATCCCCACAGGTGACTGCACTGCCTCAGGGTACCTGTGGGGTACCCCACCTGTGCTGCAACATCCCTTCTGGAAGGAACCACAGCGTGCTCTTGGCCCCCTTGAACTTTCAAGCACCCTCCCTTCTCTTAACAAGAATACAAAGTTTAAATAAAGCGGCAACCAACAGTCTTTCTTCCCTTTGGTCACACCCAACCTGTTGAGCATTCCACAAGGAGCACACTGTTAACAGTTTTAAACAAGGAGGTAGGAAGGTTGCATCGATTTGTCCCTGCAGCAGGATGACGATGAGGCCTGACTGTCATGAAGACAGAGCTCGCAGCCGCGGGCCCCAGCGGCTCCGTCCCCTGTGACTCTCTCCTCAGGTGCCACTGACACGGGGTCTACACTGGCCTCGGGGAGCACCCACGTCCACCAGGCCCCTGCACAGCAGCTGAGCATGTCTTATGCATCCGGGACTTGGGCTCCAAGATCAGCCCTGGGTCCTTCCAGAGGCTGCGGGAGTCACGTGTGCTGTAGGGGTGGGAGGAGCCAGAAGGAGCCGGAAGGAGGGGCAGAGACCTCAGGCTCCCTTCTCCGGCTCCACCTCCCAGAGGCCCCAGGAGGCTCTGGGGTCCCCAGACTCAGGCTCTGACCCCTGGATGTGAACGCCCTTAATGATATCCTCCTCCACGGTTTTAAACACATTAGACCACTAAACTGTGAGTCCTTCCAGAGAGGACAAGGTTGAATTGGCTTTATATCCCTAGCACTTAGCATAGCACCTGAAGCCCAATATACTGAAGGAATAGTTTCAAATACTACTTGGCCATGACCCCGAGGGACAGGGCACACATGCTCTATCTACAAAACCCATCCTACAACATTTTAGTAGATTCCATTAAACATTTCTTAGTTAACTATCCCATCCCCCATCTAAAGCCTCAGCCAAAAACAAAGGTTGATCAACACCCATCACATATAGCGAACACATGGTTTATTTTGCAGTGTCTGCCAAAATCTGTAGCAATGGGCACTAACTATATCATTCCCTGATATGAATCAGAACATGACAGAAGAGACGTGTTTCTTTTTTGAATGTCCAAAATAAAGGGAAGCCCTGGCTGGCGTAGCTCAGTGGATTGAGTGCGGGCTGCGAACCAAAGTGTCGTAGGTTCGATTCCCAGCCAGGGTACATGCTTGGGTTGCAGGCCATAACCCCCAGCAACCGCACATTGATGTTTCTCTCTCTCTCTCTCTCTCTCTCTCTCCCCCTTCCTTCCCTCTCTAAAAATAAATAAATAAAATCTTTCAAAATAAAGGGAACACTATGTACATCAAGGGCCTCCACGTAAAATATTACGTAAAACTAAGTATCACTTCAGTTGTAAAACCATAAGAATACGAATTTTAGGATTGAAGCTCTCTGTCTGTAAACTGCCTACTTTCAGGATGGACCAGACCCTACATTTAAGTATTTCAGCTTCACAAACCATTTGAGTGAGTTAAATAACATTTATTATACTTATTAAACTTTGAAGGCAGAAGATAGAGCCACATTTTAATGCTTACAAAGAAGTTGATTTTTACCCAAAGAAAACTGGCTTCACCGGAAGCTTTTCATACCTGGAAAGTTACTTGTTGGATTTGAACAAAAGTTACAGAGTGCACAACACACCTGTACTTCTGAGTCTATGAAGCAAATATTTTACACAAAATACAAAGAGCACACAATTGATGTTATTTTTAAAGGTAATGCTAAATTTACTATTTTGGACATACTCTTTCTGTCTAAAAGTCTGTAAAATCACCTTTAATTACTAACCTGTTCCTCACCCTCAATATAATCTATGAAAATCACAACTGGATCAGTGTCTGAGGTTCAAAAAGAAAAAGCACGACATTTACTGAGGTTTCTTTTTTTTTTTCCAGCTTCTTAGCCAACCCCTACTCAATAATGGTCCAGATTTTTTTTTTCCTAACAGAACCTACACACATCATTATAATTCAGACAGAATAGTCTAATGTTAAAATAATAGTGGAACCACTGGTTCACTTTAAGTTCAACGGGTTTTCAGTTTTGTTATTAAAAATAAATTTTTTAAAAATGTGCTTGTGTGATTATGTGCCTCAATCTGTAAAACCCACTGCAGCCCACTGTTTCAGAGATTCAAAGAAGGAAATGACCCCCAGCGAATTCCCTTCTCGGTATTTTTAAAACAATGTTTCTGCACTAAGGGAATATACCCACTACAAGTTATACCAATCGTTACTATTTACCTAGCCCCTTCTATGGACCCCCATGGGTGCTGGGTGCTGGTCACTTCGCATGTATCCTTTCACCTACTCCTCAGAGACACTCTGCAAGAAAGATACTATCTCCACCTAATAGACGAGGAAACAAAGGCAGAAAGAAGATACAAGGCCGCAATGGGGCAGAGCCTGAGGGCAAACCCAGAGTTGTTAGACTTCGGAATTCTTGCGCATTATATTAAGCTACACTGTTTTGAGTTCCTCAACGATTTACTAAAGTTTTGTTTAGGTTTCCCAAGCAGAACTATTTCTCGGCAACAAATACAATTGTTTGTAGTAATAGCCTATCTACACCATAAATTAATTCAGCCTTGCCAACCGGATAGGATTTACAAGGAGACAACCATTCTCGTATCCAGGGACTATCAGAAAACGTAGTTAGCTCAGCACAGAGGCACTCGGGCTGACCTTTCCCGCATCGTACAAAAGTTCTAATTCGGATATTTAGCCCCAAGTTTTTCCATATTAATTTTAGTGGTATTAGATACACATTCCACCCTGCTACACTTGTTGAAACATAGTCACCTCGTGCCAAAAAAAAGAAAAAAAGAAAAATCATATGACAAAAAAAGCCAAGTAGGTAAATATATGTATACTCCTAAGCAACGTTCACCTCTTTTCCTCCAAGTCTCACTCATTCCTGTTGCTCCATCAGCGCAAGGAGTCACATGACGCCCATTCTCCCAATAAGGGAGCTGCGGCTGAAAAAACAGCCCTGCGGCCACACCCGCCGGACGGCCCGCAGGCCTCCGGGTGAGGACGGAGTCCCAGGTCGGCTCCTAGGCCGGAGCGGCGCGTTCGTGTCTCTTCAGAACAGTTCCAAACTCACCCTGAGACAGACAAGCCCCTGCCAGCTAAGACTGCGTCAGGGCCACGCCGAGGCGCTCAACAGTGATGAGGCTCCTTCCCCAACCAAACAACCATTATTGACACTCATCCTTGCATGCGGTCGCTGCTGAATCAACACCGCGTTGTACATGGGTCCCCGGGGCGAGTTCCCTCCCAGACGTCCACTCCCGGGGCCTGGAGTAAGTTCCGTCCTTGCCCAGTCCCCTCCCGCCTTCTGTAAGAATCCCCCACCCCCCACCCCCCGCTCCCCAACACACACACCCCGTTTGTCAAGGCTGCTAATCCTCTGCAGACTACAGATCCGTCTTGTCCCCCACCGCCCGCTGGGGACCTGGAGGAGCAGAGCCCCCACTTAATAAACAGGGGGCGCTGCTGCCGATCCGCTGGGACTATGCCCCCGGCGCCCAGCGGTCGGCGCAGCAGCCACCAGCTAACCGACCACGGTCCCAGGGAACGAGTGAAACCCGCCTCCGAGGACAGGGGACGGGCTGCGCACCAAGTCCGGGAAGGATCCTCTCCATTCTCCCGCTTTCTCACGGGACCAACGGCGGGCTCGCCCAGGCCCACCCGTCCCTTCGGGAGAGCCACCCGCTGGAGTTAACGCTCCGGCCGCCGCCACCGAGCAAGCCCCAGGGAAATCCCAATCCCCCACACACTTTGAATGAGCGACAAGCCCAAATTCGCCCTTCCCGAGCCCCCCTCCCCACCCCGGGGGCGCTTTCAGCCAAAAGGAACGAACTTTTCAGCTGCCGACCGCAGCCACCGGCACGCGGGACACTCCAAGTCCGGGCCCCGTGGAGCGCACAAACAGACCCACGCGCCCCCGAACCCAGGCCACAGGAAGGTGAGGGGAGGGGCGGCCCCGGGCCATCGCGGGGCGTGGAGGCTGCGCTGGGCTGGAACCGGGGGCGCTCACCTGGACGACGGTCTGGCCCAGTCCTGCAGCCCCACCTCCTCCTTCCAGAAGAGCCCGCAGCATCAGTCCAGCGGGCGCCAGAGGACGCCAGCAAGAAGGCTGCCGGCGGCGGCGGTTTCTGCACGAGCTGGCCTGGCCCCGATGCCCCCGCGGCTCCTCAGGCACTAAGCCAGCAGACGCTGGGGAAAAGCGGTGGCCGCAGCCAGGAGCCGGAGGGGTTCCCGGGACAAACCCTCTTTCCATGCTGTCCCGCCACCCAGCTCTGTTCCGGGAGGCCCAGAGCGCCAGGCGCATCTGCCGCCTGCAGCGCCACCTGCTGGGGCTTCAGAGAAGGACCGTGTGCCGGTCGGTCGCCAGGGCTCCTTTCTGCCAGGCCCTCCTTCGCTCTCTACTGTTGGTTAAATCATTCTTCCCACCCGTGTTTATTGACAGTCTACTCCCTGCAGAAAGACGTCAAGACTGGGCAAGGGGGGAGGCGGGGGAGAGTTCGGCATAAAAATCCCTGTTCTGCATTTATGGTAATAGCGAAAGATGGAAGCCACAAGTGTTTATGAATAGGTGGTTGATTAAATCAACTATATAGTATGTCCCTAAAAAGCAATAAAATGCGCTGTAACAAAGATGAAGTTCTCCATAAAATGATATGGAATGATGTCCAGGAAATATTTTCAGGGAAAAATGCAAGGTGCAGCTTATGTATATAAGGGTATTTTTGGTGTAAGTAGGAAAATAAGACTATATGTGTACATATATGCACATATGGATTATATTTGCATGAAGAAATACTGGAAGACTAATCAAAAATAGTTTCTTATGGAGGTAGGGAAGACTGGATAGCCAGAGGCAGGAATGGAAATGAGACTGCTCTAGATACCTTTAAATATCATTTGGACTTTCCACCATGTAAATGATTGCC
This sequence comes from Phyllostomus discolor, assembly GCF_004126475.2. NCBI lineage: Eukaryota > Metazoa > Chordata > Mammalia > Chiroptera > Phyllostomidae > Phyllostomus > Phyllostomus discolor. The sequence continues at coordinate 13,110,675 of NC_040908.2, forward strand.
TGTTCAAAAGTTTAACCTAGTTTAAAAGTCAATAAAAAATGTCTGCAAGGCTTTCGAATTTTTAAAAAAATCCCTGCTCATGAAGGTTACATTCCAGTGAGGAGACATGTCATATAATAAAGAAATAAAAGACATACTGCCTTGCCCTGGCTGGTGCGGCTCAGTGGACTGAGCACCAAGCTGTGAACCAAAGGGCCGTTGGTTGATTCCCAGTCGGGACACATGCCTGGGTTGTGGGCCAGGTCCCCAGTAGGTGGTGCACAAGAGGCAACCACACACTGATGTTTCTCTCCCTCTCTTCCTTTCCCTCTCTTTAAAAATAAATAAAAATAAAATCTTTTTTTAAAAAGAAAAGATATATTGCCTTTCTGGGTTGGCTTGTGCAAGCCCTCCCCTCAAAACAGGGAAATGTTGTAGTCCTAACCCCGGTACCTCTGAAAGTGACCTTGTTCAGAAATAGAGCCATGGCAGACGGGAGCAGGTAGGGGGGTCATACTGGAGTAGGGTGGGCCCTCCATCCAAAAGGACTGGTGTCCGTGTAGGAAGAGGAGAAGAGATACAGACCCAGGAGGGGGGAGGGCAGAGCCATTCTGGGAGGATTTGCCGGCAAACTGCCAGGAACTGGGGGAGAGGCATGGAACAGGCTCTCTCGGAGCCTCAGAAGGAATCAACCTCGCCAACACCTTGACCTCGGACACCTGGCCTCCAGGGATCTGAAACTACATTTACAAGACTTTAAGCCACCCAGTCTGTGGTCCTTGGCTACAGTAGCCCTAGCAAACTAACACAGAGGGAAGGACAGAAGCAGTGAAGGGGAAGAGGCTATTGTGTGAGTTTGAGGGAGTGATGTTGGAGACTGGGATGGATGGCTTTACAGGCACTTAGGTGTCAGCTGTCACAGAGTTTCCACGCAAATGGGACAGGCAGACAATTGAAAGCAAACAAATAAATAGGCTAATTGCACAATGAGAAACTGAATAGCCTCAACCTTTACAGTTATCCCAGTCCCCCTCACCTCTACAATCACTAGTTAACGGAAAAGTCACTTCCCGCCTACAGATTCTAGTTTCCCATTTAAAACACTTTACAAATTACTTTTTATCATAAAAGCACAATTTGTAAAAATTCAAACAATCCAGAGTTATGATAAGGACAAGGTCATTGGCATCTATCTCCTGGCACCTGCAATCCCCATCTCTGAAGTAACCCAATATACTAGTTTACTCCTTTTTGATCAAATATACACATATTCACATGGGTGGGGAGTTTTCACACATATACAAAAATAAGAAAATGTTGTAGGAATTATTCTACAGCTTGCCTTTTCACTTACTTCCAGTTAAAGATATTTTATTGAAAATAAAGGTAAGAGCCCTGGCTAGTGTGGCTCAGTGGATTGAGCATCATCTGGCAAACAAAGGTCACCAGTTCAATTCCCAGTCAGGGCACAAGCCTGGGTTGGGGGCCAGGTCCCTGGTTGCAGGGCATGTGAGAGGCAACCCATCCATGCTTCTCTCCCTCTTCTTCTCCCTCCTTTCCCCCTTCTCTAAAAATAAATAAAATCTTTTTAAAAATCATTAAAAAAATAAAGGCAAGAAATAGTCAACACTTCTCTATTTTCTAATTACCTTGCTACTAGTTTTCTAATAATGTTTACTATTACCTACAAAGCTACTCATAAATTAGCTCCTCAAAGCTATTTCTGTGTATGGCATCTGTGCGGCAGAAACCCCATACGGTGAAGAGCCACTGGCCATCTCTTCCCAACCTGCGGTTTGTCGGCACCACACTGGCAGCTTGAAATGGACTGTGGTGGGAACATGAACACCGGGGAAACTGGCAAACACTACAAATCGGCAACCCCTTTCCCCAGAGCGCTGGTTGTTAAACATTGACCAGCACACCACCGATAATACCTAATTCGGAGCACTAGGATGAGGGTTAAAGGAAGTAATATTAAATTAGATTAAGCGAGGCAATGGAAGGCAGGACGAGGCACCTACTACGTGCAGCCCACACCGTGAGGACAATGGGCTGTGACACCAGCGCCTCCACCCATCAGCTGTGTGAAGGGTGCAGTCGCTTACCCTCTCCGGGCCTCCACCTGTAAGGGGCAAGGACACACTGAGGAGTAACTGCGTGGGTCCACACGAAGCCCCTGTAATAACAGCGCCCGGGGCAGCGTTGCCCTCCCGGGAGTGCTCCTTACCGTTTCAGGAACACGGCGGTTCCGGTGCAGGAGTGGGGGCTCCGTTTCTCATCTGTGAACCCGGGGTGAGGACGCCACCCTCGCGCGATGATGTAATCGAGGAGGCGTTTTCTGCTGGAGTCGGTCCAGCAGTGTGCAAAGTCCAGGGGCGCCCTCTTCCCCTTAAGTGTCGTCTAGAATCAGTTAAACAAATGGGAACACAGGGCATCTGCTCAGACACCGGGACCCACTCACAGGTCACGAGGAAGGTCAGGAGTCCCGGAGTCCTGGGAGGGTGGGTGATGTGGGCCAGAGCCACGAGACTCACGTGTCTGCCCTGTGACTGCTGGGCAGAAAGATGGACAGAATAGACAGGACAGACAGAATTCTGTGGCGTCAGAGGAGGCTGCATCCTAGAAGGCCGTTTTGTGCAAACTATCATCAGAAAGCTGAGGCCCGGAGAAGGAGATATCACAGGGAGGCACCTGACTTTACATTGTAATCTCCTGAAGGACAGGGGCCATTTCTGCTGCAATCAGCAAAGTCACTGAATAAATGAGTCAGTCAGTACAGGAACCCCGAAATCTCGTTCTTTAGGTCTCTGTTTTGGCTCTGTGTTTGGCAATCACATTAGGGTTGGCTTTGCCCAATGGGATCAGAGTTTTGGACAAAGGAGGAAATGCGAGTGACACCTTCCATGTGTTCCCACGGGCCTGGTCATCAGCCTCAGAGCCTCTCAGAATGACAGCACCGGGACCCTGTCCACAGGACACCTCCACGTTCTGGCCAAGTCCGTCACAGAGCCAGAGCTTCTCATGAGGTTACCGGTTTGCCCGTCCTCACTTACGATGTCCAAGCCACAGCTGCGGAGGGGTCCCTGATGCGGGGGTCCCAGCCGGACAGAGCCAACCCTGGCCCCGGGTCCCGCAAGGCTGCGCCACGGCTGCCCTGTGGGACACCGCCAATGACTCCCGGCTGCTAATCAAACCGCATTTGAGGGCTGCATTCCCCTCGGCTCCTGCCCTGCATCCCATTTACCACGTCTCCTCCTGGAAAAACACTTTTTGATTTCCAGGGGATTATACGACCCCAATGTTCCTCTGACCTTTCGGTAACTGATCCAGTTTCTCCAACAGCAGTTCTGGTCCTCTGTTTGCTAAGCGTGGGCGCTGGCTGGGGGGCGGCTCTGGGCGCCCTGTGCTCTGCTCCACGGACACGGTCCTCCACAGGGCTGCCCCTTCCTTTTGGCGCCTCTGCGGGGTGAGAGGGGGCTCTGCAGCACCAGGTGACCCTCGCCTGCTCTCGCACCTCCTCTGCGGCATCTCCTCCCTGTCTCCACCCTGCCGTCTGACACAGAGCATGTCCTCAGCTAAACACAGTCCCCCTCCCGGTGAGTCCTCCTCCTCCTAGACTTTCCTGTTCCTCAACCTACGTCTGTCCTGGACACGTCAGTGAAAAACAAGTCGTCATGGCTCTCAGTTTTATCGACATTGGGTCCATCAAAGCACCATTCACAGTATGCAAGAGGTTTCCATTATATATATCCATCTTTATTTGGTTATTATGAAAACACTCTGAGAAGGAGATAAGGGTTCTTGTCTCCGTTCTACTAAATAAGAACATCGGTGCCCAGAGAAGGTGAGGATGGGACCAAGGACGCCGACTGAACCGGTGGTCAGCTTGGAGCCTTTCCTGTGCTCTCCGCAGCGCCCCAGCAGAGCTGTCACAGACGCCCTCTGGCCAGCGAGCCCTCTCCCAGCGAACAGCCTAGACAGAGCGGCCCGGGGTTCCTCACACGGAGATGGAAGGCCATGGGCTGTGTCGCTCAGTCCGCTGCTGCGCTAGCAAGCGAAGGCCGCTTCCCTGCCCCATCCACTGGAACCCTCACTGTCCAGCGAGGGCTCTCCACACGCAACACCCACTCTTTACAGAATCACACGTCTCTTGGCTGCTTGGCTGGGGTCATCGTCTCCTTATCCCTTCCACGGAAAAAGAAAATCCTCTTCACGAGCTCCTGAGTCTCCCCCACGCTGCTCCCTGTTCACAGATGTCCTCAGCCTGTCCAAACTCGTCTCCAAGGAGCGGCCCAGATGCCCCCTTGCACGATTCTAGCCTCAATTCCATGCTGCTGCTGCTGCAGAGCCAGAAGAACGTTATTTATTTTGATCCTCATCGCCTTCCCGCTGGCCTTTCATGCTGCCGTTTTCCAGCTCTGCCGTGTTCCTACCCTTTTCTTCCCCCCTTTTTGGACAGGGAGTCTGGTGTAGGCAGTTTGTAGGGCACCGTGGGTGCTCGCCCTCCCTGAGGGGTCCCGGGCATGTCACTGAGCTTGCAGGACCGAAGCTTGCGCCCTGCCATGAAACCAGAGATATCAGATGCATTTCCCAAGATGTAAAGTCCAAACAAGTGGTGGCACTGCTGTTATTATTATTGTCCATTGTCACCGGAGAGGTGCAGGTAACAGACCTTTGGGTTCCTGGTCACCTGCGACCCAGGGCTTGCCTGCTGCACTCTTAGTCCTTATTTAAAACTTCAGGAACATCATCATTAATGAGCTTTTAAAAGACGGCTGCTTCCCCGGGACGTGGATAAGGAATAACTAACCCCAGAGCCGAGCACCACCGCCACTAAGCGGTTTCCCTCCTTTACATCATGCTGCCCTCCCCACGGGCCTGCGAGGAGGTGCTGAGCTGGCACTCCTTCGGCAGGAAGCGGAAGGTCAGGACGCTTGTTACTTGCCCAGGACCAGGTAAGCAGCTTTTGCAAGTTACCTGGCCAAGATGTCAGCGAGGAGTCTGAAGCTGCAAGTACAGAAGCTGACTTGGGCTAAGCTGAGAACGAATGGATGGATGAATGAATGAATGAATGCATACATACATACATACATACTTGTAGTAAGTCATCAAATAAATACATGAATAAATGGAGCCTTGCTGGGAGGGTTCAGGGCTGACTCAGAGAACTAACTGAAGGGCAGTATTTCCAGTCCCGGGGGCTCCAAGACCGGACACCCTCACGAGAAGGTCTCCCGGTCTCCAGCCATCCCTGGACTGTCTGCCCCAGCTCTAATTCCCAGGAGAGACATTCCCACTGAGGCAGTATCTGAGTTCAGGGGCAGGTGACAGAATGGCCAGCCACAGCGGGTCAGAACCAGGAACAAGCTGGTGCCCTGGCTGTGCCCCCCGGGCAGCTGCTGCTGCAGCCACTGCCTCCTCAGGCGAGAGGGCCACCGCCATCCTGACCACACCCTGCCCGCCCCACCCAGGGGCCCAGGGAGCCGCCATCCTGGAAGCAGCCACCAGTTTGCTTCAATTAGAGCAGGGTCTCTGTCACCAGAACTGGTCTCATTATATATCCTTTTTTTTAAAGATTTTATGTGTTTATTCTTAGAGAGAGGGGAAGGGAGGCAGAGAGGGAGAGAAACATCAACCACTTGTCTTTCATATGCCCCCAGCTGGGGACCTGGCCCACAACCCAGTCCTGTGCCTGACCTGGAATCAAACCTTTCGGTTTGTATGGCAACACCCAACCCACTGAGCCACACGGTCAGGGCTCCTGCTGCATTTTTAAGGTGAGATTTTTCAGAAGCTCTCGTGGCTGCTCTCCACCCAGGGGTCTGGGACCCAGGAGGCACCTGTAGCCTGTCCATAGAAAGGCGTGTGGTTAGAGAAAGGGGTTCAAACCCGGAGCACTGCAGAGGTGGTGATTTCTGTGAGCTGTTCTCTGGATTTCTATGGATATGTCTGGCTGGCTGTGTACAATTATATACACGTGTGTATATCTGACCATGTGTGTGTATGTGTGTGTATGCATGCATGCCTGCCATTGTCCACAGGTGTGGATGTACAGAGTATGTTTTTACATCTTTCTGTGAGGGAAAGGTTTGGGGCCGCCTACTCATAACATCATAGCTGAAGTCACGAGGGAGATGCAGAGGGGACCACGAGGGTCAGTGGGGAGAACAGGAAGGGAGCCCTGGGAACACAGAATTCAAGGATTAGGCAGCAGCCCTGGCCGGTGAGGCTCACCTGGTTGGAGCATCCTCCCATGGGCCGAAAGGTCGCAGTTCCGTCCCAGACAGAACTGTGGGGAGCAACCGATCGATGGTTCTCCCTCCCTCTCTCTCTCCCCTTCCTCTCTCTACCTCTGCAATCCATAAAATAAATATATATTTAAAGATCAGGCAGAGAGAGGAAGATGAGCCACAACAGGAAGGGAGAGTGAGGCGCGACAGAAAAGGATGCGCGTGTGGCACTAGGGAAGGAGTGAATTTCGAGAAGGCTGTGGTCCGAGGGACCCAGTGGAGGTGAGGCTGAGAAGGGCCCATTGGCTTGAGCCCCCACAGAGAACTAGCAGAGTGGAGGGGATGGAGTTGGGACTGCAGTGAGCTGTGGAGTTGAGCGGGTGTGAGTGGTAAAGATAGGAGTGTGGATAATTTTCTGAGAATGTGGGGAAGAGGCTGAGAAGAGACAGCCAGGAATTTTTCAGACCCCAGTGAAAATGCAAGTCAGGAGGCTGAGACCACCAGAGGGCAGCACTTGCGTGGGCGCGCGCAGTCCCGTGCGCACGGACGGCGCGCTGGGACACGCACCAAGATCGAGACCCAGACACGCAGAAGCCAGGCAGACCCCAGGACCCCTCGCAGACACCAGAAGCAGTTGCGCTCAAGTCCCAGGTGACTCATGGAGGTCCCGCCCCACAGATGCTAATGGGCAGTCAGACTCATGCACACACAGAGCATCGCAGAGGATGGAAGTAACATCTAGATAAAATATTAGCCCTTAAAAAGGAGGGAATCTTGTCATTTGCAACAACGTGGATGGCCTTTGAGGGCATTATGCTAAATAAACTAAGGCAGGCAGAGGCAGAAAAATACTATATGAACTCATGAAAAATCTAAAATTTTAAAAACCTCAGGAAAAAACAGATTTATGGTTGCTGCGGTGGTGGAATGGGGAAGGTGGTAAAAAGATGCAGACTTCCAATTTCCAGGTGAAAGAGTTCTGGGGACGTAATTACAGCACGGTGAGTGCAGTTAGCAGGGCTGTAAAGTAAATAGGAAGGTTGCCAAGGAGGTGGGGGTGGGCTGGGGGCGAGCAGCGGGACCGAGCGCCGGGGGCGAGCGCTCCAGGCTGGCCCCGCAAACCAAACAGGTGACAGGTCGCCGCTGCAGGACTGGGCAGGCGGGCCACTCACTCACCTTCATCCTGCTCAGCGGGCTCGGGTGCTCCGAACACGTGCACGGGGAAGACCAGACGACCACCAGCCCCAGGAAGCTTCCCACCAGCAGCAAACCGCCTAAAACAAACCCAATTTTCAGCGCCCACTTGTTCTGGCGGCTAGAGTCACACAGCCTGGCGCAGCCACCGCCACAGTTCTCCCTTCCTTCCCCCTCCTCTGGCTCTCTTCCTCCCTCCCTCCCTCACTCCTGCCGCCTCGGCTGCAATACTCGCGGCTGCCGGCCCTTTCCAGTTCCCGATCCGAACTCTCCTCCGCCGGACCTTCCCCCGGGCTCTTCCCTCCGCCCGGCAACCGCGCCCCAGCCGCTCGGAACGCGCACCGCTCCACAGTGCACCCGCTCCTTCGGCGGTGCAAGCTCCTTCTGTTGCTCCGCGCCCCCCCCCCCCCCCCCCCCCCCCGCCGGGCCCTCGCCTCCCGCAGAGCTCCCATGGACCCGTGCGCCTCACTCTTCCAAACTCCCTTTCTGTCTGCTCCCGCCCCTTCTAGAATCGCAGTCCCCTTTCCTCTCCTGTCTCCTCGAACCTCCTTGGCAGTCTCCATTACCTTGTAACTAACCTACACTTTAAATAATAGTACCAAACTGACTGCATCTGCTTTATTGTCTGGGTTACACTACCTTGTATATTGGGGAATTCTGTAAACCACATCCTGTAATAATCAGTACATAAGAACACAAGAATAAACTCTGCGTTTTGCATACTCACAACTATAAACCGACTCACCCCCCCCCACCCTATATATTATAAAGCTGGTGTAAGTAAAACAGTTTTACACACATACAAGAATAGGAAGGAAGAACAACAGAGACCAGAAATAGACCCAACTCTATGTGGAAATTTAGAATGCATGGGGGAGATGGGTTATTCAGTAAATAGCCCTGGGAAAACAGCTAGCCATTTAGAAAAACAATTAACTGTGGCTCCAATACCTTTCTCCTTCACATCCAAATGAACTGCAGGCAGATCAAAGATTTAAATGTAAAAGCTGAACCATAAAAGCATGAGGAGAAAACATAAATATATTTCTTTTGTGACTGCGTAGTAACTGACTCTGTAAACTGTGAAGGAAAAGACTAATTTGATTCTAGAAAGCATCTCCTGGCAAGATGCTTTTGCAGCAAACACACAAAAAGGCAGCCCGTAGGGAGAGCTGCAGCCAGGCGGCCACCCCCTTGGCTCCAGAGTCCCCACAGCCCCTGAGCCCCCTTGTCTCACCAAGGCCCTCATCCCCGCTCAGGGCAGCTGTGGCACGTGTGAGTGACAGGAACAGGGTCATGGAAGCCCACAGCACCCTCAGGAGAAAAGGGGCCGGTGTCAGGTCTTCCAGAACTGGGTCTCACGTGCAGGTCCCAGGCCCGGCACCCAGTCTTCCTGTGGCTCACGATTCCTCAGCAACAGAGGAACAGATGCACGGTGACCTTCTCAGGAAAGACGGAGAATGCCACAGCAGGAACGGGCTCTTACACGTCTTAGGAAGAACCGAGAGAATGGAGCCCCAGCCAGAGAGATGTCAAGAGTGCAGTGACCCCTTTGATGTCCTCTGCATCCGTGGGAGAGGGTCTGTGGCGTGGTGGCAGAGCTGTGCGTTGGAGGACAGGAGGCCTGGCAGCCTGTGCAGCTGATCACTGGGGGCAGGAGACGCCCTTCTTGGTGGGCGGGGGCAGGGGTGGGGACAGCACTCTCCTTATCTGTGAGCGGTGCCAGGGCCTCGGGCACGTGGGAGATTTGGAAGATGGTCTAGATAAGCTGCTCCTGGCAGGGGAGGAGGAAACAGGGAAGTGCTTTCTTCACACCTTCTGCTTCCACTGAAGATCTCGGCTGGTTTGGCCCCTGGTTCCGTACGCCACTGGGGAGGAGAGATGATGAGTGAGACAGGCACTGGATGAGACATACGGACAAGGACCTCCCATGGTCATGGTCACAAAGCATGCTGAAGGTGGGGACATTGTTCTAGGCGCTGGGCTAGCAGCTCGGTGCTAGCTCCACTCTGCAAGGAACTTACCACCGCTGACATCACGCTTCGGCCGAGCCAGGGAACGCTCGTTACAAGGTGTGCTGGACAAGGGTTTCATCTGAGGACTTTTCAGCACATAAAAAAACACAACCATTTCTAGTTCATCGCTTTAAAATGTATTCCTTTTGCTTGTTTGGTATGGTGTATTAATTAGAACTTTTTACTTTATTAAGAAATTGTTGTATTACATTTTTGAACTTATAAATGTCTTTCCTTGCTGACTGTATGTCTTTTAATAATGACAGCTTCATAGCCCTGGCTGGCGTAGCTCAGTGGATTGAGCGCGGGCTGCAAACCAAAGTGTCCCAGGTTCGATTCCCAGTCAGAGCACATGCCTGGGTTATAGGCCGTGACCCCTAGCAACTGCACATTGATGTTTCTCTCTCTCTCTCTTTCTCCTTCCTTCCCTCTCTAAAAATAAATAAATAAAATCTTTAAAAAAAAGAAAAGGTTAAATAATGACAGCTTCAATAGAAACCCAAGGTAGATAACCAGGCAAGCCATTACTAAAATCAAGGAATTATCTGTGCGATTAATAGCTCACAAAATGAAATAAAATAAAACCATTTAATGTAAAACAAAACAAAACATAAAGTCAAAAGACCAAGGAAAATCAGAAGAAACATTTACAAGCCCTGGCTGGCGTAGCTCAGTGGATTGAGCACGGGCTGGGAACCAAAGTGTCCCAGGTTCGATTCCCAGCTAGGGTACATTCCTGGGTTGCAGGCCATAACCCCCAGCAACCGCACATTGATGTTTCTCTCTCTCTCTCTCCCCCCTTCCCTCCCTAAAAATAAATAAATAAAATGTTTTAAAAAATAAAAAATAAAAACACACACACTCACGCAAAGGTACAAAATGCTGTCAACTTCCTAGACAAAAAAAAAAAAAAACTTAAAAAAAAAAAAAAGAAAAAACATTTACAACATGACGGAAGGCACTGACACCATTTCTTCAACCACTCAGTGGTGACAGCTAAGGACTCAGTGGAGAGAAGAGGCAAGACAACGCATGGCAGAAAAAGAGAGCCGCATGGATCACAGATACACTAAAAGCTCAGCCTAACTCGTAATTTTTACTTAGCTCACCAATTTTTGCCCAGCAGAGTGCTGAAGGTCTGGGCACGCAGTGGCAGGGCGGAAGAGAAACAGCAGACCCTGAGCGTGGAGACCAGCGAGGCTGCATGGGAGGCGATGGGGCGGGAGCTGCCCACTTCTGCCCCGCACACTCCCGACGAGCCCGCACTCCCTTCCAGGAGTTGACCTCACGCAGCAGCATTTCTAAGAGCAAATCACTGGGAACAACAGGGCGACAGGAAAAGAGCTCCAGCACGCACTTCCAAGTGGAAAATGCAAGGTGAGAAGTTCAGGCGGTGAGGCTTTTAAGGTTCCATAGAGTACATACAGAGGTATCATTACACAGACGCAGTACCTGTGATTACGTATACACACCCACATACAAGCATGTGTACGGATGACCCTGGCTGGCGTGGCCCAGTGGATTGAGTGCCAGCCTGCAAATCAAAGGGTCGCCAGTTCAATTCCAAGTCAGGGCACATGCCTGCATTGTAGGCCGTGTCCCCAGTAGGGGGCATGTGAGAGACAACCACGCATGGACGTTTCTCTCTCTTTCTCCCTCCCTTCTTCTCTCTAAAAATAAATAAATAAAATAAAAGCATGTGTATGTTTTGAGAAATTCTAGAAGGCAACAGAAGACACTGATTGCCTCTGGGAAGTAGGCCTAGATGCCGGGGTTTGAGGAGAGAGGGTTCTGTCTTTGACTTTCCACCTTATAGCCTCCCTGGCTATTTGAGGTTCTACCACGAGCATGTGGCGCTTTTGTAGGGGCACCAAAACGTGCCACTGCTGCTGCTGCTGTTGCTGCCGCTGCCGCTGAAGATCACCCAGGCTGCCGCGGGGCGAATGGACACAGGGGCTGTGCGTGCCTGCGGAGGGACGCTTGGCCGTCCAGATACAACGTGACCGCTGAGATGGTGTCGGTGCAGCTGGAAAAATGGGTGGATTCCTGTTTCACTGAAAAGGCAGCCCTACCAGGAAGCCGGGGCGAGCGCTCTGGGCTCCCTCAGCTGCTCTCCCACCCACCTTTCTACCCCACAGCAAGCACACCCCAGGTGCCACTGGACTGTAAATTCTGTGGGGACCGAGGCCACATCTGTTTAGTTCCCCACCACTTGGAACAGAGCCTGGAGGACCCCAGGAGGCTGGCGGGCGGCAGCACGGAGCACTGGCTGGAAGAGGTCAGAACCTCCGAGCAGCAGACTCCCCACAAGGTGCATGCAGGTGAAGGCACAGAGCATGTGGGAGCCCCAGGGATGATGGCAAGGCTTGAGCCAGCTTGGTCCACCCCTCCCAACTACACACGCCCACAGGGACAGCCTCAGCACCAGGTGACAGCCTGTCTGACACCTGCTGAATGAACAAGTACGGGAATGGCTATCACCTCCCCCAGATCCGGAAGAGTATGCAGACAGCGCCCCCTGCTGGCAGGTGTACTACCTCCCTCCTCCACCGTTCACTCACCCTGCACGACTCCCCTGGTTCCTGCCCAGCAAGAAGCACAACACTCTTCTAGGGGAGTGGCCCTGGCCCAGGAGGAAGGCTGCATAGACTCCCCCTGTACCCCGAGCCCTGGTCCCCCACACCCCTTGCCCGGCCCCTTGCACCTGCAGCTTACAGGAAGTGGTCCTTCTCTGGCCAGCCTTTGAGCTGAGCCTTCCTCCAGCCCTCAGCCCCTGCAGGCCCCCATCCCTGGGGCAGGGAGCCTCAGGTTGGTCCTAGGAGAGCCAGGGAAGAGGGCATGCGGTCTCAGAGGAAACACCTGAGTTAGGTCTTGAAGCATGAAGAGGAGTGAGCTCCTGCTAGATATTTTTTAGAAAGAGAAATGAGGATGTAGGTACACACAGGGAACAGGGCACCCAGCAAGCTGCTTGTGGGGTGGGACCAAAGGCCTGACCGAGCTGGGGTGGGGGTAGCCGGACTGTGCAAGGCATTAGGGACTTAGAGTCATAACAGTGACCTCTTCCACGCCGCGCCCCCTATGCCCTGGTGCGCGCCCGCCACCTGCTGCTTCTCACACAGGCGTGTGTGGTCCGTCTTCTCTGCCAGGCTGAGTTCCTCGAGGGAGGGCTGCGGCTTCCTCCTCGGTGCCCGAAGAGCACAGCACGCCCTAAGGGAACAAATATTTGTTGACCTAAAAAAAAAGGCTACTTACAATTGTGGTCACACCACCATAAACATAGGTCTAAGGTCAGCGAATTTCTATCTGAGGTGGGTGAATGCTGCTGTTTGTGAATGACACCTCAGTACGGCTGGGACGAGGACGCACGGAGAGTATCCGTGCTTCCCCGCAGTTCACCAGCACTTCTAGGTCGCTCGTCTGTGTAACCCTGGCAACAGCCCCCGCCCCCTTCACAGATGGAGAACCAGGGGTCAGGGGCCAGCCCAGGTCCCACCTGGGCCAATGTGGGCCCCACCCTCAGACCTGTTGCTCACAGGACATGAGCATGAGGGACATTTTCAAAGGACGAGGGCCAGTCGTGGTGGGGAAAAAATCCAATGTGCAGAGGCCACGGCTCCCTTTGCTGGTGCCAGCGGGCTCCCTTCTACTATTGGGGACAAGGATGGTAGCAGCAGGCGGCAGGCAGCCTGCTGCAGAGACTCCTGCTGCCTCGCTCCGGGGAAGCTCCGCCCCCCCCGAGGTGAGGTTGGGCACACGGGGCTCCTCAGACCCACGGGGGGGGGGGGGGGGGGGGGGTGGAGGAAGAGGAGGGACGGGGACAACTGGGGGACATGGGTGACATTCATCCTCCTGTCCCACTCCCATTTGGCACAAACTGCCTCACTTCCTCTGTGTTAAGAGCTAGGGTTCGCAGTCAGATTTCCTCCAAAAGAGTTCTGTGGATAAATAGGGGTGCTGGGTTTAAATAAAAACACAGGATGGAATTTTTGGGACGTACTTATACCAAAAAGTGCATACTAGATACTATACATTTAGCTAAAATATTATCTGTTGCTCTTCTAAAATTCAAGTTTAAGTGGGTATCTGGTATTTTATCGAGCAATCTTAATTTAAAAATAAAATAAAATTTAAAATAAAAGATAAAAACAAAAATAATAAAATAAAAATAAGTAAAAATATAAGATGCACCTTAGAATAATATTCAATAAAACATGAAAAAATAAGATATTTGTACGAATAAAATATTAAACATAAAATAAAATCCACACCGCCAGTGGGCGAAGGCCTGCACCGTCCGCAGCGGCTTCGCAGCCCCGCAGGCTGGCGGTGGCGCCTCCGAGGCCCCCCGGCCCCGCGCTGCAAGCCCTTCTCCGCAGCCTCCCCGCCGCTGGCGGCTCAGGCTGGCGACCCATCCGGGAGAGTGACGCAGTGGCCCTCAGAAAGCTCTGGAAGAGCGGCCGCCCAGGGATCGCCAGACCGTGTCTCCCAGATGACGATCATGGAGAAACGGGAGCCCGGCCCCCAGCACCACCCCCCACCCCCAGGCGCCCGAAGGACGGCAGGGGGCTGGCTATCAATCGCATTTTAACGGATCTAGTGTGTTCTAGAAACGACATTCTGCTGCTCTGAAAGGGGCCTCCGAAAAGCGAGCTCTGTTTTCAGCAAAGTCGCACCCTCCCACCCCCCCCACCCCCGCACCCTCCGCACCCCCGCATGCTTTCCCCCCTCCACCTCTGCTGCTTCGTGGTGCTGGGGGGGGAAGAAGGTCGTGAGCGCCACCATCGTCAGCAAGGTCCCAGGACGCCGCCAAGGCCTGTGGGAGGGTGATGCCATGACAGCTCCTCTGCCTGAACTTTGCTGCCCCTGCCTCCTGCCATTCAAATCCCGGGCGACATCGTGTAGGTAGAAACGGGTGGGGGTTACCTTGGTTTCTTCCCAGAAATCTGAATGCAGAAAGGCGCAGCAGAGAACATTTGCTCTTTAGGGATAAAGCCAGCCTGTGTATGTTAGTTAGAAAAGAGGATAATGAAGGTGTCATTCCGAAACCAGGCAAGGATAACACACAAAAAAGAGAGCTACTGACCAATACCGCTGATGAAGACAGATGCGAAAACCCTAAACAAAATGCTAGCGAATCGAATGCAACAATACATTAAAAAGAGAATAATACACCCCAGTCAAGTGGGGGGTTCGCTCGAGGGGCACAAGGATGGGCCAATATACACAAAGTGTCCCAGGTACCACACCGCAGCAACAAAATATAAAAATCACACGATCTTATCCACAGCTGCAGGAAAAGCATTTGATAGGATGCCACATCCATTTGTGATTAAAACACTCAGTAAAAAGGGTATAAAAGGAAAGTGCCTCAACATAATAAGGCCACATACCATACTCAGTGGTGAAAACTGAGTTTTCCTTCTAAGATCGGGGATAGGACACGGATGCCCACTCTCGCCACCCTTACTCAACGCATTACGGGGCGTCCTGGCCAGAGCACGCAGGCAAGAGAAACAAATAAAAGGCAGCTAAACTGAGAATGAACAAGTGAAAGTGTCCCTTCTTGCAGGTGACATGATTCTGTATATAGAAAACCCTAAGGCCCCACCAAAAAAACCATTAGAAACAATAGACACGGTAAAAGTTTCAGGATTCAAAATCAATGCACAAAAATCCACTGCCTTCCAATGTACTGACAGTGAGATTTCAGAAAAAGAAATGAAAAAAAAAATGTCTTTTGCAATGGTAACCAAAAAAATAAAATACCCAGGAATAAAGTTAACAAGGGGTGTGAAGGACCTGTATACTGAAAACTATGAAGCATTATTTAAAAAGACTGAAGAAGACACAATAAAATGGAAAGATATTCCGCATTCACGAACTGGAAGCATCAACATAACTAAAATGTTCCTATGACCCAGAGCAATACACAGGTTTCATGCAATCCCCATAAAAATTCCAATGACACTTTTTAAAAGAAATAGAACCCCAAAAAATCAGATTTGCATGGAACCACAAAATATCCTGAACAGCCAAAACAATCCTCAGGACAAAAGAATGTACTGGAGGTATCACACTCCCTGACCTCCAATTATATTACAAAGGAAGGATAATCAAAAGAGCATTGTATTAGCAGAAAAACAGACACACGTACCAATGGAACAGAACTGAGAGACCAGAAAGAAAACCACATGTTTATGGGCAAATAATTTTTGACAAAGGAGCCAAAAATATACACTGGAGAAAAGAAAGCCTCTTTCTCTAAATGGGGCTGGGAAAATTGGAAAGCCACATGCAAAAAATAGAATGAAAGGAGGCTACAGTTTGTCCCCATGTACAAAACTTAATTTCAAATGGATCAAAGACCTAAATATAAGATCTGAAACAGCCCTGGCTGGCATAGCTCAGTGGATTGAGCGTGGGCTGCGAACCAAAGTGTCGCAGAGTTCGATTCCCAGTCAGGGTACATGCCTGGGTTGCAGGCCATGACCCCCAGCAGCCGCACATTGATGTTTCTCTCTTTCTCTCTCTCTTTCTCCCTCCCTTCCCTCTCTAAAAATAAATAAATAAAATATTTTTTAAAAATCTGAAACAATAAATTACATAGAAGAAAACAGGTAATAAACTTACAGACCTTGGTCTTAGAAAGATTTTATGAATATGACCCCAAAGGTAAGGGAAGTAAAGGCAAAAATAAATAAGGGGGGATTATTACAAACTAAAAAGCTTCTGCAGAGCAAAAGAAACTGCCAACAACACAAAAAGGCAACCAGCTGAACTGGAGAAGATACTTGCAAACAATGGCTCCAACAAGGGGTTAATATCCAAACTTTATAAAATAACTCAGCTCAGCACCAAACACTCCAATTAAAAATGGGCAGAGGACCTGAACAGACACTTCTCCCAGGAAGACATACACATGGCCAACAAATACATGAAAAGATGCTCAGCTTCCCTACCCATTAGGGAAATGCAAATCAAAACTACAACGAGATACCACCTCACACCTGTTAGAATGTCCATTATGAACAAGACGGGTCATAACAAGTGCTGGAGAGGTTGTGGAGGAAAAGGAGCCCCCATTCACTGCTGGAGGGAATGCGAAATAGTACAGCCACTATGGAAAACACTGTGGAGGTTCCTCAAAAAATTAAGGGTAGAGTTCCTATCTGACCCAGCAACCCCTCTTCTGAGTATCTATGCTCTGCAAAATGGAGCACATTTATTTGCAAAGATATATGCACCCCTGTGTTCATTGCAGCATTATGCACGGTGGCCAAGACATGGAAACAGCCAAAGGGTCCTTTGATAGCTGATCAAATGAAGAAGCGGCACATGTGTACCACGGCACACTGCTCAGCTATAAGAAAAGATGAAACACTGCCTTTTGCGACGACGTGGATGGACCTGGAGAATATCACGCTACGTGAAGTCAGTCAGTCAGGAAAAGCCAAGGACCATACGATTTCACTCGTATGTGGGACATAAAACTGACACTTAGACACAGCGCACAGTATGGGGTTACCGGAGAGAAGGCAGGGGGATGGTAAAGGGCGAAGGGGGTCAAACACACAACCTGTATAGTCTTATTGAACAGCATCACCCAAGAAACTTAATAAAAATAAATGAATACAGATATCACGGTATTAAATTAGTAATACGTGAGGCAGCCACAGAGCTCCCCAACCTGTGCCCAGGAACCCCACTCCCTGGGGGTCAATCCTAAGGGAATGGTCCCAAAGAATAAAAGTGCTCTCTGCATAATAATGTTCATTACAGCATTACTGACAGTGGCTAAAAACAGGAAACAACCTAAAACCCAGGTGAGGAGAATGGCTAAGGGAACGATTTTACACCCAGAAGCTGGACCACCACGCAGCCATTAAGCAATTGTCACCAGGGCTGCAGAAGCAGGGGAGTGTTGGCTGTGGGACCTCACAGAAAAAGGGTGTCCTGTGAAACGGGTCACACTCGTGGCTCACAGCTCCTTCAGAGCTGCTTTTCTTTATCCTGAAGTTTTACTGAGATGCCGATAGATGTACACGCAGTTTTAAGACATAATACAAACAGAGCCACTTTTACAATTTCCCCCAAGGGTGACGTCTTGCAAAACCAGGATATTGACGGTGACACGATGATCCACTGACGTCCTCCATTTCCCTAGTTGTGTGTGTGTGTATGTTGCATTCAGTTTTGCACAATTTTGTCACGTGAGAACGCCGTCGTCAAGAACACGTGCATGTTCCACCTGAGCCCGCAGTGCCCCGCTCATCACCCTCTTCTCTGCTGCCCTGTATTTGGTAGGTTTTTTTGTCTTTTAAACAAAAATATGTTGAAAGCATGCTGGCTCATGAGGGGCCGTGATAGAATGCCCACTCACTTCAGCATGGTTGACAACAGCACCCTTCGGACGAGAGAGAGGGAAGCCATCTGCATGTCCACAAACAGGGCACGGTTCGGTAAATCACGGACAGCCACGGGGCGGGGCAGCCCGCAGCCGCCCCGAATGACGCGTCCGAAGAGGAGCGATTTGGGAAAATGTCAACCGAAAACTATTATCTGGCCCCAAGGGAGTTCTCAGTCAATGTCAGTGACCATTACAAGTAGTCTAATAATACATACATTATACGATTTTAAATTAGTAAAGTTTTATATGAATCTAATAAAAGAAAAATGGAAAAATTCCAATAGTAATTGTCTCTGGGAGGTGGGATAATGAAAGATTTTTTTTGGCTTTTGCTTTGGTTATTTTAAAATTTGGTGGAACTAATATAATTTTAGAGTGGAGAGAAGTCATGTTATGTTATTCTTTTAAAACCCACGGTCAACTCTTTTCCACGTGGAGGCGGCTCTGGGAGCAGAGGCGCCCCACCCCCCAGAGATGCTGTCCCTGGGAGAGTCCGGAGGTGGAACCGTCTGGGGGGTGGGGTGTCAGATGGCACCTCTGTCCATCTTCCCCCTGGAAATCTTCAGGAGCCTCCATTTTCCCATCTGTAAAATGGGTACCACCTAGAGCCATAGAAAGTTTGGTCGCTGTTGGCAACTGCAGGTAGGTACATGAACCTGGGCCTCCAGAAGCCGGGGGTGGGAGCCCGGGAGCCCCCCAGCATTTAGAGAACAGGAAGAAGAAAGGACTCATGGGGCAGGAAGACGCAGGGTGTGATGTGAGGAACCCAGGGAGAAGCGGTGTCAGGAGGAGGGAAGTCGCCTGGGCCCCAGCTCCTGAGAGACCCTGTGGGATGGTGGGGGAGGGCCCTGCTGGGAGGTGGGAGTTAAACCGATAGTGAGAAAGCAGAACTGTCAAATACGGGGAGAAAGCCCAGGGAGGAACGGAAGTCCTCACAGTGGGCCACCAGCTCCTAGGCCATCAGTAAGGTTCAGGTTGCTGTTACAGGGGTCAAGTCAAGGCCGGCAAGGGATGAGCACACAGTGAGAGGTGGGGTGTGTTCCTCTTTCCCCGGCTGAGTGACGGCCTTGTACAGGGCCAAGGCCTCCCCAGAGGCCCCGAAGTTCCCTCCTTCAAACCAAGTGCACCGACTTCTGCCAAAGCCCCGGGCTCAGCAAGGGCCCTGGGGTGGTGTCCCCACAGGCAGCGCTCCTGCTCCTGCCCCCACGAGACCCAATCACTACGCCCACACAGAGCACCAGAGGTCACATGCCTGTCAAGAGAACAAAACCCAGGTTTCCAAATGAGAGGAAGAGGCTCAGCAAAGCCTGCCCGAGGTCACATGGCGTTTGGGTCTGCGAGTTCCAGGTGCTGTGGTCTTTCTTCTGACACAGTTGGGACACCGGGGACTTCTGGGCTGAAAACGAGGGCTGACCGAGACTTGCACCCCCCTCCGAAAACTCCTGGTTTCGTTGTCCACTCCTACGAGGCCTCAACAACCCATACGTACCTGCCCCCCCATCTTCAGGGACTTTCCTTTCAACTCAGCTGCACCCTGAAGGAACCCTGGCAGAGAGGAGGAAGGGCTCTTTGGGGTGAAGCCAGACCAGCCCAGGGGGGACCCGACCCCCTTGGCTGTGGTTCCTCTGTGCCCCCATCTCCTACACTTTCTTCCCCTCCCCGCAGCCCCTCATCCAACACCCACAGCCCCCGAGCATGACGCCGGCTGCCCATGCGGCCACCTCTGGCCCTGCCATGCACGCCATCGGCCTCCCTGTCCCCCCGCCCCCAGTCCGCGTTTGCCTCCCTCCCTTCTCGATTCCACTCCACACCCGCCGAGCCGTCCTTGAGAAACCCAAGGAAGTTGCTCTTGAACCCACAGGGTGGCCCTGGTGGAGTGTGGCGTCTCTTCCCTGCCCGGGCCTTCGCTGGGGCTGGGACTGCCCACCTGGGTGGCCTCATAGGGCTGTGGACCCTGTCACTTCCCAGCTGCCCTTGACGCCTGCCCTGCGGGACCCTGCCCTGTCTCTCCCTCCCTCTCCACCACCGGAGGGTGCCTCCTTTACATCCGGGAAGTTCACAGCGGGTTTTATTAATGACATGGCCCCCACAGCTCTGTGTCCTCAGCTCAGATGCCTCCCCGTTTCGGGGCTCGAGGGTGCCCATTTCTGCTGAGCCCTAAGCTGGAGCCTCGAAGCTTCCTTCTGAATTCCATCTCCTACCAGGCTTCCCCCAGGCAGGTGCGCCAGGTGAGTTAAGTTTCAAAAGTTAGTGGCCAAATTATGTTGCTTCTACTTCTTGCTCACCACCAGCACCACCCTCTCCCGGCCCCGCCCCCCCCCCCCCCCCCAAGTCTTAAGCTTTCACTTTCCCACTGGGACCAAACTAAAGGCTACATTTGGTTTCTTCTGAACTTGACCCTTCGGAGGAAGTCAGGCAAATGTGTTGGGAACCAACCAAAATGTTCATCTACTTTGTCCCAGTCTCATTTCTGGGAATGTCTCCTTAGGAAAAAATACGAAATATAGGGGGAAATGCCAACACAAAGATATTTATTGCAGCTCTATTTATAGCTAAAATAAAATGCATATATAGAGAAACAAACATCCAATGAGAAAGTGCAATGCGGCCATTAAAAAAAAAAAGAATTCTACATCAACACTGAAAAATATTGCGAAAAAAAAGTCGGATAAAAGTTAAACGTACATTTACAATTTTGTAAAGAAAAGTGCCCATGAAAAAAAAGCCTGTTACTTTTTCTCAAAATTTCCCCATACGTCCTTCAAGGCTGCCAGCAAAGTGTGCACCCCGAAATGTCCCCCGAGTCTCGCGGAGGGAACAAGCCTCCCATAACCCTCCGCGAAGGGCCGGCACCGTTGACCGGCTCTGCTTGGCACTCAGAATACAACACCAGGGGTCTTAGATGGGGGTGGGGGGAAGCGTTACCACAGTGTCTGTGTGTTTGGATTCGGTCACTCAGATGGTGGGGACAGGGAACTAGGACTGTCAGGCAAAGAACCAGGAGGAAGAAGGGGGGACGGGGCATGAAGGGGCTCCTGAAGCCACAAGGCACCGCGCGCTTGCAGGATAGCTCCGGGGAGGGCCGGGCAGTGAGGGGAGCACAGACCTGGGCCTCGTGGGGGCCAGCAGTGACCCCCAAATGGCTGTCCAGCATCTCTTAGCTGACCGGGCCTTCACCGCACTCCGTGCAGCCCCTCGCACTGCTGGCCCCGGGTGCAAAAGAACCTTGCTAACGCAGGCCTGGAGCAGGCCGGCTTCTGCTGCCTGGCTCGCCGCGTGGAACCGCTCGGAACAGTCCCGGGCCCTCGGGCTTGCCCTGTGAAGTGTTTGCAAACATCCCCCGACTTCCTGTAGACCCAGTGCCGGGCTCGCTCAGTTCCAGCGTCCCGCATGGCCCCGACTACCACCTCGTGTGCTGGAGAAACCGAAAGCCCACCGGCTTGTCCAACCGAGACGCGGGCATGAGGCCCTCTCCTCTCCCCGCTTCCGTCTGAAAATGTGTATTGCTCAGCCAAGTTTTCTAGCAAACTTGTCTCGCTCGAGCTCATCTTTGCGCTTCAAGTGAACCTACACCGTCCTTTTTTTTTTTTTTTTCACCCGGTTTACAGTCCTTACTTAATGTCCAGGCAGGTGATGTTGGAGAGGGAGGAAGGGTACCGTCTGCACCCAGCGCTAGAATTTAACCCTCTGGAGAGGCTGTGAGCAGTCTTGGGCGGGGGGGGGGGGGGGGGGGGGGGAGGAGACGCAAGACAAAAGGACATTATGACGGTGCTTTTTCCATTTTTCTTTTTGCACAAAAACAGTCCATTTATTCAAGTGTTCTCCAGCACAAGTACATTAGAAAGGAGCTTTATTATATTCTTCTGGGCACAAAAAAATGTGATGAAGGCGGAACTGACAGACTTTCTACATCGGCTGCACGCATGGACCTCTTTAATTATTTCATAAACAGCTATGTCACGAGCATCACTTACACAGAGATACAACAGAACGCCGGGGGGCCGGGGGGCTGGGGCGGGGACCCGCTGGGCGACCCCCTCCCGCACGCGCCCCTCCCGGGATGTCCCAGAACCAGACTGTGAAATGTACATTATTATTGTCAATAAATAGAGAAGCAACCCTAAAAAAAAATACAGTGGTGAAAGGATGCTGGAACCAGGAAAAAAATAATAATAATAAAAGGAAGAAAGAGGAACTGAAGAGACAGGGAAGAGGGCCGGGGGGGGGGGGGGGGGGAGGGGAGGGTCCGGAGGAAGTCCTGCGTTTAGCTGCGTGGAATGTGGAGTGAAAGTGCTCTGCCAATGGGGTCAAAGCGCAGTCGGCTGTAACAGTAAAAGGTATTACCAAATCAGCTACGGAGTTTATTCTTCAGTATGGATACATGATTTCCCACAAATAAGTAAGCACCCGCTACTTCAATGCCTCAGCTAAAACACATGAAATCGCTCATTTAGTTTTCAAGTACAAAGTTAAAATGCCTTTTTAATAATAATATATCAGAGTAAAATAATAGTCTCTTTTAAACTCCACTACAAGAAAACAAAACAAACAGTCATTGTCCAGACAGCAGACTTAATTTAACAATATATATTTTTAATAAAATGTTTTAGCACCTTGTTGAGTCACCTCCTCCCTCTGCGTATTCTAAGGAATTTCGGTATTTTTGTTGTTTGTTTGTTTGTTTGTTGAATTCTAGGGCTGTGCGACCGAATCAGCGTGGGACGTGAAATGGGACTAAGGTGAGGCTTTCGACCCCTGCTCATCTGCCCAGGCTTGGGGCTGGTGGCCGCTAGGCTGGGGGGGTGAGGAAGCCGGCCTCCCACGGCCCTCGGGGGAGCACGTGGGGGGAGTTTTCCAGTTACGGGAGTCTGTGGGCCTCTGTTTGGGCGATTCAGCCGGTCGCCCATGGGAAAGGGGCCTTCTGCCCTTGTCTTCACTGCTTCCAACCTGCTCTGTGTCCCTCCCCCAAGCTCCACTGCCTCAAGTCCGTGGTGACCAAGAGGTCACCAACCAAAGGCCACCTCAGCTGGGTCTCTGCAACACACAGGTGGGCGATGGGCTGCCCCTGCGTCCCCAAGACCCCAGCCTTCCTTTACCAGAACGTAAAGCGCTGAGAGCTTCTGCAGGCACAGTGGGGTCTGTCCCTATCTAACCTTTCTTCCCAGATCCTCCAAACGCCTGTAGGCGGGCCCTCCACTGCACCCTGCCCAGCCTGTGGTGGGGCAGAGAGGCCTCAGCTGCTTCCTGCCAGAGGGCAGGGCAACTCCAGGGTTGCGTCCAATCCCAGGGCCGGGGAGCAACCAGACTAGATGATGCCCGATGACAGATTCAGAGTCCTCACCTCTCGGAGGGAAACGGGCCGGGCTGCAAGCTCAGGTCTCACCAGGAGAACCTTGACTTGGCTGCCCCCTGGCCAAGGAAACAGCCTGCCCACTGCAGACCTCGGGCCAGCCGGGCCCCACGGCCCGGGGCCCGCAGCTGGGGGGGGGGGGGGGGGGGGGAGGGGCCTCTGTCAGCTTCCTGAAAATGAGGCCTCTGAAAGACACCAGCGCCACAGCGGCCCGGCACCAAGCAAGACAGCGACAGAACTTCAACACCGCCTCCAGGGTCACTTCACATTTACTTATATAATGCAGCTCACTCCCGTGCAGGCTTCCCCAGAAGGGCCGGCTGAGCGGGAAGCGTGGGGAGCCTCGTCAGACTAGTCCCACGTCCAACTGTCTTCCTCCACACTGGGTCATCCGCCTGACCCAATCTGCACCTCAGCGGCCCACCAGAACTCACACGGGCATCTCCACCAGCCAGCCACTCCCAGGCCTGTCCCAGAAGCTACGAAGCCCCGGATGCTCTTCTGCAAAGGGTGCTAACAGGATGTCCGAGAGCAAGAAGGTTCTGGGGTCTGGAGACGACATTGGGCAGTAGCACACTTCCACCACCTGCCAGATCCTGCCGTCAGATCCACGGGGAAGAGGGTCAGCACCAACCCGCCTGAGGCCCACGGGGCTCAGCAGCTGCCTGCCGGAGACCAGCTCCCTCCTCAGGCGGGCGACCAAGGGCCCTGTGGCCCTGGCCGGAGCCCCTGCCGCCTCCCAGACCTCTTTGGCACCACACTGCACCTGGCACCTGCAGTGAGCAGGGAGGCATCACCCTCAGTCTCTTAGAAGCCCTTGCTTTCGGGGATAAGTGGCTCTTCCCGAGAAAGAGAATCTCACTGGGGACACACTCCAGAATTTTCCTGAGGCCTCTCTGGTTTCTCCTGTCCCACTGCCTCATCCACACGAGTGTGAGGATCCCCACCGTAACCCTCCAGCGCCCTGCCTGTTGGGGCGCAGCACCCCTTTAGAAGGCGGCCCCGTCCCTGCCCCCAGAAGCTCCCCTTGGGGTCGGAAGTGGATGAAGAGCATCCTGGCACGGCCAAGAGGGCGCTGTCCCAAGGGCCCCTGCACCCACCAAGTTCTACTGTGGGACTGACCCCACAGGTCGGCTGGAAGAAAAGCTGGTGATTATTTACGTTCGACCCTGTGAGGGGCACCCAGCCCATGCTGGGGCCTGGTCGGCTTGCTAGGCCGGGAGAGCTGGTGCTCTTAAGGATCAGCCACAATGCACCTCCCCTAAGCAAGCTGGCCGGCCCGTGCTAAGCCTCAGGCTTGCCACGTCCTTGGCTACCAAGATTCTTCCCACACCACCCCTTGGGCGGGGCCTGGGCCACTGGGAAAAGCAAACTCCTTCACATAAGCAGGGGACAAAGGCCTAGGAGAGCCCGAGATGCTGGAAGTGTTTGCGGAGGAAGGCCCACGCTGTCCTGGCACCGGGAGCTGGGAAGACCTGAGTGCTGGCCAGCGGGGGAGGGAGCACCTTGGACTGCCCGCAACAGCCCTCCTCCCCTCAGCCCTCCTACAGCGGTGCTGGTGGTCTCCAGGCCAGGGAGATGGAGCTGGCTGGAGCACCAGGGGACGACGGGGTGAGCACCAGTTACACGCAGGGACTCCAGAGTGGGAGGGGCAAAGCTATCCCCCTTCCTAGCTGCTCCAGCCCCCTTGGGGGGGTCCACCGTCACAGTCACCGCCAGCCACCACCTCACAGAGCTGGCAGGAAGCAGCTGGGTGTGATCTTCAAAGCCAATCTGACAAGGAAATGAGATTGGGGTCCAGAACCAAGCACCCCTAAAAGGACCAGAAGACTGGCTACCGGCTGGGAGCTTACTCCTGAGCAACTGAGCAAGGGATTGAAAGCCTCGGTTTAATTTGATCACCAATTACTAATTTGCTTTATTCCAAACATGAAGTTCACCGTCCCATTTTTTTTCTTTTTTCTTTTTCTTTTTCTTTTTTTTGAATGGAAGCCCCTTGGCCAAGACAGACCTGGATGTCAATTTTACTTTGGCGGGGGGAGAATAGGTAGGGGGAGGTTGAGGGCTGACTTTACTGGTGCCTCGAGTTGCAGGTCAGTATCACAGTTGCTAACAGAAGAATCTTTTGACATCACCAGGGGCAAAAGAGAGAGAACGCTACCTGCGAGAGGAGAGCACCTGCTAAAATAAAACCTCCTCCTCGTCCTGCCTTCAGCACCTAGCAACTTCTGGGATTGACAGTCTACCTGCAATCAGGGCAACAGAGGTAAGGAGCTGCAGGGCCGACTCCACAAAGTCCTGAATCCTGGGGAGAGCCGCCGGGCGCCCCGGCCGCGCGGGTGAGTGCGCTCCTTATGCGTCGGGACAGAAATGTTCCTGTGTATGCGTGTGGGACTGATTGGCGTGGGGCTTCTGGCCGCGGCGGGGCCCGGGGCTCAGCACCCTGAGCCCCCGCCCCCCCGCCCCCACTACAGAATATTTCTTATACGTGACCCTATCTATGTATTTATATAGCGCCTACGACCATAGGCGCTGTGTTTCTAGGGATGCGAACTTGGGACCATGTGCTTGACAGCACACCTCCCAGCCCTGCCGGTCCCAGGAGGTGCCATCCCCCCTCCCATTATAAAATATATATCTCTATATGCCACATATCTACACCCCACCTATCCAGGCAAGCATCTGCCCATTGGGCCCTCACCCTGGAGCCGCCAGTGCCGTCCCCGCCTACCGCCAACGCCGGGCTGCTCGCCTCGGTAGGAAGCGGAACCAAGTGTCGCGCACTTGGGGCTCCAGGTGCTGCTGACTCGAGGTAAGAGCACAGCTATCATCAGACCAAGCACTAGAAAAGAAATACACACCACTCCAATCACACACACACACACGAGGAGAGAGACGGCCGGGCCTCCCTCCAGCCCTGACACGCGTGACTCCGGAGGAGGGGAAGTAGAAGAGAAGAGGGACGCACCGGAAGGCCGGCCGCGGGGACTGCCCGGCCGCCCAGCTGCCAGCTGCACCTGGTGGCCCACCTGGCCCGAGGGGCGGGGAGCCAGGGCACCAGGGCCACCGCTCAGCTCACGTAGAAGCACCCTGCTCCCCGCACCTTGGTTTGAAACCTAAAGGGGGGGGGTGGGGTTGGGTTTCTGTGTTCTGAACGAAAAATCTGAAAACAAACATAACTGTAACCAGAACCATAAGAGTAAGGACAACAAAAGGTGTCATCAGCCTCCCAGTTATAAAACTGCAGCCTTTGGAGATGACCAAAAACATCACATTCCAGGGCCAGCAGCCACCTTGTGCGCAGAGGGTGGATGGTGGGGCCTCATAAAAGAACACACAAAAGGCGACTTTAGACAGGAAAGCACCAGTACGTTTTGTATGTTTTTTTATTTGCTCCAGGTGGGGTTGGAACGGTCACTGCCCTCACTCTGGATTACTTCTGATCCCACCACGAGGAGCCCTCGAATCGGCTAATGTGAGAAACTTGGAATGAAGACCCCTCCTCCTGCCACCTTGCTGAGGGAGTCTCCCTTTTTTTTTTTTGAAAGCAGAAATAAATCAAAAGGTTTATTGCGTGATCCTGGATGAATCCCGCTCTCAGCTGTCCACGGTCCCGGCCACCTCACCTCCGCCCCGCCCCCCACTTTTTGGCAGGGAGAAGCGGGAAAGCGCTGTTCCCAAATTCTCCTTCACCTTGCTGCACACCAAGGGGGGGTCAAAGCCCACCTTGACGACAATTCCCCCTCTGAGCTATCTCTCCCTCTCTCCATCCTTGGTTAAAACCCTTTGCACATAAGGCAACGTGGAAGCTGATGTTTTTACTCATCTCGCTGTTTGAAAGCACCATTATGAAGTCAGGTTGTACAGTAGTTAACAGTACCTTTTATATATATAGCTCATATCTATCATATATATATAAACTGTAAACAAGAGGTAACAGCGGCTTCTAGGAACTGATTTTCTTCAAGATTTCCTGTGTGGTAGGCACCTGAAATACTGTATAAAAGGGTCTTGTGTGGTGTTCTCGTCTCCCTGCTGCTGGCTGGGCTCTGTTTGCATGGCCAGGAATGGTGCTGGCAAGACAGCTCAGGGGCTGGGAGGGAGCTCTGCCTCCTCAGTGTCTCTCTGTCCTCTGTCCCCTGCTTGTGCTCCTATCTGATCAGGCTAGAGACAACAACAACAGAAAAGATATATAGTAAAGAAAAAAAAAATCCAATACCAATATATAGATTTCTATAGAATTTCCTTTTTTCCCCCCCATCTCTCTTTCTTTATCTTTCCTCTGCAAGGTATTGTTACTATTTTTTTTTGTTATTGATTTTTTTTGCTGCAATAAAATCCCTCTTGTTTCAGTCACAGCAAGAAACAAAAACCCAAACGAACAGAAAACCCCTCTGAAAAAAAAAAAAAAGAGTAGAAAATAAAAGGTTTGACCGAAAAAGGCGGGCCGGGCGGGGAGGGAACTCGGTTTCGTTTTTAAATAGGACTCAAGGTTAACATTGAAAAACCAGGAGATGATGTCCAACCCTTTCCACAAGGCAAAGCCCTCCGGTCTCTCCGCCTCTGTGGTTGTGGAATTCCTTTGTCTCTTCTGGGTGCTGCTACTTCTCTCCGTCCTCACGTTCTTGGTGTTTTGTTGTGTTTTGTGATTTTTGTTTGTCTGTTTGACTCTGTCACTAGCTGAGTTTGCCCTCGCGTCCCTTACACACAAGCAAAGTATTCCTTCAGCGGAGCGAAGAGGTGGCGGATGACCGGCACGCTCCACGACCGGCCGAGCAGTCTCTGCCTCGCCAAGCGGCTCATGTTGGAGACGTCGGTATAGTGGACAGGGAAGCCAAACACCCTGGGGAGGAAAGGCAGAGAGGGGCACGGGTGAGCGCCGGGGCGCAGGCCTCGGCTCGGGCACCCCGGTGCTCTCCTGCAGGTCTGAGGCAGGTAAGACAAACCACGGCCTGGGGACCTGCCACACGGCAGAAGCAGAGCTGGTGCTGGCAAAGAGTGCCCCCGGGGCAGGCCCCGCCTGAGGTTCAGGGCCACGGTGGGTAACCCAAGTCTGTAGATAACCCCTCCACCTGTGCCTTCCCCTCCTGATCCTACTGTCTCCCCTCAAGAAGGGGGGGGACCTCCAAAGGGGCCAAACTCCTGCCTGACCCCAGGGGGCCTCCCTTTGCTCTGGTCATTTGTACAAATTGTCTGGCCTAAGTCACAGGGACACAGAGAAAGGCATCTGTCTGCGAGTCCAGTTTGCAACCAAATCCAGGCGCTCAGGCTAGAGGGCCCTGCTGGCCCGGTGCTGTCCTGCTTGGCAGGTCCGTAAAAGGAGCAAGCACCAGGTCAGGAAGCTCCCAGAGCTGCCATGCTCTCCTGGCATGCAGCAGGGCCTCTGGGGGCCGAGGCCTCGTGGACTGACTGGTTCCTAGATGCATGCCGGGAGATGCCTGGGAAAACCGCTGCTCACACGGTGCCTGCGGAAGACAACTGGCCTGGCCAGGAGAGACAACCCCCCACCCCCCCCACCCCGCAGGAAAGCAGTGAGAAACACACCACACACACCCGGGACGCCAGCCCACGGCCCTCGGGTACCTTTCCATTTCAGTGCACCATAAGATGTCCTCTTTCTCGTTCATGAAGACGGGGAATGCTGGTCTTTGCCCTGCTTTATGGAGTTCGACCTAGTAGTAATGGTCCTCACTTTGCTGAACTAGAAGATGAGGAGAGAGGGGTGAACGCTCATTCCCTGGTCACGCCTGCACCATGTGCGCCAGGCACTCGCCAGGGGCTGGTAAGCCCAACCCTGTGCAGGCCCGGTCCATCCGGGGCTCCGGGGAGGGCCCCAGTCATGAGCCTCCGCAGACCCTGCCACCTTGCTCCTCCCTCCTAGTCTGAGGTTACCCAGCCATCCTTCATCCATTCCTGCTGGCCAAGGACCTGGGGTACAGCAGCTTCAACCACTGTTCTTCCTGAGCCTTCTAAGAACTGCTTTCCCTAGTGGTTTGCAGGCAGAAAGATGCCCAACCACTCAGGCTCGAAGGCGCACGCGCTGGCACCTGCCCTCACAGAGCCTGGTGCCTGGTGCCCTCACTCGGGGGATTCTCCAGGGAGGTGGCGCTTCCACGTCACAGGGGAATCTCTGATGCAGAGGCTCAAGCCACAAGTGCCCGCCAAAAAGAGGCCCAAGCAGCTCTAGGGACCTGGGCAAAGGTTTCTCAGTGTCTGCCTCCTGTGGGACAGCAAGCGTTGCTTAGCAACGAAGGGCCGAAGGCCAGCAATGACTTCTTGGCTTAAGATTCTATTTATTTATTTTTAGAGAAAGGGGAAGGGAAAAAGAGAGGGAGAGAAACTTCGATGTGTGAGAGATACATTGATGGGTTGCTTCGTACCCGGCCCCCAACCAGGGATCTGGCCCACAACCCAGGCAAGTGCTCTGACTCGGAATCAAACTGGTGACCCTTTGATTCACAGGCCGGCACTCAATCCACTGAGCCACACCAGCCAGGGCGACAATGACTTCTGATCTTTCTCCCCACCCTCCCAACCGTCCTTTTTCTGGATCCTCTCCTGCGGTCAACTGTGTGAACAGCCCACATGGCCTCCAAAATTGCACCCCCCACGCCAGGTGCACCCAGAGCCCGAGATCCTGCCCTCTGCCCCCTCCCTGTGCCCCCCGCCCTGCAGAGGGCTCTGGGGCCGGCCTAACCTTGGCTATTCTGCCGTGCTCCAGGCACTCCTGCAGCTCCAGCTTATCGTTCACAGTGGACGCCAACGGCCTGGGAGGCAGAAAAGAGAAGGTGACGGCGGAAACCGGGAGAAGAGCAGGGGCACGCCCGGCCGTGCTGCGCCCGCCATCTGACTCACACACGCAAGCAAAAGGGGGTCCTGCCTCCCACGCACATCGTCAGCCCCTCCAACGCCCCCTGAACACCTGCGCACAGGCAGCAGCCATCCCTGGGCCCAGACCCAGCAGCAATCACCCTTGAAGGGAGTTCACACGGAGGGGTCTCAAACTACAAACAAGCAGACAATGCCTGCCCGGAACGGGGAAAACCCAAATATTTTTAATCAGATTTAAAAGTTTAGAAAGTATCCATCGTCACCGAGCAAACACTGGGGGGTGACAGAGTGTATCTCGATCACGGTGACAGGTACGTGGGTGTGCACACTGGATGAAATGCAGCGAACTGTCCCCCTTAAGCGGACAGGTAAAGAGGAATTCTGCGGCCCCTGACAAACTGAAACTCTCTGACACTAAGTGGGTCCCTCCCCAGAGGGCAGGCCGGACGCCCTTCGGAGGGGCCTTTCCCGGCGACTGAGAAACACCTGGTGAAGGTTTCACAGACAGGCCTGCCCCCTGCGTGTGGCAGCCCAGGGACCCCAGCTCTGAGCTCCTCTCCATCCGTGCGTACACACGCGTGCACACACATACAACTCTCCCGGCCGCCCCCGCCCCCGGTACCCCTGCTGGAAGCTCAGGGTTCTAGAACTTTGGAGCTGCAAGAAGCAGACGGGAATAGCTCTCTGGGAGCAAGGCCTGGCAGGAGACCCCGAGTCCGGCTTCACGAGAGCGCTGGACGGTATAAGCCAGCCCGCTTTTCCAACGCACACGCCCACCTCGGGAACCTCGGGGGCACACTGCGAGTCTGTGGGTCAGCTGCCCCGCTGACCCCGCTCCTTCCCGTCAGCAAGCCCTCCGCAGAGGCAGCAGCCTTGCCGAACGGGCACGAGCCTGGGGCAGTTCCCACAACTTGGCGCTGACGGCCAAGCAGGAGGAGGTGCCCCCTTTCAAGGTACTGCCAGGGGGTGTCAAATCCACACTCAGAACATTCTGGAAGGTACTTCCCTCCATAAGAGAGACCTAGAGGGGGCAGACCTCACTGTGCTTTTGAGCTGCTCCCTTTCGACCAGAGTTCCTCTGTTCTCACAGGCCTTTTTTTATGCTGCAATTATTGTACTGAAGAAATGAAATGTTCTTCATTCCTCAACGTTCAAATCTCTCCCTGTGTTCCTTAAATGAAGAGCATCCTTCCAAAGACCTGCAGCCAACTGAGTGTGGATGAGTGAAGTCGGAACCTCTGCCCTGCACGCCGCTGCCTCAAGACCCCCCTCTCCTGGACCAGCGTGCAGCTCAGCCACGGGCACCACTCCCCCAGCCCCAGCCCTGGCCCCCGTGATGGCCTCGGGGGACGAAGACCAGCTGACTCCACCTCCACTGCCAGCACCGGGGAACCGACTCCCTGACCAGCTCAGCAGCAGGTCGACTCTTCTTCTGTGCGGACGGTGCGCTTCTAAACGCCTTGCTCTCGACCGCCAGTTGCTGGTTTCTCAGGCAAGTATATCCCAACCCTGACGCCCCTCCTTCCTCGAGAAGGAAACGAAGAGCATGGCCAAGCAGCAGGCTGGTCAGCAGGTGGATGGCCGAGAGGGCCACCCAGGGACCCCCCTCCACCCGAGGCCGGGCCATCCTGCCGGCAGACACGCCCCGCCCCCCGCCGCCACCCCAGGCCCGGGTGCCATCACCCACCTGTTCATACCAGGAAGGTTCCCCCAGAAGTAGCGGGCCCTGTGCGCAGCTGACACTTCTTTGGCATCAATCATCACAGGGTTGGACTGGAAAACAGCAGGGAGAGTAGCGGTGAGCGAGAAGGGGACATCCGCTCGTCGTGCCAGGAAGTCCTGCTGGTTACAGCCCCGCAGCCTCGGAGGCTCCGACTTCTCTGAGGGGCCACAGAGGAGGGGCCACGGACCGGGTGGCCTGATGCCTCCAGGAGACGCCAGGAGGAGCCCTCACCTCACTCACTGCAGTTGCTCTCACTGGGGCTTTCTGGACCTGCACCGACCAAGTGCACACACCACGAGGACGGGAATGTGCTCGGTCTGCACTGTTTGCTGCAGCAGCCACTGCCGCATCAGCGGCAGGCGGCTAACGAGGCCCTGAAACAGGGCTAGTATGACTGAGGAACTTTAACGTTTACTCAAATAACCACCCGGGGCCGACGGCCACCGGACCCCAAGGCCCTGTCTCACCGGAGAGGCGTTGAGAGAGCCAGCCCCCACGTGTGCACGCACTCCCCGTGCACCCAGGTCGTGAGCCGGCCAGACAGCTGCCTGCAGGGACAGCCAGAACGGCAGCCTGAGGGCCGCTGATCCCAGGACTCGGGTGCCTGGGCTGAGGGCCCGGACCGCCCACCCCCAAAGTGCCTCTGGCAGCAGAAACCCTCTGCGCGGGGCTCGAACCCGGCTCAGAGCCGAGCTGGGACCCCACATTATGAGATGAGCCGTGTTCTTCCCAGGTGACATCGAGAGCACCTGTCACGGTGCCGAGGAGGGAGGACAGCATCTATTTGGGCCTCTCTGAGGTCCCCTTAGTGCAACACCCCCAGCAGCCCAGCCCCAGGAGGGGGCACCCCTCTTTAACAGTCAGGGCCTCGAGTCCTGGGGCCCACAGCCACATACCCCTCTTAGAGGGAGACCATGCACTCTTACGGGGTGGGTCTCTAACGCTGCTCTCCTCCCTGGCTAACTGGGAATCCCTGAGCTTCCCAAACGGGCCCCTCGCAAAGCAGAAGCCCCCCGCCCCCAGCTCCACAGTGCAGACGACACAGGGATAAGCGGCGGGGCAAGGCACAGGTCATTAGTGAACTGGCCGAACCGGGGGCCGGCTATACCTCGAGAAATCGCGAGATGTCCCTCTTGTCACTAACGCCCATGGCCACCACATTCTCAAAGAGCCAGAAGAAGGGGCGGTCATCTCCCTCCTTGGGCCGCGCATCGTGCAGGAGGCGGTAGAATTCAAAGAAGAGCCGGCCTGTGCCCTCTGAGAGGCGGAAGAGAAAGCCGCCGTGAGCGGGCTGTCCGCCGACACAGTGGTGTGGCTCGGGCACGGGGAGGGGGAAGGAGGGCAGGGGTGCTGGGAGGCGCCGCCCCAGGGCCGGGTAACCCAGCGGGAAACCTACATGCGGGAGCACCGGCAGAGAAGGGGTGGGGCGAGCCAGCACCTACCATAGAGTCCCTTGCGGGCGGGGTTGACGATGGAGAGGTCATTGCACGGGCTGCCCCCAATCACCAGATCGAACGGGCCCCACTCCTGGATCTGGGGATAAAGGTAACGTGATGGGCCTGATGTCCGGGGACAGAGGCAGAGAGAGGACAGAAATATCCACGAACGTGGCAAAAAACGTACTTGGACATGGGGAGAGGAGACCTAGCTGCTTTGCACGCTCACCACACACACACACACACAACACACACACACATCATACACACGCACTAGGTACACGCACACACATGCTGTGCAGCCACAGGCCAGTCACTGAGGCCTCTGGGCTCAGTTTCCCAAACGACAAGGCGAAGGGACCAGACTGGGTGACCAGAGGCCAGCAGGGAAGCCGGCGTGCCTGCCCCCGGCGGGAAAAGCAGCCCCTCGGGGAGAAGGCGGTCCCGGCCGCACAGGTGAACAGAAGGCGCTCGGCGCCCTTTGGGATCTGAATGCCGCGGAACGCCCTTCAGCATTCCTGAGGGCCTACGGTTTCAGGGGTAGACACAGGTGACTGGAGGCAAAGACCCTGCCAGAAGCCCTGAGAAACGGAGGCTGGTGACGCTGTCCCCGAAGCATCAGGAGGACAGGCCTCTCACTGCAGTCCTAAGCACTCACCACCTAACAAGGGCCCTGAAACGAGCCAGGGGGCAGCCGGGGCCCCAAAAGGTCAGCTCCCCAGTTCCCATTGCACTCTGCCCATCACCCTCGAGGCGAGGAGGAGAGTGGACGGGGGGGGGGGGGGGGCAAACGGGGGAAAGGTGCAGAACACGCGAACAGGATGCAAGGGGGCTGGCGCTGCCCCCGGGGGCTGGGCGCCAGCGGCGCGGAGGCGGCGGGACGGCCCGCGGCACGGACATACATGCTTCTGCGTGACGCTGCGGACGTCGCCGACGTACATGATCTTCCCCTGGTGCCGCACCATGCCCACCGTGATGGAGTCCTCGCACACCTCCGAGGCGATGTAGCGGTCCACCTGAATGCCCAAGTCCTTCAGCACCAGGAGCCCTGCGCCGGCCGGCAAAGAACACGGTCACTGGGTCGCCTCCGGCACCCTGGTCTTCCTAGGAGAGCCCTCTGGCCAGCGGGACACGCTGGCCAGCCACAGGCCTGAGCCCCGCCCTGCCCAGCACGCTGCTTTACATCTTCCTGCACCAACTGGAACAACAATAACGAGGACATCGAGGCCGCTCCCTGTCTCATCTGATCTAGTGCAAAGGCGGCGGGAGCCAAGACACACAGACTGGGCAGCGTGTGGTTTCAGGGTCCAGCGTGTCGTCCCAGGAAGGACAGTGGCTGGTGTTCAGGTGGCCCCTGCTTTCCTGTTTTCTCCATCTCACACACGCTGGTCCATCTTTCCCGCTCCTCTCCCCAAAACAGCGTGCCCTGCTGCCATCCCACCCGCCCCCCCAGACTCAACCCAGACACTGCCTGCTCTGAAAAGGCCTCCCCCCCCAGTGCCGCCCCCAGAACCACCGCCCTCCCCAGGGAGCCCCCAGCACTTTCGCGCCCGCTCTGCAACACAGAGCAGCACGGATTCCCAACACGGCCTTTCTCTCGGGCTCCCTGTGGTCTCCCAGACAGAGCACGCGCCTCATCCACGGGTTTCCTCCTGAGCTAACCACACTCACTCTCTCAGCACGATCCCTCCACAAACACCTGCCGACTGAGGACACAACCAGAACAGGCCCGAGCGCCAGGAGGAAGAGGCTACAGTGGGGCACTCCCAGCCCTCCTGACAGACCCCCCTCCAGGAGTGCCTGCAACCCACTGAAGTGCGATGTGGCTTAGGGAGGGCTCCCGGCCTGGAACCACAGCTGCACGGAGCACCAGCGCTGAGCTGCAGACAAGAACCACCGTCCGGCCTGGGGTGCCACCCCGACACTGGCTCTTTGGCCAAGGTCCCTGGCTTAGACTGTCCCTCCCCTTCTGGTCACGTGCGGGCCAGTCCTGAGGAGGGCTACTCCTTTCCAAGGAAGCGAGACGCCCTCAGCCCGGGAGCAGGCCGGAGGGGCAGACAATGTCACACCACCCTCATCGAGGGCCTTCCGGCCCATGGGAAAAGCAGCGCCTGCCCAGGGGGTGACCCAGCACTCCCTAAGGACGCCGGCTTCTTCGGCCTGCGACGACGTGCATGTGGGAGGCTCGCCAGAGCGTCAGAGCACCGTGCTCAACAGCGGAGCACACAGTGCACAACCCAGCGGAGGACTGAATAAATCACGGAACTTTCGCTCAGTGGAACCCCACGAAGCGCTGACAAATAAAGAATGTAGTTCTATGCTGATTGATTGATATGAGAGAGTCCCAGTATCATAAATAAGAAGACAAGTTTAAACACTACCCATCTTACCACCCTTTTGTTTTATCTACATGTGATTATATAAACAGACGTATATATGCACACACCAAAAAAAAAACCCTAAAACGACATGCACCAAAACACTAATTACAGGATCACGGGCAATCTAAACGTTCTTTGCTCTCTTGTTTTTGTTTTGGTAGCCCGCCCGTCCTTTGAGGTTTGTGAACACCGTGAATATCATCTCTGACTAGCAGGCGCCCCCCCTCCGTGGGAAAGCCTCCGCCGTTAAGAAGAGTGCTCACTGGACACAGCAGTTCACCGTTAGCATTATGTTTCCTGGAACCCAAAGTTCCTCCTCCAGGGCGACACTCGAACAAGCGGCAACCCTCACTCCGGTTCTGTCCGCCCGGTGAGAACACGCAGAGCTGCACGCACGCCCCACCCAGCCCCGGGACGCCGGTGCCGCCCTCACCTGTGGCGATCCCGTCAAATAGAGACAGCACCCGGATGGGCTTCCTCTTCTCGGCTGGGACAGGTGGTAGACCTTCGGAGGGTCCTAGGCAGGGAGCACACCACCAGCCAGCCGGTGAGCGCCCAGGCCCGCGTGCCCACTGCGGCTCCTCGCGCAGGGCCGCCCCCCCCAGCCCTGCCAGGCCGGCGTGCAACCCAGGCACCTTGGCTCACCGCCCGGCCCTGGACCACAAAGCGCCTCGGCTTCAACTGAGCCCACCCTCCACGGCAGAGCGCCCCAGAGCAGGCCCTAGGCCCGGCACTCACAAATTCCTGGTCGTGGTTGTTGGCGAAGAACATCTGCAGCCGGGAGGGCCAGTCCTCCCGCCGCCGCAGCAGCCCGTAGGTGCCCTTGTGCCCGCACATGTAGCAGTTCCAAGGGTCTTCCTGATGGCTGCCTGGGCGGCCCCTGGCCCACCAGGCGATCCACGCACTCCACGCAGAAGCACCTGGAAGGAAGCCCAGGGTGGCGGAGGGGACCATCAGCCCAGGCAGTCCTGGACGGCGCGGCGGGCCGGGCGGGGTGGCGGGGGGCCGAGGCGGGGCCGCTCACCTGCAGCAGTGTTGTTCCCGAACATGAGCACCTCGCGCCCCCCGCAGCAGATGGTGCAGTAGGACTGGTAGCCGTCGTCGTCGTACTGGTACGCGCACTCCAGGAAGCAGTTTGGGGAGCAGGGGGGGCGTCAGGCCCCTGGGCAGGACCCCAGGGCAGCGGGGGCGGCAGGCAGGCTGAAGCCAGCGGGGGCTCTCACCTCGGGACCTTGACCAGCCCTGGACCACCCATCCAACCAGGGTCCAACCTGAGCCACAGATCGGGGGAGGGACAGCAGTTCTCCGACCCCCGGCGGTGGACGGTACCAGGAGGCCTCAGGGAAGGCCCGGGAGGGAGCTGCGCCCTTTGCCCCTTGCAGCAGCCCTGGGTTTTCTCCTGGCCCCGAGGGCACAGAAACCCACCCGCCGGTCAGCCTGAGCTGCCCCCACTTCACAACGGTGACCGATGTCCACCTGGGGACTAGCACGGGCTCCGAGGGGAAGATCCTCCAGGAGGAAAAACAAGTGGCAGCTCCAATGCCCAAAGCCCAAAGGCCTGTTCCATGGGCTCATCCAGGGGCCACGCAAGGGGCGCCCCCCACGACCCTACCTTGCAGTTTTGGCACATTCCTCCGATGAAGAGAGGGTGTTCGAGGGTCACGTTGAGGCTCCCACAAGAGATGCAAATGTCTAGGGAACAAAGAAGTGGAGTGAGTGTCCCCCACTGAGTCACCCTCACCTAGGACCAAAGCCAGAAAAGCTACAAAAAAGGGGCATGCCGGGGCAGGCAGCCAAAAAGTAAGGCAGAGAGGAGTCTGGGGGGAGCCCCACGGAACAGGGAAGCGCTGGGGGCCCCCGTCTCAGAAGCCCAGTCACCTCTCAGAGCACCAGCCAGGAGCGGCGTCAGACGGGGCAGGAACCCGCCAACGAGAACAGGGCCCTGCCCCAGGGTGACTCTGGAGACAGTCCTTGGGCCCCCGCCCCATCCTGCCCACGCCTGAGGGTCCCCAAGCCAGACACGCCATCACTAGCCAAGGGAGGCAGACCTGGGATGCTCATAATGACCATGGGATGAAAGAAGGGGATGAGAGGTGAAAGGCCAAAAGGTCGAGTTCAGGCAAATTCAATAAAATCCAAGACAGGCCACCCTCTGTGACCCCACTGGAGTGCCCCAACCCTAATGACCAGCCCATAACATGGACAGGAAGGCAAGACTATGGCACCCGAAGACAGGTGTGTGTGTGTGTGTGTGTGTGTGTGTGTGTGAGAGAGAGAGAGAGAGAGAGAGAGAAATAGGCTGGCCGTGGTGGGACATGCAGAAACAGACCCTGTCACTGAGCACTGATGTCCCCGTCATTCAACCTTTTCCTAAGTAGCTGTGCCTCTGCGCCAGGAAGCCCACCTGCCTGGCCCAGGGGCAGAGACCCCCGGCTGCCCAGCTGTCCCGGCAGGACTCACCCTCGATGTTCCGGCACTTTCTGCCGCACCTCGTACACCAGCCGCCTCTGCGGAGGGGAGGGAAGCCAGCATCAGAGGCGGCCACGGGGGCCGCGCCCACGCCTCTGAGTGCCGGCCTCGCCGCGCCACTCTCTCCAGAGTCGGGCCAACTACCTCTTGTGCGTTCGTCGATAATCTCCTTGACCTTTGGGCTTCTCCGTTGTGCTCTTTCGGGGCTTTTTGGCTGGTGGGGGTGGTGCATACGCAGCTGCCTCAGGTCGAACCCACATGTCCGTGTAAACTTCTTTGTAGGGGTTCTTCTCCTCTGGACGGGGGAAGCAGGCAATGAGGTCACGCTTACCAGCTGACCAGGATCCCAGCTCCCTCTCCTCCCCCATTCCACCTACAACGGGGGGAGCCTGGTCCCCCCCTGTTCCTTGCTCCCCCTTCTCTGGTGCCCCCAGGCCAGTGGGGAGCAGGCCATTCTGAGTCCCAGAGCAATACTGCCCCTACCTCGACCCCAGAGGAGGGAGCCCGTGGCCCTCGGTGGAGGCCTTGGCAGCTCTCCCCAGGCACGGCTTTCCTAGGCCTGGCTGCAGGGTCCCAGAAGGCTGGGCCGGGCCCCTGAGTTTACCTTCTGGTGGCTCCAGGCCCTTGGGGCCAGAGGGCTGGAAACCCCCGAGGGCCCACTCGATCATCTGTTGTTCTGCACCTCCACGGCCTTGGCAGTGTCGCTCTCATCGTTGTCATGGCACACTGGAAACAGCTTCCCGGCCGGCTGCTGGCCACCTGGAGGACCACAGGTGTGGGGCGGGTGTCAGGCCGGAGGGCAGACTCCCAGCAGGGAAGGGGCAGGGAAGGGAGGACCATGGGGGGATGTCAGAGGAGAAAGGGGCAGAAAGGGGCAAGTAAGGTGGGGACAAAAGGAGGTCCACAGGGCCCGGCAGGTGGACCCTGTGCCCAGGACTAAAGTGGACACTCTGGCCCCTAGGCCAGCGGTGGTCTGAGCCCCGCAAAGGGCACCCACCTGCAGGACTTCGTAGATGGCCTTGCGGTACATGGGCTGCTTGTTGTAGGTGGCCTGGTGGAAAGCACTGCAGAAGGAGCTCAGCGGCATCAGCTTTTCAACACACACCTGGAGGGACAACCGCCACCCTCGTTTTCCTCCCTCCACGCTCATCAAGCACCCGCCATGTGCCTGGCTACTGGCAGGGGCTGGGGGCATCAAGACCTGGCCCCTGTCCTTGAGAGAACTCAATGCATCGATAAGTAATTACTCGACACAAAGGACCTCACTTGACCTCACTTGACTCAAGTAAGGTCGCACCGAATGCAAGGAATTCTGGGCAAGGGGTTCCCAAAGGCCGCAACTCGGCAGCTATGCTAGCTCTCTGAGCCACCAGTGCAACCTACTTATCTCCCGGGCTTCTTTCATTCACACGCACAGAGTGGGGGCAAGCAGAACCCACCACTACCCTCCCATGCCAGACCGTGCCGCCAGCCCGAACTGTAGGCCCTGGGACCGAGACCCCTTCCTCCCCCAGGCTACCGCCAAACCCCGGGACTCACCACCGAGAACTTGCCGTCTCCGAACCACATGACCCAGCGGGTGCCTTCGGCGGCGCGACTCCGGCCCGTCATCCACCAAGACACAATGCGGCCTGGCCACCAGGAGAAGCCCCGCAGTTTCCCCCACACCAGCTCCCCAATGCCAAAGCCCCGGCCGTCCTGGAGCCCCAAGGAGCACAAGTTATTACACAGCGGTCACGAGGCCCTGCCCCCCGGACCCTCCCCACGGCAACCCCAGCCCTGGGCATCTGAGGGTCAGGACAGCCAGCGGGGAGCGCCACGTGAATGGACCAAAACGGAGCGACAGCGGGGAGACGCAGAGGCCTGGGACCAGGTGGAGAGAGGAGCGCAGGCCGGGAGGAGCTGGCAGTGGAAGGACCCGGGACAGAGCCGGTCGAGGCGGAGGAGGAAGCGAGCCGCTCACCTCGTACTCTGGTTCGTCATCGGCTGCTTTGGTGGCGTTCTTGTCCCCGGTGTCAGCCCCCACGGGCTCGGGCGTGGTGGCCACAGTGGGGGACGCGGGGTCGGTGGGCTGCTGCACCGCAGGAGGGCTGGCCTCCTCCACCTTCTGAGGGTCGCCAGACCCCTGGTTCTCCTCCACGGCGTTCATCACTGCGATCACCTTGGCTTTCTTCTCAGCCTGGGGAAGAAGGGACAGAAGTTACCTTGACCTCTCCGGGAGTCAGCAAGGCCACCTCAACCTTAGGGCGCTCTCCGCAATCTCTCTGGGGTCTGCAGACAGTGACGGGAGGTACAGGGCTGGAGAGAGTTCTTCCCTCATCAGTGCACCTGGCCTGCCACGAAAACAGAGAGACTTGAAGGTGAGAGGTGGACGCCAACCGCCCGGCTCACTTCTGGCCTTCTCTCCCGCCTCTCGGGGACACCTCGCTCCCCGGTCTCATCTTTCCCGACCTGTCGCCATGAGCACTTGTCCGTTCCCCCCCACCCCCCCGGACATGGAAAGGTTAGTTCCAGTCGACCCAAATCCGTGCACCCTCACTCAGGCACCGTCCTTGGCTCCACCCTCTCCTCATCTCCCAACCAAGAACTGGATACTCTCATCCGTTTCCCACAATTCTCCTGGCCAATCAGGAACATCTACGTGGCTTCCAGACCGACCACCTTCCCAGTTTTGTTGTGATGTTCACTGGTGATGAAAACCACTGCTGTGTGCTTAGCGCGTGCCTCCTTCCCCGGCTGCCCAAACACCGCAGAAACGCCCCGCAAGAGCTTGCCTGCCCGCGCCACGAGGAAAGGCGCACAGAGCAGGAAGGGGTGAATCTGCGAACCTCTCGGACCCATCCATACATACATTATTCTCGCAACAACCGCTTCCAGAGCACAGACATCCTCTCGGCCACCCCAGCGACAAGCTCGCCCGGGCCCCAGCACTGTCGCAGAGGGACAGCATCTCCCGCCTCCGGTTTGAGCCTCTGCCCTGCAGGCCCGTCCAGGCCCCTCCGTTCCTCCTCACACCCGGCTCCGGGATATTCCCATCCCCCCAGAGACAACCGAGAAATCCTTGGTACTTAGCTCTGAAGACTGTTCCTCCCCATCTCATCCCAGCTACTGAATTGAGAATGTGCGGTCCTCAAACTGCAAGGCCCTGCACCCATTTCCACCACACCAGACTCAGAGAGAGAAAACCCCACCCTCGACATGCCTCTTTGAACAGGAGGCTTCCCCCCAGAGCTCAGTGCTGAGGGTGCACGTCCACCCTGCAGATGGAAACAGAGCATCGGAAAGCAGCCTGGAGTGCAGGGGTTCTCTGGTGCAAGTCAGAGCATCTCCCTCCCCGGCTTAGCTTTGCGACGCACGAGTAGCTGACTTTGGAGCAGCCCCTTCTCTGCTGAGTTGCTCCGACCTAACCTTTTCCGAGGTAGAAGGATCTGATGTGTGTGTGACAGAGACTTTCGAGGATGACCCAAAGCCTGTGAATGGACCCCCCGGATCCCAGAGTGCCAGGTTAAAGAAACTTGGTTTTAAACTCAATAGACTACTCTCTCGTAAATCCATTTCATTCATTCTTTAAGTCTTTGTCGCGCGGGGACCCATCGGTTTCCCGTAGCAATTCCTAAAACACTAAGGATGGAAGTCCTGGTTCTTTCTCTGACTCAATCAGTTCTAAAATGGGACAATTCACCCCCTGCCCCCAGCCCACAAACAGCTGGGAGGGTGAGGTGGAAGCCTGCGTAGTGACTGCTCCTCCCCGCTGAGCCCCACTCTTACCTGCCAGGACTTTGCCCTCCCCTTCCTACTATCAGTTCCCACCGCCTCCTTCCCCATGAGGAGGTGGGCCGCCTAGGTAGGTAGGTAGGTAGATAGTCAGGCACGAAACCCTAGGGGAAGGCAGATTCTCTTCGGGAAGCATCGGCTGGGGCAGCCCCAGCCTAGCGCACAGCCCAGGGCGGATAATCGGCACGCCTGGCTGTTTCCGCCCCCTTCTCTCCACCCTGCCGCTTCCACTGTCAGGTCTGATGACCGACCGAGACCCGGGCGCCG
This sequence comes from Phyllostomus discolor, assembly GCF_004126475.2. Lineage (NCBI taxonomy): Eukaryota > Metazoa > Chordata > Mammalia > Chiroptera > Phyllostomidae > Phyllostomus > Phyllostomus discolor. The sequence continues at coordinate 13,152,734 of NC_040908.2, forward strand.
CCTCGAATGACCCAAAGACCCCATCGGAAGCCACGAGGCCCCTCGGCCAGAACCAGGGGTGCAGCCAGCTGCGGGCAGGAGAGAGAGCAGGGCCTCCCGCGGGAAGGAGCTTCAGTCACGTCCACAGCCAGCGGCAGTGGGTGGGCGCTGGGTGCCCCCGGCCCAGGATCCAGTCGTGCCTGACACCCCCCCCCCCCCCGTCCTCCCCCACAGCCCTTTTTGTCTCTCCTCCCCCCACCCCTCCACAGCCAGTTCCTGAACATTAGTCTTCCCCCACAACTTCCTCCTGCTTGTCAGATGCTGCTGCTGCTGACGGCTATTAAGTACAGCCAACCCACTAGGTGCAGGAGAGCACGCACCCAAAACAGTCATTGGCAGACGAAACAGTTTTGGGCAGACGGAGGTGGAGGAAGGGGGCCTCCGTCGTGACAAGGCCAGCAGGGGTGGGGGGAGGAAGAAGAGGTGGGTTAGCAGCAGGAGGCAAGAGAAAGGGGAGGAAGGGGCAAGGACGGCGGCTGGGTGGGGGAGGGGCCCCCTCGTCAGAGGAGTCTGCCGAGGGTAGTGAGGGAATGCCGGTCTGCGCTCCTCCGTTCGCTCTCACCCTCCTCCCGAGCAAACAATAGGAGACAGAACTCGGCCTTGGCATTGGGGCTAACGGCTCCTACCCCCAGGTCAGAAGACAACACTCCAGGGTGGCCAAGAGATGGGCCGGGGTCAGGGAGACCCGGCACCACCCCCCTCCACCACTGCGGCTCAGGGAAGCCACTTTGCCTGGAGTTTGTCCAGCCTGGAAAGCCACTGGTAACGCCGCTCTGGTGGAGGCCGGGCCTCCCTGTCCGGTCCCACTTCCACCTCCCTCTGCACCCAGGCCGCTTCCTGTTCCAAAGGTCAGAGGTCTGGACACCCACGCCGACTCCCCACTGGTGCAATGGGCCCTGGGCTGTCCCAGGCGCCTCTCCCATCACCGGCTGCCCCCCGCCCCAGGCGCCCGCTGATGAGCCACGGCCCCTGTCAGGGCTGCACCGCTCCCTCCATCCCCAGCACCACTTCTTCCTGGTGGCCTGCCTGGCGGCTTCCGGGGACACGCAGGAGAGAAAACTATCCCTCTCAAGAGGCCACAAGGTTGGCACAGCCTGAGGACAGCATGGTCCACCAGCCAGAACACAGGTCAACACGGAAATGCCGACAGCCCAGCTGCCAGCCAGCTCAGCAAAAGTGCTGCTTCCAGCCCAACTCCTGGGCTCCCAGCACCCGTGCCCAGGGCCTGCTCCCCAGCCCTCGCTGATCGCTGTCCTGAGCTCAGGGCAGGGCTGTTCTCCCTGGCCCCTGACCAGCCAGGTCCCACCTGAGCACAGGGAGGAGTGGGACTTGGGGCTCCTGAGGAGGCAGTGGGTAGGACAGGAGTAACTCAGCATCTCCAGAACTCGGGCCAGGGAGGCATACTTGACTCTTCTGAGCCAGGAGGGCTGCAGCGGCCCAAAGGTCCCCCTGCCGGCCCTGCCGCCTTCCCGCCCCCAGCCCCCCAGGGCTCTGTCCAGGAACCTACCCATAAGGCCAGGTGCAGCCCCTCCGAGGTCCGGCTCAGGTGTGAGCCCCGGCCCTGGAGCTCTGTAAGTAGCTGCCCGTCTGGGGGGAGGGGAAGGGGGTGATGGGGCTGGGGGCGGAGGGGGCCAGAGAGAGGGGGAGGGGGGAGGTGGGGGGGAGGGCTTGAACATTTTCTTTGTCTAGAACTCCAGGTCACGTGGGCCCCGCTGGACTGCCTGGTTGGCTGCGAGCGGGCCGGGGGAGGGGGCCGGCCCTCCGACGCTGGCAGTGGGCCAGCCCCTCTCCTCCGGGCCGGGGGCGTAGGGGCCGGGGGGCGCGGTGGGGCCCTGCGGGTTCCCAGGGCCGGGCAGGGCAGGGCCGCAGGCGGTGCCCGCCCCCTCTCCCCCAACTCGGCAGGAGCTCTGCGCTGTCCGGGAGCGAGCGGGGAGCCCCCGGGAGCACCGCTGGGAGGAGGGCGGACGGGTGGGCCGGGACCGCTCTTTAGCCAGGTACGGAGGTAAGCCGCGAGCGCAGCTAAAGGAGAAACGAGGTTCCGGACAGTCAGGAAAGTTGTTAAAAGTTGAGTCTCAGAAGCATACCCACATAAAAAAGAAAGAGAAAGGAAAAGGCTACAGATGAGCGACGAAACCCGAGAAGCTGCAGGAGAACTCCAAGCTCAGAGAGACAGAGCGAAGATACCCGCACAGAGTCGGGAGCACCCCAGAACAAGAAGTGTGTGTGTGTGGGGGGGGGGGAGTGGGGGGGGAGTGGGGGGGGGCTCCCTTCCCACTACGGCTGGACAGGGAGAGGTGCCTTTAAAAGCTAGCTGAGGAGTTCAGTCTTTCAAAACCTCTTCCTAGCCAAGTCTCTGGGTTCCACAGGTCACTTTGGGTCGGCCTTCAATTTCCTGCTTTTCTTTTGCGAGACTTGGGGGGGGCGCTTGTTCAAAAGTAGGATAGCCCCCACTTACGGGGGGGGGGGGTAGAACTGGGTCCAAGACCCCCTCCCAGCAGGTGCCTGAAACCGTGGATGGTCCCCAGTGCTACATGTGCTCTTTTTCCTGCACGTACACACCTCTGATGAAGTTCCTAAATTAGACACGGTAAGAGATTAGCAACGACTAGTAAAACAGACCAATGATAGCAATATACAAAAATCTGTTGTGTGACTGTAGCCTCTCCTGAAATCCCACCGCACTCACCCGTGCCTGTGGCGATGGGAGGTGATGGATGCCATCCCAGTGTGGGGAAGGGAGGTGCCTACTGAGCCCTGTGAACTACCGTTAGGCTGCTACTGACCTTCTGACCACCCGTCAGAAGGAGGGTCGGTCGTCTGCGCTGGGTGACCCTGGACCATCAGGCTATTACGATGTGGATGGCTGGGGAAATGTGTTAGTCCCAGACTGTGGCTGACCTCGGGTGACTGAAACGGGGAAAGCCAGACTGCAGACAAGGAGAGAACGACCGGGTAGCAATTCCTTCATTCCCGCTCAAGTATCTGCAGCTCCACACCCCGTTCCTCCTCTCCAGGCGCCTCCAGGGGGAGCCTCAAGGCACGGCCTCCACCACGGCACGCTCTTTCCTTCTCCGCAGGGGCCTCAAGGAGAACAGACACGCAAGGAGTGGGCAGAGTCGACTAGACGCGGAGAGAGAGGAGAGAAAAGCGAGCACCTGTAGAGATAGCTGTATCACAGACACCAGGCCCCAGGGGTCTGGACGGCCCGGAAGCCGACAGACAACAGGTAGTACGGAGGATAAACGGGGTCAGCAAGGTCAGTGCCGAGCCCAGACTGGGCCTGGGGGAGGGACCAGGTGTGGAATGAGGTAGGGGAAGTGAGGAATGAGAGATGTTCATCTGGGGAGGGGGCAGACCCATTGCCCACCTCCCACCCCCAACACAACTAAAGTTAAATGTTGCAGAGGAAGATGTGAAGAGTAATTGCAGGTTTTCTGAGAGGAGATGAACGGGTGGTTTGGAAAGATGAGCCTGGTTGCAGTTTGCAAGATGAGTTAGAAAGAGCACTGGCCCTGGCTGGCGTAGCTCAGTGGATTGAGTGCGGGCTGTGAACCAAAGCATCGCAGGTTCAATTCCCAGTCAGGGAACATGCCTGGGTTGCAGGCCACGGCCCCTAGTAACCGCACATTGATGTTTCTCTCTCTCCTTTTCTTCCTCCCTTCCCTCTCTAAAAATAAATAAATAAAATCTTTTTAAAAAAAAAAGAAGAAGGAGCACCGGACCTGCAGGTGAACGCTCCCCGTGGGAAGGCTGGTGGGCCAGTGGCACTTGTCCGGAGACCTGGACATGGGTTCTGTCTCCAGCATCGTGACCCTGAACGAGCCACTTGACCCCAGGAAGGCTTCTTTCTCACTTGCAATACAGGAGCGATGGCACCTGCCCTGCCGGGCCCCAGAGACCCAGCACCTCCTAAGGACCACCTCACGCCCTAGGTGCCTGGCCTTCAGCCGCAGTCAGTGGGGACACGCTAGCCCGAACGGGTGCCGGTAGGGTGCAGGCAAGAGATGTGCTGTGAAGGACAACCCGCCTTCTCTCCCGCGGCTCAGCCCCCTTCTGATCTCGCAAGCACCAAGAGGAAGGAGGAGGACTCCAGATCAGAACGCCTTCTCCAGATAATTCTTGGGGAGTACAGGCCACCCTCTCTCAGCCCCGGGTGGGACCCAGGATCCACACAGCACGAAGGAGCCATTCGACGAAACACAGGCCCTTCTCTCTCCCAACCCCTCTTTCCACCCAGTCCTGGTATCTGTCTGGTACAGTTTTTCAGGAGATGCCCTGAGAAGCCCTGAGTTTATGCCTCTGGCCTGCTCCCACCCTTGATGGGACGTAACAGGACTTGCTTAGCTGGTTCCCTCCCCGATGCCTCCTCGGCACCCTGGGCCCTGTCGACAGGCCTCCTCTCAAAAGGAAGTCTGTGATCAGGCACGCCTGGCTCTCCTTAGCAGCACTCCATCCCATGCACGGCCCCTCCTTTTCCATTGGACTAGACAACTGAACACCTTCACCTCTACGCTCTGTCAGTCTGGGAACTGCTTCAGCCAGGACTCAAAGCCTCAGCTTGGACCAGAGCCATCAGCCTCACTTTCTCTTGGCCAAGGTAAAGAAGCGGCCTCTCACCCTCAGCTCCCATCTTAAGCAAAAGGAAGCCTGAACTCAGAGCCACCCCCTCGCCGACCTAGGGTGCCGCCCGCCTCCTGCAGCTACCAGACAGGAGAGGCCACCCTTTTCTAGCCTCTCAGGGATTCGTGCCTCTGTGCTCGGTGGGCAGAGGCAGACCCCAGAGCAAAAAGACGCCACAACCTAGGGCAAGAGTGCCTTTAGCAGAAGATCAGGGGAAAAACCAGGACGGCCTTCAAGGATCCCTGAGGTACCACCTGCCCCCGCCTTCCAGAGTGACCCACCCACCTGGCATGACCACCGGGACAGGTCTCTATATTGAGGTAAAGACAGTCAACCTGGAAAAGCAGAGTTGCGTGAAACAGCCAGGTTCTTGGGCACGTTTCGAGAAGGGTGTGGGAAGGAGGACCCCTGGGTGAAAAGGAGATCTGGTGGGTGTCGAGAGCCTGAGAGAAGTGTTGGAGGGGAAGGGTCCAGCACGGCCCACAGGAGAGGGCGGCCGGAAGGACAGACAGAGAGCGGTGACTCGTAGGCCTGGTGGCAATGCGCCTTAAGGGCACCCGGCACGCTCAGCCCCGAGCCTGTATCCATCGAGCAAACTTCTGATTTTAACCACATTTCCCAGGGACTCGGACACCGGTCGGCTGCCAGAACACAGCAGGACAAACACGAGGACCTGTGTGGCAAGGACGCGCCCTGTGATAAGTTGGGAAATTGAACATTCTGGTGTCCATCACTCTCTGTGCTTCCCACGAGTGTGGTCACGATGTGCTGTTAATCATCATGTGACTCTCCAACCCACAGAGCTACAATGAGACCCCAGGCTGTGATTCCCTGCCCCCCACCCCACACCGAAGGGTGGTCACTTGCACAGATGGTCCAGGTGGGAATGCCATGCCAGCCTGGCTGGTTTCAACTCCAGGTTCGGCGTCCGGTTCTTGCTCTGTCAAAATCCAGGGCCCACAGCATGTAGGGAGGTTATCTTGTTTCCTTCAAACAGGACAGTTACCACCCGAGACGCTTTCCTCAAAATCAGAGAGGCCACAGTCCCCGGGAAGCCATCTGCCAAGCCGCACGTTGGGAAGACACTGGGTTTTCCGCCACACCAACGCTCCCGCTGACCTCGAGGCCAGAGACCTCACCCGGATGAAGGAGCACGAGGTAAATGTGGATGTCTGTTCTGGCCCGGTCCTCCCACCTACAGCTCAGCAGCCTCGGGGCTGCACGCTCGCCCTCTGACTACCTGCTGATGACGTCAACACTGTGCGTGGCACTCAAGGCCCCCACAATCCACAGCACTTACGTCACGCACCCCACACTCTGCCTACTTGCCAGCCCCCAAATGTGTGTATGTGTGTGGGGGGGTTCGTGCCTTTGCTCTTGCTCTCCTTGCCCTTCCCCTTCCCCTCCCACCAGCCCAAATCCTACCTCCCCATCCTTCTGGCCCAGTTCACCAAGTATATCCGCCATGAAAGTTTCTCTAGACCTGAACTGTCCCAGAAGGTAGCCCCTGGCTGCATGTGCTATTTAAATTAAACAAAAATTGCCCTGGCTGGTGTGGCTCAGTGGATTGAATGCTGGACTGCAAAGCACAAGGTCACTAGTTCGATTCCCAGTCAGAGCACTGGGCCAGGTCCCCAGTAGGGGGCACACGAGAGGCAACCACACATTGATATTTCTCTTTCTTTCTGCTTGCCTTCCCTTCTCTCTAATAGTAAATAAATGAAATCTTTTAAAAAATAAATAAAAAATAATTCGGCTCTTTGGTTGCACCAACCACATCCCAAGTACCCACGAGCCCCTTGGGGGTAGGGGCTCCTGTACTGGGGGGCAGAGAGTTTAGAACACCCCCACCGCTGCAGAAGGGCCTACTGGACAACGCTGCTCTGGGTTCTCACCCTCGCCTCCCGCCCCTCCCGCAAAGGTCATCCTGTCCCTCCTCCTCCATGCCCCCAAAGCACTTCGGAACCCTCTCGTGGCACCTGCCAACCTTGGCCCGTGCTAAGGCGATTGTGTACTCAGCTTTCTCCTCCACGAGGTGAAAATCTCCCGGAGGGGAGGGACTGGGTCTTGCTCAGCCTCACACGGAAGCAGTGTGCACCAGAACTCCCTGCACGTCATAGAGGATCAAAGCGGTGTTTGCTGAACTGAAACCCATGTTATCTCAGGAGCCGCACTGGGAAGCCACTGCCCAAGTTCCCAGTGGGGGATGGTTACTTTCCATAGCAAAGTTGTGAAGGTGCTAAGAGGTCCAGGTCTAGGTTACCCCAAAGAGGCGAGAACCTTTGTTTCCCCATTTCCCTGCAGTCCACATGGAAGTTGCAAGCAAATGACCAGGACTGGGCTGCTGGCAGTGAAGCTAAAAATAGCGACAAGCCAACAGCAAGGAGTTGGCAGGACTTGTTGCTAGGGAGACCAGTCGCAGAGAGAGCAACTAAGCAGGGAGAAGTGTCAGACCTGCTCAGGGAGAGCAGAGGCCACGCTGGGGGCGACTGGAAGTTGACAGGGGTCCAAGGCTCCCACCTAGAGACGTTCTGCCTTCTGGCAGCTCCTGACTAATGCTTTAAGTGGGGCAAATGTTTTCCCTGTCCCTCACTAACCCATCTCCATGGAAACCACCATGATTGGGGTGAAGTACCAGCCCCTGGAAGGAAGGCCTCTGCCTGGAGCTGGTTGTTATGGCAACATCCCCCCCCACCCTTTTGGGTCATTCTCTCTCTCCTGGCTTCTGTGGTGGAAAGGTGGGGGCCTGGACTGGGCTTAGCCAGCATGGCCAGGGAATACCGGCTTTCTGACAAGAGGAACCGGCAAGGGGGTCTTCAGAAGCTCCCGGGAACCTGGTCAGACCTCAGCACAAGGCAGGGCTGCCTTTTCTTTCCACGAGGACCTCACACTTCATCTTGCCAGGGGAATCCCAGGCTCACTCGGGTTCACGTGTATCAGGATCACCCAAGGAGGTCTGAAAACATACGGATTCCTGGGCTCTCTTGGGGAGGTCAGCAAGCTTGGGGTAGGACCCAGGAACCTGTTGTTAAAAGCTCCCTAGGTAATTCAGATCCTGGCCAGGTATGGCAACCACTAAACGCCTTGGCTGTTTCTGTTAGAATGAGGGAACCGAGGCCAGGAGGGATGGAGGCCACCAGAAGGGTCGGAGCCTTTAGTTGGAGAGGAAGTGGTCTGGGGTGAGGCGGTGCAGGCAGGAGGAGATGGTGGGGGGGAAGCCCGCTCAGGGCACATGCCTGAGGTGCAGCCCCATCCCCTGGGCCTTTCCCTTCAGGGCCCCTTCAAGCCAGAACGTGCTGTGGTCTGGTCCTGGGTCCCGATTCAAACCGAGCCGTCCACAAGCTGCCCCCACGGCAGAGAGTGTGAGATCGCGGGGCTGGGCAGCCTGGCTCCCAGAACGGTGGCAGCCCAGGCAGAGGATCTGGGCCGGAAGAGAAACCCATCCTCTTCTGGAGGAAAAGCCAAAGGGTCGCCATGGCAACCTGCCGTGTGCTGGCTTAGGATGTGTGGGCTCTGTGCCACCGCCCCAAACTTGGGCCCAGGAGAGGTGCAGCATTTCGGCAAACACCAAGGGGCGGAGGGACCCCACCCCCCTTGCCAGTAGAGTCTTAGAACCCGAAGAGGCCGTGCTCTGCCTGGCGATATACCTTTGACCCCACCTGAAACACACCGGAACACGAGGATCCGGGAGCCCTAGGCCTCCCGGGAAGAGCCAGGCTGGGGGAGGACGCCTCGGAGGTGGAGGTGGAGGGTCGGGTGGAGGAGATGGGCCTCTCCACCTTTCTGTGACTCACAGCCTAATCATGTGCCCAGGACCCATCACACAGGGAGCCACAGCCCCCATTCAGGACAGCGCGTGATCAGATAGTAAATGGCGAGGCTGAGATGCTTTCTCCTCACAAGGAAGGAAACTCGGGGAGGCCGGGATCGGCAAAGGCAGTAGGACTCAAGGGAGGGAGACGGGGAGCTAGGAAGGGTGCGACCCCCCAGGTTTCTCAGGCAGGAATGGCCAGGTCTCTGGGGGGGGTCGGGGGTCTGCAGTGGCATCTGCTTCCTGCCGGACGAAGGGAGGGTGAGGGGCGCAGGCGTAGCCGTCTGCCTATCTGTTCGGGACAGGAGCTGCCAGGCGCCTGTCCTGGGATCCGCTGTCGTAAATTCTGACCCAGAGAGCAAACTGACCCCTTACTTCATCTCCCCCCACCTCTGCCCCAAGCTGCCCTCCCCCTCCACAGGCCCCCCATTCTCTCCCTGTCACTACTGCTACACTTCCTAGTGGCCTGTGCTCGGAAGCCCGACCTCGCCAGACCTGCCCTAGGCTTCCGGAACTTTGGTTGCCACCTCCTGCCTCCCTGCGCCCGCCTGCCTCCTCTTCCCCTGCAGCTCCAGGCCTGCTCCGCTGGGGAGGGCTCCTCCACAAACCCCACTCTCTCTCACGGTCACCTTCACCCCCCCAGCACACCCAGGAGCTGCTTGCTGGCTGTGCCCAGTCCTCCAGGGAGGCAGGAGGGCGCAGGCTGGGGCGGGGGGTGGGGGCGGGGGTGCTGCAGGGCCCCAGACCTTACTAGCTCCTCACCAGGAAAATCAACAGGAGAGGCTGCAAGGTCTGGACGGACAGGGGATCACGCTGAGGACAACACCTTCTACAAACGCCTAGCTTCTCTGGATCAGCCCGGGAACCGGACCACAACTATCTGCTGAATGTTACAGATAAGATCAAAGGAAGTCAGGAGGGCGGAACAAGTGAGAGGTGGAAAGAACCTTATGACAAGTTTGCTTGAGGACGCATCCATGTTGTCACTTTGCTTTAGCAACCCGACCCTGGAGGGCTGTGGGTCAAAGGCACCCCGTCGACCCCCAAAGGCCCGGGCTACTCTCCCCTCCCCACCTCCCCGCTGTCGCTGGGCTCCAGGGGTCAAAGGTTGGGGCCTCAGGACCACCATTCAGATTCAGGCACGCAGACCCTCTCACGTTTCGGGGACCGAAGAGAAGACTCCGGAGGAGGAGCTCAGCCTAGGAGCACTGGGGTAAGCCAGGCTGAAAGCAGCCGGAACATCTATCATCTCCATCCCAAAGGGAAAATTTGAATTCCTGTACCAAGTCCCTTCCGGCCTCTCACCCCGCCCATGTTCGGAAATGGTCCCCTAGCTCCGCCAGCCTTAGAGCCTGCCCTCCTCCCTCCACTTGGCACTGACCCTTGCAACCAATCACCTGGGGAGACAGCTGGGCCACGCCCTTCACGAAGGACCCCAGAGCAGGGGCCCCAGTAGGGGCAACTGAAACAAAACTCACAGGTGATTCCAACGCACAGCGAGACCCCCGATGAGGGCGATAGGGCGGTCGGAAATACAGTGCACAGTGCATGCCCCTTCGGGGGACTCTCTCCTGGGCCAGATTTAGTTCCCTGTCACTCATCCACAGCTCGGGCGTTCTCCAACTCCCCCACGCCACAGGAGCATCTAGGTACCTGGCTGGAAAACCAGGTTTCTCAGGAACCGAGCCACAGATTCTGTTCGCATTGGTCCAGAATGGGGCCTGGGGGTGTGCCTTTTTAGTGCCCCGGTGACTGTGAGGGAGGAACACACCCTTTCAGAAACACTGGGTTCTGATAGCTCCTTTGGGATGTACAAAGCATGCCCAACTCAGTTTCGGGGTTGGTTTGGTTTTTTTACCCCACAAAGTTACCTTTCGAATTGCACCTAGATTCTGATACACAAGAGACTAAACTGTTTTATCCCTACTTTTGCGTAACCAACCTGAGATGGAAGTGAAATTTGAATACATGTGTACTGCCCACCACCCACCGGCTAAAGAGGAACACAGCACCTGTGAAGGGTTGTGACAGAAAGGTCGGAAAAGGGGTGAATTCTCTCTCTCTCTCTCTCTCTCTCTCTCTCTCTCTCTCGCTCACACACACACACACACACACGCGCACGCACACACACACACACGCACACACACACACTCAGTTGGCAGGGCGAGCGTGAACTGAGAGGTGAGGGACAGGGCGCCCACAGAGACTCGACAGGGTTAGGAAGGGCTCTGGACGGGTGAAAAGGGGGGTCTTCGGGGGCCTCCGGCTGGTTCCAGAATTCCTTCCGGAGTCTGTCCTGGTTGCCAGCTGCTCCCAGACACCGCCAGTCTCTGTCCCCCCTTGTCCTGCTCCTTCCAACGCATGGCTGCGCTGCACGCCTCAGCTCTGCCCTCCCCGCCTGCCCGTGACACCTTGGACGCTGCCTGCTAACCCCCTCCCTGTGCACGGCCACCCTGCAGGCTTCTCAGAAGCAGTTTGTCTAAAACCTAGCTCAAAAGCCTACCCCTTCTAAACAAAACATCTCCTCGACCTTGAGGCAGGCAGCGAATTCTTAGACATACACACACACTAACCAATGAAAGACAGAGAAACGGAACTTCATTAACACAAAAAGTTCTGGCTCATCAAAATACCCCCATCCTGAAGAAGAGGAAAAGTCCACACCACCTTCCTGCCTGCCCCAAACCCGCTTTCCCCGCATGATCCTCTGGTGTGGGCAATGACAGCCACCCCACCCCCCGCTCCCCAAATACCAGGCGGGCAGGTTTCTCCCTTCCCTCCGGCCAGAGACACATACCACCAGTTCTACCCAGCCTGATCCCCATGACCTGGACCCTCAAAACCAAATGCCACACCCTCCTAACTGGTCCCGCTTCTAAATGTCCCCTGTCCGGGCCCCTTGCGAAGCTGCCAGGGTTGTCTTCCTAATATGCACACCCAGTGCCCTCACGTTCCAGCCCCCGCTGCACGAGGAAGCCTGAATTCCTCACTACAACAAGCGGGCCCTGGACAGCCTGACCGCCTTCCTTTGCTGTTTTCTCTCTTCCCGCACTCTGTCCCCAACTCCCACACCCCAGTGGCCACATCTCTTGCTGCTCCCTGAACAACTCAGAAGCCTCACGCCTCCTTCTCTTTGCCCTCCGTGGTTCCTTTCCCCAAAATGCCTTCCTTATGTATCCCTATTGGAATTCTCAAAGGACACCTCCTCCAGGAAGCCTTCCAGGAGCCCCCCAGAAGTTCCCTGGCCCTTCTTTGCTCACCAGGTTTGGTGCCACAAGCACAGGATGAGCCCCGTGCTCCCCTGACAGTGAGGCTCACGGTGAACGGTCTGCGTGCTCCCGCTCCTCATGGGGCGGTGTACGCCTCGAGTGCCGTGACTGTCTGCCTCCCCAGCGCCGGCCCAGTGCTGGGTGTGTTCAGTAAGGCCTTAGTTCACGGCTGTGAACTCCTGCATCTAGTGTACTGGCCCCTCGACAGAGTCACAGGGTGCAGCCTGCCACCCAGTGCCTGAGCACCCCAGGGATCTCCTTGACGAATGGTCTGGTTTTTCAAGCAGAGCCGAAAAAGCATCACCATCGTATCTTTTCCATTGTCTGCCTCCTAGAAAATGCTATGAGCACACTCCTAAAAGTTGAACTAAGTATGCAAGAAATCTTGAGGCGCTCTGGCCTCCAAACTCCTAGAGGATTTTTTGGACCACCTACCTTAGGACCCCCTCAGTGCCTTTCCCCACGGTCCCTGCAGGGCAAACTCCCGTTCTGGTGGAGGGCCTGCATGTGGTCCCTTCTTTGGCAAGCTTCCCCAAGGCCCTGGGCAAGGCCAGCCCGTTACTCCCGTAGCCCCTTTCCTCATATTTCTGTGGTGCCCCTCCTGGACTTCAGCAGCATCATTTAGTCACTCCCCGGCCCGCCTCTCCCAGGGGAGAGCAGCATCCCAGGGCGGGGTTCTGATTTCCCTTTAAATGTGTTGCTTCCGTGTCTAGAACAGGTGGGAACACAGGAGATACCCAGACACTTCCGGTGTTACCTTGAAGCCTGAGCACACAGCATTTGCTCAGTCAGGGTTCAAGAACTCTTTGAAGTAAGGGACCAACGACTGTATGATTAATGAAAAGAAAACTAGCAGCAAGGAGCGAAGAGCAGATCTAGGCAGCTCTCTGGCGACCAGAGCCAGAGTGGGGCTGTGCATTCCCGGGTGAAGGAAATGCCGCAGGAAGCTGGGCGTGCCCGAGGGTGGGCGCACTCTGCAACATCACCTTCTTAGTGGTGAAGTCAAGCCCCTCCCTCGTACCTAGACCTAGTGTCTAAAGACGTGCACCACGTCCCATCTTTCTGCTCCTGGCATAAAATGACAGAGGAGGGAACGGGGACAGTAGTGGAGAGGGAGCACTAGACTCTAGCACCAAACATGTGAATTTTACGAAAGTTTTCTTTTTTAAAGAATCCTTATAAGGATGCTTTATGTATGTGCTTCCAGAAGAGGCATTTACGTGAGCCTGAGAACGCACTCAAATATTTAACGCAGAATTTATGGGCAAGCCAGTAAAGGAGACAAGGGGAACTACAGACCCTGATTCCTGTCCCCCCAACCCTGCAAATTGTGAAATTCTAGAATCTCCGGGGTCTTCTCGTCTGTACCTGCCACCTTGCTAATGAGAAAACTAAAGTGCACAGCGGAGACAGATCCCTGGGATTGCTTGGGGACAGAAGCTGAGACCAGAACCCAGGCCTCCTGAATCTCACTCCAACCCTTCCAACGCCAGCTTACAATGCCCAACACAGACCACGAGAAACAGCAGTGCAAGGCCAAGGGCGTAGGGCCCAGTGAGTGGAGCGGGGACCGGCCCCGAGGGCACCAAAGGACCCGAACCCGGCACTAGTGGAGCGGCCTCCAGCCTGCAGCTGCAGAGGTGGGGAGGGAGGGGAGGCAGCCTGGCAGAGGGCGGGGCCAGCCCCCGTGCCGCTCTCCTAACACCTCCCTTCAGTTGCAGGAGGAGCCGAGACCGCCGACCGGAAGAAGACTTGGTTCTAGGTGAGCCCAGTGGCTGCAGACAAACGTGGCTGGGGAGCCAGCATCCAGTTCCGCCCACGTGACCTCTCCACAAGGACACCCATGCGGCTGCTACCTACTTACCCAGGGGAATCTTAGTTTCCTAACAGTAAAATTGGATACAAGTGGTTCTTACAGTGATTCTGGATCACAGATCTGTCAAACAAGAAGTATACGACTTAATGATGCGTTTGATGGCCTTTATTCAAGGGAGAGCAATCCACGGATCGGGGAACAGAGTACCTCGCAAGCAGTGGACCGTTCTTCCCGAGCACTGGAAGAGGCAACGCGGGAACAGCACCGGATTGGCTGGGAAGTCGGGGGTTTCCTTATAAGGCCAGCGGGTCTGATTTTCTAGAGAAAGGTCAACTAGCTGCAGCTGAGCGGGAGGGCTGGGATGCTGTGCGCTAGGTTTCCCTGACAGGTGTCTCCCATAAGCGCAGCTGACTTGGGTTGAGATGCGTGACGTAGGCCGAGCCACGGGGGCGGCCTCCCTTTCCTGGGTCCTGAAATATGAATTAACTTTATCACGGTTTAGGATGACGGTGAAAGTAGGGCTCCTGGCACAGAGCCCGGCGTGCAGTAGGTGCTCAGTAAAGTCCTTCCCCTCCTGGGTGAGTGGTGACCACCTGCCCCACCCCTTGCTTGCTCACCACCAAAAAAAAAAAATGGGGGTCGTTTGAAGAGCTTTTCTCTCTTAGATGAAACGGTCACTCTAGCGTGCAAACAGCCCACCCACTTAGGAGACAATGGGGAACCTCTGTAAGGACAATGTCACAGCCTATCGGAAAGGCCAGCAGCCCTGGCAGTCACGACTGCTCACAGGCTGTCCCGGGGATGCCTTTAGAACACGCTCAGCCTGTCGGTGGAGCACCCTGTCATGCCTGCTCCGAACGGCAGCATCTCTCTGAAGGCTGACGTTATTTTTGAGGCCACCCTGCAAAAGCTCGGGTTTTCATTAGCCTATGTGTGGTGAGTGAGTGTGGAACATTTGCCGGTCAGAACACCCTAAAGCTGCCACTTCACATATTTTGCTACTACTTTGGTTTTCGTCCTCAATGGTCTACTTTGTGTTGACATTTCTCCAGTCTCCTATACGAAAGCCCAGGGGATCAGATTAATCCACCTAGTCCCAAAGCCCCCCGGCGCAATGCCCCCTGCTGAGTGGGTGCACGGTGATGGCTTAGTCAATGCAATAGAGCGCAGCAGGAGACGGCCCTGTGGACGCTCGCAGGCTGCTCTTCCCGGGGCAGACAGGAAGCAGTCTGTTGAGACTGTGGGGTTATAAAGCAAGAGGAAGCAACGTTTGCTCAGCTCACAGAAGCAGAAGCAGCAGCAGCAGCAGCAGGCAGCGGCGCAAATGGCCAATAAACATATGAAAAGATGTCCAACCTCACTTATTATCTGGGAAATGCCAATTAAAATCATAACAAGATACCATTTTCCCCAACCATCAGATTAGCAAAATATTGATGCTGGCAAAGGTGGGAGTCTTCTCATACACACCCTGTTTGTAGGGGCACAGATTGGTGCTGGCCTTTCTGGAGGGCCATTTGGCAGATTTTATAAAATGCAAAATACACGTTCCCTTCGACCCAGCATTCTCTCCTTCTAGAGACACACAGATGCACAAAGAGCCCTAACCAAGGGTGTTTACTGTCTCGATGCTCACGCGGCAGATCGCTGTAAACACCACAAGTGCCCAAGAAGAAAAGGGTTAAATACAATCACGGCAATGCATATGGCGGGACGCGACAGTGACCAATCACGTGGCTCGCCTGCCCAGACTTACTGTACGTGAAAAACCAAGCTGACCAATGAAACTACGGTGTGGTTCCACTTAAATAAGAAAGGAAAAGAAAAAGGGACTGTGAGGCAAAATTAGGTATTTACACGCACACAGAGATGCAGAGAAAAGCCCTGTGAGGTACCTCTGGTGGAGGAATTAAAATGGGAGTGGGGGGTGGGGAGGGGGTTTCACAATAAGAATGTGTCTGTGTAAAACTTATATAATGTAAGTTTATTTTAAAAAATGATCGAGCTACTATTATATGCTAGCCCTGTGCTAGAAGCGTTAAATGTTATGTATTACCTTATGAACCCAGACAACTCTGAGATTGGATTTATTCATTCAGCAAATCTTCACCTAGCCCTCTGAATGCCAGTCCTGGGGGCAGAGGAGTCGGAGCGCCAGCACAGGACCAGCTCGGGAAGGGCGGAAGCAGAAAACCGACAGGTGAGTGTTGACACGCCCGGGAGAACAGAGGGCTGCCCACGCGACCACAGTGGAGGGACCTCGGTTTGATAAGCTTAAACGGTGCCTGAGGTCCTACACCTGGGAAGAGATTAAGTCAGCATTTGAACTCACCTCCAAAGGCACCCCGCCCTCCAGGAATGTGAAGCATTGCTACCTGCTGGGCAGCCTGAGGGCAGGGCAGGGGAGGTTGGGTCTGACTGTTGGGGGAGGGGAGGGGAGGGAGGGGGGTAGGAGGGGAAGGGAGGGAAGACCATGATATTTGGACGGAAGATTATTTGCTATCATATTTTTTCAAACAGATTTCTTTTATTTATTGATTTTAGAGAGAGAGAGGAAGGGAGGGAGGGAGGAGAGGGGGATGGGGGAGAGAGAGAAACATTGGTTTGTTGCTCTACCTGCCCATCCATGCACCCATTGGTTAAGCATGTGCCTTAACAGGGGGTCGGACTGCAACCCTGGCCCACAGGCAGGACGCTCCAAACAACTGACCCTCCTGGCTAGGGCTGTGTTATCGTCACTGATTTAACTTGTACTAAGCCTCTAATAAGTGTAAGAATGCACGAGTTCCCCCCTTCAGGCTGGGAGTCTGAACAAGACCAGATTCTAGATCAGCAGGACTGATGGTATCCTTGCCCTGAGGCGACGTAGAATCAGGTAGGAGTGAAGAGATTACAGAGAGAGATCTAACGTCCGGCTGTAGCTCAGCCCTAGAACCTAAGCACACCAACGGAGTCCGCAGCCCCTCCCTCCGGCTGGACGGCTGTTCCAGCTGCCCGGCTAGGCCTCTGCACCCCTCCACCTCGCAGCATTGGGAACCAGGGAAGTAATACCTGTGAGAAGCCCTTCCTAAACCGAGCCCTCCCTTGGGTCCCTTTGCTCTGATAATCAGTAGAAAAAGGGTCCTAAGACCTGCCTTCCTTTGCGAGAAGGAACCGCCTCGCCTCTGGCCTCCCCACCACCCGAGCCGGGGCTGTTCTCCCAGGCCGAGGCGGGCTCTCCCGGGCTCAAGCACAGCAATGCTCCCCATGGTCCTCACAGCAATGTTTCCCCAGTGGGAACAGCAGGAGCGCAGCGTGAAGAAGAGTTGAGGCACCGCCTTACCCGTGGGGGTCTGCCCACCCAGATCCTTGGGCCCCATGCTAACCTCCAGGTACACCTGTCAGCACCCCTGGAAACCAAGGGTTTTGGCTCTGGGGTGGAAACCCAAGGGCCAAGCTCCCTGAGAAGGGGACCCCGATTCACCCACCTCCCAGTGGCTTAGTCACCAACAGGTGTTCAGGGAGCCTCCTCTCCCTGCCCAACACCAGGTTGGGTGCAATGGGAGAAGACATGACCAACACATTAAATGGTGAAAAAATACTCTAAGAAACCGTGTGCTAAATCCAACAATGTTATCAGGAAGAGCTACAGGGGTGCGGAGAAGGGAAGAAGTCAGTGTAGACTGGAGACATCCTGGAGAGCTTCCTGGAGAAGGCAGCAGCTCTTGAACTCAGCTCTGAAGAATGGAGAGGGAAAAGCACAGCAGGAAAAAAGGCAAAGGGCAGGGAAGGAGCATGGCGCGTATAAAGGGGAGGCTGGCCCCTCATATTAGAGGATGGCAGTGAAATGGGGTGGGAGACAGTGGGGGGTTGAAGCCTTGAGAAACAGCCAGAGGATCTCCGACGTGACCGGGGAGACAACAGGAACCCATTCTCGGTTCTGTAGCAGGGCCTGGTCATGATTAAGGCAGTCTGGTCCCTAAAAGAATCCGTGAAGAGGCGCAGAGAATAGGAGCTGGACAGACAGGAGACAACGGCTTCCCCGCCCCAGCAGGAACCCCCGCTTCAGCCTCAGGGAAGGAAGAAATGCCCCGTTTTCCTCATCCACTTGCTTTCCATTTCATTCATGTTGTGATATTCTACGTCTTAATTTTTTTTTTTTTTTTTTTTTTTTTTGTGGTGCGAGGGAGGGCAGGAAAGTCTGGGAAGGTCGGCAATCTCAGATGGTCTGAGAAGTAAGGAGGAGCCCTCACTTAATCGCTGTGGCCTGCCTGACAAGGGCGGGCGTTGGAAAAGGAAATTACGCAGAGGAGGAGGCTTTGGGGGAAGAAGGTCCCGCAGGGAAGGGGCAGGTGCAGACTGGAGTGAGGCGGGAGCCCCGCCCACCGGGGGCCCCAGCCACCTCCCTGCCACCCTTGGCACCCTGCTCCCTGTGTTCTGCCACCACAACCCCCACTCCCAAACAGGCCACGCTCTGCCGTGCCTTGGAACCTCTGCCCACACCGCACACCTAAATTCCGATTCGTCCCCTAAAAGCCAAAAGCCACTTCTTGCTGACGTATGGATGACCCCCCACAGAATGAGTCTAAGTCCCGCCCTGGCTGGTCTGGTGTGGCTCAGCGGGTTGGACGCCAGCCTGCAAACCGAAAGGTCACTGGTTCGATTCCCAGTCAGCGCACATGCCTGGGTTGCAGGCCAGGTCGCCAGTTGGGGGCGTGCATGAGGCAACCAACTGACGTATCTCTCGCACATCGATGTTCCACTTTTTTTTGCTCTCTCCTTTCCTACCTCTCTAAAAAAAATAAGTAAAATCTTAAAAAAAAAAAAAAAAAAAAGAATGGGTCTGAGTCCCTCCAGGCGATGCCCTTCCTGAGGTGCCTGAACCCTCAGCCTGTCACGGGGCAGTGAAGAGTCCCCTCGGCCTCCGGTCACCCCAGGATCCCGCTCTGCACTCAGGTGCGGAGGGCTCTGAGGGTCAGCTCCGGGACAGTGCCCCGCAGGGACTTCTAAAGAGCGGGTGTCCCATTCTGAGGTGGGGAAATGCTGGCTGGACCTTCAGGTGACACTGCCTGGGAAGCAGTGAGGGGTGGGGGGGGCTCTCTTTTTGGAGTTGGGGATGGAGAAGAGGCGGAGACCGAAGGTTTAAGGTTTTCTAGAAAAGCTTCCAATGGCTGCTGAAGCTGGGTGACAGGCGCACGGGGTTCGGTACTCCTCTCTCGCTACTTCCATGGGTGTCGGAGACGGTTTGCGGTAAACAAGTCTTAAATTTTAGTAGGAAACTTAAAATTGGGAAAATGCACCTATTATCTTAATTTTCCCAGAAAGTTGAGAAAAGATTCCCTTATTTATTTCTTTTGAACAATTTTACTTGCTTTTTAGAGAGAGGGGAAGAGAGGGAGAAAGAGGGGAAGAGAAACATCAGTCGGCTTCCTCTCGCAAGCCCCTAGCCCCCTCCCCGCCCGCCCGCCCGCCTTCAGCCCGCGACCTAGCCGGCAGCCCCAGCATGTGCCCTGCGGAGAATCAGACTGGTGACCTTTCGGTTCCCTGCGCGGTCTGACGCTCAGTCCCCTGAACCATGCCAGCCAGGGCAGGTTTCCTTTTTTATCGTACGTAACTAAGGGCAAGCCTCCACAGTGCTTCTTCAAGGGAGCAGCTGGAGGACTACAGAATTTCTAGAAGCTTCTGTAGGTCTGAAAGTTCTTAGATCTAAGCTTCTGGCCCCCCTGAGGCTAAGGAAGGGCAGAAACAGCACCATGCATAACAAGGGCTTAAAGAGCAAAGCGCCTCCCCTCGCTCCAGGGGGTCAAGAGTTGGGCAATTGACCAGAGGGGTCCCCCTCTTTTCCTATCCCTGAGATCACACTTACTGCTCAGGCCGGGGCCCTCTCTCCTGCTAGACTGGCACTGGCTGCCCCCCTTCTAGGCTCTACCAGCAAAGTCACTTCTGCCTTCCCAGAGCCTGAAAACAATCAGGTCGCCAAATCCCCACCCTATTTTGAACTTTCTCTAGAGCAAATCCCCAAACAATGTGCTGAGGCTAATGCCTTCCTTTTCAGACCCGGGGTGAAGACAAGTGAGAGTGGCGGCGAGATGCCCCAGGTGGTGGCAATTCACAGCGTTTCCCATTTCCGCTCCCTTCCCCGCGTTGGAGGGTCAACAGTCTTCTCCCTGATCAAACAGGCAGGACAGCAGCCCCGTCCTTGGTGGTCTGGTCTTCCCCGGCCTTTCCTTCCTTCTCCACCGCCTCGCGTCCGCCCCTCTCTCGCTGCAGAAGCCCTCCACGGGCTGGCTCCCACCCTCCCCACGACCCCCACCAAAGCGTCTCTTAGAGAAGCCACCAGCTACCTCCAGTTCATCAGAGGCGATGGTCATGGCTCAATGGATTCGGCTTCCACAGGGCTGGGTGGCCACTCTCCCTGGAGAACCTTCTCTCTGAGACTCCACTTTCTTCTTCCTCCCAGGCCGCTCTGCTCTGTCCCTGCTGCCTGCCACCCCTGCTCTCTATGAGGCCCATAAACGTAGGGATTTCTATAAATGCAATCCTGAAACTTGGCTCCTGCCCGCTGCTGCCGCCCCGCCGCCGCTGCCTCGATACCCTCCCCGCACCGCCCGCTGTGAGCTCATCAGTTTCCAAGGACTTCAACGCCAGGTTCTGCTCTCGACTCCCTCCCCACCTTTGTGTCTGCAGCCGGCCCGCATCTTCCTCCGCTCAGGCGCCGGGCACCTCAGCATCTCGCTTTGAACTCTACATTCCAGAACCTGTTCCTCCCAGTCTTCCGCATCTGATGACTCGAGGCAACCACCATCAGCGTTCAGGCCAGACCCCTGGGGTCATCCTTGAGCCCTTCCTTCCGTCCCCTCCCCTGCATGCCTCCCATTCATCAGCACACCCTACTGATTCTATCTCCCACATCCGTCCTGGATCTGTCCCGTGTCTCCACGCCGCCCCTTCCATCCACTTCCCATCATTCCTCTGCACAGAGACCGCCGATGGCATCCCAGCACACTTAGAATCACACCACCTTTCGGCGGGCACCCACGAGGCCTTGAAGGATGCGACCCCTGCCGCCTCCCAGCCCCGTCTGGCCCCACCGTCTCCCTTGCTCACTTCACTCTGCACATACTGGTCTTTCATTCTGCCAAACAAGTCGGGGTCTTGCTTGTGCTGTTTCCTCTGCCTAGAATATTCTCTCCCACCCTGCTCCTACACGGCCAGCTCTTCGGTTCCTGTGGGTCTCGACTTAAACGTCACTTCCTCCAAGAAGGCTCTTCTGACCGTCCCGCCCAGAGCAGGCCTGTGGTATCCCGCATTTCAGCCCGTTTACTTGTGTTCTGCCCGTCTCCCCCGTCAGAACAGCAACCCCACGAGCGCAGGAGTCACACGCGAGCACACTGCCTGATAGTCAGCTAGTGTTCAATAAACATTTGTTGGAAGAACCAAGGAATCGCTCCCTGACTAGGGATCGAGCAGTCCCATGAAGCACGAGAGGTCAGCCCGAAGGACACTGGCCACGGCCTCAGGGGGCGGTGGAAGCTAGCTTCTGGTTTTCCATCACTGTGGCACCGGCTGGGACCCAGGCCAGAAGGCACCTCACCTCCCTTTTCCAGCGTGCCAGCCACTCGTCCCGCTTGCGCTTGCTGATGTAGTAGGGGTCCCCCGCCTGGAAGGTGAGCCGCGGCATGGGCCGCTGACGGAGGCTGGACTCCCAGCCCAAGCCACCCCGAAGCCGGCCCCGGGAGCCCTAGGACAGAGAGACAACAGAGAGACAGACTGCCATTAAGGTGGGCACGGACACCCCCACCACAGGGTCCGTTCCTCGTGGAGGGGAAACTGAGGAGACACTCACCTCAAACAGAAAGAACCCAGGAGCCCTGACTCCCGGCCAGAGGTACCAACCCCGCGAGTGCTGGGCAAGGCCCTGTCTGGGCTGGAGGCTGAGCGGCTGGGGGGGGGGGGGGGGCGGTGCACATGGGCAAACACCAAGAGGGTAGGTGCTTGGTCTTGGAGAGGGACTAGACGGCTGCCTTGGGGGACATGCAACCTCCACACCCACTTCCTCTCCTCCTCACAGAGGGGCGTGTAAAGAAGGGGACAGGGGCCACCTCGGGCTCCGCTCCCACATACACGCCACAGCTGGTCAGAGCAGTGGCTTTCTTCTGCTAGAATCGGGATCCACAGAGCCCCTGGGGTTGAGGGAAACACTTGCCTCCATTTTCATGTTTTCGATGTTGGTCTCCTTCCGCTCTTTGCCTGTGGAGAGGGAAGAACAGAGGGACTGTCGGCGGAGTTGCGGGAGTGGCTCGGAGGCCCCACCTTGAGCCTGGGGTGCCCGCCGTGGGGACAGGGGTCCTCCAACCCCTTGGTTGTTCGTGTGTCACACATGACGGCCCACGAGGTACCAGGTGCCATGCTGGCCCCGAGGACTCAGAGCAGGGCCAGAGCAGAGGACGAGGGGCTGGGGCAGGGCGGGAGGCCCAAACATCCGGGCAACAAAAGCTGGGGCTGCGGTTTCAGGCCCATGGACTCTGCCCTAGGCATAGAGAGGGAGTCATCTATTGCAGAAGTAGCCCCACGCCGTTCCTCCCAGTCACCAGCGCCCCCTCCCCAGAGAAGGGCCCAGCCTGCACAGCCTCCCCTGGCCCCGGACTGGAACTTTCGCTTCAGGGTGTGGGGCCCTGGGGTGGGGAGAGCGGTGGGGTATAGGGCCACTGGAGCAAGACTCTGGTGAAGCAACTCCATTTCTATGAGGCTCAGTTTCCTCATCTGGAAAATAAAGACGCTGGAGATCATTTCTAAGGTCCTCCTGCGGTCCCCAAACTACGGCTCCATGACTGATATCCGCCCCTGTACCCCCTTCCCCTCCCCATTCCCAGGCTCCTGAGCGCAGCCTTCCTTCTAGAAGGCTTGCATTGTGGCCGCCTCCCTGAGACCCCTGTAACCTCTCCTGGTCTATGTCCTCACTGAATTAAGGGAGATAAACCTTCTAAAATCTTCACGTGACTGGGAACATCAAACGCCTAGAAGGGGCTCAGCGTGCAGTAGGTACTCGATACAGGTTGGTTTTGTTCCCCTTCCCTAAGGCGGCGGCAGCTCCCCGCGCCTCTTCCCTGCGATTCCTCCTCTGGGTCGCGCCTCCAGTTCCTGGAGGGAGGGCTCCCCTGCAAGCGGGCGGAAGCCCCAGGAGCCGCGGTTTTTAGGAGAACTTAGGGGAACGTTCTTCACTCCCTGTCCTGCTCCTGGTCCGTGGCAGGAGGGCAGCCGCATTCCTTCCTAATATCCCTGCGCTCCTACCCTGGTCCTGTAGGTGTCCTCACCTCCTAGAGGCCAGGTCCCCGGCCCAGCGCTACCCGCAGTGGGAGTGGGTGGGCAGCCGGGCGGAGGTGGCCGGGGCGGGGTTAATTACGCACTCCCGGGCCTCCTACAGGCGGTCAGGGGGAGTGAGCCCTCCTCCTACCTGAGCCCCAGAACTCCTTTTTTGAAGCCAAGAGTTCCTAGTGTGAGCCCACAGGCAGGAAGGTCACTAAGGCTGGCTCAAGGTAGCTGGGTGGGGGGAGGAGCGGGGAGGGCAGAGGCGGAGGGGGACACAGAGAGGCAAAAACGGAAAAAACAGCCTGGCTCAGGAGCGGAAACCCGCTACAGCACTGGCGAATGAACGCTTCATGCCTTCATGTGAATGAAGGCTTCTGAATCCTCAGCGCCCAGAGGATGTTTTCACCAGACAAGGGGCCGGGCAGTTCTGGGTTACCTGGGACCCAGAGTCCCGGGGGGGGGGGGGGGGGGGGGGGGGAGCCGGGCGCCAGGACCAGCATCCGGGCACCCTGCAGGCCCGCACTCCCGGGGACTGCACGTGGGGAGCGCCGCGCCCGCAGGGCCAAGCTGGTCGGGGGCGGGGCGGGGCGGGGGGAGGAAGCGCGTAAGTCGGTCGCGGGCGCACGCGGTACTCGCTGACGCTTTTTACATGACAGGCCTCTCAAGGTCTCACTGGGACTTTCTCAGTCTCTTCCAATGTGTTTCCTTTAGGCCCTGTCGTCTCTCCACTGCACGCTCCCCAACATTTCATCGGGCCCCAGGAGCAGGGCTCGCCATCCGGCTAGCGGAGCTCCGCCCCCCGCCCCCCAAGTGCTCTGTGTCACCTCGACCAGCACGTTCTGCCTGGTGGGGCTCTGCGCTGCCAGGAGGGGGCGCCTGCCCTCGGACCTGATGATGGCACCCCCCAGGACCTCCCACGTTTCCTACCGGGCCCTCTGTGACATTTGATCTAGGGGAAATCATTTATTCATGCGAATGAACGCAAATCAACTGCTGAAAGAAAGAAAGGGTAAGGATGAGGGCGTACTCCAACGGCCCCTGGAGTTTGCAGATGCGGACACTGAGGCAAGGCACGGGGAGTGGCGGGACTTAACTACCCGAGCTGGAAAGACCGTTCACTTTATACGGCACCAACTTGATGCTCCCCTTTTTTTCATGCCTGGCCCCACGTTCTCCCAAACGGAATTACTTTTCCTTATGTAGCTTCTAGCTGCCTTCTCTCCGGAATTTTCTCCTGGACGGACTGGCCTCTGCGCATGCCCAGTTGAGTGATATCACACACACACACTTAAGCAAGCAAAACAACAAACTGGGCTGCCTCAGAATGTGACACTTGTCCGGAGTCAAGGAGGGTCAGCTGCTTTCTCAACACTTCCTCTGCAGCCAGTCCATCTGCTCCTGGCCCAGACCCAGGGTCACAGGCAGGGCCAGGTGGCTGTGTGCCTCCCAGGTTGGCCCTGGCAGGCGTGGTCCTGCAGGCAGCGGAGGCCAGGGTGCTTCTAACACTTACCTGTTGGCCTGGGACTGTACTCAGCAGGGGGCCACCCCAAATTCCCTTTAAAATGAACCTAAATCTCAAAGACAGGGCTGGGGCCAGGCTTGTCCAGAGGGCGGTCCCCCACCCGACACTGGGTGCTCGGGATGAGGGGAGAGGAGCTCCATGCTGACCCTGAGCTGGTCCTTTAGTAGTCGTACTATCTTGGGTGGGTAGCCGAACTCTCTGAACCCTCAATTTCCCCATCTGAAAAACGGGGGTGAAAGAGTCTTTCTCACAGGGTCACGAGGTGAAAGAACACACGCAGAGCAGGGCTTCTCGCTCTAACACGCATTGGAACCATGAGGATCTCTCTGGCATGCGGATTCCGGTTCCCCAAGTCTGGGGCAGGCCCGAGAATCTGCATTTGTAGCTTCTCTGGTGATGCCAGGGGGACCGCTCGGAGTAGAGGATGCAGAGCGCTCAACACATTCGAGCAAAGGAAGCCGCCCTACCGGCGTTCCTGTTAGCATGGTGATGGCATCAGGGCTGGGAGCGCAGGAGCCTTCTTCTTAAGGCCACCACCTGCCTGTCCAGGTGGCTCTCGTCCCGATTACTCATCATCTCCCCCGTTCCTCCCTCCTTCTCCCGGCTGTCCTCTCAGGATCTGGGGCTCTGGCAGTGCCCACAGGAGGGTGCTCCGCCCACAGGAACTCGGCCTTAGAGCCCTCAATCCGCCCTGCATGGGACCTAGTGAGAGGGCTTCCAGGAGAGACAGAAGGAGGCCCCTGAACAGAAGCCTGGAATAAGGGGAACTGAAGGGAGACCAGCGCCCAGTCCCTTCCTCCTTGGGTCCTCCATTTCCTTCCTCCTCAGAACCAAGCAGCTGAGCGCGTACTCTCTGTGGCTGATGTTGGAATGGGGGCCAAGCCCCCAGTGGGCCACTGCCCACTCTCTATGTAACACCTCGCCAGTCTCGGCATCCGGCAGTTCACAGCGGCCTTCACGGGGCCCACCGGCTCCAATCCCTGCCAGCCTCTCCTGTGCCCGGGCTGCGGCAGCCGCGCAGGAGTGCTGAGGCCCGACTCAGTGAACCAAGGAAACTCGGAGTGTTTTTGCCCACTGTGTTCAGCACTAAGTAAGATTCTGAGGAAGATCCGCCCGATGCGGAAGTCACCCTTGAACCATCTCCCCCTTTTCCCCTCCTGTCCCTGGCCATTTGTCCACCGCTATCCATCTCTGTGTCCGCCTGGCTCATCCGAGCCACCCTCTCTGCCTCTGGGCCCGCAGCAGCTCCTAAGCCCTCGCCCTGCCTCCCGCCCCTTTGTTCACTCCACTCCAGGATCCAGACGGCAACTGCTCTTTCCAAGATGTACAGCACACCGTGTCAGCCCTGGGAGGGCGGCCTCAAAGGCCGCCCCGGGCCTGTCTGCTCTTCCCCTCACCCTCGCCTGTCTGCCTCCCTTGCCCTCTCCACTCCAGCCTTGTGGGGTCCTGTCCGGTCCCTAAGTGCCTTGCACCTTCCCACCTGGGAGCCCTCAGCCCTGGCCTGCACCACCCCTCGCCTGGGGAGGCCTAGCTCCTCCTTCGGCTTTTGGGGGGAACAGCCCAGGCCAGCTGGGCTCCTCTGTTAGGGTGCCTCACAGGATCATGTTTATTTTCCCTTTGACAGCTTCTCTCTGGGTATAATCACGCCCTTTTCAGTGCAGATTTCTCATTAGTGTCTGTCTCTCCAGCGGACTGTGCAGTCCTTGAGGGCAAGAACTACGTTTTTGTTCTTGAGGATTTCTCCAGATCCTGGCACAGACCAAAGGGTGTTTAATAAATACCTGTCGACGGACTGAAAGAAGAGCTCCTGAGAACACATGGAAACAGAGACAGGGAAATCCCAGGCCGAAAGCAAACCCCCCAGGTGAAAAGCAGCCTTGGAGCTTTGGTTCCGTCCTGCCAGCCAGAAAGGACCGCCCGGGCCCTCGGCCGGACCTGGGTGCCAGTGGCGGGGGGCTCCCAGGAAGCTGGGAGTCAGCCAAGACCTCCAGGGACCAGCACGTTTGGTAGGAAAGGCGGGCAGAGTCTGCTCTCGAACACCTGGCCTTTTTACCAGGAGGATGGTGGCCACGCCCCTTCCTCCTCCTTTCCCTCCACTCAGGCCCCTGAACACTCCCACCAAACGTCAGGACGCATCCCGGAGGCACTCGCTCTGGTGAGGCTAGGGGCCCAGGGCCAGCCCTCCCAAACCCCCCTGCAGGATAAAGGGGAGAGTGGAAGGGCACACCGACTCTGAAGCCAGAGACCGACCGGGACAGACGGCAACCTGGCCCTGCCGCTTACGGGCTTGTGGCCTCTGAGCAAGTCACTCCATCTCGCTAAGCCTCCATTGTTTTCCACCCTAAAATGGGCATAATAATTCCTCCGGAGGAAGACGGTTTGGAGGAGTAAAACAAGGAACACAGAACGCCTCAGAAAACTCTTTGCACATAGTGGGAGCATCATAAATATCAGATGAATAATAAATGAAGGACTCTTTTTTTTTTTTCATTCACTTGGAAATCTTTTTTTTCTGGAGATGCTCTCAATCCTGTATGAATGTTAGGTTTGGATCCATACAAAATGATTTATGCCAATTAATCAATTCACTCATTCCACCACACGCACTTGGAAGGAAGGCTTTCTGGAATTAAAGTGCACATATGCAAAGCAACCTGGCAGGGCCCCGGGAGCAGCACATGTGATAATGTGTGAGAAGGCGCCGCGTAAACTGTGAAGCCCTGTACAAATGCTAGTTGTGCTCATTACTAGCATGTTTACAGCTTGGTTGGCCCTGAAATCGCTGGCTTAACCTGAAAGGGAATAGTGGGCAACTTTCCAGGACTCCGGGGCTAGGCCAAGAAGTCCCTGGAGGAATGGAGGAAGAGGAGGCCGAGGCTGGGCGACGCACTGGCCGCCGCCCCTCCCCCACCCCAGTCTGTCCCAGAGAGAGTTTAGTCCAGTCACGTAAACTGCGGTGGGCTTCGGACAACCGGGCTGGGGGAGGCTCACTGGGCTTTTGATGCCCACAAGGGTACCTGCTGCCCCTGATCACCCAGGCCAGGGGCTACAAACACAGCAATCCCTAAAAGCCACAGGTCTTATGGGAGAGTGAGCAGGCTGGGTAGGGGCTGAGGGAGACAAGTGTACAACCAGCGGGGGTGGGGGTGCGGGGCGATGGGGGGATGGGGACAGCTCGCCCCAGCCCAGCAACCACCAGCATTCTGCAAACCCACACTGTTGCCAGACCTAGCTTTTTTCCCCCACAAGAAGCAAAATCTCCAGATTTTTATGAGAAATGTCTTGATTTTTAAATATTGGCAATTAATATGTTTCAATGTTTAAAATACTACATGGGCCAAAAAAAACCTGTGCGCAGGCTGCACTCAGCCAGTAGCCTCCTGGGCACGGCACAGCCTGGGTGAGGAGAGCTTCAGCTCCCGGGCCCAGCCCGCGCCTCCAGGGACCGGTGAGGCACCGAGTCTGCAACCCTCAGGCGAGCCCCAGGGAGGCTGCCCCTTGCACCGGGAACTCACCCTCTTCCGTGGAGGTCCCACGGCCATCCTTGGGGGTGCAGCAGCCGTTCTCCACGGCTCTGGAGGCTTCGGACGGGGTCTCGGCTGTGCCCTCTCCCTCTGCTGGGGCCCCGCCCTTCTGACCCCCAGCGGGGCTGCCCTCCTCTGGCTGGGGCTCACTCCGCTTCTCCAAGTCCCCATTGGGTAACAGCTCTGAGGAGCCCGAGTCCTGGGCCATGGACGGGGACTTGGAGGTCACCGCAGGGTCCTTCGTGTCGCTGCTCTCCACCTGGAAGGAAGAAGAAAGGACACGGGAGAGGGTCAGGCCAGCGTCCCAGCCTCTCGGGGATCACTGACCTCTGCAATGCCGGTGAAAGCCGTACCCCCTCTGCCCAGACGATTCTGCTCACATAAATGTCCGTGCGGCTTTGCATGATGTTCACATACGCGTAATTTCGCTCAGTTTTAAGGGGTTCATGGGCCTGGGCCCCTGAAGACAAGGGGCCCACAGACTCCCACTTAAGAAACAGGGAAGAATACGGCCAGATTTGCCAGCCTGGCTCCATGGCCGAAGCCGCAGCCCCACACCTACACTCGCCGAGCTGATGTAGCACTCTCCAGCCTTCTGCAGCCCCCATTAAAAACAAATGCTCCCCAGGATACCCCTACTTCTACTCAGGAACCCCCTCGGAAGGTTCTGATCTGCCTTCTGGGCCAGAGCCTCCCAGCTTTCCTCTCGGTCTCTCAAGGCCTGAACTCAGTGAAGGGAAGAGCTGACAGAGATACCGGAGTGGGAGGGTCAAACCCCCCCCCAACAAAAAAAGCATTCCTCTGGGCCCCAAAGCCCAGTACCAGTCTTTCCCTCTGCTTTGGCCCCCATGGGTTCTCCTGGGTACTCAGACCCAGGAGCGCCAAGGCCCCAGCTGCAGTCTGTACGGCACACCCTCCCTAGCACGTGGTCCCAGGTCCCCCCTCCAAGGGGAAATGCATTGCTTTGCCCCCGAGAGTCTAAGAACAGAACTTGCTACAAGACTCACATCAAGAGTAATGGTAACTGTCCTTGGTAAGTGTCGCTGCTCAGAGAGCAAAGCTCCCCTCACCTATCGCCCTGTGCACACGGGTCTGTCTCGCTCATGTCACAGCTGCCCAACCCTCGATGGAGGGGACGCCCCACAGATTAGGCACCCAGTTCCCCAATGGCGGGCCGTTGGGCTGATTTGCTTCTTTGCCACAGTGGACGAGCACACTTAGAGCTCTGTGCACCCAAGGGTCTCTGCAGGCCGGGGTCCCAGAAGTGCAGCGGCTGGGGGGTCAGGGCCTGCCCACCTAAGTGTGAGTGGAAAAATTCCCTTGAGGGAGTGGTACTACTCAAGTGCACCCTGAAAGGCAGCTTCTGCTCTAGGGGTCTACGACCTCAACTCTGAGCCTGCTACTGCCTGGGGACAAAGCCCAAGAGGTGGCAAATAGAGACAAGAACCTTGGGGAAAAGGCAAAAATAAAAACCAGAACTAATCCGGAGTCCTCCTTGGATGAGGCTGCAGGCACACGGAGCAGCATGAGCGTGGGCAGAGGGAACTCCAGGACCCCAGCCAAGCCGTCCTCCTGGCCGTGTGGGGCAGCCTGGGGCAGGCCTGCGTCCAGGGAGAGAGCCTCCCAGGGAAAGCTGCGAACGTGGGACGCGGGGGTGGCTGCAGCAAGAGGAAGGGGAGGCCGCCAACGGAAGCGGAAGCGAGAATTCCTCCACGGGACTTGGGCACTGAGGGCCGAAGCCAGCAGAGCCAGAAGGTCAAACACAGGAATGCAAGTGCAGCAAGAAGGCCCTGTGTCTCCCCTCAGCTGCCATCCCCGCGTGGCAGGACCCACGCCCTCCGCCCAGGATGCAGACCGTCTGTCCCACCTCCCTGCTCAAACCCACAGGGCTCCCTGGCATGGGAGGCCCCTCCCTGGCGTAAATCCCCTCATCCACTAGGCTTTCTCTCGTGTGTGAGAAAGCCCGTGGGCCCCGGCAGCCTGCAGAGTGCGGTGCGCCTGGGCCCCAGAGCCGCCCCAGAGCCCAAACACGGCACTCGGGGGGAGGCAGGGGTGGGGTGCCACGGGCCCACTCGGGCTGAGCTCGTTCCTTGTCGTGGCAGCTCTCTGTCGAGACACCTGCTGCCCCACTGACACCTCAAGCTGGGGCAGGCTCCGGGCCCCACAGAGCTGCTCAAGGCATCCACTTCCTGCCAAGGACCACACACCCTCCTCTCACCCTGGACTCGCTTCCTGTTGACTGAGGCTCCAGAGCAGAGACGGCCACGAGTGCCCGCGCAGGCACCCAGCGAACCCCGGGTCCCAGCCCACGCGGGTCAGGCTCCCCTCCCAGACAGCCCTGCGGGACCCCCGTCCGAGGCACCACCCTCTGTGAGGTGGGCAGATGGGGAGGCAGGGGAGTACTCTGCCTAGCTCCAGCCCCAGGGGCAGCTCCCCACCCTGCTTTCTTCCCACGCTCCCCTGCCATCCTGTCCTCTCTCACCCCGACGAGCCTGCACCAAGCAAAGCTCTGGACTTAGGGGGAGCTACCAACTCTTGCCGTGGACCCCTTGCTCGCCTCACCCACCCAGAACCCACCCTGAGCCCCTCACTGGCCCTCTTTGGGTGCCAGGGTAACTGGGCAGGCCACCGAGACAGAGGCGGAGGTCCACGGGCAAGCGGACTAAAGCAACTCCTCAGATCTCTGGGGAGAAGCTGGGCACTCACTCCCCAGAAGGGGCATGTCGCGTCAATAACCCACAGGGGGAAGCCAATGGGACAGGCCATCCCGGCCAGGCCAGGCCTCCCTGCCTCCCTGTCAGCCCCTTCCTCTGCTCTCTGCCCCTCTCCCCTGCCGCTTGCGCCTCTGGGAGGCAGGAACTTCATCTGCTTAGACTCGGCGTGGAGCCGGGCACCTGGCCTGCGCTCAGGATTCGTAACTGCTTCCGGACTGCCGGGGACGCGGTTAAGAGAGCAGCCTGCACGCGCACACACCTAGAGTTTCACCTTCGCTGCACATCAGATCGAACTGCTCGAGATTTCGGTTTTGTTTGCTTTTCTCTTTGTTGTCGCCTTGAAAGGAGACCCAGCACACCCTGAGACGCTCATTTTTCCCCCCGTGGGGCGGAGCCCCTGGCCCTTTCAGGAGGCACCACCCGCAGCTGCAGGCGACAACTTCATCTTCCCCTGCCTCTCCCCTGTGGGGCTGGGGGGGAGGGGCGGGGCAGGGGAGGTGGCAGGGAGCGCCTCCCTTCTCCCCTGGGTGGGTGGGAGCAACAGCGTTGAGTAAAGCCCCGCCGTGTCGCCCACTGCACACCCCCCCCCCCCATGCCCACTGTGCCTCATTCTGGGCCTTCAAACCCTGTCCACCACTTCCTGGGGGCCCTCAGAGTTTGTCGACTCTTGCCTTCCTTCCAAGCAAGACCCCTCCACCCGGGGACAACCGCCTCCTACAGGCAGAGACAGGCCTCGAGGTTGCCTCCCACGCACTCTCTGGGCTTCTCCTGTGAGCGGCTTATGCCAAGTGGGCAAGGCAGTGGAGACCACCGCACAGGTCTCAGGCACATGGGGGAGGGGCGGTCTGATGGCTTCTCGTGCTGTGGGGGTGGGGGGGGCCAGGGGTGCCGCTCAGTGCGCTACGAGGAGCAGGACAGCACCCTCAGCAGAGAAGTGTGAATGCAGCCGGACATGTCCGCATCAGAACGGGCCGAGGAGATGCCCTGGGCGGGGGGCGGGGGCACTGGCCAGGGACTGCCTTTTTCCAAAGGACCAGTTTTTCAGAGAACTGTTTTAAAGTATTGTGATAAAATATACATAACCTGCAATCTACCGTTTTTACCATTTTCCCGTGTACAGTGCGGTGGCATTAAGTACTCTCACACTGTGGATCAACAGTTACCACTGTCCATCTCCAGAACTTTTCCATCTTCCCAAACGGAAACTTTGTGCCTATTAACTTCGTGCCTGCCCCCACCCCATGGCCCTGCCTCCACTCCCTGGCAACCGCCATTCGATGTTCTGTCTTCCAAGGCACTGGTCCCCAACCTTTTTGGCACCAGAACCGGGTTTTTTTTTGAGAATGTGGGGGTGGGGCCGGGGGTGGGGACAGGAGCTCCATCCGCCACCTGGGCAGTTGGGGACCCCTGTTCTAAGGAACATTTTAACGTCACCCGCTGTCTTGTCTCTCACACGCACAGCAGCCTCGGAGGGCTCTGGCCCAGGCCCTGGTCTTCCGAGGCCGCCACCTCGCCCCCACGCCCAGCTCCCGAAGCCCCAGCTTGGCCCCAGGAGCTGGGTCAAAGTCCGCTCCATGCTCCCACTGACCCCGGGCCAGCCCACCGCGGGCCTCTGCCACCTCATCTGTTTACAGAGCACTCGCACAGCCCATCTCATTACAGCACCCCTCACACTGCACCTAATTATCTGTTTACCGCGTCTCTCCTCCACGGTGAGCTCTGTCTCATTTATCTTTTCATTCCTCTCCCTTCCGGCCCTCTACCCACAGCTCCCAGCACCAAGCACTGGCCACATAAATGTGCACACATGCATGTTTATGCACAGGCCCCAGCATAAATATGCATATGGATGAATACGGTTAATTATCACAATTAATCGCATGGGTAGTGTTACCCTCCCTTTGCTGAGGACAAAGGCCCCAAGGCTCACCTCAGGTCACACACCTTCTAAGAGGCAAAGCTTCCCGAATGACCCAGGTACAGAAGAGGCATTTGAAAGCCGCCTCCCTGCTCCGGGTTGAGTCTCTGGAAAAGCCCGACCTCAAATCCCAAGGGTCCCACAGAGGAAAGGAGGCTTTGATGGGCCTAAGCAGGGCCGGGAGAGGCTGCAGGCTGTTTCCCTGGCAGCAGCCAGCTGCAAGGAAAAGCCAGCGGCGCAGCGAGGCAAAGCAAGCAGGGGCCTTCTGCAGTGAACCCCGTCCAGGCCGCAGCCAATCCTCCAGCCTCCCCCACCCCCGCCTCTGCTGGAAGTCTGGTCCGAACCCCAGTGCTCCCACCCCCCTCCCTCACGGGTAAGGCCTTGTCTCTCAAGGTGGGCAGAGTTCAAAGGCTCCAAATAGGAAAAGTGATTTTTGAGAGGCCTTTTACTATAGTTGTAATACTTGCACATAAAAAAAAAAAAAAAAAAACAATTAAAGCCTGGTACATGAGAGGTCAGGGAAACAATACCTGGCGTCTGTGGGAGCAGGAGCCCACTCACGGGGGCGCTGGGAGGCTCACCTGGGCCCAGGTGTGGAAGGGGAGGCCTGGAGCCCCTGGATGTAGAAGCCGAGGCCCTGGGCTGGCTCTGGGTGCCTGACTCACCCTCTACTCTGGTGACGGGGGCTGTGGCTGAGAAGGGCTTTCTCCCCCGGACCCCGCAGCGGCTCTGGGGAGGGAGGCCCACAGGCCAGCAGATGCAGGATGGCCCCCCGCCGGCCCATCCTCAGCCTCACCTTACCCTCCCTGGCCTTCCCCACACCACTGCCATGGTGCCTTTAAGGCCCTCGGCAGTGCTCAGCTCTGTGCCAGCCGGGACCCTGGCGCCAGGCCAGCATTGGCCTCTTGATTAAAGGCACACAGACGCACACAGACACACACACGCAGGGCTCTGCACCACTGCCCACGGACGCCCGCCCGCTCTGCGAGACTGAGATGCCACGGAGCGATGTCGACAAAGCCACAAAGCGGTCGCCATCCACTCATGCCCGTGGCTCATCCCACTGTCTCGGCGCCTGCAGGCCCACCAGCCCCTCGCCACGCCCCCGGTTCTCCCAGGTGGACTCCAGTTTCAGGAAACGGCCTCACGGTCCGATTGAGCAGGGCAGCGCTGCCCCCCAAGTGTTGGCACTGACCCTAGCTCCCCCTCTCCTCTGCCCCAGGCCTTCCTGCAGCCCCTTCCCCGGCAGCCCTCCGATCTGATTGGCTGGAAGTGGCCCTGAGACAGGGAGAGCCAGAGAGGTCCAAGCCCACACTTACTCCCAGGAGAGGTCCCAAACGCCTCCCTACTCAGCCTCCCTGGGGTGACGGGAGCCAGCCTCCATCGCTTTGGAGCTAGGAGCCTGACCCCTCCAATTTCCTTCTCCCAGTGAGGCAGCTAAAAGGGTCTGCATTGGGGTCAGGGGACAGCAGGACCGGAGACCACAGAGGGCCGACTCTGGAAAGTTTGGCCCCAGCCTGGGAACCCACCCTCTGCCGAGATCTCTCCACGCGTGTGTGTGTCTCAGGCTGAGAACTTCAAGGCTCCACGAAGCCTTAGCGGTCACTCAGTCTGTGCCCCTGCTGGCCATGGCAAACGGATCCAAGAATGCACATGCCTAGTCCTCAGCCGGCCCACTGTGGGCTCTGCCTGGGACACCTGTCCACCTAGAAGAGGGCCTGGCTCTGCTCTTTGAAGTCAGCCTCAGAGGGTTCCAGAGGGAGCTGAAGGCTTCCTTGCAAAAGCCATTCTGTACAGGAGATCCGCGTCTTTAAGCAGATCTCTTTTGAAGTTCTCTGTTTTCAACCTCTGCCATTCTTGCCTCGGGTGACGTGTTTGGTAAGAAGGGAACGCGCCAGGGTGAATGGAGCTGTCTTTTCTGTGCTGTGCTCACCTTTCTAAGGTTTCTAATGGGCAGCCCCCTCCCCCACCCCCGCCCCCGGGGCGTGCTCATCCTGCCCCGCCCTGCGACAGGATTTCGTAGCTTTAAGCACATCCCCTCGCATGCAGCTTTTGCCTCTCCGGGCCTGGCGGTCGTCATCTGTCCAGCCTGTCCTCCCTTGGCAGCCCGGACGCCCCCTGATCAACTCAGCTGCCCTTCTCTGGGGCTTTTCCCGTGTGGTTGTGTCTTTCTGGAGGCGGCAGAACCGAAATGCAAAATTCCCTGGGCGAGGCTGATGAAAGAAAACCAGTGTCAACAACCCTGCCCCGCGCATGTGCCGGCGAGTACCTGCCGCCGCAGGAGGGGCGCAGGTGCAGCTGGGGCTGCAGCAGCCCAGGCGGCTGGGACCTGCGGGGCTGCCGGGGCTCTGCTGGAGGTGGCCCCGGACCGTGTGACTCGGGGGAAGGGGCCAGGGAGGGATGGAGATAAACAGGGACTTGTGGGAAAACAAAACCGAGACGTTCCCCCAACGAGACCGGAGGGGCCTCCGACAGGGCCCCTGACAAATCTGCTCCCTTCCAGAAGTCTCGGTCTCTGACAATAGCGCTGACGCCACGCCTGAGGTCTGGAAACATCTGTTCTCGCCCCTTCCTCTCCCTCCTCTCGGGCGGCCACGGCGGCCTCCTGGCTCCCTGCACTCCTCTGTGCTCGGCCCGGCGTGCTCCGGGATGCCAGAGCCGGCTTCCCAAACATGACTCCTGTCCCTCCACGCCGGCTGGCCCCTCGGAAACCTTCCAGGGGCACACATCTTTGAGAGGACAACGTGCAAACCACACAGGCTGCCTGCAAACCACCTCTCCGACCAAGACAGAAACTGTCGTTCTCCTGCGAATCCCTGGTCCACGCGGCCTTCGGGCCGCCCCACGACCTGCCGCGCCCTCGAGCTCGTCCCCCCCACCACATGCCTTCTTCACTCAGGAAAGCCCCGAAAGAGGAGGCGAGGCTCCCACTTTTCCCCTTGACTTTCAAATGTTACCTCCCTTCCCAGGCCCAAGCCCAGCTCCGCCCCCAACACGCCTTCGCGCTTGACCTCCAGCCCACGGCCCGGCTCTTCTGCACTGGACGCCATTAGTGGGTGCCGATCGGGCCGACCAGGTGGGGGAAGGGGCAGACGGGTCTGCAGGGCGGTCACAGGAAACGTCTCTAACCTCGTGAGAAACAGCAGGACAGCCCGCTTTCTCTGCACCTTCCCCAACACCATGAGCCAGGGGAGCAGGCGGCGGCGGGGCGGCGTGCGGACGCAGGCTCATAGGGGGGCCAAGGACTGGGGCCCAGGAACGGGAGATACTCTTTCAGGAAGTTTTTTTCCTCCCTCTCTCTCTCTCTCTCTCTCTCTCTCTCTCTTTTAAGGTTTACAAAGAAAATGCAAGTTAACATATTAGCACAAATACTCCAGGTATAACTCAGCTTCGTTTCCATTTCACGGACTGCCTTCCACGAATATCTTTACGGTGAAAAGTCACAGCTTTGCTATCGAGTGCCGCGCACTGTGCTTTGACTCATGTTTCTTCCGACATAACCAAAGGGCGTGAGGACGCCCACTGGGCGCCACACAAAGGATGAGACACTTCACAAGAATCCGAGTGTCACCCTCGCGCAGGGGCCACGCTAATCTCCTCTGTATTGGTCCGTGTCTATAGGTCTGTGAGTGCTGCCGCCGAAGCGAGCGCCCTGACTCGGTTAGTTTTGTGCATCAGAACAAGAAGGCGAGAGTCACCCAGGCAGGTTCCGGGGGCGAGCAACGGGCCGCTCTGGCCTGGACACCAAGAGGGGAGCTGAGACCCGCCTTCACTAGCAGACTACCCGAAAGGTCACGCCCGGGTGGAGAAGGCGGCCACGCTGCAGCCTCCCAACAGCTGAGTTAAACCGTGCCCAGCTGGCTCCAGCCACAGAGGGGTGGTTCCCTAACTTCCCACAGCGTGTACCCCAGTCCTTGGCTCTGAAGTGGGACGGTTTTGCCCTCTGGAACTCACTCACTCAGGCATTGCGTTGGAGATTCTGCTTCAATGTGGAGTAACTACTGGCTTTGGGCCGGCCTGGCTGAGCTCAGCGCCTGCTCCCAGCCCCCTCCTTCCCCTCCCTCCCTTTCTGGGTTATTCTTAGCAAGAGGTGACCTCAGAGTGCTCCCACTGAGCAAAATTAACCCTGGAGGAAGTTGGTGGGTATAAATCTTCAATGAATAATACTTACAGCTAGTAAATAGGGCATGGAACCTCGAAGGGCCGGTCAGCCCCTAGGATTTGCTGGGCAAGGGCAGAAGCTGTCCCTCCCAGTACCCCGGCTGTAACCAGCACGAAGGACAAAGGCACTCTCGGGGCTTGTCTGGGCTTGTGACCAGGCGGAACCAACTTTGGACACCCTCACTTCTAACTCGGCGGAGCTGGTGGACAGAAGGATGACTCCTCCGCCCACCCCGCCACTCACGCCCACACGCAGGCTCACGCTTGGGGCCACGGACCAGCCTGGCATGCCGCTGTCCCCTCCTCCCTGCCACAGGCACCGGCCAGCCCGCAGGCCCAGAGTCAGGTGCCAGCTCCCTTCCTAAGCCCCGCCCAGCCCTGCACTGGCTTCCTGTTTCCTGTTGCCGGCTCTGATCTCAAGCATCTTGGCTCTGAGACCAGTGCTGCAGACCAAGCCACTGCCCGGTTTTCACGGGCCCACCTCTCACCCCTCGGGCCACCACAGTCTCACCCACTTCCCCCACGGGCTCCCTGGTATTTGGGTCAATCGCCCTCCTCAGTTACGTTTTCTTTGTATGCTTTTTGACCAGCTCACACACTTTCTCAAACAGCCCTGTGTTCTTATATTAACAATGGAAATCTGGATACCCGGGGGAGACGAGTACTGTGGGGTCTGCCGAGGGGAGGTGCGGGCTCTGCACCTCAGTCTCTTCAATGAGGGGGAGGAGGGTAATAACAGCACCCCCGCCCCCCCGCCCCACCTCCCACAGGTTTGCTGCCGGCACCACATGAAGTCATGCTGTAGAGGCCTCTGCAGGCAATAAAGGCTACACAGCGTGTATCCACGGGCTCTGTCTGCTGTGAGGTGGGTCCATAGTGCACTATGGCTCAGCCCCGCAATCACAGTGTTGGGGAGTACCAAACATCAAATCTCGTGGAAGAGCCCTGGCTGGTGTGGCTCAGTGGAGTGAGTGCAGGCTGCAAACCAAAGGGTCGCTGGTTCGAGTCCCAGTCAGGGCACATGCCTGGGTTGCGGGCCAGGTCCCCCAGTAGGGGCCACGTGAGAGGCCACCACACACTGATGTTTCTCTCCCTCTCTTTCTCCCTCCCTTCCCCTCTCTCTAAAAATAAATAAATAAAGCCTTTAAAACAGAAATCTTGTGGAAGAGACAGGCTCTTTCCGCCTGCTTTTCCAGCTCTCTGAGGTGAAAGGCCAGGTGTTTGCTCTTGTTTTTGTTGATTCCCAATCCACGGGGGAAGTGATCCTTTTGCTAAATACAGAATCACACACTTGGACGTGGCAAGTCCAAGTCCAAGTGTCTAAGTGCTTATTCTCGAACTCTCTGAGGCCAGGCGACAGTCCGCAGGCCGGTGTGTGAAGGCCGCTGCCGCCCAAGCAAGTGGTCGGGGGCTTATCGCTTGTCTTTTGTTTCTTGGTGTTTGTTTGGATTAATTTTACAAACAGTTCCAAAGGGAGAGCCGGTGCAGGTCTCGGTGGCTGAGCTGGGTGTGTTCAGGGAGCAGCGAGGGGACAGGGTTTCCGTGTTTCTGTGGCAAGAGGTGGACACTGAGCAGCAAGCAGTGCAGGGGCCGAGAGCCCCTGTGGTGAGGAGCCAGATGGAGTATTCCAGAGCCTGTCCCACAGGAACAGGGTCCCTGGAGATCGGCTCTTGGGCAGAGACGTGCCACGGGCTGCATTTAGCATGGTTATGTGTTGTCTCCTTTCCAACTCCCTGGGTCGAAAGCTAAGCCTTATTGATCTGGGTGGCCTCCCCCATCCTGGTAGGTGCTCTATAGGGGTGAAGTATTTGTCCCTGAGGGAGAAAGGGCTGGTGGGTGGGGTCTGGGTGGGGCCTGGGTGAGGTTTGGGTGAGGGTGCAGCCAGGTGACAGGAGCAGGAATGAGTGGAAGGCACCTGGGGGCAGAGAGGCCTTGGGGGCAAAAGGAGGAGCAGACTACAGGTTTCCTAACCCTGGGGCCAGGGGTGCGTTTCTCTGCAGCCTCTGCACAAGGGAAGGCCCAGCCCACAGCCAGGTTTTCCTCTCTCCCTTCCCAGCACTGCCCCCTCCATTCCACCTGTTGGGGACTGAGCCAAGCTCCCGCCCCTTTGCAGGCTTAGCTGGATGACACATACTCAGCTGCTTGAAAGCTCCCTGACCGATCGTTCTCAGGGCCACAGCTGCACCAGGTCCCCAAGACACCCTCCCTGCTGTGCTCCTCTGCGGGGGGGCGGGGCGGCGCCGGGGCGAGCACCTGCCGCACAAGTGAACCAGATGGCCTGTGGGCCAGGGGCCCGTGGGTTGACTGACCTCTAGCCACAGCACACATTTCCTCCCCTGCCCAAACCCCCACCCCCAGGGCCTGCTGCCCAGGAAGGGCTCTGCTGGCCGTTTTCTCTGGGGTCGGTCTTTCTCTGTTCCCCCAGCGTGCAGGGGGTCCTTTCACAACAGCTGCCCTGGCCCCCTGCCTCCCCAACTGACCCTGCCTTCCCCATGCTTTCTCTCCCATCCTGGGGCCTCTCTTGAGGCGTCGCCTAGGACGTGGCCGGGACCACGTCCAGACTGTGACCGTGTGCAGCCTCCGGCTAGGGCTAGTGAGAAGCCCGAGCTAGGCTCCCACCCAAAAGGCCTCGCAGGGCTGGCCCTGCCGGCCCCTGCAGCCAGGCAGGTATACTGCAGCCAGCCCCAGACATCTGGACTGCACTTTGCTGTCTGCACAGCACCACTGGAGCACACAGGGCAGGTGCTGCCAATATGCGGCAGCTGAGAGAGGTTGAGTGACTGCTTAAGATCACATGGCTTCGAAGCAGTAAACTGTTTCTCCTGTCCAACTGAGGTTGCTGTGGCCTCCTGAGGAGGGGCAGTCAGGAGGAGAGGGGTGGCCAGGCCAGGGCAGGTAGCTAGCTTTTTGGTGATTGAACCCATTTAATTCTCCCAGGGGTCTAGGAGGAATGCATCCTTATCATCTCTAACTTTTTGAAGGGGAATCCAAGGTTCAAGGTTACACAGGCAACCTTGGTCAGCGGTGGAGCGGGGATGGAAGCCCAGGTCTGTTGGGCTCCAAAGACGAAGCTCTTCCTCCCACACTGGGCCCCGTCCCAGGCTCACCCACGCCCCCGTGACCCTCTCCCCGCCTCTGCACACTTCCGGGCACACTTCCGCACACCCGCCCACTCTCCGTGCACCCTCTGCCCCCGGGGCTGCACCCCAGCTCGCAGTGA
Source organism: Phyllostomus discolor (assembly GCF_004126475.2). Lineage (NCBI taxonomy): Eukaryota > Metazoa > Chordata > Mammalia > Chiroptera > Phyllostomidae > Phyllostomus > Phyllostomus discolor. The sequence continues at coordinate 13,192,636 of NC_040908.2, forward strand.
GGCGCCCTCCCGTGGATTCAAAGGGCGGCAAGCCTCTCTGCTGTAAGCAGGGACTCGCCCCCAGCCCCAGAACGGGGCGGTGGGTCACGGGCGCCCGGGCAGAGGAGGAACTCTCTGACTCAGCCTGGCTTCCCCGCCCGCTCCAGCCTGGGCCCCCACCGTCTCCCACTGGGTGCCCTATTCAGGAGGAGGGTAGAGGGTCACCCCGGGAATCTGGGGGTGCAGCCTGGAGTCTGCTGCAAGCTAGACACTCCTTTAAAGTCCTCTGTGTTATCTTTCAACTTCACGTGAATTTTTCATTCCAGGCCATAAAATAGTCATGTTTGCTTTAATATTAAAATGTCTAAAAATGACCAGTTACATGACTTTGCTTCTGCCCCACCCCCACTCCCTTCCCCTCCAAATCTTCCAGCAGGGTCAGGAGTGGGGCCCTTTAGTACCCGGCTGCGGCGCCGAGAACGCCCCCTCGGGTCCAGCTGTTGCAGCCCTCCCTCCCACGGCTGCCTCCTTTCACTGCTGCCACCCTGCCCCCCCCCCCCCCCCCCCCCGACTCTGCCCGAGGGAGAAAATCCTGCCCTGCTGAGAACGTTTCCTTGGAGGGCAGAGTTACAAATCCGGAGCTCCTGGCTCCTCCTTACCTTCATGCTTCAAGTTTCCCATTCTCAGCTGGAAGGGGCTAAAAGAAAGGAACCAGCTGTCTTTGGTGCTGGCAAATCATTATTGCTCCGCCTAGGAGTTTAAGGCACCAGGCCGGCTCCCACAGCCCGAGGGCCTTGCTCTCCGGAGCACTCCTCGGCTTAGGCAACCCCAGAGCTCCCCCCTCCCCCCCTCCGACCAGGAGCCTGGCTGTGGGCGGTCAGTGGCCTGCACTTCTGCGGGCTACACTTGTACCACTGGTACAGGACTCGGCAGGGCCCAGCTCTCCTCCCTTACAAAGGGACTCAGCAGCCCCCATCTCCTTCCTGCTCTTTTTGCTCAGCTCCCAAACCTGAGCTCCCTTCCTCCAGGTTCTCCAGGTGGGGCTGAGGCCCAGGGTGGGTGTGTGCATGGGGAGAGAGGGGCCTGTGCAGGCAGGCCAGGCAGAGGCAGGATCTGCCCCGTGGAGTCCCGGGGGGTACGTGTCAGCCTTTCTCGCTGCCCTTTCAGAAGGAAGCCGGGAGTCGGGGGCTTGACTCAAGTCCCTGCTCTGCTTGCACCCACAGCGCAGGTCCCTGGGTCTCTAGGGGCCTCCCATTGGATGTAGAAAAGGGAAGGCCCGAGGGTGGGTGAGGGGCTCAAAGAGTGGGGAAGGAGCCACACCCCATGGGAAGGTCTTCGCATATCCCTGAGAGACACTCACCGCTGCGTGCGTGTGTGTGTGCATGTGCGTGTGCGTGTGCTAGGGGTTTGCCACGACACTCACCAGGGGGTGCTTGCGCTTTCTCCCAGGCCGCCCCACCTTCCGTGCAGTTGTGCTGGGCTCTTGCCGCTCCTCCTTGCCGCGTGCCTCCTCCTGCTCCTCTCCCTCCTGTGGGCACAGACACAGCCTGTGACGCCGGGCTGGACACAGCAGGCCTCCGCCCCGCCGCCCCACGTGGCCGCGCCCCCAGGCCTGTGCCCTGGTGGTCCTTCAAGGCAGGGATGAAAGTCACCCCCTGGCGCTTGGAGAAGCCTGAGCCACCCTTAGAGCCTCATTGGAATACACCCTCTGGGGACTCAGGGGCAGGCAGCTGTCCCTCCTGGTCGCCACATTTCTGAACTGCAGAATCACGACACATGCAACAACAAAGAATTTGTTTCCAGAAATGAGTTTATTTATATGGAAAAACATTTCTTACATGGCACAAAAATGAAATCAGATATATATTTAAGAAATCGCCTTTATTGAAAATAAAATCACAAGAAAAGAAATATTACATTTAGTAATGCAGCCCTGACCGGTGCGGCTCAGTTGATCAGATGTCCTCCAGCAAAGTGAAAGGTCACCGGTTCGATTCCCTGTCAGGGCACGTGCCTGGGTTGCAGGCCAGGTCCCTGGTTGGGGGCGTGCAAGAGGCAGCCAGTCGATGTTTCTCTCCCTCTCTTCCTCCCTCCCTTCCCCTCTCCCTTCCCCCCTCGTTACCCACCTGCTGTGCTAGGCCAGGGTACAGGGGATTTTTAACTAAACCTAGAAAGTCCTTCTACCTCGCTGCTCCAGCCACAAACCACCCACACGTCCCTTCTGACTCAGCCGGCTCCAGCATGACTAATCGCGAGGAAAAACAATGCCGGGGAAGGGCACGAGAGGGGGACCCTGACTCGGGACAGGGACCCCAGGCTGCTCTGCACGCCCCCCCGTGGCGGCCGGGGCCAACGATGGCTTCGAGGCCTGCCTAGGGGAGGGCGCGCATGCGGAGCCGTGCCGGTGCCCCGGAGCAGAAGGGAAGGCCCGCGGGTTCCCTGAGGATCTCATCGAGCTGGCCCTCGACATCCCACTCAACTTTCATTTTCTGTGATTTCAAAATATCTTGTGGTTTGCCACATTAATTTTCAGGTGACAATGGGACATGCCGACAAAAACCTACTGCGACCAGTAGACCCTGGACCGTCCGCGCACTCAAGGCACGTCTGTGGGACAGATGCTCCCGGGAGGAAGACGTCGGGGCAACACGGCTGAGCTCTGGGAGACGCGAGGGGGAGAGGGACAGAGGCGCCAGACTTCGGCACCAGGTGGAGGCTGCGGCCAGGTTGGAGGGAGGGCAGAACACACGAGGGAGATGGAGAGCATTCGGAGGAGCAGGAAGAGGACCCCGGGATGTTATGGGCGCAGGGAAGGAGAGAGCTGCCAGCCCAAGAGCCTGAAGTCATCAGACTCGAGGAAGCCAAGGACCGAGGTGGGGGTGGTGATGGCCGATCTCCCAGGGGGCATTGTCCCTAAGCTGTGCAGTGAGGACCGAGGGGCTGCAGAGGGACCCAAGAGACAACGTAAGGAGGCCAGCTGAGAATGGCCTGAAAGAGAAGCTGGGGGGCCTGGGACCTGTCTGTGGGGGGAGGGAGGGCACTGGGCTGAGGGGTGAGCTCTGGGGGGTCCTTGAGAGCTCTGGGGGGGCCGGGGCTGAGGGTGGCCCGAGGGCATGTGCCCCGAGGCAGGCCAGCCCTGCTGCTTCCGAGCTGTCTTCCGAGACCCCACAGACAGCTACCCCCACTTAAGAAAAGACTGCTTGGATCTCAGAGGAAATACCATCAATGCAACTGAACATCTGCACAGTTTTAAACTGGGCCCACAGAACTATAGTGAATGTCAAGGTCAGGTGGTTCTTGGTCTGACTCCACCGCTGCCCAGTGGGCACGGTCTTGACCCTTCCGGGCGGGTAACTAAGCACTTACGGAACAACCGGAGGCAATGGGAGGTCACGGAAGGCACAGGGCCTACAGCACACCCGAGTGCACAGAGCTTGCCCATTTGGTAGTGACTGGACCCTTCTGAGCCTCAGTTTCCTCATCCATGAAATGGGTGTCCATTCTGCCTGCTTCACAGAGTTTTATGAGGGCTGATGAATGAATGGTTTGCCCTCGTCTGTTTTTTGTACTACTGGACCCCCAGAGCCTACGCCAGGCCCAGCACTTAGCAGGTCCTGCCCCCGAGGTGAGAGGGCTTACATCCTCCCTGGCAGCCAGAGGCCCACCTCTGTACCCGCCCGGAGAGCACTAGGCCAGACCCAATGGAGCCTCTGGCCATTCCTAGTGGCCAGGCCCATGGGACTGGCCCGCACAGGGCTGCAGACCAGAAGGGGTGCCGAAGTGGGTCAGGATCAGCCCAGCCAGTCACTGGGTTGAGCAAACCTCTGCCTGACACTATTTAACAACTTACAGAGGCTTCATTTTCTCACCTTTTTAAAAAAATATATTTTAATTATTTATTTTCAGAGATAGGAGAAGGGAAGGAGAAAAAGAGAGAGAGAGAGAGACACCGATGTGTGAGAGAAACATTGAGTGGTTGCCTCTTGCTCGCCCCCAACTGGGGGCCTGGCCCACAACCCAGGCATGCGCCCTGACAGGGAATTGAACTGGCGACCTTTCGGTTTGCAGACCAGCACTCAATCCACTGAGCCACACCAGCCAGGGCTGATTCTCTCACTTTTACTCTGAACTCATGAGACATGTGAAAGCCTCTGATCAGCAAAAAAACGAACCATGAATACCACACAGAAATCACTCCAAAACAAAGGCACTTGACACGTCAGGATCAGCACGTGGAGAAGGCCTTGGGGGGCCCCGGAGGGGCAACCCCTGTGCCACCTGCAGCTTTGCTAGTGTTCCTCACCTTACGTCACACGTGCTCAGCACGTTTTCTTTCCCTGTTGAGTTCAACTCAGTGCAACACCCCCCACCCCCGCCGGAGGAAGGGGTGCAATGCCCTGACGCCCAGGTCCTGGCCTGCTGAGAGTGCAGACAGAGATCCCCGGGGCAGGCTGCCACGTACCGAGCCTGTTGCGGGGCAAGGTGCTTCATGCCCAGCCCAGCATTCGGGCCTCGGGCAGTCCTGGGCTGTGCTGGAGAAAACCAAGTCTCCACGAGAGCCTAGGTTAGGACCTGCACCCAGGTCTGAGTGACTTCGTGCCCTTCCCATCAGACCCTGAAGCACAGCTTTGTGAAGAGCATGCTGTTCTTGGCCAACATATCATTTCTTCCTCGACGCGGCCACAAGTCACAGGGCAAAAAGGAAGGAGGCCCCTTTTGCTCCGGGCCCGACTGTGTTCACACGAGGAGTTGGGGGCAACACACTGAGAAGGGGGAGCAGGTGGCTCGGGGCCGTGTCCCTCCAGGAGGCGTAGCGAGGGGCTCAGTCTCGCATCTGTCCTGAGACCCATTTCATTCAATATCCTTGCTGATAGGCTGAGCAAAGGAATTTAAGATACGCTTATCAAATCTGCAAGTAGCGCTGAATTAGGAAGCGTTGCTAATGCTCTGAAAGGGAAGAATCTGATCCACAGTGACTCAGAGCAGCTGGAAAACAGTAAGAAATTTAGCAGGAACAGATCTGAGCCCAGGTTGGTTTCCTCATCTGTCAAGTAAGGGAACTAATTAGTCAATCCCTCCACTGGGAAGTGGCAGGAGGGGGCTGAACTTCTACTTCGGTGGGCTATGGGAGGGCAGAGGCAGGCTGGGCTTTTTGCTCTGCTCTTTACTCACAAATAACCTCAAGAATATTTAACCTCTCTGGGTCTTGCATTTCTCACCGACAAAACTGGGATGCTAGCCCTGGCTGGCAAAGCTCAGTGGATTGAGCACGGGCTGTGAACCAAAGTGTCGCAGGTTCGATTCCCAGTCAGGGCACATGCATGGGTTGCAGGCCACGGCCCCCAGCAACTGCACATTGATGTTTCTCTCTCTCTCTTTCTCCCTCCCTTCCCTCTCTAAAAATAAATAAAATCTAAAAACAAAAACTGGGATACTAATATCTCCCTCGGCCCTGGCTTGGGTAGCTTAGTTGGTTGGAACATCGTCCCGATGTACCAAGGTTGTGGGTTTGATCCCAGGTCAGGGCACTTAGAAGAATCAACCAATGAATGTGTAAACAGGTGGAATAACAAATTGATGTCTCTCTCTCTCTCTCTCTCTCTCCCCTTTACCCCTCTCTCTAAAATCAATCAATAAAATAATAATAATGTTAATAATAGCCACCTCACAGAGATGTTACAATTAAATAAGGTAATAATATATGGGAAGTTGACATATGATACTCAAGAATTGCTAACCTCCTCTGCTCCTGCAGCACACCCTAACCAGAACTATCCATAAAAAGTGTACCCCCCCCTCCCCCGCCTCCCCCCCCCACACAAACCCCAGCTCACCGGCCCACATGAGCAGCTGTCACTCACTGCTGCAGGCAGGCACACCCCAACATCTGGCTGGTGCTGCTGCAGTGAGGTGCTCAGGAGCACTGGGGCTCCACGATCTTCCCCCAAACCAAAGCTGATTATGTCACCCCACAGAGCGTAAGCTCTTGCTGAGGGGCTCCCCGGAGCCTGCAGGATCAAGCCGGGCGCAAGCTCCTTAGCCCGTGTGAAGGAAGGCCCCCTCAGGACCTGGCTGGCAGCCGCGGAATCCTCTCCCCACTGCCTCCCTCCCACCTGTTCGAGAACAGACCTCGTCAGGTGCAAACGCGGGCTGCTTCCCTCCCCAGCACCTTGGCACAGACCCCTCCTTCCTGCTGGCCCACCTCCCTCTCCCTCAGGTGGACCAGCAAACCCTTAACTTTCCAGCTTACTTCCTGGATCCCCTCCCCCTGGATGACCTCCTCCCCTCCCTCACCGAGAACAAGTTCATGCTTCCTTCTCCTGTAGCGCCCACTAACCAGCACTCCCATTGCCAGCTACTGTCCTAGCCAGGCCACCAGCCCCTTGAGGTTAAGGGACTGTGTCTTCTTCACCTTGGCCTTCACCCCCAGAGCCTAGACCAATGCACCTGAAACAGGGAAGGCACTCGAAAATACTCGATACATGACTGTCGCATAGTAGGTGCTCAATAAACGAGCCCATGTGCGCAGAGAGGCACACATACGAATCCACAAATCTGCCCAAGTCCAGCCACGCATGAGGCTCCGGGGCTGCTCTGAACGATGTGACTCCCAGGCAGGAAACAGGGAGACTAAGATGTACTTTCTAGGCTCCAACGCAATCATGTCACTTTACATTTATGTAACTCTTCACAGCTTTCAAAGCACCTTCCCATTGGGTGGCCTGTTAGATTAGGGAGCTACCATCGGCCCCTCTCAACTTCTGAGGCGATGCTTTGACCTACATTTTGACTCAGCTCACTGGGTGGATTATTTTAAGCCACACACAACTGCTCATTCTGATGCGCTGGGCTGTGACGATAATAATCTCCCACATTTTTACAGCACGCGGTAATTAACAAGGCATTTTCACATACGTCATTTCATTTTTATTCTTACACAGAAAGCGGAGCTGGTATTCTTTCTTTTTTTTTTTTTTTTCTTTCCATTAGACAGGCGGGAAATCTGAAGCTCAGAGAGGTTACCTAACCTGCCGAGATCAGAGAGCCAGGAAGCGAGGCCTTTTTGAATCAAAATTTAAATGTTTTGATGCCCAGCCCTTAGGTCTCTGCACTGCAACGTACCACTGTACCCTACTGTGCGGTGTGCTGCTGACACGTGTGCACAAGTGTGCGCACACACACACAGTGAAACCATACACATGTAGGCAAACCAAGGTAAAGGAGCGCACTGCATTCCTACGCACAATCCACACACAGCTGTCCCAGGGGCCTCACACCTAGCTGGACACCGTACCCCTCTCTCCAAGAGAGGCATCCAACGAGGCCCTGCCCAGAGATCGCCAGCCAGACGTACGTGCTCCCTGCAGAACGCGCACCGGATGCTACTGACCCAGCATCCGCTGAGCAGATGTCTCAAGTCGGTGTTGGAGCCGAGGGGATGAACCTGCCGGATCTAGCCAGCCACTTGCCCGGGCCCCCTGGGACAAGAAGCACGTCCAGCCTTTGCCAGCTGTCTGGCTGGCCTCCCAGGGCCCGTCCGTGATTGTGAAACTCAGTGAAACGAATTGGCTTCCCCCGCCGGCAGAGCCCCGTTCTGGGCCACCTGAGGACCCTGTCCGCAGAGCTCCGGTAACGGGACCCCGCACAGCACACTGTGCACGCGCACGCATGCATGCATGCACGCACGCGCTCGTAGGCCCGGCCTGCCCAGGTCGGGCCTGCAAACAGGTGAGCAGCAGGGTGTGTGGCTGGACAGGCAGGGAGAGACAGAGGGTGACGATGTGAACTGCCACATCACACACAGTGGCACTGGAGTCACCGTAGGTCCCCACACTGCCACACAGCCCTCCAAAGCCCTGCTTTTTCTGATCCCACTCACCTCCAAAGCTCATCAGCCCTTTATCTCAATTATTCAACAAGAGTCAACAAATAGTCATTGACAGCCAGGTGGGCCTCATAATTATCATCGGTGAAAATCACCCGTCCCTCCCAAAACGCCAGGCTCCTGGAGGGCAGCAGCCCTGTCCCCAGTCCTGCACACAGCAGGTGCTTCATAAATGCTAAGTGGCTGAAAATGGTCGCACCTGTGGGTTTTCCCCGGGCCCTCCCCACAGCCTGTGTGCCTTGCGGGGGCCCCGCTGCCTTCGGAGCGAGAACCCGGGGAGCACAGGCCCAGCAGACTGCAGCCCCGAGTGCTCACCTCTGTGGTCCCGGGGCCACCATGAGGCCAGGACCATGGATGTGCTCGAAAACAGTTATCGTGCGCCTACTGTGTACTGGATATAAAGGTAAGCAAGTGAGGAACTCTGTTACACAGAGAGAAAGGCAATGTGTAAGCAAAGAAGTACCTGGCAGTGCCGAGGGTCAGAATGGGGCATGCCCACCCCCTGCCAGCAGCAGCCACCTCTGTGCACACCCAGCCCACTCACTCACTTTACTCCTTCAGCAGCCCCCCCGCCCCCACCGGGCTCTGCACAGCCCACCCTCTCCTCTCCGTCCCACTAGGTCCCGTGCTTTACGGAGGTGAAGACTCCAGGCAAAACTACCTCACAGCCACGTGGCCTTCGCCAAGTTTCTCAACCTCTTTCAGCCCCAATTCCTCATCTGTCAAATGGGGTCATGACAGGAGGCCCCGCCTAAATTACTGCGAGGATCATGTGAGTTGATTGCCGGGCAAAAGAAATTCCCTTATAGGCCCTTCTGCACCATGCAAACGCCAAGTGGGGTGATTATAAGCAAGGTCCCTAATTGCCTTGTGGTTCTCTCCGCAGAGGCAGCTGCAGGGCAGGGCCAGGCCCCGTGCCCAGTGCAGGTGCCAGGAAAGAAGGGCATCCCCCCATTTCCCAATCGCCCGGGACACCCCCTGCCGCTCACTTCCCTGCCTGCCCTCTTCCCCTCGGCAGAGCTGAGTTCAGCTTTCCCGGCCCCCGGCCCCCTGTGACCTACTTCTCGGCAGCGATGGGCAGGAGAGCCTCGGAAGGCGGCCACTGCCTGGGCCCTCACGGGTTAGGTCTCCTGACGCGTGCCTCAGTTTTGCTTCTGTTCAGTGAGTGAAGGGAAAAGGAACCTCAGGCCTGCCTGTGCCCAAAGACCCAGAGAGAAGTAACCTTTCTTTCTACCACGTGCTGGGTTCCCTGCAGGCTTCAAGCCCACACCATCCAGCCCTGACCGGTGGCTCAGTTGGTTGGGCGTTGTCACACAAAGCAAAAGGTCTCCGGTTCCATTCCTGGTCAGGGCACATGCCTGGGTTTCCCATTCAGTCCCCAGTCGGGGCGCACACAAGAGGCAACCGATCCATGTTTCTCTCTCACGTCGATGTTTCTTTTCCTCTCTTTCTCCCTCCCTTCCCTCTCTCTAAAAATAAATAGATGAAATCTTTAAAAAATTAAAACAAAATAAACCCACACCGTTCATACTCCCATCTGCATTTTCTGCATTCTTCTCCCAGGCCCTGGCCACCCTTGGGGCTGTACCGAAATAGCAGACCGACACCACAAATATGCACACAGGCAGGCAGGCAGGTAGGCAGACAGGTATCCAAAATAAATTACAAGACTAACTCGATACGTGCTGGGTCCCTGTGTGAAGCACTCACACATCTTCTCCTATAAGCCCCCCTTTCCCTGCTCAGAGGTCACAGCGCTGAGTCACACAGAGAGTCCAGGTTCAAACACAGGTCTGTCTCCAGAGTCCAACTGACTCTCACTCAAGACCATTGATGGCAAGGTTAGCTAACCCTGACATGTAACAATAGCTAACTCAGAGAATGTTAGAGAGCCTAACACGTAGGTCCTGGTTAGCGTGGGGTGGGGGGAGGTGTGGGGAGGGGCACTGTTGATATCACACATCTGCTCGACATGCCCAAGCATCTAATTGACCTCCTGGAGCTAAAAATGGCTGTGCTAGTATTATTAGCTGTTCCTGAAGAGGTCAAAGTAAAGCTGCCTTTTCTGTAACTGTTTAAATGTACTAAGAGGGATGCTATTTGAACGACCCCTATAGTGACTATTATAAAGCAAAGAGCCTGGCTTAAGTGGGGGGTGTGGGCATCTAAGTACAATCAATGCAGAGCGAGCCCGGGGCGGGTAACGGGCCTGGGGGTCCGCAGGAACAGCTGAGAATGGAGCTGGGGCAACCCCACCCGAAGACGCCCTGAGCTCCCCTTCCAGAGCGCAGGAAGTGGTCAGTGCCCGAGGGAAATAACACTCGCCAGGCCTCTGGGTTGGACTTAGGTGAGGAAGGAGGAGCCCTGGCTGCAGTGCTGGCCCTGCTCGAGCGTGTGTACATGCACTCATGCACGCACTCATGCACGCACGCACTCATGCATGCACGCACACTTGCTGTGCTCCCTCTGCACAGACATGCTCCCGCTCTCTGCAGTCTCTACCACCCAGCAGGTGAGTATCTTCCTATGCTCTCTCCTGGACTGGGTCCTTCAGGAATGCGGGTTCAGTTTGTACGACAGACTTGGGAAGCCCTACTATGGGCTAGGGACCTGGAAGGAAAGGTACCTGAGCCGGAAGGAAAGAAGAGAGGGGTTGGGAGGAAGAGAAGCAATGTGTGCAGAGAGGAAGGGAGGGAGGGAGGGAGGGAGGAAGGGAGGAAACAATGGTAAGAAGCTGTGTGCACAGACACACGAGCCCACGGTCACGCACACCAGCCTGTGTATTTGAGGTTCTGCTGGAGTCGAAGGGTCCCCAACATCGACCCAAGGGCAGAGCACCATTACACAGAGGAGAGCATTCTCTGACCGCCCTGACTTTCGGTCTAGACAAATGTACTTGAACCTGCAGCAGAAGAAACGTGGATGGGACGATGAAGCATCACAACTGGGCAGCACCAGTCACTCTGCCCTCCTTCACGCAGGAGGGAGCCTGAAGAGCAGGGAGGCCAACAGCACGGGCTGCCTGGGTTCCAATCCCAGCACCACCACTTACTGGCTATGTGACCTTGGGCAAGTGACCTAGCCTCTCTGAGCATCAGTTCAGTCTTTTCACAAGACTAAGCAATGAAGATAATAGAGCCTACTTCACAGAGCAAATCATAAGAATGAAATCAGAACGCCAGCACAGAGCTTAAGAGAGCACCTGGCAGGTAATCAGCACTGAACGCATCTCGGCTGTTATGTTTCTGAGGCCGAAAGAAATTGGGAAGCAGCTAGACTGGGACCCAGCCAGGGGCTTGGACCCCTAGCCGATCACTGATCCATACTCGTGTATCTGAGCAGGTCCTTCCAGCCCCAAGGCTTGGGGTGCTCTTGGTCCCCTTTCCTGTTCCTTCTGCCCCTCTCTTTCCCCTCCGTGCAGGGCCTGGCACCCTGCCTCCACAATCCCCTCCCAGCCTAGACCAAGGCTCCTGGCCTCCCTGCTGCTCACCTCCCATCCATCTCCCTGGAGCTGGCTCCCCTCCCTCCGCTGTGACCCAGGCTTACCCAGCTGGCCCACCCTGGCCAGACCACAGGAGCTCAGACCCCCAAAGCCTGCCCTCCCGGCTTCCCCAGTAAGCCCCCCTGTGGTTGGGGGACTGCAGGGAGAAGGGATGCCGGGCAGGTGCCAGGGTGACCCACATGCACAGACCTCTCTGGGCACGCCCTGCCACAGGGCAGCCACCTCAGCCCGTCACCCAAGGCTCTGCGTCCTGCCGGCGTCAGCCTGGGTGCCGGGATTGCCGTCTTGTGAAGGGGTCTAGCCCACTCTCACTTTCTTTTGCATCTTATCCACAAAATATTCCCTGAGCGCCTACTCTGCGCTAGTCGGGCCCTGGGGCCCTGCCCTCCAGGCGCAGCAGTTGGGCTGGGTATTATCCACACCAGTGCTCCTCGGGGTGGGGGGCGGGGCCCATCCCCAGAGCGTCTGGTTTGCGGGTCTGGGGTGGGGCCAAGCATTTGCATTTCTAACTTTTCCAGGTGCTGCAGGCCTAGGAATCACATTTTTAAATGGTTACATAAGTTTCAAGTGTACGACATTATAGTTCTATGTCTGCATACATCCCCAAAAGTCTAGTCAGTGGGTATCCCCATACAATTGTCGCCCTTCCCCCCTTCCCCCACCCACCCCCAACCTCTCTACCCTCTGGTAACCAGCGATCTGTTCTCGGGGTTTGTTTTCGTTTTGCTTTGTCTGTTCAGTATTTTTTTTTTAAAGAATCCACATCTGAGTGAAATCATATGGTTTTGTCTTTTCCTTTCTGACGTATTTCACTTAGTTTTATACCCTCGTGCACCCTTAGGTTCACTGCAGCATTACGTGCAGAAGCCAAGAAACAACCTCAGCGTCCACCTATGGGTGAATGGATAGGAGTCACGTTCTGAGGACCACTGGTCCACAACGAATGGGAGTTCAAGGCAGGCTGAAGCACGGGCTTTGATCAGAGAAGGGGAGAGAAAGTTAGGGAAAGGGCTCGGCAGGCAGAGGAAGCGGCACAGACAAAGGCCTGGCGGCTCCAGGAAGTACTGGAGTGAAAGGTGAACAGAGGCGGGGCCCAGAGGGCGGCTGGGAGGGCATGTGGGGCCAGCGGGTGGCCACACCCCTTCCCTCTGGCTCCCAAGCCGTTGTTTTGTGCCAGGCACCCCTGGCGACTCTGCCAGGCTCCTTGAGCTTCAGCCCAAGACCATCTTCCCCCTCTGCAGCAACAAGGCAGCCCTGGCCCGGGCCTGGCTCTCACAGGCCGCTGTGGGCAGCTGTCGGTGTCCTCACCCACCCTCCCAGGGCGGGCGACTCCCCGGAGCTTCGGGAGCCAGCCCGGAGGTGCCAGGGACCTGTGCCAGGTGAGCCGGCATGCGTGCTGTGGGCGTGCCCCGGCCCCTGTCTACCAGCTCGCTCTATCTGCACCAGGATCCGGGCCCGGGTGTGTGTTTGTTGCCGCCGGAGCCTGCGCAGTTACTATGGGTGGATAATAATAGCAATCGTAATCCCTCATAATTGGACCAGACTTTGCTGTCTGCAGGGCACTTCGATGCCCATGACCTCATCTGACTCCCACAACCGCCCTGCAGAACAGGCGCAGCTAGAGTTACTATCCCCATTACACAGCTGAGCAAGCGCGAGCCCTGACGGCCTGGAGTCACATCTCCAGTGCGGGCCTGGGACCTGGGACTGCTGACTCTTCATCCAGTGCTCCTCCTCTGTTCCGAACTGACGTAACACAGCGCCCATCTGCTGCTCTCCATGGGAGGGGCCGGGGCCCTGCCGCCCAGGGCAGCACAGGCCAGTACCAGGAGGGATTTGGCTTGGCTGTCCCCTCCTTCCCCACCTGTGGGGGGGGGGCAGCTGAACACCCACTGCAAGTACATGGGCACAAAGCTGTGTCAGTACCAGCTAGGACCTCGGACCAAGGGAGGAGGGTCAGGGTCACCTAATCCAACAGAGGAGCAAAGCCAGGTTCAAGGAAGGCAGGGAATTATCCATGGCCACAGCTGCCACTCGAGAGCACAGGTGGCCACAGATGGCCCCGAGCCTGCGGTGGCGGGGGCTGGGTCTGCCGTGGCCTGAGCCTGGGTGGGACTAGCCCAGAAGACCTGTGGGGTCACCTGGACGACCTCTTCTTTTCCTATGGGGTCAAAAAGATGGCAATGACCTGTGTGTACGCCCTAGAAGCCCTGGCCAGCCGGCCGCACCACGAGTTTCCTCCCCAGCTTGGTGGGCAGGCAGCCTTCCAAGGCACGCAGTAGGCTTCCAGGCTGGGAAGGCAGGTGTCTGGACTTCATGCTCGTGTGTGTGTGTGTGTGTGTGTGTGCACGTGCACGTGTGTGTGCGCGTGTGTCCCTTCCAGGACCCACACAGGCAGGGTGCTGTCTTTCCCACAGACCAGGCTCCCATCTGGACCCACCGCTAAGTAGCTGGGTCAGCTTCCTCATCTGTCAACCAGGGCCATTTGTCCTTGCCCCACTTGCCACAAGCATTGTCCTGAAAGGACTAAATAAATGGAAACCACCCAGAAAACCAAAATGCACTCTGAAAAGGGCAAGCCCAGGAAGGAGCTGAGCAGGGAGCAGGTCTCGAAGCTGCCCCTGCCGGAGGGCCAGCAGAGCTGGCACCCTCAGCGTGCTCAGGGCCCCACATCTGGGAGCAGGGGTCCACCCTGGTTCCAGAAAGACAAACCATGCCCCATGAACATGCCCTGATGCCATCAAGAACCACCACCCCTCAGGGAAACAGGACCAGGCAGAGGGAACTGTGGGGACCAGGGTACGACAGATAGGACACCCCAGGAAGGACTGTGGCTGGCACAGCTTCCCCAGAAGGGAGGTGGCAGGGTTACTCTTCCACTGCTGGGGGGCTTTGCCTGTAGGTGGACACAGCCTGTGGGGACCCAGCAGGGACTCCCACCAGCTTGCTGTGACCCCCTCTACCCGACTGAGGCCCACCCAGACAGAAGGGTGAAGGGGTCACCCCTCACAGAGCTCTGAAAATGAGGAAGTCACTAGCTCCATGGGCAGAAGTGACACTTGCTCAGAGCGTGGGGTGGGGGTGGGGGATAGGAAGTCACCATCTCCGCAATGACTGATGTCAACCTGAGCAGCCGGCACACCGCAGCCCTGTGCCCGTGCCAGACGGGCAGCCCTAACGCGGCCTCACGCCCACCAAGTCCCCCCGAACTTGTCTTTGGCCTTCCAGAAGCCAGTGAACACCCTGGGAAGGCAGAGGCAGCTAAAGCAGGTAAAGCAAGAGACTCACCCGAGGACACAGCTAGTAAAAGACCAACCCCAAAAGGAATCCATGTCTGGGGACCCTGCAAGGCTGACCTAACAACCACAACCACACAGACCTAGGGTTTGAACCCCTGCTCAAACACCACGGGGGTGGGGGGAGCCGCGAGCGGGGAGGTGAAGGGGGGACTCAGGACCCGGAACCTGACCACCGGCTCAAACTGCCCCTCTGCCACCAGAATCTGACCTCTCCCTCCAAGCCTGTTTCCTCATCGCCAACCAGGGCTGCCAGTCCTCCCTGCGCCTGCGTGAAAGCTGAGCTGTGCGGTCCAGCGCTCAGCACGTCGGGGCTGCGGCGGTGACTTGGGGACGGGCCCTCCCCCGACCTGGGCTCCGGCAGGAAGGTCTCCGGCAGAGCCAGCAGCTCACCTTTCGGTCCTCCTCCCGCTCCAGGGCGGAGCTGCTGGTGTCGCCGGGGCCGCTGGAGGGCATCGCGGGCAGCTGGGCGGTGGGAGGCAGGCTGGGACCACACGGGGCTCGGGGGCCACTCCGCCTTGGGGAAGGAATTCTCGTGGTCTTCGTAAGCAGTTACAAGTCAGACATAGATCCGGGTGCCGAGCGAAAAAGTCCGGGGAAACTCGGCCTCAGGCTGCCTCTGGGTGTGGGTTTCTGATGGCTCCACCTGTTGGGGGAGGGAAGAGGGGTCAGCAGGGCAGCAACCCCCCCCCCACCCAGGCCCCGCCTGACCCCCACCTCCTCCTCAAGGCTGGGCCCTCAGCCCCAGAGCCCCGCCGGCCTTCAAGGCCCAGTCCTCCCCCTGCCTGGCCTGCTTGTCCCGTCCCCGGTGGGCTCACCGGCAGCTCGGGCCGGCCCAGCCGCCAGAGAGCGGAGGAGACGGAGACGCAGCACCTCCTGGCTTCCTTCAGGGCCACCTGCCTCTGAGGCGGCGACAGTCCACGCTGCCACGCTGCCACGCTGCCAGTGGGAGCCACGTCTGCTCTTTCCTTTGAAAGCTTCCCGCACCCCTCCCACCCCAACCACCCCCTGGGAAATCCCAGAGGTCCCCAGCCCAGCTACATTTTCCTTCCAATCTGTCCCCCGCTCGTGCCACCCCCACACCGCTGCTACCCCACGTGGCGGAAGTGAGCGGCAGTCACAGGATGTAGTGAAGCGAATGTCACTGCGCTTTAGGGCCGGCGCTCGGGCCCAGAGAAAGCTGAGGCTGAACACGGGCCGTGGCCGGGCTGAGGGCCTCGGGCGGTGCTGCTGTGGGGCAAGGACGCCGTGGTGGGGCGAGACCAAGGCCACAGCCACGCAGAGGGGGGGATGCGAGGCCCCTTTCTCCGCCACCCCGTTTGCCTTCAGAATCTGGTGGGCTTAAGGGGGGGCCCTCTGAACACACACAGCTGAGTTTTAGGGGATTTTCCTGCCCCCCTGCCTCAGGTGTGGGCCTCCAGCCAGTGAAGTAACAAAGCCAAGGGCCTCAGCTGGGGCTCGGGGTGCTGCGGCTGCAACTCCCTTCACACAAGAGACGGAGCTCCGCTCCCCACCCACCAGGAGATGTGGGCCGAGCCCCTGCCTCCAGAGCGCCAGCCAGGGCCGGGAGGGGACTGGCAGGAGAAGGAAAGTGGGAGGCAGCCTGGATCGGGGCCCACCCACACCCTTCCCCTTTGAGTTCCTGTTCTGCTTCCCTAGGCTCCCCCTCCTTCTAGGGCTTCTCCTCCCATCCCCCTCCTGCTAGGCTCCCTGGAAAACCAGGAAGTGGAGAAAGCACAGGCTTGGGTCTCCCAGGGGCACGGCACCTTGTCCAGGGACGGGTGCCTGGCTGGGAGGTGGGTGTCCCGGTCCTGGCTCTGCCCAGGGTGAGGAAGGGGAAGCTGAAGCCGGGGAGGGTGGGGGAGCCTCCTTCAGGCCAGGAAAGGAGGGGCCCTACAAGCTAAAACCCAGGTAGGCTGCAAGCGCCGCCCTCCCCACAGGTGAGCCCCGGGAAGCCCGAGGTGAAATGCACACCTCCAAGCCTGGCGGGGTGCTGGGCCCCATGGATGTCTGCTCCTCCAACACGGGAGGGAGTCCATGGCAATGGTGAGAGGGGCTGTAAGTGTCCGACACTGTGCCAAGCACGTGACAGGCACTCCCTCTGGGCAGCTACTAGAACCATCACTATCCCTAGTTGACCGTTGCATCTAGGCCCAAAAAGATAAGGACTTGCCCTGGTCGGGTGGCTCAGTTGGTATGGAGTGCCATACCAAAAGGTTGCAGATTCGATTCCTGATCAGGGCTCATAGCTAGGTTATGGGTTTGATCCCTAGTCAGGGCACCAACGGAAGGCAACCGATCATTCGATGTTTCTCTCACACCAATGTTTCTCTCCCTCTCCCCCTTCCTCTAAAATCAATAAACATATCCTCGGGTAAGGATTAAAAAAAAAGGTTAGAACTTGTCCATATTCAGTGTTGGGGCAGAGACTTGAATCCAGACCTCTCTAAAGCTCTGAGTGGGGGGGGGTCTCTGTGAAGCTCCACCCCTCAGTTTACCCTCCCCCCCACAGAGACAACTCTGGACAGCCCACTCGAGACCTGGCCCAAACCAGAGCTCTGCGAGGACTCCACGAAGCATCCATCTGCTACAAACCAGCAGTTGCCCCTTGAACCCACTCCATTTGTTAACACAAATATCCCCAGGCACCCCCACGTCAAAACCTTCAAAAGGATGTGGAAGCTAAAAGGCAGAGTCTGGTGAGGTAGGGCCTTGAGGCCGCAGTCCCAGACGTGGGTGCTAGTCCCAACTCGGGTTTCTCTGGCCCTCTTTCCTCGTCCTTACAGCTGGAGAGTCAGACTAGATAACTCACGAGTTGTCTTCGACCTCAGCCCCGCCAAGCTGTGGGAGGCCCCAAGGGCAAAAGACAGCCCCAGGAGCCCCAGCATGGAACAGTCCAAGGAGCCCCAGGCACAGAGTAAGAGGCAAATAGTGCTGCCCTAAGGCCTAGAAACAAGCAGGGGGCTTCAGTGAGAGGAAACCACTTTCAGTGAACCTCTGGCTGCTGGTGCGAAGAGGAAGGAAGCAGCAGGGAAAGCAGAACATGGTGAGGCCTTGACCCCGACGCAGACACCCCGGAAAGGAAAGGAAATGCTCTTTCCTCCTCCCCTTCCTCCAGATACCCGCTAACGTCTGAGCTGCACGCTGTCCTCACAGCACACGCCGCTGACCCGGGTCCGCCTCGGGGTTCCTCCGTGCTACTCACTGGGACGGACCTATAAGCAGTGCCCCTCGTGATCACCCGGCATCGTCCGGGACCACCCAGCACCCGGCACCCAGCATGGGCACGGCCCCAGGGGCCCACCGTGGGGGCCAAGTGCTTCCCTTTCTCTCTCAGGTATCCCTGACGAGGGGAGTGACCTGCCCCGGGTCCACAGCCCCCACCCTGCGGCGTGTGTCCGCCATGACGGTTCTCTGCCACGCACGGCTCTGCCACGCACGGCCCTGCTGCTCCTGGCACTGAGGCCCCCTCCGCACCCACGCTGCAGGCTGCGCCACAACCGCCACCAAAGAAAAACCCTTGCCCAGCCCCTACCTCCGTGAAAGGCAGCTTTTATTTCCTTCTGGAAACTTCTAATGTCCACAGGGGCCATGAAAAATGTTTATCACAGTGCTTTAAAAAATTGTTTTTAAGGAATCCCATCATGAAAATGTCTTGGCATCACCACCGACATGGTCACCATCATTACCATTTTAATGACAAAGCTCTTGGGGAAAAAGAGTTGGGATTTTGAACATCCGCACCAAAGCTCGCCACTTTCTAAATCCAACTGAGTGGACAGATTTCTCAAGTACGATGTCAAAGTCCCAGATTGGGCTGGAGAGAGAGGGGAGACGCCACCAGTGAAATTCTGGAGTCTAGAAAGCAGACTCCCGATCTCAGGCAGCTCATGAAAACAGACTTACAACAAAGTCCTTAGAAGACATTGACATGATGGCAGCAGGTACCTCCAGGACCAGGGCTGAAGAGGATGCGTGTGTGAAAACAAAGAAGATGGAATCGAAGAAGAAAGCCCCCTCGACCCGCCTCCCCCAGAAGTCTGAAGGCTATTCCCTGGAGAGAGGAGAGCAGAGGGCTTGTGCAGGAAGGGTAGCCTAGCCGGTTGAGAGGGAAGGTTTTATTCTAAAACCACGGGGATGAAGGTTGTTATAAATGTGATGTCATGTCCTACCGGCCCCCCCGCCCCCCCCACTGGGCTCCTAGAACACTGGCAGCTGAACTCTAACCTTTTTGAAAGGCCTAAGGGGGCAGATACCGACCCCAGAACCGAAACGGTGTGCTACTGGCTTATTTGGTACGACCAGTGGATCAGGAAGTCCACAAGTCCCCGGTTCTTAACCTGGAAAGGACAAGCAGGGAGACACCTCAGGGAAGGCCCCAACTTGGAAGACAGAGACCAGGACAAATAAACCAAAACCCAAACAAAACCAAACACAGCCTGGAGGAAACACGTTCGCTGCCCAGGGATGGTAACTCCATTCATGAAAAAAAGAACGTGATGCTATTAAACCAGGACATTCCAAGCACATATAAGGGCTCCTAGAAAGAAAAAAACTGTGCTAGCAGAAATACAAAACTCAACAGAAGGGGAATGCTAAAGAGAAAAGTAGAACACAGGAGAGGATGGGAAAGAGAATTACAAAACTGGTCCAGAGGTTTCTACATCTGAAAAGTAGAGGAGTTACAAAATAAAAATAAAAGGGGGCGGGGGTTACCAAGGAGGTAACTTGAGAGAATTTCCCAAGACTGACAGACGCAAGTCACATGACCGGAAAGGCCCCTGAGTGTCCCGCACGGTGGATGAGAACAGACCCGCGCCAAGGCGCATCGCGGTGACAGTTCGGATCACTGGGACCCAGGAGACCCTGCGCATTTCCAGAAAGAGAGGAAGACTGACCTGTAGCGGTTGGGGAGTCAGAATGGCTTCAGGCTGCTCAATGTTAATATGAAAAGCAAGAAAACAAAGGACTGATACGCTTGAAATTCTTAAAATAATTCTCTAATGGGAACTCTTTACCCAGCCTAATTATCACTTAAGGGTGAGCGTAGTATAAAGATATTTTCAGACGCTCCTTTCTCGGGAAGCATGGGAAGACGTCCTCCAAGACACAGGAGAACAGAGAAGGGAGGAGGCCGTGGAGGGCCGCTGTTCGGGGCTCAGCTGTGAGACTCGGGAGTCGGGCACGTGCGGGGCTGCCATCTCTGTGTCCTCTCCCCTGGAGCCACCTGGAGACACCTGTCGTGCCTGACAGAACCACCGGTGTCACCCACTGTTTGCTCCCGGCCACCTGAACTCAGGAACCGAACACGCATGTGCATGTTGACGGGTGTCTGTTCTGGATGACGTGCTCCCAAGGGGCGAGCACACCAGGCAAGAGGAAGAGGCGCGATCCAGAAAGCACTCCGACAAGAAGGAAGGCGAGGGGAGGCCAGGGCCGACGACACAAGGAGGTGGCAGGATAGCAGCCAGCGGAGAGCAAGAGAACGGACAACAGAAAATGGAACCGAAACACACTTGACGTGACTGCCCCTGTGGAAAGCAATAATAAAGTTACTACCAGGTGTAGTCCGTTACCAGAAGGTATAGTCGAGACCAGCAGAAGGCACCCAGGAAATACCCCTAATGCTGGGCTCAGTGGGTTGTACATTGTTCCCCAAAGCAAAGTGTTGCCAGCTGGATCCCCAGTCAGGGTGCCCGAGAGAAACAACCTAACCTTCCTCCCCATCTCTCTAAAAATAAGTAATTTTTAAACTTTTTTTAATTTTAAAAAAAAGAAAGAAAACAAGGCAGGTGAAAACACAGGCGAATCGTTAATTTCGGGGGAGACAAAAAGAAAGTTAACGGTGGCAGCGCACAAAGAGGCTCAGCTGCACTAGCTGATTTAATGCAGATAACAGTGGTGTATGTTGACAAATACATGTGTATTTGTCACACGTATACACACACATATTTACGTATGTATGTGAATGATACTACTTAATATGTTAATTTCCTATTCGCTGCTGTTACAAAGGAGCACGAAATGAATGGCTTAAAACAACCCGAATGTGTTATCTTGCAGTTCTGGACCTCAGAAGCCCACAATGGTTCTCCTCACGGGCTAAAATCAAGGTGTTGGCAGGTCTGCATTCTTTTCTGGAGGCTCGAGGGAAAATCCATTTGCTTGACTCTTTCAACATCTAGAGGCTGTGCACATGCCTTGGCTCATGGCCGCCTTCCACTGCCACAGCCAGCAGTGGCTAGTCCCCCCCAAACCCCCCCCGTGGTGCTCCTCTGCCCCCGCTGCCCTCCCATCTCTTTCTCGGCCTCCCCTGCCCCAGTCTTTCCCTTCTAAGGACCCGTGTGATTCCATTGGGCCCACCCAGATAACCCCGGAAAATCTCCCATCTCAAGACCCTTAACCTTATCACACCTGCAAAGTCCCTTTTGCCACATAAGGTAACACGTCCACAGGCTCGGGGAATTAGGATGTGGCTCTTTTGGTGGGGTGGGTGCTATTCTCCCACCCACTATACTCATACCTATATATTGATGTATGTATAAACTATAAACTATTTTTGAGCCCTGGCTGGTGTAGCTCAGTGGATTGAGCGCGGGCTGCGAACCAAAGTGTCGCAGGTTCGATTCCCAGTCAGGGTACATGTCTGGGTTGCAGGCCATGACCCCCAGCAGCCGCACATTGATGTTTCTCTCTCTCTCTCTTTCTCCCTCCCTTCCCTCTCTAAAAATAAATAAATAAAATATTTTTAAAAATACTATTTTTGGGGATTACTTATTTATTTATTTTTAGGGAGAGGGGAAGGAAGGAGAAAGAGAGGGAGAGAAACAGCGATCAGTTGCATGTGCCCTGACTGGGAATCGAATCAGCAAACTTTCGCTTTGCGGGACGATGCCCAACCAACTGAGCCACACCAGTCAGGGCGAGAACTAAAGTCTTCTTTACTAAATAGGAAAGCGATGAAAAATGTCTAAAACGGGGGAGTCAAAAATATGCATATTACTCAGATATTAAGTGTACAGCTGCTAGAAGAAATAGCTAAAAGTGGCTGCCTCTGAGAAGAGGCCGGGGCGGGGGGGGGGGGGGGGGGGGGGGAGGGGAGCAGGCCAGGAACACCCGCGTTTGGTGAAGAGGTGTCAGTACTATTCGACTTCTTAGCTTAGATGCATGTGCGACTGTGAGGAAATTTAAAAAATAATACTTAAAAGGAGAGGATGGGGCTAGGCGTGAGCACTTGCACCCCACGGCAACCGCGTTTGGGCGTGGCCTCCGCCCCCTCTGCAGAGCGCAGCCGCGGCCCTGCCACCTCTCGCTCTATGAAACCATCACATCCCACAGAACAACCATTATCAGCTCCTCACGCCCACACAGAGTTCCGTCACCAGCTATAAAGTGGTACCTCCCCCTCTGCCCCAACACACGCCCCTCACAGAACGTTTAATTCTTGCAAGACGTCATTTCCACCCAGCCCAGTCAGGCGGCATGTGGCGCTCCCCCACACACGCATCCCCCCCAAACTGTACCTGTGCCTGCCATTGCTGCCTACAGCTCCAGTCACCACCCTAGCTCACTCATCAGCCCAGCGCCTACCAAAGGCCCGCAATGAAACCCTCTGCTCGGCCCCTGCCGTGTCAGCTCCCAGCCTCACCCCTACACTGTCCCTCGTGCCATCCCTACCTTCCTCGCCAACCTCAGGCCCATTAGCACCCCCAAGCTGGTCACCTCAAGCCCCGTCGCCTCCTGGCATAATCCAACCAGCAGCAACTAGACTGTCACCCCACAGTCTCACCTCCACAAGAGCCTGCAGAGAACTATCTTCTCCCAGAAACAAAACCACAGGTGCCCACAAACCTGACTCCTTGCTCCACCAAAAACAATCCTAATGTTCTCACCATAAGGGCCCCTCGCACTCCACCTCAAGTCCCCTATCTGAATTGCTGAAAAACACTGGCCATCTCTGTAGCAGCTCCTTCTTCCTTCTACCTGGTCTACTTTTCTCACGCTGGACTTTGCTTGTTTGAGTGTTTGGAATTACCTTCCCCTCCTTCCCAGGGGCGTGCTGGTAGTGGGTGCTAACCCAACCCCTCACCTTCGGCAGAGTGAGCACGTGACCAAGCAGAGCCAATCAGAGGCCTCCCAGGATGATTTTGGTGCCATGGAAAGATGCTAATATGGTAGGATGTGAATCAGGAGCTGCTGGCTGCTCGCCTGAGAACAAAGGGATAGAGACAGACGCATGGAACACTCAAGTCATTGTCTGGGTCCCCGGCTCTAGCTGTACCTGGACGGAAGGCATCTGTCACCCTCCCTGAGTGTGAGTGAGTCTGTGCCTTGCGGCTGACAGTCCTGACTCATGTGCTGATCGCAACCTCCTGCCGTCCTTCCTGGGAGGCCCACTGTGGGGGGTCCAGTCCTGGCTGCCGGGTGGTGATTACTTATCATCTGTGTGACCTGAGGCGAAACTGCGCCTCAGTTTTCTGAGCTGTAAAACGGGGAGAATAATAGCAGCCACTTCCCAGGGCTGTTGTGAGAATTAAGATGAAAGGCATTAAACACGCTGACAAGAGAGCCTGACGCACACACATACACACAAAACATACTCCATAAATTTTAACAATTAGTCGCTCCTGACTCATCCAGCCCACAGCTTTCTCTTCTTTCTTGAAATCCCTGGAGTGCCGAGGGCGCATTGCTCCACGGAATGCGGGCTTATCACGCTCCTACGGCATGCTGGGTCCTGTGAACAGAGCTTTACAAGTTCAACATCCCCTTCACCCTCACCCCTTGCTCCCACCCTCGGGAGTGACTGCTGCTTTTACCCCCATTTTCCGGTTGAGAAAAAAGAGGTGTAGTGAGGTCGATGAAGCTGCGTGAGGTCGTCCAGTCAGGACGCGGTAGAATCAGATACAAAACCAGGTCTGCCCCACCCCGAAGTCCAGCCGTCCACTCCGTCATGATCTCTTACAGTCAGCACGTGACTGTTGCAGCCACGTTACCTTTGACCATGAATTAGCCAGAGAAAAAACTTCCAGTTAGTCTCCGTCTCCTGGTTAGGTCTGTCTGCCGTGGGGGCAGGAGCAGGGGCGGTGACAGATGGGCACACGACCTCATAATCAGTGCCCCGGCCACGGTGGGAATCATTCATTCATTTAGTCATTCAACTATTTACTGAGCACCTACTACGTGCCAGGCATCGTGCTGGGGGTGTACGTTGTCCTATACCATTCTCATAACAGTCCTGCGGAGTTTATGAAGTAGGTTCTATGGTTATCTCATAAGAGAAACTGAGGCTAAAGGAGGTTTGTTACCTCTCCAAGGTGGCCCCGGTAGAGAGTCCCAGGGCGGGGTGGCGGATCCGGGTGCGTCCAACTCTGGAGTCTTTACTCGTTTGGTGGCACTCAGTCATGGGTAAGCGAGCTAAGCACAGACCCCAGATCGTCATCTGCCTGTGACCCGGGTGCGACGCCAGCCCACAGGTAACAGCCTCATGACTTTCCTATTTGAGCTTGGGAGGACGCATGCCTGAGTCCTGTGGGCGACAGAAGGCAGGGGAGTGTCTTGTGCCCACGTCGCCCAGTCATCTGCAGGCATGGTGACGAGCTCCAGGCCCGGCGCGCTGGGGGCTGCGGCACGCCGACGGGAGACATGAGGGCCTCCCAGACAGAGATGCCTATGTGCCACAGCCTCCCCGTCACAGGGCCGGAGCTGAGCGAGGGGGAGGAGGAGGAAGAGGTCCCAGGACCACTCTCTGACGGCTCCTTCTCAGCACGAGGGAGGGGCCCCTCGTCACACCCTGCTCTGACTTTTGGAGACGTCCCTCCCACCCAAACCGCCAGCTGCCTATAGGACACCAAAGGCCACCGGTGACGGGCCGCCGATCCTGCCATCCTGTTCCCCACTTCAAAGCCCATCTGTCTGGGTCTGGAGGCACAGCCAGATGACGGGTGGCTCTCCCACCCCACCCCCGAGAGGCCAGGGTGCCACCAACGTGAGGATCTGTGATCACACCGAAGCCGCCACCATGACGGTGGCGGTGGCCACGGGGGCAGAGATGAGTTGAATCAGACTCTTCTGCTCCTACTAATGGTTACCATGACACAGCCCCAAAAGCGGAGAGGGGAAAAAAAGGTTTATACCCAAAATAGACACTGGTAAGAAGCGGAAGTCGTTCTTGAGAGCCAGCATGAGCCAGCGGAGACTTCCATATAGGAGCACGCGTGTCCAGGGTCGGCGGGTCAGGACAAGCCCCGTCGTGCGTGCTGTGGCGGCAGGTGGGTCAAGGGCACAGGGTGGCCCGGCTGAAAGCCCGTGTGAGAGTCAGCCACGGGGGACCCTGATGGGGCTGGCGGTCTGGGGCCGCCACGGGCATGGGTCTGATTCTCTCCTCCCCTGGAGGCGGCCCATGGCCCGCACCTGCGTGTTTCTCTGCTTCCCCAGCATTCTCTCAACGGAGTCCACACCCACCAGCTATAGAGCCGCTTCACGCGCCCTCGGCCCCTGCATCTGGTGCCCACCTCCCTACCCCACCCTCTATGTCTGAACCCCCTAGGGACACTGAATGTGGTGATCCCCCAAGGGGACACCACAGCGGCTCTGCTGGAAGACAAATCACCCACCTGGTTTTCCTGGACCCCCCTGGCCACTGACACAACAGACAGGAAAAGGGGTCACTCCGCTGGCTGGAGCGGCCGACCCTGGCCCCCAAGGAGCAGCTGGAGAGCTGGCACACACCAGAGGCGAGGAAGACTGTCTGCAACCCGGGGACTCTCCAGTCCCTCTTAGAGCCTCCGTGCCCCAAAGCAAGGGTCAGCGGAAAACTACAGAAGCAAAAAAAACAAAAAAAAACAAAAAAAACAAAACCAACTAAAGCTGGGCCAGGGTGGGGAGAGAACAACTGAGTGGTTCAGATCCTTCGAGAATCAAGGTTTGGGTCACTCCCGCCTGACCTCTCGAGGTCCCGGCAGAGCACAGAGCACATACAGGGCAGGTGACGGAGGAAGGAAGCCGGATACCAAGCGTGGCCTTGAGCAGAACTCACACGAGAGGCCTAGCACGGGTGCGTTGCTTTCCTCCTCACCTGATACAGACGGGGATGTTTATTCGTGCCTGGCACCTGCTTTCTTTCCCCCCCTTCTTCCCACTACTTTATATACCAGTTATCGGAAGTTAACTCCACCCCTGAGTCTTTAGGGGACGGAGTATTTGGTGGGACTGAGACGGAACATGAAAAGTCCGTCGTGTCAGTAGTGACTGGCGCAGTGAGTAGTGAGACTCCTCACCTGGGGGAGAGGAAGGTAAAGTGTCCTTCGGCAAGAAGGGTGTTTCAATAGGTAGACATAGGGCTATTTGGTTGTTACAGGGGAGCTCAAATGCGTGTGCAAGGCTGCAGTGGAAGCTGGGTAGCCAGAGCAGGAGACAGTGCCGGTAAGCTCATTCACCCCTCATCGCCTGCTCCACGGACACTGAGAGAGGCCCTTTCCAGACAGACGTCTCCTTCTCCAGCTGGCGTGGGACACCGGCCGGAGGGGCACTAGGGAGGCACTGAAGGATGTCTCTTTTCCCTAGACCCCGCGTGCTCTCTCCGAGGGGCCTATCACCGCGTACAGCCCCTCCAGGGGCCAGGTCCTGCTGCCCCTGTGGCTTCCCCAGTGCCCACTGCCACCCGGTCACAGCTTCCCCAGCACCCTGCAGTGCGCGACTCCCCAGGGCCCGGCCCTGCAGTGAGGGCGCTCCTCCAGTGCAGTGTATCACGTCAGCAGCAGCCAGCAGCTTCGCCCACGCTCCGCGCGGGTAGGTTAGCGTCAGTGTGCGCCAGCGAGATGCTTCCTCACGAACAGCTTTTCTTGGGACCCACAAGCATGGATTTCTAGTGGGCTCCAGGGGACAGGTTTCCAGCAAGTCCTGCCAGCATGGCACCACAGTGACCTCCCTGTCATCCAGGGAGCCACGGCCATGCCCTCTCCACCAAGGTCAGGATCTCCGCCCCGGGGGCCTCGCCCCTGGGCACTCCATGGGCACCCTGGGGGCAGTCTCATACGTGCCATTTCTATATTCATTGCCGTTCTTTTAGCTTTTTACTGACCAATCTCTCCTTACACCAGTCGCCTGTTATAATCAATAAGCCTTCCTATTAGACGTTTCCTGTTCAAATTGCTCTGTGGTTTCTGCCTCCTGAATGGGCCCCGACCGACACAGTCACCCACAGCCTCGAACGGCCTTCGCGCATCCTCTTGGCCCTTGAGCTCAGCTCGGCGCCCTCGCCAGCCAGTCGCTGCCTGCTCCAAGCACTCACTTACTCACTCATTCGTCGAGCACCATTGCCGGGCCAGGCACTGGGGTGCAGAGAGACCCCGGCTTCTGGAAGTTCACAAACAGGCGGGGTCTCGGCTCGCTCTCCCGTCCACGACCGACCGCACCTGGCTCCATGCTCTGGGTTCTCACCGGCCCCTCGGGCTCCTCTGCTCTGCCTCTTGGGCTGGCCTTGGTCTCACCCGTACGACTGCCCCGTGGACACCCCTCACGCACGGGACACACTCTGCCGTCAGCTGCACTCTAACCCTCCTCTGCTGAGGTGGCTGGGCTTAGATTAAAGCAGACTCCTTCTGCCACACCTCCACCTCTGTTTTCTGGACGCCACCATCTGGGTCACTTGCTGTCCCCTAAACTCCTGCTCTTCCAGACCCAGATGCCCCATGTGTCCTCTGGCACCGCCCTCCCCTCGGCTGCCGAAGCCCCAAGCCCCAGAGAGGACGAGGGTCCCACCTTCCTCCCAGTCCCCCCACTCCACTGGACACCTGGTCCTCCGGCCTCTGTCCCCCAGGCCCTTCGCACCGCAGGTCTAGGCCTTGGCAGTGACTCCGTAACGGGTCTCCCTGCCTCTGGAGTCTCTGCTTGCACCCCAGCCGCTCGGCGAAGATTTCCCACACACGGCTTCCTCAGTCAGGACCTATGATGCCCGATGAAAACACGTGCTAAGGCTGATTGAGGCGACAGTCACACAGCTCTACAAAGGGGTCAAAGTGCACGCTTTAAATGGGTAAATTGCATGGTATGTGAATTATGCTTCAATGAGCTGTTGGTTTTGTTTTGTTTTGTTTTTTTAAAGAAAAAAAGCCTATGATGCCCATGATTTTCAAGCATGGTAAAACCTAAACTCCAGTCTGGTCCTACCCTGGCAGCCTCAGCGAATGGCTCGGACCTTGCCGCCCGCCTCTCCCAGCAGATCCCGTCATCCCGGAGCCGGTCCCTGAACCCCAGCTCACGCCCCCTATTTCCACACTTGTGTCCAACTCACACCATCCTCTCCCCGCTCGGGCTTACCCACCCCTTCCCCCTCATCCCTTAGCAACACCCCACCCCCTCCATCGTTTTGCCTCAACCACACCCCCCCCGGGGTCTTTAACCAATTTCTGCTGGGTGGCCATTTGGATTTTCATTTGTACATAGATGTGCCCATTTCCCCACACAGATGAGGGCAGAGCGCATATCTTGTAGCTTTCTGGCCAAAAGCTCAGTGCTTCTCCCCCCCCCCCCCCGCCCCCCCCTTCCCCGGTGACCCCTGAGGCAGAGAGGACTGTGTGAAGTCACTCCCAGGCAGCTGCAACATCCCCAGCACGGTGCTGCGGTGCCCAGAGTGACCGCCCACAGCCCCCGTTCTAGGGGCCGCTTGGCAGAGTCCCCCACGGCCCTGGGCCGATGGAAAGGTCCGCGGCGGGAGCTCCTAGGCTCTTGCGTCACCTTCCCTGGGCCAGGACATACACCTGCTGTGGGGTGTGCAGGCCCCACCAGTCCCCAGGTACCCCAGAATGAAGTGGATCACAAGGGTCTCAGGTCAGGGTGGCAGTGACCACAGGAAGCAAGGGCGGGGGCTGGCCTCCCATCCTTCCAGGCCCTTGGAAGCTGAGTCCCTGGCTTACCTGTGACCGCTCTCTCCCCACGCCAACCACACACACACCTCCCCCACCTGCGCCTTTTCGCCCTCTTCCCTGACCAGATGTCACCCAGCTGGCCCGCTCCCAGGCCAGAACTAAGAGTCCCCCAATGGGTCTGCAGGACCTGGGAGCTGCTGTGGAGCAGAGCCCCTCCTCACGGATGCAGGAAGAGCCTGTTGCTGTCAGAATCACCCACTGGCCTCCGGCTGGCTTCCTTCTCACCCTGGGCTCCGACCAACACCAAACCGTCTGCGGAGGGGGTCGGGGAGGAAGAGCAGCCCCAGGGGGCTGGCTCTGCAACAGGGGCAGGTGCACAGGTCTGTGCAAACCAGAGGGATGTTGCATTCCACACTCAGATGGCCGGTGGTCCCCGCCCCAGCCCACACCCAGCCAGAGACAGCCTCACTGTGGCCCTGGCCTTCTCGCCAACAGCACCCCCACAGAGGCCCCCGCTGAGAAGCCATCCTCCCCCTCTGCCCCACCCCGCCACCCTCCTCCAGCCTCCTCCGGAAGGCAGAGATACTTCAAAGATCTCCCCGAGGGGCGGGGCGTGCCTGCTTGTCACAGGGTCCAACATACAGCCACGTGTGGCCCTCTCACAGAGGAAGCTGGGCGCACCTGCCAGACCAAGGTCACCCCGAGCTCATTTCCCAGACCATTCTCGGGCCCTGCACCCTGTTTCCCCAGCACACTGGGCCGGCTACCAGGCAAGGTCCCCACAGCGGTCCCCCAGGCCCTGCAGGGTTCAGAGCCCCTTCCTCCCTCTCCCTTCTTCAGCTCTCCACGCAGCCGTGGATGGCAGCTCTGCACAGACTGCCCCTTCCCTTTATTAAAAAATAAAATTTAAAAAGGCTCTCCAACTCCCATTTAGCTCGGCAGATGCTCTTCAAACACACTGGGATGATCCAGGTTTCTCGAGCAGGAGAACCCATGGAACATGACAAACGGACCCTCCTGGGAACGAGAACCTCACTGACGGAGGGTGCAGCGGGTACAGCGGGCCAGGCCTCCAGGAGGCGAAGAGCAAGAAGAAGCTCCGGGAGTGGGAGAGGGCAGCAAGGGGCGTGTGCGCATGCGCCTCCTGGGTGCCAGGCAGGGCCCGCGCACGGCTGAGCCGCAATCCTCAGACACCTGTGAGGGCGGCCAACTGCACGAGGACTCTTTACACGAGTGACAGAAAGTGCCAGGGTTCGGTGCAGGAAGCAGTGTCTGACGCAAGCTACAAACACAACACGAGCCTGGGAGGGTATCTCCACTTTGCAGATGGCAAAACCGAGGCTAAGAGAGGTTGGTTACGAGATCTGCCCCAGGATACAGTGGGAGGGGGCCGGGCCGGCATGCCACGTGGCCTTTGCCCCCGTAATGCTGACCTGGCTCTCGGTATTTTTCTAAAAATTCTCCAAAAACTGCTCTTCCTGTGACATTCCAAAGACTCATTTCTCTTTTAGGGAAGCAGTTTTGTCTCTTTTGTTTGTTTACCCAAACTGCGGCCCTCAGCTTATCCCCCGACCTCAGCAGACCTGTCTCACCCCCCCTGGAAGGGGGGGGTGTCAATTTGGCAAATCCCACACAGTTCTCACAGGGTGACGGGACACACCCCCAGTCGGGGTTGTGGGACTGGGAGTCTCGGCCTTGCGGCCTGTCATTTGGGGGAGCTCCTGAGTCCCAGCTCAGGGCCCCAAATGTCAGCATCCCTGGTGCACGTGGTACGGTGCACATGGTACGAATGCCTGCATAAGTCACCTCCCTCCTCAAAATTCTCCAGAGGGTGCTACCAGTCATGGAACAAAACGTGCCCACCTTTCTACTCTATCACGCTGGACCCTGCCCTTCCCGGGACCCCCACCTCCAGGCTTGGTGACACAGGCTCTCTCCCTCTGTCCAGGCCCACCCACCCCTGGCTCCACCTGGGCAAATCCTAAGGGCCCTCAAGTCCCTCTGCAGGCCTGCCTCCCACATGAAACACTCCCAGGTTTCTGGAGACTGCCCCCAACCCGGACCCTCACAATGGATGGCATCTCCACCCACATAGCTGGCTGAGCCAGGAACCAAAGAGGCGCCCCGGGCTTCCCTCACCCCTCCGCCCGTTCCTACCAGCTCTGCTTCCTTAAATGCCTCGCAAAGCACCCAGCTCCATGCCCACCCGCCGCTCCCTGGATTTCTGCACCAGCTTTCTGCCTGGGCTCCCTGCCCCCACCCTCACCTGTCCAGTGTCCTGTCCTCGGTGCCCCAGGATGACCCTTCTCAGATACAAATATGGGCGTGTTACTCTAAGTCCATCACCTACCAATGGATAACATCCCAGCTTTCCATGGCCCTGCTCCGGCCCAGGCCTCCGGCTGGACACCCCACCATTCCTTATATCCCACCGCTCTGGCCACATCGGGTTGGAAAATGCCCTGGAATACCTGGCCAAATGCTCCCCACCCTTCAAGACGCAGCTCAAGTATCACCTCCTTGCAAAAGCCTTTCCTGATATTCCTTCCCCCGGAACGAGATGGCCGCTCTCTGAGCCCCCGAGATGCCCCAGGCAGGTGCTGCCAGAGCCGCTCCTCCCTCCTGGGACGTAACGGTCGCCCTCCCCAGACTCTCGCCTCTGCGGCGGGCCCCTGGATGGGGACTAGCTAGCCCCCTTCATCTCTGTAGCCGGTGCCTGGCCCATAGTAGGTCTTCAGTACATAGACAGATGAACTTTATTTGCAGATCTGAAGCAAGGGGCCTCCAAAGAGAAAACCTGAGGGCTGCCAGGCCCAGCAACTGGGGGCCCTGGCCTCTCCCCACGCCGAGCCCCAGTTCTCAGAGTCCAGGCTGCGTGGAGGGGGCTGACAGAGGAAAAGGCACAGACAACGGCCCGGCCCTGCTGGGCCTCCCAGCTGGGCTTCCAGTCTTGGGCAGGCCCTCGGCCGCCACCAGCGGGGCTGGGAACCACCGGCCTGTGAGAGGGTGGCAACAAGCACCATATTGTTGCTGGTAATGAAACCATTAGGAGCCAGTGCTGGGCACCGGCTGCCAGGCCTGGCTGTGCTCTGGACCCTCCCATGCCTCTAGGCCAGGGGGCAGACCCAGCCCTGCCAGCAGGCCCAGGACCCAGAGGACAGGCCGCTGCTGGCTCTGAGCCCAAAGAGGCCAGAGGGCAGGGAGGGAGAGGGCTCAGGGCTTGCGGGACCCGCTCAGTCCCCAGTGAGCACAGGCTCTAAAGAGACCCGTGAAGTGCGTCAAGGGGAGAGACCCAGAGATCACATGGCAGGAGCCAGGGGCCTCAGGGACCGGCCAGCCAAATCTTGACTTTACAGGGGCCGGAAGAGGGGCCCCAAGCCCCCTCAGGAGTGAGAAAAATGACAGGCAACATTTGTAGGGTCTCAGAATGCACCGGGGCATTTACGGGGGTCGTCACATGCAGTCCCTAACATCACCCTCAGCCGCCCTGTCATGACCCCCATTAAAGAAAAGAAACTTATACCTCCTGAGCACCTACTATGTGCTGGGGGCAAAATGCTGATGGTCTCCTTTTTTCAATAAGGATTTTATTTATTTATTTTTTGAGAGAGGGAAAGGGAAGGAGAAAGAGAGGGAGAGGTACATTGATTGGTCTCCTCTTGCCCTCCCCCAACCAGGGACCTGGCCTGAAACCCAGTCACGTGTCCTGAAGGGGAATCAAACCGGTGACCTTTTGGCTTGTGGGATGACGTTCAACCCACGGAGCCACACCGGTCAGGGTAGCACTGGGCTGTTTTCACAACACATTTCATTGGATTCAGGTAAGATGTGGATATTCTTCTTATCCCTGATGGAAAACCTGCAGCTCAAAGACATTTCGTTCTCCAAGTCACTTCGCAGTAGCGGGGCTGAGACGTGAATGGAGGTCTGCCTGCCCCCAGGGTCTCGGTTGCCCTGAACGGCCGCCCCCTACCAGCGGGGCGTGGAGAGGAGGTCCACAGAGGGGCCACTCGCTCGGGGCTTGCTTCCACCTTACGGCTCTTTCACTGAACGTCCCGCTTTCTTCCAGGGCAGGGCAGGGCGGGGCGGAGGAAGGACACTGTGCACATGCCCTTGCTCACGTCGTATTCAACAGAGGCGGCCTCGGAGGGGAAAGCCAGCTCCCAGAGAGTACCCATGGGTCAAGGCTGGGGCTGGGGCTGGGGCTGGGGGCCGTGGGAAGGGGAGGTAGATGCTGTTGCCAAGCAACAGGCAGAGGAATGACTATCTGTCCCTCCTCACCGCTCCACCCTGTCACCTGGGTCACTGCTTCCTGCTCACGGCCTTCAGAGCAGAGTTGGGCACAGCTTGAGCCCACATGCCAGACCGAGGCCCCCAGGCACCACTTCCCCTCCCTGGCAGGGCCTCCTGAAGCCCCACTGGGTCCTCTGTGCAGCGGCCTAGGCTTCCTACCGGCCGGGCCCTGGTCACACCTCCAGTGCCCGGGGAACCATGGATCGGAGCCTTCGGGAAGACCCTCAATGATTTGTTCACCGCTCTGGGTCGGAACTGAGAGTTTCGAGTCAGCATCCTATAAAGCTAACTCGGTCCACGCCCCCCGGTGTGCAGCTGGGTGCGGCACTCTTGCCCGGGGCCTCGCCAGAGGCCTCGGCGTGGGCAGGGCTCCTCCCTGCCGCCTTCCCGAGAAGACAAGCCCCTGAGTAGCCCTGCCCTTTGCCGTCCGTCTCCAACCCCGTTTTTCATCTGTGGTGAAAACAGTCCGACCTGTGACTGGGACAAGTCCGGCCCTAATTGTGACTCAATATGTTTTCAAGTTCTTACTCAGAAGCTTTAAAAAGTGTGGTTTTATTTTTGTTATTAACAAAGTAACACATGGGCATTTACATTTGTTCAAAGGTTACAAAGTACATAAATCACATAATGTAAAAAGGCGGTCTTTGTGGGTGGGTGTGCTGTGCCCCCTTCCAGACGGTTTTTTCTCTGCAGGTACAGCCCATAAATGTATATATTTGTATATATACATATATATTTTTTTAATGGTTAGATTTTCAAAGTATTTGGCATTCTTTTTTTTTTAAGATTTTATTTATTTATTTTTAGAGAGGGAAGGGAGGAAGAAAGGGAGAGAGAGAGAGAAACATCAATGTGCAGTTGCTGGGGGCCGTAGCCTGCAACCCAGGCATGTGCCCTGACTGGGAATCAAACCTGCGATGCTTTGGTTCGAAGCCTGAGCTCAATCCACTGAGCTATGCCAGCCAGGGCTTATATATTTTGTATATATTTGTATATATTTTAAAGAAATTTTACAAAAATGAGATTACACTCTGCACACAGTTGGGTTTTTTTGGCAGGGCGGGGGGTAACCCAGTCTCATCGTGGACTGCTACATGACAGTGTAGACATGCTTACTACCGCATTTCAAAGGCTTTGGGGAATCCAAACAGATCTCCCTCTATCTATAAATGTATTTCTCCTTTCAGAACCTCTAATACTAATCACACAGGATCATTCCTTCAGGAGGCCCCTTCCCACA
The DNA here is from genome assembly GCF_004126475.2 of Phyllostomus discolor. NCBI lineage: Eukaryota > Metazoa > Chordata > Mammalia > Chiroptera > Phyllostomidae > Phyllostomus > Phyllostomus discolor. The sequence continues at coordinate 13,226,699 of NC_040908.2, forward strand.
GGTTCTGCTCGCAGGAACGCTGGAGGACCCCATCCCCGTGCACTGGCCGGAGCATCCTGGCCTGCTCCTCCCTGGGTCATCCGGGGACCCTCTGAGCGGAAGTTTGTTCCCAGGTGCCCAGCTTCCCAGCCTGGGCATCCCAATTCCCTGTGACTCGGCCCATATCCAACCCTCAGATCAGACCCCACCATCCCATAACGTCCCCGGTAAGCATCTTTTAACCCTTTCACACAAGCATCCCTGGGACCCGGGGCTCCGGCTGGTCTGCTAGGTCTAGAACACCCGTGCTGCCCCCCAGGTCCACCTATGCGGCGGTACACAGGAAGAGCAACAGACTAGGGGTCAGGACACCCCAGTTCCAGCCCTCTAGTTACCAGCTGTTTGAGATGGTCCTCTGTCCCCTCTGAGCACCCAGACAGGGCAGCAAACAACTGGCTCAGAATTGAAAATGACCTTGACATTTGAAACACAAACAGAAAGGCAAGATCAATAGGGATGACAATGAGCAGGGCCAAGACCGCAGGAAGAGAAAATAGGAACCTGGTTATAGATGTAAATAAGGCTGGGGAGCCTGCGGGGTCAGAGGGGACCACATCAGGATGGGAGTGGGCAATGCTCAGTTACAGTCGGAAAAATTCCACTCCCCACTGGGATGAGCCTAGGAGAGCCCCAGGCCCCCACACCTCCTCCCCTGTCGCTGTCCTCCAGACAGCCCTGCGATGTGATCAGCAAGGGAGATGTGGGCTGGCGGGCCCTGACCACTGGCTGTCCTCGTTCCGGGTGGCCAGGCACCTGCAGCCACGCTCGGGAGCAGAGCTGCCAGGCGGGGACACATCCCTGCCGAACTGGGGGCTTGGTTCTGCTGCGCGTGGAGGAAAGAGAGGAAAAGTAGGGGGTAGTCAGGCTCTGCACCCCTATTCACAGCCCCCTGCAGGGGCCCCTGGGCCTGAGGCAGGGGATAGAAAGGGGGACACAGAGGCCTCTGGGAGACCAGGTAAGGGCCCTCCCCGTTCACTCTATGAATGCCATCACTGGCACACAGACCTTCTTACCCTGGCCGGTGCTCCCCTGAACTGCCACACACCCCTGGGGTTGCTGTAATTTAAACCCTGCTCTGTTTCTCTCCAAGCCTGAGCTCCTAATCTCTCGTCTACAGAATATAAAGGAATCATCAAGATCCTGCACCACATGAGCTCAGCCGGCCCCTTGCCCTCTCCCTTTCCTCCCTCCCTCTCGTCCCCGCCCTACCCCCCAAAGCCACCACAAGCAGAGCAGTTCAGACTGACCCTCCCTGGGCCACCACGGAGGAGTCACAGAGCACAGCAGCCGGCTCTCCCCAAAACAGCGCGGGTCCCAGCCCGAGGCCCTGTCCTGCCTCCCAGTGGCTCCCTGCCCCACCCCCACCGGCGGGGGTTCCTCCTGTCCGCCTGGCAGCCCTGCCTCTGTGCTTTGAAGCCTGTCTCACGTGCCATCTCTCCCAAGACACCCTCCCAGAGCCTCGCAGCTGGTTGTGACCTGGCCTTCGAGCACTTTCTGTTTCCCTGTCCTGCAACCGTGGCTGGGCACACCCTCAACTTGCTCTGTTTCCCCTCCAAGGCCAGCACACGGCCTTGCCCACGGACAATGCTCCGCAAGTCTCTGGAAGCGAATGCACTGCACTCGGGACAGGAGCGGACTAAGGAGCGGACACTGCCGCGTGAGGGATTGAAGGAGACCACAGAGACGACCTGTTGACAACGCGACTAGCTCAGCTCTGGAACCGACTGCTAAGCGGCGCGGAGGAGCCTCCCCCCTCGGGAGATTTTTCAATCAGAAGCAGCACTTTCGTCATCAGTCCGAGGTTTCGCAAAAGAGGCAGGAAGGTGGACCAGACTTCTCGGCGCACTTCCTGCAGTGCGATCCACGCAAGCCGCCCAAACGCCGGAAACAATCACGGCCGAGGTACCGCTGAGCCCTTGCCCTCGGCACGTGACCTTGTCTGGTCCTCACAACAACCTCTGAGTACAGCCCAGGCGGACTGCCCTGTTCCAAGTGAGGAAACTGAGGGATGACGTCAGCGGCCCCCGGATCCCGCAGCCCCTCCTGACTCCACGGCTCCTGCTTCGGCCACCCTGAAACAGGCTTATGGGTCGGCAAGTCGGATCTATCCCCACGCAGCTGCGCACCGGGCACACACAGAAAGGTGTGCACAGACACGCGCACAGACCCACGTGCACCACACCCTGTCCTGCCCCCACGAAGGCAGCTTGGACACACACGCATCCCTGTCTCCACATGGATCTCAGGATTTATAGTTTTCCTAGCAAACACGCAGTCAGAGAGAGAAATGACTGACAACAAGCCCTCCAGGCTGGAGCGGAGAGGGATCTGACCCCTTCCGTTTACTATTACAGTCCCGCTCCGGAGCAGCAAAGCCACAGGCTCACGGAGACGCCCAGCGTCCGAGGGCATGCAGGCTCCCGGCAGGCCCCACTGTCTATTAGATACCAAAATGGAAGTAAGTGGATGCCCGCAGGCCGTGTGACGGCCCTGGCTGTGGCCTGTTCCCAGGCTACAGGCCGGAGACACACTTACTACTAGTGGGGCATGGGGTGGGGAAAGGGGACGTGGCCCCCAAACCGAGGACCCCCAGGCCGACACAAGCAGAAGGCGTCAGGAAGTGCAGAGGCCGAGGCCCATGTGACAGGCACACCGCTGGCCTTGTGGCCTCAGGCTCAGGCCAGCGCTCCCAGCCCCGCAGGAAAAGAGGCCTGGCCCCCGCGCAAACAGCCCTCCGCCCCACTCCAAGTGTTCTCAGGGCTCAAAGTTCCCTTTCAGCCCTAAAGTCTGAGGCTTGGATTCTCATGATAACATTTCAGGCTCAAGGATGCGGAGAGGTTGGGTCTGTTTTTTTTTTTTTTTTTTACCCCCATTAGAGAACCAGCAAGACTGGTTCTCAGAATCCCCTTTCCAATTGGTTCCCCCCGCCAAAATGGAGGCTTTGGGGAGCCTGGGCTCTTGCTGGGGAAGAACGGGGTCTTTTGGGGAAGCTGGAGCCTGAGTATCTGGCAGAAAAGGAGGCAGTGGCTGTTTGGGGAAGGCAGAGCAGCAGCAAGAGGAGGAGAGCTTCTGCCACTGGGGAGAGGACGGGGACTGAAAACACAGGTGCGCAGCGAGCTCCCCCCCCCTCCCATTCAGCAGATGACCGTGGCGGCCCCCTGAAACATCTAGTGGGGGGGACCCAGAGGCAGCCGGGGCACAGTCCCTGTCCCATGGAAACCACGGGAGACTGGAAGGAGAGGAAACCAAGTGTAGCAGCAGCCCAGGAGAGCTGAGCGAGGGACAGTCGAAGTTCCCCAGAGGGCAGGCCTGGCCCCCTCTTCCCCGCCACGTCGCCCTGGGCAGGTATTTTCAAGCTTGTCCTGTCTTCCTTGTAGGCTTTTACAGAGGACCGACTGCACTGATGCGGGGCTGCGATAGTAAAATATCTGCAAGGCACTCAAGTGCTTACCTGGGTCTGGGAAGAAACCTCAGCACTTATGCACACACACAGAATGACATGTAAACCTACAGAAGAACACACACGTGTGAAGGCTTCACCGGAAGCTGTACTTTTACACCCTCTGAGGAGTCAGACAGGACAAGCCCGTCCCCTGCAGGGTCCCCACCCCTCGAGCCACCTCTGCCTTCAAAGGTCCACCCCCTCGGGGAGGGGGGCTGCTCTCTTGCAGACCCCCACTCCTTGGGGGCCTTTCCCGATGACTGCTATAATCGGTGAAAACAGAGACCATTCTGCCCCCACTCCTGGGTCTGAAATGCCGCCACGGGAATCAGGGCCACAGAATTTAAAAGTTGGAATGGACCTTCAAGCTCCAGTCCAACCCCCACCCACAGAGGAATCCTGTCCACAGGCACCCTGACAGATGGCCACGGTGCTCCGGCCTGGGGAACAGTCCCGGCACTGTGGACTCAGTCCTTGAGTCTAGAAGGAATTCACCTCCTCTGAGGCTGGCCGCCCATTGCAGGCCCACAGGCCTGGGAAGGAGAGCGAGGAGAGCCTCAGTCGGCCGGAGCCTGCAACTCTGCCTTTCACGAGTAGCTGAAGACAGTGACCCAGGAGCTGGACAAGAGGCCCAGGAGGGAGCCAGGGCCCAAAGAAGTGGGGCCAGGAAGGGAGGCAGGCAGGCGCCAGGCCCTGCTGTGCAAGTTCGCCTGGAGACCCTGACTGGGTGCGGCACATGCGCACACACGCACACAGACTCACACTTTCAGAGCTGCTTGTCAAACGGCCCAACGGGGGCTTAGTGCCACTCGGAGGCAGAGGGGGACCACCTTGCCCCAGAAACCTAGCGGGAACTCTTGACAACCAAAGCTTCCAAGCCCCGGCAGCTCCCGCAAACCACCAGGAGATGGCCCCTGCCAACAGAGGGGACAGCCCAAGGAGGGTCCGCCTGACAGCTGGGCTCCCCAAATCCCGTAGACCAGTCCTCACACTCCAGCAACGCTCAAGGAGGAAAGCTTCCGTGGCTGCAGCTGTCACATCTGCCCGGGAGGGAGGAGGCCCAGCGGCCCAGCACCTGATCCCAGGATCCCTTCGCAGCCGCAGCCCAGGAGGCCCGTTCAGCCGCTGGCGGCCCAGGGTGAAACACGAAGACCGCACAGTCCCCCAGGGATGCTGATGGCCGTCTCTGGGCACAGCAGAGAGGGGCACGCCGGGTCACGGGGCGGAGGGCGCTGCCCGCGCAGGCTCCTGTCACTGCTGGTCTGGGAGGGGGCGCGCCGTGCGGCGCCGCCGGGGCCCTGGGCCTTCCCCGCGGCCTGACGCAGGCCCCGGCCGCCCCGCTGGGTGCAGGGCGCCATCTTGGGTCAAGGTGCAGCCGCAGGGGGCGCCCCTCGCGAGCTGGGAAGGGAGCCCCTGCGAACTGACGAGCCCCCACTCCCCACCCGCGGCGCCAACACCTACTCAACTGGCTTTGCCGTGGAGAGAGGAGGCGGAAGGACCGAGGGGATGACGAGAAAAGGGGGAAAACAGAGGTAGGGTGGGAAGGGAGTGGGTTCTCCCAAGAAGGGAGGCTCCAGGAAAGCTAAACGAAGTTTGGCAGCCGGAGGGCGGCGGGCCCCAGCGACGGGGGGCTGGGGGAGGCCGGGGGCGGGCCCTGGACCCACGCCAGCTCCGTCCGCTCGGAGGGGGAGGGAGGGCAGGGCGGCCTGGGGGAGGGGAGCTGGGGTGAGGGCGGGACACGGACCGGGGCCGCCTGCGGCTCCGAAGCTCCGGGACTCCCGAGGCGCGGGGACTTGGGCTCGGTGACCCTAATCTGCAGCCTCCGCCAGGCCTCGTCCTTCACTGTGCAGATGGGAATCTTTCAAGGACACGTCTGCACCGGCCCAGCGGGGGTGCGTGTGCGTGTGTGTCCGCGTGCGTGTGGAGTGTTGCGGAGGGGGTGTTTCTGCTGCCTGGGCGACCCCCGACGCCCTCACCCGCGCGGCTCCCGTTCTGTCCTGCTACTCCCACCCCTGCGTTTTCCGGCCCCGCGGCCGGGGACGGGATCCTCGCTCGCCCCCGCCTCGCCCCTACACTGCGGCGCCACCGCCCCGGCTCCCACTGCCCACGGCGCGGGCGGGGAGGAGCCAGGCACGAAGTCCACCCCACCCCGGGCCGTCCGCGGGGAGGTGTGCCCCCCAAGTGGCACTCTCCCCGCCCTCGTCGCCCCTCCCAGATCCACTGGCACCCGCACCCCCAGCCACAGGTGGCCGAAGGAGGATCGCTGCGCAGTGTTCCCCGGCCCGGCCCGCCGATCACCCCTCGGACCGCCCCCCGGGGCCTCCCGTGTCCGCCTGGCCATGGAGGGCCGGGAGCCGGGGGGAGGGGCGGGGGGCCGGGTCGTGCCAGGCTGCCATTTTCTGCCGCCGCCGCGGAGCCTGAGCTGGGCCCGCGCCCCTTCCTCCGCTCCCTGCGGGCCGCGGCGGGAGCCGATTATTCGGGGTCGGGGTCTGCGCCCTCCAGCTCTCCGCCCGCAGGCCCCAGGCGGGGCTCGGGGTGGAGGCAGGGCCGGAAGGCGGGGGTGGCGAGTCCGGAGCCCCTGCGGCAGCGCCGAGCCGGGCACCGCGGCTGAGGCCAGCAGTGGAGGGGCGCCGCATTGTATAGACTTGAACTTGAGCCCGGAGCGGGGCGGGGGCGGGGAGGGGGCTCCGAGCCTGGAGCGGGCGGGACGGGAGGGGGCGCCTGCCGAGCCCGCGGGGACATAAACAAACCCACAAATGCCCCGCGCCACTCCGGCCAGCCCAGCCCGCCGTCCCCGCCCGCAGCCCTGGCCCCGCAAGCTCCCGGCGCCGAGTTGCAGGGGGTCCGGGAGCCTGCCCCGAGCCGGGCACTGCCCGCCGCCGTGCCCCCCTCCCGGCCCTACCTCCTCCTCGCCCACCTCCGGGCCGGCCGCCCAGGCCGCCAGGAGCGGCGCTCATTACCGTGTGGCCGGTGGGGTCGGGCCGGCCCGTCTGCGCGCCCTGGTGCCGCGGCGCCGCGTCCCGGATGGTCCTCTGGTCTCGACGCCGCCGCCGCCCGCGCGCCCTCTCTCCTTCCCAGCCCGCCTGCCTGCCTCGCTCACTCACTCCCTCCCTCCGCTGGCTGTCGCGCTCTCTCTCTCCGCCTCCTCTGCCGGGTCCCCCCCCCTTCCCACCCCTTCTCTCCGCCTTCCTCCTTCCCTCCCTCCGGCCGCCCGCGGGCCCAGGCCTTCGCCTGCTGCTCGTCCCCCGCGGCCGCGCTGGCCCGGGCTCTGGCGCTTCGGAGCCGGCCCAGGAGGCAGCGCGGACTCGGGGGCCCCGGGGCGTCGTGGCGGGAGCGGCCTGTGCGCGCGGCTGGTCCTAGCGCCCACGGTCCCACTTCCCAGCCTCTGCGGCCTTTCCCCCGCGGGGCGCTCTGCTACCTGGCACTGCCTCGGAGCTGGGTCCCTGTATCCAGCACTGGCCGCAGGGACAGCGGCCCCTCCTCTCCCCTGGCCGGTGTCAAGTGCCTCCCCTCAGCCCGAGGAGACCCCGGCGGCCAATGCCCTACAGTTCTCCCGACCTCCGCCAGAGCCCACTGCACTCTGCCTGCCTCAGCACTGGGGCTGGGGACAGCAGCGCCGGCCCTTCCGCGCCCCAACCCCCACTGCGCCCTCCACCCCCGCCAGGTGGGGCGGCCAAGTGGAGGCCGCCCGCCCAGCAGGGACGAGCTCGGGACGCCAGGTCCATCCTGGCCGAGGGCCTCTACAGGATGAGCCCCCCTTGAAGGGAGTGAGTTCCCTGTACCTTGAGGTGTCCAAGTAGTGCCCTCAGTTGGGCAGTGGAAGGCTGAAAGATTTCATGGAGTTGGAGGTTGAATTAAATGACATTGAAGATCCCTTCCAGTCTAAGGTTCTCTACACACCTACACTTAACCTCACCTAACCTCATGCTCCCCTCTTCGCCATGGAGGGAGGTTGTTTTTATTTCCCATAGAGTCCCCTGGCCTTCAGGTTTCTGATCTGGGGCATCTCTGTCCACTTCCAACAGCACAGCCACGCTCGGCTCATGGCTCTCCCACTTGCTGCCTTCAGGGCTTGGTGCTGGGCCCCCTGAGCCCCCGCCTGGCTCCCTGCTTCTCTTTCATCTCCACCAGCCCTCTCCCACGGTGCACCCCCATTCCACCCATGAGGCTTCAGCTACTACGTGGAAGTACCCTGAGCTCCCTAACCCCGGACAGGGTGTGCCCCCTTCCCCAGGCACCCACCACCCCACCTGTAAGCAAGGGCAACTGAAGAGGACCCCTAGGCTGTCCCTGCTGGAAATGCTACTTTTCCCATTTCCCCCCTCAGCTTCACCTCTCCGAGGGTCACAGGAACAGACTTACTGAGCTCTTGGGGACACAGAGCTGACCTTTCATCCCAGAGATTTCCCCCTGGAAGCCCTCTAATGCTTCCGGGTCCTTTATTCTGCCGCACTTCCTGAAACTGAAGATCAGAGGCCACTGTCCACACAACTGTCCTGGCCCTTCTCAGTGTCACCCTCGCTCAAGTGGTGACCCGGTGCCACTGATGGTAGGCCTTGGTCTCCACCTGGCCAGTCCCAGAGACTCGTCATGTTCCTTCCACGAGGACAAGGCCCTCATCTGTCATCTCTAGAGCCCAGCACTCAGCACATAGTAGGTTCTCAATAAACTTTGGTTCAATGAATATGTGCACTACAGGCCATTTTGCTTTTGACAGCAAGATGGGCACCCAAGACACTCTAAGGCTGGGCTAAGGGGACGCCCATGTTTAGAAAGATGGCCGCCACTCCTCCCCCTTCCTCAAACGCTTATAGAATACTGCTCCAGATAGCAGCTACCGTTTACTGAGTGTTGCCTGTCCGCCAGGCACCAGAGTTGGCATTTTCCCTTAGTCCTTACCAACCCTGTCAGCTGGCTTACATCACCCTCACTCTACAGATGAGGCTTAGTCAAAACCACACAGTTTGGAAGTGGTAGAGCCAGGATTCAAGATGGGCAAGGTTTCCTATTCAGTAAAACCATTTATGATGAAGTCACTGGGAGCCCGTGACGTGTGTGACCTTGGATGTCCGTGCTGCTGGGGTCGAGTGGCCCGAGGCCGCTGTGTTAAGGGGGTTTTATCCAGTAGGCAGCAGCCATGTGGCTGCAGGGTTGGTTCCAGAGCCTGGCCCGATGTCTCTGGCAGGAGGAGGACCCTCCAGCGGCCCTGAGAGGAGGCACATCAGTGTGGCCAACCCTGCTGGGCCCTCCTCACCATGCACGCCCCTGAGTCCAGCCTGTGCCGATTCAGCCTTCGGGCTCCTCTATCCCCCTCACCTGTGTCTGCCCCCTGGGGCCCGACCAGAATTGTGGGTGACCCTAGATCATCTGGGGTGAGGGGCGGTATCGGCAGGGACAGGCTAGGTTATCCTGGGGTAACAAACAACCCCAAGTCTTGGTGACTTAAAACCACAAAGGTTCTACGGAAAACACATGGCGGTTCCTCAGGGAAAATAAACACAGAATTACCATATGACCCACAATTCCGCTTCCAGGTACAGGTACACGCCCGAGAGCACTGAACTCAGAGACCCAGACAGACATCTGCAGACCAGTGTTACGAGCAACGTTACTCACGACGGCCAAAGGTGAACACCAGCCAGATGTCCATCAGCCGAGAGGTGGAGAGGCGAAGCGCCATATCCACAACGACGGGCCATTACTGGGCCCTAACCTGGAAGGGGACTCTGACAGGTGCCACAACATGGGTGAACCTCAAAGACATGCTAAGTGGAATAAGTCAACACAAAAGGACGAATGCCATGTGGAGTGCCTAGAAAGGTCAAATGCACAGAGACAGAGCAGAAGAGTGGCTACCAGGGGCTGAGGGGGCGCGGAGTAGGGCGTCGTGTTCCGTGGGCACAGCGTTTCAGTTTGGGAAGCCGGACGGCGGTGACGGCTGCACAGCACGGGGGTGTGCTCACTGCTTCTGAACTGCGCGCTCGAACACGGTTACTGGGTTCGTCTTCTGTCATATACCGTGGTCCACAACAAAAGGACAGCATCATCCAGTTGTAAATTAGTTAGATATACTGTTAAAGCCCCAGTTTCGTTTCTCGCTCCTGTTTCATGTCTGCGGCAGGTCTGCAGAGGGGCTGAGCTCAGTGAGAGCTCTGGAACTCAGGCTGACAGGAGAGCCGCCACCTCAGGGAGAGCACTGGAGGGTAGCCCACTGACAGTAGCCATTTGTCACTCATTGGCTGGAACCAGTCACACAGCTCCGTTCAACTACAGGGATCCAGGAAGTAAATGCTACCCGGCCCTCCAAGTGGGGAGGACCAGACGTGCTCGCCACCAGCACCAGGGACTGCCCCAGCGGCCCTTCAGCTCCTCCGCCAGCACCATGCTCCTCTGACCGCCTGCACCGACGGACTCTAGCAGAAGGCTCAGACCCCACGCTCCTGGCTGAGGGGAGGGAAAGAGTGGAATGCCCACCCTTGGCTCCAGCATCTCGCTACACCTGACGTCCTCCCCATCAGTCTGCGCCCGAAACCGGTCTGCTTGCCTTTGCCACGCCTGCTCCCTGACTCCCAGACCCAGGTCCCCGACCACCCTGCTTAGTGACCTCAACCACACAGCGACTCACCATTCAGGCCATCTCAACACCCACCACATGTCACACCCACTGGGAGAGCTACGTCTGGGACCACTGTCCATGTAGGTTCATCTGTGCCATATGGTGACACTTGCACTCACCTTTCCGGTAGACTGGCGAGGTAGTCAAGACTCTCGGTTGCAAGTGAGAGAATCCCAGCCTAAATTAGGTAAACAAACAGAGAGATTCAGAAGTTTAGAGAGTTTAGGCCATTGGGAAGCCCAGGGCTGGGGGCTCAGGAATAGATGGATCCAGGGACTCAGGTGCCAGTTCCAGAGCTTGCTCTCCGGCACTCTCATCTGCCTTCCCTCCTGTTTCAAATAGACTCCAAGATGGCAGCCTGCAGCCTCAGGTGGCCCATCTCCCAGTTTGGAATCCCAGTGGGGAAAGATCTTTTTCCTTTCCTCAGGAAGCCCTTCCAGTGCCTCCAGGGCACGAGGCTCCGCGTCCTTTTACGACACTCGCCTTTCCCAGCCCTGAGCCTCAAGGACGGAGGCACATAACGGTTCTATTTCATTTCTTGATGTCATCCTCACTCAAGGCGACCGTCCCCAGCAGGAAGGGCTGGAGGGATTACTTCCGTGGTTCCGGCTCTGATCACAAGTCCACCCCGAACCAGGTTCTACAGCCAGTGGAATGGCACAGGTCACACGCCCAGCCTGCAGCTGGGTGCAGGCAGTAGCATTGGCACTGGGACTGACAGATCTATCCTGCACCCCACGGAGTGGGGAGAGGGCTGTGTCCCAGAGCAAGGGGTGCTGGGCAAACATGTTACATTTCCCCCAGGGCCACCCAGCATCCACGTGCACCTTCTTTCCCTGTGCACGCACTTTCGCAGAACCTTCATGATTAGGGTCAGTGCCCATATAAGAAAGACCCCGGAGAGCCAGTTTGTCTCTTACACCATGTGAGGGCACAGAGGAAAGACGGCCGTCTCTGAACTAGGACGCCTGCACCAAACATGTCGATTTTGAACTTTCCAGCCCCCAACGGTGAGAAATGTGTGTTGCTTGTACAGCACGCAGTCTGGTACTTTGTTATAGCAGCCCAAATGGACAAGGACAGGATCTGTCTGATGTCTCTCTGAGGATAGCTTTGGTGATGCATCTTTGGCTGGAATACCACGGAAGCGATGCTGTGTTGTCCTTGCTGCATCCTGTTAGGTGGCACGCCACTTCACCGACAGTGTTCACTCCAGCCACTGGATGGAAGGGGTGTGTGCCAGGCTCTTCCACTGCAGAGCCCCTCTTGTCCCCACTGTCATTAGGAAGTGTTTTGTAGAGAACTACTTTGAGACTATGTAAATATCCCACTCCTTGTTAAACCTACAATTGATTCATCATATTTGTTTCTAATGATGTGGACCCATAGATTCCTACTTCATTCAGTGGGTTGTAATCTGTGGGTATCGTTATTTATTTTGGTGCTCAGATGTTCCCGTATTTTGCCAGTGGGAGTCCCTTCTGCATCCCATCATTCTTGGAGTATCCCCTTCCTTTTGAGTGTGACATATTCTGGACTCATCTTGTCCCTTCCTTGACCCATCTCTGAAACCTGTGATTTTTCCCAAATAATGCAGTTCCTTTTAGAAAAGAATGGTGTTTAGAAACCAAGATTTAGGCACAAGGTGTACTCATTGCTACTGAGGTTTCATTCCTGGCAAGTATTCTCAGTGGACAGAAAAAATATATGTACGAATACACACACACACACACAGGCACACACACACACACACACACACACATACACCCATACATTTACATCTATGTTCCTTTTCACACCTGTCAATACACAGGCTGAGGTTCATGCTGGAGTGAGAGACAGAGGCTGAGGTACCTCCAGTGGGAAGGGGCTGAACCAGAATCCAGAAAGGCAGGGAATTGTACGGCAGTTGCTGTGGGGAATCCAATAGGAGGGTAGAAAAGGCCCTGACTGGCATGGTTCAATTAGCTGAATATCGTCCTGCAAAGTGAAAGGTCGCCAGCTGGGTTCCCAGTCAGGGCAGTGCCTGGGTTGCAAGCACATCAGTGTTTCTCTCCCTCTCTTTCTCCCTTCCTTCCCCTTTCTTCATAAATAAATAAATAAATAAATAAGGGTGTTTTTTTTTCCCAAAAGGGTAAAAAAAGGAATACAAGAATGGTGTTCCGGCACACTTAAAACCACACAGAATGAATCTGTGACTTTCTGGTTCTCTCTGTGAATGAGGATAATTACACTTGTGGGTTACAAAGCACCTTCATACCTACACTATTTTAATGCTCACAACTTCTGTGGTGGGCACACGTAGCCCACCCAGCAGCTTCGGGTCTTTGTGGGGCCAGTTACTAGTCCCTGGTCTTCCCAGGAAATGAGCTGACTGGCAGCTGGCTGAGGCTTTAGGGAATCCTGGGTCTGGGAATCACCATCCCCAGACCCAGGGACCGCTCACCCCCCTAAGGAATCCCCGGGAAGCCACCACCATAGGGACAGGAAGATAGCCCTCCTCAATGGGACTTCCCTGCAGGCCCTCAGCCCAGCCCTGGAGGATGAGAAGTCAGGACCTTCCAGGAAACTGGACTGGGACCTGGCTCCACCACCGTGGAGGAGTGAGCCCTGGCCACCGCGCCGGCAGCGTGCGGTGGAGGCCATGGGCCGGCAACCTCTGCGTGCTCCTTCCGTTCCCCCCTCTCCCAAAGTCAGTCTTCACTGTGGATGATCTATTTTCTGTCCGCCGTCATAAGATCTGGCATTTGAGGTGGTCAAATTTATACTTTTGCCACCGTTACAGATAACAAGAAGCCACACCCAGACGGCATTGAGAGGAAGGCACATTACTCAGAGATCCTGATTTTAGAACTGGTCATGACTTGGATTATCTTCCTTTGGGAGAAGAGTAAGTGCATTTTTAGTCATAGATGACGTGGGTTATTTTAGTGGGAGCATTTTAAAAACCTTTTTTATTGAGGTGAAATTCATATAACATTGAATTAACCATCGCCAAAGGCACAGTTCAGTGGCACTGGGTAGGTTCGCAATGTGGTGTGACCACCGCCCGTATCAGACAGCGAGAGCACTCTGAGCGTGCCTACACAGGACAAGGCACACGTGCATGCGGGCGGCCACCGGGGCAAGGGCGATGCACCTGCCCAGCAGCCCTTGCTCTGGGGAGCAGCCCTCTCCCCACTCCGTGGGGTGCGGGCTGGGTCTGTCAGTCCCAGTGCCAATGCCACTGCCTGCACCCAGCTGCAGGCTGGGCGTGTGACCTGCGCCACCCCACTGGCTGTAGTAGAACCTGGTTCGGAGTGGGCTTGTGACCAGAGCCGGAACCACGGGAGGAGCCTCCCCAGGCTAAAGCGCACCTGAGGTGTCTTCAGTTTTCACCTCACATTAGGAAACTGAGGTCAGGGGCGAGCCCACTCGCACCAGGACTCATGGGCAGCACGCCGTGGGACTGGCATGCAAACCCTGGTCTGCCCGCTACAGTCACTCAGGGCTAGTGGTGGGAAACGTCAGGCAGGTTCAGTGGCAAATGTGGAGACGTGACAGCCACGAAACATCTGACATCTGGAGAGTCACGTTTAGGGAAGGTGAGGCTGAGTCAGAGGGAGGCGGCTGGGCGCGGAGGGTCTGGGGAGTGGAGGGAGGCTTCCGCGTCGCTCCAGCGGAGGGTCTGGGGAAGTGAGCGAGGAGCCGCCTTCCAAAGGGAACATCTATTACTAACTGGAAGCAGAGATGACGAGGAGAAACACATTCACCGATCTGGGTTGTTATAGTAACATCCAGATAAAATATGTATTCGGGGGCCGGAGGAGAAGTGCAACTGCACGCAGATGAGCCGGTGGGATGGGGGAACGGCGGCAAGCGTGTAGCGGCAGACACGGCGCCGACCGACTGCTGCAGCCACGGACGGGCGGGCGGGCTCTCCCCACGAGTGTGCGGCCCGTCCACGCGGGGCCAGACCACAGCTCGGAGCTGGGAAGAGATGACGGCCGAGCAGAGGAAGGGGGTTCGGGGATCTGTGCCCGTCATCTGCGGGTGGCTGAGTAGGCTCCCGCCTCAGGGTCTCTCCCAGGCTGCAGTGCAGGTCATCGCAAGGTTTGATGGGGGAGGGATCATCTCCAAGGTGACTCACGTGATGGTTGGTGACAGGATCCAGTTGCTTAAGGGTTGTGGGGCCCAGGGCTTCAGTCCCATGCCGGCTGTCGCTGCAGGCTGCCCTCAGTTCCTCGACGAGTGGACTCCTCCGTGCGGCCGCTCACAAGCCGGCAGCTGGCTGCATCAGAGGGAACGAGCCAGATCCAGTGAGGAAGAGTGTTAGGGAAAGGTGGAAGACGCAGCCCTTTATAACCAAATCTTTAAAGATTTTTCCCTATTCTCTTTGTGAACAGCCAGTCACCAGGACCAGCCCGCCTCAAAGAGAGGAGATTAATACGTAAGGATCCGAACACCAGGAATCCGGTTCAGAAGCTGCCTACTACAGGGCGCAAGGACAAGGTGGCTGCATTTGACCTAAGTCTCCCCCCAGGTGACCCCAGAGAGGCCAGTATCAGGAGACTACAAGAAGCAGAAGACAGAACAAAGGAAGACAGTGGTGTGATGCCCAAATCTCAGCCAGCCGGCCGGCACGTCGGGGAGACATGGACGAACTCAGGGCCCCCACCCCTCTTTCGGTAGACAGAGCCCCCACCCGTTCCCAGAAGATCCCAGCTCAGGCGTCTGCTTCCTCTGCACCCCCCGCACCCCCAGCAGAGCGGAGCCACACAACCAGGCAGCGCCTGGCTTGCCCTCTCCACCTCCCCAACTGGCGCTTGTCATCAAGGCAAGGGAACCTTTTCTGGGCTTGGGAGGATGGGAACCAATCCCACAGCCCGTCCCACACGCCAGGATTGGCACCGTCTGAGCTGCGGCAGCCAGCAGCCAGCAGCCCCCTGCCCCCTCTGGAGAGCAATCCCCATTCCCCTGCTGAGCCTGGCGAGCAACCTGAGCTGCTTCCCTGTCCCCACTCCAGCTTGGGGCTGCCTGGCTCAGAGGCAAAGGGTCTGCTTGTGAAAGGGATACAGAGAGGCGCTGAGAAGGTGGGCGCCAGGGAGGCAGGACACGGGATGAAAGGGAAATCCTTAAGGGGCAAGGCCAGGGCTGAACGCTGACTTTCTGGGAGGTGCACAGGACAGAGGAGCAGGCACACATCCCAGCCCACATGTCGGATGTGCAGGAAAGGTGACTGTGTCTGGAAGTCCCCTTAGAGACAAGGGGCATATGGCAGGCAGAATAATGCCCTCCAAAGACGTCCACGTCCTAACCCTTGAACCTGTGACTGTGTTAGGTTACATGGCCAAGGGAATAAAGGCTGCAGATGGGGTTAAGGTTGATAATCAGCCAACGCCG
This sequence comes from Phyllostomus discolor, assembly GCF_004126475.2. Taxonomy (NCBI): domain Eukaryota; kingdom Metazoa; phylum Chordata; class Mammalia; order Chiroptera; family Phyllostomidae; genus Phyllostomus; species Phyllostomus discolor. The sequence continues at coordinate 13,242,178 of NC_040908.2, forward strand.
ATGATGAAGAGGTACCCTGGATTGTCGGGTGGGTCCAAGGTCACCCCAAGGACCCTTAGAACTAGGGAGAACAGTCGATGTCAGAGTGATGCCGTGTGAGAAAAACAACCTGGGGGCTGGGTGAAGGTAGAAGAGGGAATAAGGGGGATAAATGGTAATGGGAAAAAATGCAACAAAAATAAACTATTAAAAAATAAACCCTCAATCCACTGCTGCTGGCTTCAAAGATGGAGGAAGGGGTCACGAGCCAAGGAATCTGGGCAGCCCCTGGAAGCTGGCAAAGGCAAGAAAGTGGTCTTTCCAAAAGGACCACAGCCATGCTGACACTTCCCTTTTCTCATTCGTCCCTCCCCTCCCCCAGCCCCCAGCCCCCAAGGATCCAGCCCAGGGGCCCGAGAGCAGCCTGGCCTCAGGGTTGGAAGATCTGAAGTCCAACCCTGGCTCTGTCTCTAATTTGCTCTTTGACCCTGAGGAGTCATTTTACCTCAACAGACCTTAGTTTTCTGAAACATGAACTTGGTAACAGGCTACCTGCCACCCTCCCAGGGTGGGTGACTCCAGGACACACATAGGGACACCCAGAGGCTGAGAAAACCCCACTCCGGGGCCCTGGGGCTCTACTCCAGGTCTGATTCCCTTTTGCACTTTTATTTCTTTTCTAACCCAGCGTAGGATCAGGGCCAAGGACGATAGAAATGGCCCCCAAGGATCTGGCTGGGGGCTCAGGGAGCAAAACTCCTTGTTAAACAAAAGAAGGGACAGAGGACCAGAGAAGCAAAGTGTGTTGCCCAAGTCCCGGCAGTGAGCAGGGGGAAAGCATGGAAGCCAGGCCATGCTCCCAGCCAAGGCACTCCCCCAGGCCAGCAGGGTCTCCGGTGGAAACCAGTCCCAGGAAGGTGTTGGGTGGGGGGCACTGGTGGGGAAGGGAAGGTCTTTGCTTCAGGCAGGTGAGGATTTGAGTGCCGGCCTGGCCACTCACCAGACACAGTGAGCTCGGTGAGCCAGTGTCACAGAAGTGACACTGGCAGCAACGGTCCTGCCTGGTCCCTGCAGTTGTTGGGAGAATTAAATATGCTGAGTGCCTGGTATGGAGCCAGACAGGTAGCAGGTAGCACGCACTCCACAACGTCAGCTAATGCGCTTTTATCAACTGCGTCCTCACTTCCCTCTATTCCCTGTCTCCTGAGCAGAGAGAACGAGCAGAATCCCCTCAATAGGACGTAATGCTTCCGATGGGCTGTGAGACTGAGCTCTCCCCTTTGGTCCTAATCATGAGCCTGAAGGCATGAAGGCCAGCGACTGCTGTGCCGATTCTCGAGGCTCTCGGCAAGTCAGTGGCCGAGTGGGACCAGACCTGGACCCCCAGCCCCGCTCTGTACCCACGTGGAGTTTCCCAGAGGGCCCAGGGCTCCTGGTGCACGTGGGGATGGCTGAGGCGGCGGCCCCAGGCCTGCCTGCTCACCTGTCGCCATGCAGTGCAGGAGACTTTGGGCTCACAGCTCTGTCCCCAGGCAGGTCTAACCCCAGCCCTGTCTTTGCAGTGTCCTCCCCCGGCACAGCATCCCAGGTTCCCAGCGTCCAAAAGCACTTGGGAAATCCACCTGCCCCCCAACGTCTTGCCCTTTCTGTGCTTAGAGACCAAGCCTTTTATTATGCAATTAAGGAAGTCCCAGGAGCTGAACGGGACCTCTAGTCCCGGGCATACTGGGGTCCTCGACAGGGCAGGAGAGCAGTGGAGAGGGAAAGACAAGTTTGGGACGCAGGGACAGGTTGGGGTCAGGGCTGGGGGGTAGTACCTGGGCCAGGGGAGCCGATTTTTCTGACCAAAACTGGGGTTCGCATGTTCCTGGGGAACTAGGAGTAAACTGGAACTAGGAGGGGAATGAGAGGCCGGGTGTTCGGCTGTACCAGGGAGGCAAAGGCTACTCCTCAGTCACCCCCAGCCCGGGCCACTCCGCCGTGATGCTCAGGGGTCCCAGGGTTTGGGGCGTCTCACTCAGGGAGTGGCAGGAAGAGCATGTCTTAGGTCGCAGGGTGGCTGCTGGCCCTGCTGGGGGCTAATTTGGGTGCTGAGAAGCGAGTCCCCTCCCACCACCACGGAGGTCTTGGACAAAGTGTCGCCCCCACCCCCCTTCAGCCGGAACGAGGCAGATTTCCGGATCCGGTGGCCGACCAGACCCGCCCTTCCCAGGAACCAGCCGAGAGCAGGGCCCATGCAGTTGCCCATCCGTCCACTCCCCTCCTTGACTGGGGACGTCACCTTGGAGCTAGTTTTGTTTTTTTGTTTTTTTTTTCTCCCAGAAATCTCGAGTTTTTCCTCACCCACCAGGGAGGGGCCTGGACCTGTATTTCTAGTTCTCACAACTCTTCTGGTGCTAATCAGACCAGGATCTCACCTCCCCTCTCAGGCGATTTTGGTGTCGTATCTTGGCCTTTCCGTCCCATCAACTGCCACTATTTTGGCCCCAGATAAGAAGCGGTGGTAGGAAAGGAGATTAGAGGGATATTCTCCTCTGCATAAAATGAATACACGCATACAAATGATACATAAATTATATATTTTTAAAACCACATTTCTTAGGCCTTTGTGAGGAATGTGCTGTCCTGGTCAGAAATCTCACCTGGTACTTGGCACACAGTAGGTGCTTGATAAAGTAAAAACTTCTCTTCCTCACATCTCCCCTCCCCCACCTTCCCCACGTGGGGGGTGGTGAGAGCCTGGACTTCCCGGATGTCCCCCGGCTCTCCTGCCACCCTGCCTGCACACACCTGACCCCTCCTCCTGCACAAGCCCCTTCTGCAGAGGAGGGCAGCAGGGCCTAGGGCCTGTCTCAAGGGCCACTGAGTGACCCAAGGAAGAATCCACCTTGCACCGAACAGGTCTTTGGCGTCCTCGCAGGGGGTGCTCCTCAGACTTCCTTTCAGACTGGGACCGAGGACCGTGAAGCGGATAATGGTCATTTCAGCTCTGTGCCCTGCCCAGGTGAGGCAGAGCAGGGCGACGACGTCTCCCAGTCAGGTTCTTCCAGAGAGGGGACGGCTGAAGACACCTTGGCTGTCAGACCTGGAGGTCTGGGTGCAGTGGCAGCAGCCGGGGCTCCTTCTGGGACGGCGGGACCAGCAGGTGGGGGTGGGGGCCGTCCCTGCACCCCCATCCCAGGGACGGGGGACCAGGGAAAGGGTGCCGCCCCCTCTCTGCCTCCATCTACTTAATGGAGGTCGGGCTGGGTCCCAAAGAGGCGTTATTGAAGCTTTTATGCCCCCTGTTGTGTCACTTCTGGGAGCCACGTTCTCTCATCAAACCCACTCTTCAGGTTAAACAGGGGTAGTTTACAACAGAAATTAGGGGAAAGTTGTGGGAAAACTCACCTGAGTAAACAGGTTAAAATTACTGTCGGCAGCTCCTCAGCAGCTCAGCCCTGTAGGACTCGACGTTGGCCCCCTATGCAGTCCGACGGGTGCGGGATGAGCAGGCCGCAGCTCCAGGGGCGACCAGGACTCGCCCGGTGAGCCGGCTCCGCCCGGCGGGGAACCCTCTCCGCAGGCGCAGCATCTGCACTCCTCGCCTCCAGGGGGCGCTGGGTTGAAAGCCCTGTCTGTCACCCATGTGGAAGGGCGGGACCTTAGAAATGCTGGCTTCTGATTGGTCTTGCTGCTTTCAACATCCCGACGGCAGAGGTTTCCAGTTCAGGTAGGTGCCTGAGATCCTGCAGAGCAAAGAATGTGTGTGTGGTTTGTGGTGTGTGCTATTTTTTTTTCTTTACAATTGAAACTGAGTTTCCATTTAAAAAAATAACTCTATAAGACACCTCATAAATCTACACACCAGGAAACAAATCCTTGGGCAGATACATGGTTTAGAGCTAAGGGTCAGGGTCTACCGCTCAGCCAGGTCTTCCTTTTTCATGTGTCTTTGGTCTTTGACTGTTGCATGTGCATTACCAAAATGTTTTTGTACCCGTGGATGTATTCTATCTGCATATGAGACCGCTGTTTGTTAAGCTTCCAATGTCTGCCAGGCATGGGAGGGTTTGGCAGAGTCAGTGGTGAGGAGAACAGACCCGGCCCTGCCCTCAAGGAGCGCGCAGCCCTGAACCGGCGGTCTCACGCACGCCAAACTAAAAACGCCCTTGGGACGGTGAACGGAAAGTGGCTGCTGCCTTGAGAGAGGAGCGTGGAGACTCGAGTAAGAGAAGTGCTGAGGGCGGGGGCAGCATTGCCACTTCCCCAAAGAGCGACATACTGAAGTTAAACTCTCCTGTTGGGAGACTCCAGCAGGGTTCCTCTGAGCCCCTTGGCACCAGGCATGCGGTTCAGGCTCCGGCAGCACCAAGGTCCTCCATCCCTGCCTCGCCTGTGAGCCCTGGAAGGGCCTGGCCAGGGGGGCTCCGGAGCCTTCCCTGAGGTGGAGCGGCCTGAAAGGGCAGCACCTGCAGTGTCCAGAGGGGGCGCACTTAGTGGCAGAGGAAGGAGAGTAACGGCTATTGATCATTTGTTGTATGCGAAGCACAGTTCCAGGCGTCTCACGTGTTCAAATATAATCCTTATGACACCCTGTAGGGCTGGAATTCTCCTTTCGTAGGTGCACATAGTACGATGGGACCTGCGGTCACACTCTACACAAGAGCTGCATCAGGGGCCGTGCGCAGGTGCAGGCGCAGCTGCCCCTCTGCCCCAAGCCCAGGCTTGGTCTGCTGCACCCACAGACCCTAAGGAGACAGAGTCGGGAGGGGAGCCCAAGCAAAGCCTCCCGGGGAACAGGACCAAGCCAGGCCTCTGAAAGAGAGAGGGTGGGTCCATCTCAGAGAAGAGGGTGGGGCCTTTGCTTGGGAGCAAAGACAGAGGCAGAAGGAGGAGCCTAATCGAGGGACTTGGGGCCTGCAGGTTCATAGGGGGTGGGAAGAGAAAAGACTCAGAGAGATAAAGTGAGGCACGAGGTGGCAGTTCTGGGGAGGTCGTGGGAGAAGCCCAGGCAGCCTGAGGTAGCTCGGCAGGACTGGGTGACTTGGGACCAACGTGGAGCAGAAGGTAGGAATGCTTTTTGGCAGCTGGACCTGCGAGCCAGAGGGTGGTGAACAGACAGGGCAGAAGTGAAGGCACACGGGATGCTAGAACTGAGCCAGAGCAAGGGTCTGAGAACCCCCAGACCCCCAGCACAAGGCCCAGGACTCCAGGCGGCCTGTCTGTTCTAGGCAGCCAAGGAGACGCCATTTGGGCAGCAGGGCCCGGGTTCAAGTGTTGGCTCCTCTCTTACTCGAGAGGTGATCCTTACCGCCCCCTTTAGGTTCTCGGAATTTCTCTACAGATGGATACCCCTCTGCATCACCTAAACCACATGTTCACTGGAAAAGTGGTCTTTTCTCTATTATTTGGTAGGAACCATCTACGCAATAATTAGGTGCTAATCTAAGTCTCATTTCTTAAGACTTCGTGCACCCTGAGTCATCACGCATCGGCCGTCTGCTCTCTGAGAATCGGCACCACTGCGTGCTCTGCATTCTCTCTTCTAACTCTCTCTCCCACGTTCCACACCGGTGGGCGTGTCCGGGAAGGCAGTCCCCCTTCCGGGCCTCCCCAAGTGGGGTTACCCCCAGTGGTCATGTTGCAGGGTGGCAAGTTCCTTCACTCGGGCCGGGGTGATTGGGCCGTCTGCCCCCTGCCCTGGAAACACCTCTAGGTGGCAGTTGGCTCTTAGAGAGCCCGGAGGAGGTGCCCCAGCTCCTTTGGAGGGCAGCATCCGTCTGCGATGCTTTTGCTTTGGGGGGTGGGGGGCTGTGTGGCATAGTGGGGTTCATTCAGGCAGGCAGGTGATGATAGGTGGATTTTTCTTTTTTAAAAATATTACTTGTAGCCCTGGCTGGCATAGCTCAGTGGATTGAGTTTGGGCTGCGAACCAAAGTGTTGCAGGTTCGATTCCCAGTCAGGGTACATGCCTGGGTTGTAGGCCATGGCCCCCAGCAACCGCACATTGATGTTTCTCTCTCTCTTTCTCCCTCCCTTCCCTCTCTGGGAATAAATAAATAAAATCTCTAAAAAAATATTACTTGTAAACTTTGTTCAGATACCATTCTAGCATTTCATGAGCAATAACGAATGGACAGCGATTTCATTCTCTGTGGTAGGTCTGTCTATATTTAGTACATCATGGTCTGTAGGTATTTGTCCACAAGCACTTGTTCTAATCACCAGGAATGTTGGAGGACTACAGGTTGTAAGGAGACCTAAAGAAATGTGTCACCACCCCTGCCCTCAGGGAGCTGGCAGTCTGTCTGTTCAGGGAGATGAGAGGAACAGTATGAAAAAGCTCCAAAGTTCAGGGCCCTGTATGAGTCAACTGAGAGGAGATGGGGAACAAACATAAAGCCCCTGGGCTGGGTGGATGTTAATTTCATGACTGTGACAATGGTGAAGGCGGCTTGTTTGTCTAAAACTACTTGCCCTTTCTTATTATAGCCCAGGGCACTTATTGAAGTCACTACTACAGTCATCACTATGAGGTGGCCCAAGGTCAAGTCTTCCAGAACACCACCATATGGCAAATTTTGCATTGACGGCCAATGGGCTTTAAAACAGAGCAGTCCGTTTGGGGATGTGGGCTTTGCCCGTGGAGTTCCCCTGTGCTGAGTAACAGTGTGTACGGGGGCAGCCGACCAGGACCTTGGGGACTGATTATCTCTGGCTCTGCCCAAATGCTGCAGGGCTCAGCGGAGAGGCAGCTTGGTGAGGGGGTGGGCTGCGGATGGGTGTGGATGCTTTTCCAAAAGTCTGTGCTCCCCAGACTGTCTGTTGTCTCAGCTCTTAGTAAATAGGGTTGCTCTACTCAGAATCCGAGGGAGGCCCCCGGTTCGCTGCTGCTCGGAAATGGCCCGGGGAGGCGGTCTCTGGCTGGCGCTCCAGAGGATGCAGGCCAGAGCCTGACCCTTCCACACCCCTGTGGCCCCGGGGGCAACTGCCCCAGGACTCCCAGGCCTGGTCAGTGATGGGTGGGGGGGGGGGTGTCTGTGAGGAAATAGGGGGACCGGTAAAGCCAGATATTCTAACTTGTCCAGAAGCTGTAAATTTAGATCTCTTTGAAATTTTCTGGTATTTCGCAACCCATTAAACTGTTCTAAGAATAGGTCTGGGGTCAAAGATAATAAGTCAGATTGGGTTACTGCCTGTGATACCTTCCAGTTCAGACCCCAGACGGCAAGCAGAGCATCTGTCTCTTTAGTTCAAATGATAAGGACCTCACCTCTGGGGATGATGTGCTCCTCAAAGTGCTCTCTCCCCGGAGGGGAGAGTTGGCAAAACAGGCTGAGGCAAGAGCAAGGACCAGTGTCCCTGTGGGCTCACCAGCCGCCTCTGGCACACACAACCTGGAGGGTCAGACTCCCTTCCGGGCCTGGCGTCTGCAGTGTCAGGGACAGCAGGCGAAGGGCCCACGGGTGGGGAGGGGACAGAAATCATCCAAGTCCTGAGCCCTGTGTTAACCCCTCTGCGGCCAGGACACGGGCTGGTGCTGCCATTTCTTGGGCCCCTGCTGTGGGGAAGCTGGAGTAGACGCCCGGCCTCCCCAGGAGCTCCGCGGGCCCTCTGCGTCTACCGCTGCCTTTGGGGTTTTTGAAGGCGAACCCACAAACAGACGCACTTATTTGCTTTGCATGAGTTTTAGGTTGACTTGATTTTGTTTTGACACGTTGGTTCAAAATAAGATGGACTCTTTGGAAAATCAACTTGGAGCCCTTGGCTCCGCTTCGCCTTGAGGAGTTTGATTAAAATCGGCCCAGGCACGTGGGCACCCCACAGGCTTCCAGGCAGAGCGAGACCTGGGCCGGAGGAGGCTCTGGCTGGAGGGAGGGGAGGTGCGGCTTCAGGAGCCAGAGAACCAGTGAAGGGAAGTTTTATCCCAGGAGGAAAGCTTTACTTCAAAAATAGTCTTTAGCATGTGTTTTTAAAAACTGAACACACCGAAGGAGCTGACCAGGCATATTTAAGGCCTTAGAAGCGGGCATAGAAAACGGTGATGGAACTCACTGGAACTCTCTCCAGAAGCTGCCCTGGGCAGGCTCCGCGAGCAACGGAAGGGATGCGGCCACCGTGGAGCAGGAGTCGGCACGTTTCCTGTTGGGTCGAGTGTTGATGTCATTTTATCTGCCCGAGGCTGTGCCCTCCCGCCTGCCCTCGTCCCCTCGCAGTTGTCTGTGCACCGAGTTCGAGCCCTGCCACCCCTCACTTTGTATTATGGCGTCTTCACATCTATGCCCTTCTGCCTTGGGCTGCAACCCCTTGAGGACAGTGACATTTTACTCACAGGACCGAGTGTGGGCGGCAAAGGAAATTCTGCAACGGACGAAGGCAGAGCGGAGGGGAAGGCCCCGTTTGGCCAGATTAGCATGGGTCAGTCATCCAGTGACTGACCCTTGAATGACGGGCCTCCGGGAACTCGGCCTCTGGCCGGGTCCACTTCGTGCGCACAGGGGCCGTCCCTCCCATGGTCGGGGAAGCCTGGTGCCGAGACCCCGCTTAGACCTCGCTGCCAGTTCAGGAAGATGCCTTCTTTGTGACGTGGCTTAGGCCGGGAGAGTGGGCTGAATGCTCGTTTAGCCTAACACCGGGAGCTGAAGCACAGGGTCATCGCACATGTCCTCAGGGAGGACATAGACACTCTGTCCTTAGGTTCGGGATGATGCTAAGCAGCAGAACAAGTTCCCTGGATGCATGTTAACAGAAGGAAGCCCGGGAGGACCAGCCCGCCCCTCCAGGGCTCCTGCGCCTCCTCCCCGTGAGCCCCGGACCGAAGTGTCTGTCGGCTCTCCTTGGCATCACTGTCACACGCTGAGGCTCTCTCTGGCTTGCCCTGAGCGGCAACAGCGGTGGGGCTAGTGATGAAGTTCTCATTCATGCCCTTCCTCCACCGTGTCTCTAGGGGGACTCTGCCACCCGGGACTGTTGACGGACACCCCCTCCCCCCGCAAATCTTGTTGGGACCGAATGCAACAGGTGGGATGGGGGACTTTCAAATCCTGCCCTGCAAAGTCCAGGGGAGGCTGAGGAGCCCCAGACGTCCCCAGTGGTCTCTGCAAGTAAGGTGCTCCAAGTGCAGAGTGGGCCTGAGGGACCCCCTCCCTAAGCAAAGGTTGAACCTCTGTCTTTCCTGTCCTACAAGAGTCTGATAATACGTAGGAAGAACAGCAGAGCACCAGGCCCAGAAACCCTGCTCCTCGTCTCCTGGCTGCAGAGGCAGAGTAGGTCAGGAGATGACTTTACAGGCCGTTTGCCCGGGAGCAAGCCACTGCAACTGGCTGCCCGTGTCCCCCGGCAAAATACTTCCCTCGTTCCAGTCGCTCATCTGCCGGACAAGGGCCGACAGCGCTAGTGGTGTCCTTGAGGGAAAGCCGGGGATGAAGCCGGTGTGCTTAGCCTGCCAGTGCGTGTGCCACAACGGTTGCCTCACGCCGTCCGTCCTACCTTCTCTTCAGGGGTGACGTCAGAACTTAGACCCTACCCCAGTCGTTTTAGAAGAAAAAAACAGGGAATCTGGGCGGACGTCTCTCCACGGTGGTTTCTGGAACAGGACACCCAGCCCGCCCAGCACTCAGCTCCCGCCTTGAGCCGCTGTCTCTCTGCCCCTCCCCACCCCCAACCCGGACTTGGGCCATTTTCCCTTCCCTTGAAATGCTGCCGTGGCCCCCAGGTGAACGGTCTCCCAGGAGGGAGGAAGAGTTGCATCACAGCCAAACGGAGAGATGAGGTGGCCGTTTTGCTTCCTACACGTGTGGCTTCGGGCAAGCACTTGACCTCTTCCAGAGCCTTGTGTCCCTGGGCATCGGGGCCATCGATGCCCTAGCTCTGCTGGCTGGAGGACGCTGACTTAGATCGCATACGGAGACCCATCTGGCACGGTGCAGGCGCGTCACAGAGGTCCGTCCCCTGCCCCTAGCAGCGAAGCTGTCTTAAGGAAGCCCGCCTGGTTCTCCTCGCCCAGTGACGTCAGCACGCCCAGTGACGTCAGCGCGCCCAGTGTCCAAGTATCTTACAGAACTACAATTCTGTGTGTGACCACCTTGCTGTTTTACTGTTCAGTATTTTCCTTCATTTACTCCCTCCTAGACGTCTTCCAGCAGCTCTGCTGGCCGGTTTCTCAAGGGGGACTTCCGTTTTCTTCCTCTGCACAGCGCTGTGCAGCCTGGGGTGGGAGCAGAGGGGGGCTGCCTGTGGCTTCTGCGTGCCTCCGCGGCCCCGCTGGAAGCGAGTTCCTGCCTTGGGTGTGTCTAGGTGTGCTGAGTTGAAAGGCCTTTTTGAGGTTCTGTATGTACAATACAGCTAGAGAGTGACCTTGCCCAGGGAGCTGGCTCCCTTGATAGAATATGCAGGGGAAGAGAGGCCCAATCCCTGTCATAAAGTGGGAGCTGGGAAAGCCCAGCTAGGAACAGGGTGAGGTGGGCCTTGGGCAGGTCAGGAGGGTAGGGGCCTCTGCAAACAAATGTTAAACAAGGGCCTCTCCCTGCTCCACCCAAGCTTTAAACCCCACAGTTTGCAAAGTTTGGCTCGAGGCCTTCCGATGACCCCAGTCTAATTTCCCTCTCCAGTGGTGGCTGAAGGCAAGAAGATAAGTGACTCCTTAAATCAGACAACCCCAGGGGAAATTCCATCCATGCCCTCAGAGGCTGGAGCTGAGCTCTAGAAACCAGGCCCAGGTCAGGGTGGGCCGGGGAGGGGAGGGAGGGGCTGGGGAGATAAGGCCCCTGCCTTCTGGAGCCGAGATCCGTGCCTGGGGCAGGGGCTGGGGCAGGAGTGAAGGATTCCAGTGGGAGGTTGGGCAGCCTGGTCCCCATCCTGGCTAGGGGTGAAAAGCCAGGGGGCAAAGAAAGTCGTGGCCACGATAGGACAAAGGAATGAGATGCCCCAAGCCTAGGGTCGAAGGTTGAGGAGAATCCACCCAACCCTCCTTTCTCCATCTGTCCCCATCTTCCCCGTCTTCCCCTGCAGCCCAGGCTCCCAGACCCCAGTATCAAACGTCCCTCCTGAGCCCACGCTCTGCCTCTTCCCATCCTCTTCCTCTTAGAGTCCCCTCTCCCTGGGCCTCCAGTCCACGCATTCCTCTCTTCGCCCCACTGCTCCACGTGCCTCGGTCCTTGGTTCCCCTCCTCTGAATGGACTCCCAAGGCAGGGTGGGTGGCAAAGGGTGAACAGGGGGATGGTTGCCTAGGCGATAAGGAAAGTAGGACGAACACCTGGCCAGTGGAAGGGGGGGACCTTCAGAGGCTTCACACATGGAGGCTTCTGTCACACTCACCTGTCATCCCCCCCTCAGTCCCATCCTGAGGAGCTGGTCCAGAAGGAAGCCCCCGCTGACTCCCTCACAGCCAGCATCTGCTGGCTCCTACCCAGCCCCAGGGCTGCCTCTCTGCACCCCCCTCTCCACTGGCTGCTTCCTCTCTGCATGCCTTCCTCCTGCCCCCGCTTAGAGACACAGCCCTTCCCTACACCAGCCCATCCTGGAGCCCCGGGGAGGTGATGCCTGAAGGTCAAGGGGCTGGGGCAGGCAGGGCCGTCACCCAGGCACAATTCCTCAGTGCCCAGGTGGCCGTGTGGAGGAGGGGCCCGCAGAGGGCCTGCTTTCTGAGGGAGCAAAATGCCTGACTACGGGGCCCAGGATTTGGAGGAGCGGTGGATGGGGAGGATTTCTAGATCTTCCAGGACTTCAGTATGGATCCAGGACCCAGGCTGGATCTTCTTGTTCGGAGACGGATGCCTGGCGTACAAAGATGCCATCTCTGACAAGGAGGTGCAGAGACTAGGTGACAAAGGGCTTGGGACTGGGCCATGGCGGCGCCGGCGTGGCCCACGACCTGGGACCGGAATGGAAAGCCCGCTGTGCACAGGCGATCTTGAGGCCCACCGCTGCACACGCCCTCTCCCCCTCCCGCGGCCCCCGGAGTCAGGTGCGGAGTCCAAGGCTTTACTTCCCTCGGGCCAAGTCCTAGCCCCTGCGCCCTAAACCTTGTAAGCCAGAAGGGCCCTCGGGCGCGTGTGTGCGCATGCGCACGGCGGACTCCCGGCGCCCCTCGCCAAAATTGGGTGGAGTGTGCCTTCCCCGCCACCCTCTCACAGGCTGCAGCCTCTTAACTCTGATCGGGAGATGGGGCAATGGCCGTAGGCTGACATGCTAACATGTTTTTCCGTTGCTTGGCTGAGGGCTGTTGCTGAAGCTGGAGGGGATTCCGGCTGTAATTGGTTATGACTGGTACTAACTCATTGGCTGGCCACGCGCCTGGGCTCCAGGCAGCTTTAATGTTTCTATATGTTAGTCGTGCCCCTTAAACTCACGCGGACGCTTCCCAGTCTCCTCCCCCATTCACGGGCCCAAAGATCGCCCACTTGGAGGAGTGACCATACATACCCCTTCCTCCCTGCCTGCAGGGGCCTCGGTTTGCACCCACCGTCCCCAGTCCCAGGGGGCTTCAGAGGGCAGTGCCGACACTCCAGACCCACTGCTCACTCCCCAGTTACGCGCAAAGACCAGGCTTCCACCTTAACCCTAAGGCCCTGCGTTCAGTGAGGCCTGCAGACCTGGGGAGGGGCCAGCGCTCAGCCACAGGCAGTGCTCATCCAGAAGCTTCTGGAATGGATGCCAGTCCACCCAAGGCTCCATGTCCCTTCTCAGTCTGCCTCTTGGCAGCGCTTGGATCCACTGACTTCAGAAAAACAAGGTGGCTACCTGGTGCCTGCCTCTCCAGTGAGTCCCAGTTGGCCTTCGGGTCTCCCTGAGGGATTCTACACCCTCAGACCTTCACAGAACTGGGAAGCGAATGTTGCATTCTGGAGCTGGTACTTAGACTCCATGCCCACTGCTTGTACGCCACCGCCCTACTCCCAGGGTGGGAGGCAGACAGGAGATGGCACCTGCAGGCTCCACCTGTTTGTAAACAACCCCGGGCAGGACAGACACCAAGCCCACCACCTGCAGAGGCCTGGCTTTCTGGTCGAGGCGAAGGGTGCAGAGAAGACACCCGAATACCTGGCATCTGCTGTTCATGGCTGGGAATGCCTGCAGCACCCACCGTGGGTCCGCTGGCCATCCTTTCCTCTTAGGACAATACCCACAGGGCTTGGAGCTTCCGCAGGCTGACGGTAAGTAGCACAGCTGGGGCTTGAACACTGCGCAGTGTGGAATGTGATCTTTGTATCCTGGGGAAAGCACCTTGGTGCACCAGCTCCAACAGTGGGGGCTAGGTGCCTGTGATGCCCCTTCCTCCCTCCAGAGCTGGGCAGGCCGGACCTCCCCCACCACTAAGACCTAGACCTTCCCAGCCACGAGGCATCTGTGAGGTTGGTCTTCTGTAAGTTCAAGGCCTTACTCAGGATGTTGCCCCCTGCTGCACATCTAGGGGAATGTGTTTGTCCATTGATTGTTGGGGACCAAAGGGAAATGGTGCAGGACTGCCAGTCACGGTGCATGCTCCCTAGGACCCCGGACCAAGAGACGTGACCGTAAAGTACTCCCCGCTCCCTACTCCCTTTCCTTCCTTTAGAATAGACAGCTGACTCTGGCCTTTCTCCGCCTGACTGGTGACGGCTTCTTGCGCTGATGTGGGTGCTTCTCCTCCTCCTCACGAATGGTACAGTGGTTCTCACAGGGTGGTCTGAGCACCCACAGCAGCAGCAGCACCACCACCAGTCGGGAGCTCCATCCAAGAGCTACTGTGCGAGAAACTCTTGGGGTGGCACCCAGCTAGCCACCTATTCACAGGCCCTCCAGGGGACTCTTAAGTTGGAGACCCACCGGCACTGCATGCTACCTAAGAGCCCCAGGTAGGAGGCCTCGTTTAGTTTTCCGATCCCCGTGTGGAGAGCCTGCCCAGGTACACAGGCCTTGCACCTACGGAGAGTATCTTTCCAGGAAGACGGGCTCCCTGCGTGCCGCTCTTCCAGCCACTGGACCCTGGCAGACGAGAGGCCGGAGGAGGCTAGATCTGGGATCCACGGAATGGCTCCTCACAAGCCCTTTCCTTCCAGAAGGTGCAGCAGGAATTCAGATGGCTCTGGGCATTGCCATAGCAACTGTACCTTTCTGAAGCTGTCACAGGCTACAGGAGCAGGGCGTAAGCAATGCAGAAGGGGGGCGGTGGAGGTTGGGGAGGGTGCACCAGCGGAGAAAGCTCACCCAGCAGATGAGGCTGTGAAAATAGATGGAACCTCAGCACAGCTGGGATTTACAGACCGGAGCTCGGTGGGGCCACGACTTGCTCAAGACCCAGGATGCATCTGGGATCTCTCTAGGGACCTCCGCAGCGACAACACTGCACGGGCTAGCCCTGAGGGGCCCGTGATGATGACAGCACACGCCACTTAGAGCAAGAGATCATCCACCGAGGTTAGATTGGTTCCTACACGGTCCTGGCCATCAGGGAGGAAGTGCCCGCTACGGGACGGCCACTTGCGTTTCCAGTCTGGGCTGAAGAAACGGACGCTGCTTTAAGCTTCCGATATAAATCAGATGCCAAGAAGTCAGGAGGCACCTCGGGGGCCTTAAATAATGGTGGACATTCTAGCGCTAAAAGAAGTCAACTGTCAACCAGAATTTATATAAAGGAGGAACACCCATGCACCGTCAGGCTGCCACCTGCATCCATCGCTGCGGCTCTCTCCAGTGCCGTCGCCTGCCTCCAGGTGCTGGCCACAGTCGGAGGCGGGGTGCTCCGGGCCTCCCCGGGGTGGAAGGGGTCGAGGCCTCTCCTCGGCACGGGCAAGCAGACGGCGAGGCAGAGCCTGCTGAGTGGCACTCAGCCGTGCCCAGTCGGGCAGCCTCCCCAGAGCAGAGTGGCACACTCGTGGCGCAGGTGACCACATGCGCCTCCGCTGGCTGAGCACCCCGCTGTTTGGGTGCTTTCAACCTGACTGTTCCTTTGGCTTTCGGGCTCCGCAAGGAGCAAGCAGTTCATGTCAGGGAGTGGGAGGTGGGATTCTGCCGTCCTCAGGGGCCGGGCACAGAGCGTGAGAAGTCAGGGTGGTGGGGGAAGCAGTCACCTCCGTGTCACCTCTGCGAGCGTGTTGTCGCCGCCCCATACCTCACCTCATCATGGTTCGGCAGTGTCCCCCAGAACTTTCCCCCGGGTCACACTCACCTTTGCCCCTGCTGGCCCTCCTGGCAAGCCCGGGTCCCTGCTGAGGGTGGGAGCACGCTTTCCCTCGTTTTTCTGATCCCAGAACCCCTGCTGACTCTCCGGGGCCTCAGCTCACTGCCGGTCAGGGTGAGCCCCCACGCCACTCCACAGCTGCTGTGGGGGGCAGGCCCTCCCCCAGGTGTGGGGGCTCCTCCCGAGGCTTGCAGGGGGAGAGTGCTTCACCCCCAAGGGGAAGCCAGCTCCCGCTCCCACTTTGCTCCTGCTGTCATCTAGCTGGAGCAGCCTGCCCTGCACCTGCCCTGCACCCCCGCACTTACGACGCCCGGGAGCGGGGCCTCCCGGGCGCGGCACTCCCACACACCGCCGCCGTGCCCTCCTTCAGGAATGAGTGATCGAGGGAGCGCAGAGGAGGGGGGGTGGGGAGTCACGCCTGCCCCTGCCTTACCCTGGCAGCTCCCTCACGAGGTCTCCATGTGACTCGCTGTGTACGGCGGGGCCGAGCCCCTCGCTCTGCACAGCCCTCCTCAGGCAGCGGGCAGGGGTCTGCAGAGGGGCGTGTGTTGGGGGGATGCGAGGACCAGCTGTGGGGCCTCTCACTTCATTCCAGTCACTACCCTTTATAAATATTTATAGAAGTTCTTCTACTAAAAATAACATCCTGGAGCCCAGGGAGGAGAAAAAAAATAAATGCAAAGCACCAGGACCTGGGCTCGAAGAGCATGTGTGCCACAGCAGAAGGGAACCCTGAGCCGGCCCGGCTGCGAGAGGGAGCGCCGCAGCGGGCAGGGCTCCCCCTAGCGGCCGATGGCCACGACGCCCTGGCGGCCAGCCACCGGCTTGGCTGCACAGAACCCTCTGCTGCAGGAGGAACCTCCAGGATGCGGCCCCAGCTCTCTGCTCCCCCTTCCTGCCTAGGCTACAGAGCAGCGTCATTGAACGTGGCGGGCCGGCAGAAAGGAGGCTATTTTTAGCTCTGTGGCCAGGGCGTGAATGTCTCTAGAAGAGAGCAGGGCCTGAAGCTGTCTTGAATGACAGGGGGAAGCAAACCTGTTTGTTTTTAAAGGTCAAAGGTAGCGGGGAAACATGTGCCCTGCCCCATCCTGGGGAGAACCCCCCAAGCCAGCAAGCCGCCGGCGAGAACGCCATCAGGTCACACACAGAGGAGACTTGTGCTGTTTCTTTGCTCTTTCCAACCTCCCCGTCGAGTCCTGGGCAGAGATGAGCAGCCGCCCGAGGGGAGCGGTGAGGGTGCTAGTTCATGCAGGACTGTGCGAGGGGCCGCCCACCGGCGGGGCGTCGGGTGCTCCCTCCCACTTCCCACTGGCGCTGGGCTCCCCTCCCTCTGGCAGGTGGTGACATCTGGCATCCTGCGAGTCCGATCCAGGTGTGCCGTGGAGAGATGGACAGGAACGCCCGTCTGGGGGAGGGCCTCGCCTTCCTCAGGCTGATGCCAGCTCACTCCGCGTGCCCGGTGCCTGTGCAGGACAGACGCACTGTTACTCCGGGTGCTGCCGAGGGTCCCCCAGCAAATGCTGCTCTCGTCTGCTGGGGACGAGACACAACGTGCAGGGCTGAGCTGCTGGGGAGTCTCCTTCCACTTTGGGAGATGCGGAGGGCGGACGACACTCACGCCCTCTTCAGGGAAAGGCATGCTCTCTTTTCTGGGGGCACCTAAGGCCTTTGGGGTCCCTGTGTAGGTCACCGGTTCGGGGAGTGTTCCCAGGGAAGGAAGAAGAAACTGGGTTTGAAGTGCGAGGTGCTGGTGGTTTCTTGGGAAGGAGAATTGAGGAGAAAGAAGGGCAGGGGGGTCAGAGACAGGCCTGTACGCAAGGGGCCGAAGAGAGCAGACCGTACAGGCCCCTGAAGGGGAGCCGCTGGAGTTTTTATGCTGTTCACCTGACTCTCTAGCACTGGGTGTTTCCCCTAACTCCTGACAGCGTCAGGGAACAGCGCTGGGTGCGGAAGACCCAGCTCCTATTCTGTTTCTGACACCAGGTTCCCCGGTCAGTCCGGTAGTGGGCCTCATCTGCACAAACAGGGGGCGGGCCACCTGATGTGGACCTGCCTTTCCTTGTCCCCCAGTTCCCGTGCCTGGGAGACAGGGGCTCTGGTAGGTTCCTGAAGGGCAAGTCGGCTCCTGACTCCCCGGCCGGCTGGGGCAGCCTCGGGCTGCTCTTGGCAAGGGCCTTGCCAGAGTGCACAGGGAGTTTAGGTAAACGCCTGCCCAGGCCCTGCAGGCTCTGGGATTTCCAGGCCAGCACGAGCGTTTCAGCAGCCTGGGCGCTGCCTCGCCATGGCCTGCAGGATCCGAGTTGGTGCGGGCTCACAGCCCGCAGGTGCGAGCGGAGGAGAGCTGGAAAGGACCCGGTGCAGGTGGGACGGGAGGGCTGTCAGGACACGGCCTGGAGGCCGCTCCAGGGTAAGACCACTTGGGAGGGTCCGGAAAAGCTCCTTTTCTGAGCTGTGAGGCCTGCGGCCCTGGCTTCGGTGCCTGAAAGATCTGAGATGGCCTAACTTTTAAGCGCTAGAGGCGGGGGAGGGGAGGGGAGAAGAGATTGAAAAACAAAGAACTCTCAGGGCTGCACCCAAGGCATCTACCCTTGGAGAGAACTCTTCTCTGCAACAGCACGGCCGTCTGATTATTTTTTGTGCTGTCCCTCCAGTGAGCACGCCCAGAAGCTGCGCTATCTTGCAACTGGAACTAGGGAAGAATTAAGGTCCTAAGATGGAAAACGTGTAAAAGACGAATTCCTCAAGGCAACGGGCATTTGCTGTGGGGAAATCTGTACTTTTATTATTAATTTTTTAAGGAGGCGAGAAGGTGCAGCATGGCCAGCCGCCACGGGGCATGGCTTGCCTGGCCCATTAGAGTTGGGGTGAATCTGTGTGATGAA
Organism: Phyllostomus discolor; assembly: GCF_004126475.2. Classification (NCBI taxonomy): domain Eukaryota; kingdom Metazoa; phylum Chordata; class Mammalia; order Chiroptera; family Phyllostomidae; genus Phyllostomus; species Phyllostomus discolor. The sequence goes on from NC_040908.2 coordinate 13,260,182, forward strand.
ATGGGTGACTAAGGTGAGGAGCCGCGGCAGAGGGAGCCCCAGGACATGGTGGCTCCCCGCCGACCTCTGAGTCACAAGCCTGTTCGGGCGACTGCATCCTGACACAGGTGACACCCAGCCCCGCCTGGGCCCAGGCCCCAGCACAGCACGAGAGGTCGGTCGGGGCCTGAGACCCGGGCCAGGTAGGTAGGCTGGTGGGGTCGGGCAAAGGGAAGAGGCGCAGCTGGGCTCTTTAAAGAAAACCCTAACGTGGGTCTCCACCAGTCAGGGTGGGCCTCGGTGGGGGGAGGAGGACCTCAGCTGTGAAGGGAGAAATGGCTGTGGGCAGAGAGAACAGTTTGCACTCACCTGGCTTGCTCTCCATCCGGGCTCCTCCGCTAACCTGGGTGGCAGGGACACAAACAACACACAGGTCACAATGAGGGTCTTCTCACCCCCCCGATCTTCTCCCAGGGCCTCCCTGGCCCCCGGCACCCATGGGCCCGGGGACTCTCCCGACCAGGTCTGCACCCAGGGGAGCACCACTACCCACCACCACCCACTGCAGCGGCCACACACCAGCCACGGAGACCAGCGCCTCTCAGGAGGAGGGGACACTGACACTGCCCGGAAACAAAGCCACCGTAAATCTAGGGAGCAGTCAGTTCGGGGACACACGGCCCACGTGTCCTGGGAGCGAACCAGGAGACCGTGATGGCACTGTGACGGGGGCAGCGTCTCCTTCCCGCAGACCCGTCTGTCCGGGAGTCACTCTCTCGCCCACCCTGGAAGGACGAGCACTGCCCGGACCCTCAACCCCCCGCCCCCTTTCACAGAGGGCCGTGGCTGCCGGCTTGCCAGACACACACCAGGCCTGCCTAAGTGTGCAAACTGGAGGTACAGCTCTTCGCCGTGGACAGCAGGCGCTGGGAGAGGGGATTCGGAAGAACACGGGAGCGTAAAGTGGGGTTCTGGAGCAGCGGAGGCACGGGTGGGGCTGGGAAGCACCCCGGGGTGAGTTCTGCTCTTCTGTGTCTGTTCTGCATCGTCTTGGGGGAAAGCACTCGCCACTCGAGGTAAGCGGTGTGGGATGCAGCGTCGGAGGGGGACCCCGACAGAGCAGAAGTGTTCCCCGGGGTGCAGCCAGCTGGCCAGAGAGCTGAGAGAGGGCAGGGAGAGGCCTGAGGGGGCGGATGTGGTTGGGGCATCCAGCTCCTTTCAGAGCATCCACTGGGCTCGCAGGGGTTTTGCACTGAGCAGGCCACGCCGCCTGACAGGGTGCCGACCGAGTTCCGTGTGTATTATGTCGGCAGGATCTCAACCCCGAAGCAGCAACTCTCTCTCTCTCTCTCTTTCTGGGTGACAGTTACTGCCGTCTGACACCCAGGTGACAGCGGCCGCCACAGTGTCAGTCTACCCAGTAAAAACTCGTGCCCAGCTCACGGCAGAGAGCTGGAAGGGCCACCCACGAGAACACTCGCCTTCAGAACAGCTCCCACGTAACAGCCGCAGAGGGGCATCCTAGGGCCTTTACAATGTGCAAAGTCAGGTATTTTTTAAAACCCTCTCTCTCACCCCAGCTCTTAACACTCCTCCCTCCCCGGGGATGACATGGAAAGCCAGAGAAACAGAAATTCAGGCATTTTCACAAAAAGGTTGCACACGGATAGAAAGACACTGGCGTACATACATGCTGAAAGTGAGAGAGGAAGAGGAGCTGCCGGTAGGGCAGCTCAGGTGTGAAGACAGAGGCCCCCGAGACTGGGAGACACCAGGTGAGGGAAACCATGGCCAGTCCGCAGGTGAGACGCAGCCTGCACCAGACTCGAACCAGGGCTAAGGGCTGAAGTCCACGGTCAGGGCGAGGCCCCGGTGGGCAGGGTGGAGTCCTCTGCGCTACAGGGGAGCGGAGGGAGGCTGGGGAGAGGCCATGGGAAAAGCTACTGGGGAAGGGAGGGTACATGGGGAGGGAGGCCAAAGTAGCAGCTGTTAAGTCTTCAGCCAAGAACATTCCAACATGAATGCCAGGGTCTGGCTGGGTTGTGTGCGTGCGTGCGTGCGTGCGTGCTTGTGTTTGCAGGCTGTGTTTACATAAGTGTAAATTTATCCCTGGGTATCTGCTCTTCACCTCCTGCACTGCAGTCCTCCTGCCTTCTTCTGAGACCCCTATGGGCACAGGGACGCCGGCCGTCCTGACGCTTCTCTGCAGCATTTCCAGACGCCTCAGACCACTGCCCTCCACTTCTGACCTTTGACATCCGTGCCGAACACGTCACCCTCATCCATTCATCCCGGCTCCTGTCCACCTTCTGAACGAGTCCAGCACCTGAAAGATGTCCCCTCCTCTGCCAGCTTCTCCCTTGGCGATGTCCTGTCCTGGCTGACGCACTCAAGAGCCCTCCCTGTCTCACCCACACGAGTCCTTGGGGCACACAGTGCTGTAGACCCCCAGGCCACTCGGCTTCCCCTCTCCCCTAGCAGCGTCCCGGCCTGCACTGACTCCCTTCTGCCCTCCCTTCCTCCACGTCACCTCCACGGAGCTGATCTGCTCTGACCAAAGCTCGGGCGCCAGGGCTGGAGAAGCCTGCAGGGAGCCCAGGCCCTGACACTGACTACCTGAGCCAGTTCTCGAACTGCTGAGTCTCGTCTGGAACCCTTCCCTCATGGGACTGTGAGATCCCACAGGAGAGCGTGCTTCCTGCGGCCGGCATGCCACTCTCTCCCTGACCAAGGGCTCGCTGGCACACCGCGCTGTGCATTTCACCGGACCCGTTCACTTGCTGACACCCTACTACGCGCCAGCTGCCGTTCTAGGCACTGGGGATACAACCTGAGCAAAGCGGACCACCACCTCTCACGTTGAGAGGAACCCAGCAGGGACATATTCGCAGCTGACAGAAGGGACAGCCAACTCTCAAATGTCCACAGAGGACTTGGCTCTCTGTCCAGTGTGACTCCAGAGCACCAAGGCTGAGCGCGTGAACTTAGGAGTCAGAGAGACCCCGTTCAAACCCGGTACCTGCAACTTCCTAACTACGGGATCTAAACTCCTCTGAGCCTGTCTCCTCATTGGCAAAGCGTTGTTCTATATCTCACAGGGTTGTTAAGGAGTAAAGGAGACTATAGGGGAAACCATTTAGCACAGCTCTGTACAGACAGGTATTAACCAGGTTTTACACAGTGAGATTGAGAAGGCCTTACAGGCAGGCTTCGTTTTATTGCACTTCCCAGATATTGCTATTTTTGTTGTGCAAACCAAAGGCCAGAGCCTCCACCGGCAAAAGGTGAGGACCAGCTTTACTGCCATACCCGCTGGCCTGCAGCGGCCGGAGCCGATCCCACCGCGTCTCCACCGTGTTGCCTGTGTGACCCCTCTGCGGCAGCCTCTCCTCATTGCTTTTCCTCCTCCCGTGAAGCCACCACGCCCTCCGGCCAGTCCGCCCACCACCATCGCCTCCTCCTCAGGACACTTTCCTGTGTTTGCCATCATCCACTCCAAGTCTGACGGTGAACTCTTCCCACCACTTGCCTCCTGTTTATTTTGCGTGTTGCTTTCCTGACTATATTATACACTCCTGGAGGCGAGGAGTCCTGTTCTGTTTTATTGTATCTGTTTCCTGTATCCCGATGTCTAGCATCTATCAGAAATCAGGAAGCTTTGTTGATCCACGGACACCACCACCTCCGGGGGGGTGGGGGGGGGGGAACTTGCCGGGCGGTTGGGCAAAGCAGGTAGGGGGCGCTGTGGGGGCCCGAACCCCCTGGGCGGCAGCAGCGGGAGGGAAGGCAGAAACGAAAAGGGGGGGGTCCATTCAGGGGCTAGTAGCTCTGGCTCCCACTCAAACTGGGGCTCCTGGTGAGCTGCCTTTACCTCTGTCCTTCCCATTCTGCATCTTCTCCTCTTCTTCCTCTGCACCTTCCTCCGCTGTGGAAACAAGTCCAAGGAGGCCCGTGACCCTTCAGCGCAGGACAAGCACAGAAGCGGGGCGGAGGGAGCAACTCGGGAGGCCTGGGGCGAACCCCCAGCCCAAGGCTCCAGGCCACAGCCCCCCCCGGGCTGCTCCCCCACCCGGTCTGCACCCTGTGCGCCTGTCCCCTGCACGGTGGAACAGGGCTACTCGGGAGTCCCGGGCCCGCAGAGCAGCCCGGTGTCGCCTACACTGCCGCTGGCTTCCCTGGTGGCGAGGGGGTGGCGGCCTGTCCTCTGAGCCCGTTTTCCCTAAGGGGGGACACCTGCGGGGGACACGCCGAGCATCTTCCCATCAGGTTGAAAGTGCATGCCGGGGAAAACCTAGACTGACGCCGAGTCCGGAAAGACGAACGGACCACTAGGGGTTTTCAGCTGACAAGTCTTAAAATGACTGAACACAGCGATGTGGCTGAGAAAAAAATACAGTCTAAGGCTGCTTCCCCAAGGGTCCCTCAGGGAGGTCATGGGTCACTGTGCTCTGGAGAGAGGGCCTCCCCTGTGGTGTGGAGCGCCCAGCCCTGGGGCCTCTGAACTGGGGCCTGGAAACGCCGGCGACTTCCCCGGGCGGCGAGCAGGATGGTGTGGTGGAAACCACATCCCGTTGGGAACAGCCGAAGGGATGACCCATGGCTGCCTCAAGAGGAATGAGGCTCAGGGAGGGCCCTGTTCTCGGCACCGGATACTCGAGAGGCAACACAAAGGGGAGGAACTGAACTTGCTCTGGGCAGGCTTAGAGAGTCGAGCAAGCACAGATGGGTTACAGAACGGCATGGGTTGGCTCCCTGATGAGAAAGAGCTTCCCAGAGGTGAGAGCTGGTCACGAACGAGCTCACTGGGAACACACAGACAGAGGGCTTTCGTGTCGGGAGGCAGGCTGGGGTGAATGACACCCAGGGGAGTCCGCAGCACGGCCACGCTGTGCGGGAGACATGGGGAGGCACCCCGAGGATGCAGCCTCATCCTGACCGAAACCTCCAGGGTGGCAGTGGAAACGGCCGGTGTCGGCCGGGCTGTCCCGGTCCCTGGGGCACCGGCAGCCTCGCGTGCAAGGAAAGTTGACTCCTGCACTTTGTGGAGATGGTGCCGTGTGTGGGCTGGTCCACAGCTCCGTTGGGTCTCCGGTGTGTGAGAGGGTACAGCACCAGGGAAAGGGGCCTCGTGGGCCCCCAGATCGGATGCCCTGTCCTGCGTGGGGACCAGGGCAGTGGTGAGAGCACAGACCTGATGTTCTCAAGGCTTCAGTTCTAGAACAAGCTTTGCCCCTTCGAGCTGCCTAACTCCAGGCAAGTGACCTTTCTGTAGGCCGCTCACTGCGATCCCAAAGCGAAGGGAATGGGCCACGGGACCTCTCAGGGACCTTCCGGACACACCTAATTCTGTCAGCACTGCCCCTTCCCTGCTGTGAGAAGTGGCCAAGGATCCCCCTGAACTCTGGGCGCTGTCTGGGCTGTGTGTGTTTTCTGTTGGACGGTGTCCAGTTGCCTCCCATGTGAATGTGATGAGCTCACGGCCACTTACTCTGCATAAACCCTACTAAGTGGCCAAGAGGCACCAGTGTGGTTGACGTGCACGGCCTGGAGTCCGTGGGGGGCCGTGACAGGGACGTTCTGGTCACGTGTGAAGTCATCTCAGCGGCAGTTACCGCTCTGTTCACGAGCGTGTGCGGGGACAGTGATTCTGACAGGCACTAGGGAGGGGGTGGCATCACCATCACGCCCCCTGCGCAGGAGAACTGACACCTTATCTCAGCCACCACCCTGGGAGAACCAGCCTGGGCCCTGCATTTATTCTCTTTTAAAAGAAAGCAGGCAGATCCGAGAGCGAGCGACGCCATGGCCCCGGGCACCGCGGAAAGCGCGCACTGTGTTTTGGGAAGTCTGCAGCACTGGGGGCTGGCCTCCCTTCAGGGCATGGCCTGGGGATTTCGATACGTGTGTTTGCATAAGTGTATCTGTTTGAACAGTCCGTGGAAAAACAGCTTTATATTTTTAATTAATAACCTTGGTAATTAATAACCTTGTCAAGGCATCTAAAAGCATTACCTTAGGTCAGAAGAAACACAAGAGAGCCATCTGTACGAGTGACCTATGGAACTCGGGAAGGGAACCCGCCTGCTTAATATTTAACATGGGAATCGGGCCACTGTAAGAAGACCGGCAGATATCTGGCAGCTATACAACGGATGGGGTCATGGGGATTCCTGGAGGGGTGATGATATGGGAATGGGCTTTTCCTCCTGTCCTGGGTTTCACGGAAAGGGGGAAATGGGCATGAGGTAAGGGCCTCTGGAAAATCGCTGAAACGGCTAAGTGACCGAGAGACACTGAGAAAGAAGTCACAGAGGAAACGGAACCCGAGGAGGGAGGGAAGCAACAGACTCAGGTCATGAACTTCAAGTGAAACGAGAGCCTAGTCGTGGACAAAAGGGGAGAATAGGGTTTCAACACCAAATCAGAGAGGAGGGAGCAGGAAGGCAGCTGGGAGAGAGTCCAGAGGCGTCGGTGGATGGCCGATGTGGTCCCAGGCACGCAGGGGAGCAGCGGAGCGAGGCGGTGGCCGGGGCCTAGGACAGGAAAGAGCAGCCGCGGAGGGAGCAGGGGCGGAAGACACGTCCAGGGGAGGCAGGGGCCCGACTGTATGTGGAGGCCTACGTTTCTTTAAGCTCTGAGTTGCGCTGGCTCCACAAGCTGCACTCTTAAGAGAAACTGAAACGTGTAATTATCTCTGTGTGATCTCGAGGGAGAGAGACTCTCTGGGTGAAGACATCCAGGGTGTCCCTGGAAGGCAAGAGGATGGAGGGGTGGCATGAGGGGTGTCTGCTCCCCGGTGGTGGTCTGCCGCGTGGCGCGGGAGCCAGGTGGGCGAGAGGCGGGGGAGGCAGGAGGCCGGGTGGGAGCTCTGGGCTTCACCTGAGTGGAGCTCCTTCACCAGGGATGACATGGTGTTGGTGATGGAGTCAGCGGCCACCAGCAGGTCGTTGCGGAGGTTTCTCCTCGTACCTGAGGAGAGTCAGAGCAGATGGCGACGCCAGGTGGGTGGGCGTGGAGACGGGAGGGCAGAGCGCGAGACTCGGTCTGCCAGGCCCCAGGACACAGCGCCGAGTACCACCGAGGGGCCGCGGGGCCGCAGCAGCCCCACCGGTGCCCGGGCACACCAGCAGCTCCAGGTCCCCGAGTGCACGCTTCCCTCCCTCTCCTTCTCTGCCGGGAGGGCAGGGCACGGTCAGTTCCGAGCTTCCTGCCACAGTCCACAGAGCTGAGTTCCGGAACGAATGCCGCTTCCAGGCGTGCCTCTGTCCTAGGCAGGACTTCCCCCTACAATGCTGCCTCCTCCCTGCCCTCTGTCTGCACCCCAGTAAGGCTCCCTCGCCACCCCATCTTCCCCCAACTGCATAACTCTGGCCGCCGGCCCTTCAGGCAGTGGTGACATTCTGATGCTGCATGAGCCTTCAGCAAGGTCCTAAGCACATGACCTTGGGAATTACTCCACCCCACTCCTCCGGAGGAAGCAGAGCCCAAAGGGCAGGGCACTGCTCGCAGCCGGAAAAAGAGTGCAGGAGCCCAGGAGGTCTTTCTTCACACAGGAGGTGCAAAGCCTGCCGGCCTCCCGTTGGAGACAGCCCTCGAAAGAGAAGGAGCCAGCACCTGACTGACTGACTCTGTGCATAAAGATCTGACCATTTAAACCAAGGAGCAAAGAAACAGGAAAACTCTCAGTAAGAATCTCGTCTATGTTTCCAAACCCCCTCAGGTCTCTGCCACGCACTCTGGTCCCGAAACTGACCTTGCGCGAAGGCCTCCTGCATATCTCCCCCGACGCCGCCCAGCGGGTCCTGGGGGCCGTGTGTGGGCGTGGAGCCGGCGGACGCTGAGCGGACCGGCATGGGCATGGGGCGGCCGCCGCCTCCGTGCGTGGGCGAGGTGTGCGGGGATCCTGCGGCCTGAGCCTGGGAGAAGCAAAGACAGAAAATGTTATCTCAGGGGCCTGGCCTCTGGGGGAAGGGAGGGAGGGTCCTCTTCTCACTCAGCTCCACCAGCTGACTGGGCTTCAGTCCCTGGGGTGGGGCAGCCTGTGTGTGCGGCCACATTTCAGAGGAAGGAGTCAGGCTGCCTCCGTGGCCGGAGAGAGGGAGAAAGGGAAGAAAGAAAGGGAGTGTGTGCGTGGGCGGGGAGCGGTACAGAGAGCAGCAGCAGCAAAAGGGACAGAAGTGGGGGGAGCACAGGGGCTAGCTCAGAGAGGGCAGGCCTTTCTGGGGGCGGCCTGAGTGGGCGGCTGGGCAGAGGGTCTGAGAGTGGGGGTGGGGGGTCACACAGCTGGAAAACAATCCGTAAACGTCGTTCATTCTGGTTTGTGAGCACACTTATGGACACCATCTCATCTGGCCTTCACCGAGCCTGGTGCATAGAGAGGCCACAGGTTTTCGTGTCCGTTTTATAGAAGAAAACCAAGGGTGAAAGAGTGACCGCCTGTGTCAGGCTACCTGCGGGAGAGGCTGGAATGACCCCGTCTCCCCCAGGGCCATGGCACGTCCCCTGGACCTCCGCGGCTCCAGACCCTGTGCCGCAGGTGCCTGAATTTGTGCATTGGGAGCCAGTCGCCTGGCCTGTCACACTGTGCGCATCAGGCACACAGGGTGAGGTCTTCTGTGGGCCACCTTGTAGGGACCGGGTGAGAATGGTCATATGTTCCGTGGAAACGGAACTTGCCTTGTAAAGGCTCTGGGGTCGGTGTGGGCAAAGCCTGGGGCAAGGGGACTCGATGTAGAAGCTCTGGTTAGAGAGAGCTCCCCGAGGGGGCTCTGCCGCTCTGCAGAGCGAGGGGCCCTGAGAGTGGCGGACACACTGGGGCTCTCCGTGGAAGCGACACTGGGAAAGCGTAAGCCAAAGTGTGCAACTGAGTTCAAATGAACATGCTTATCCTTTTGGGATCTAGTGCAATAGCCCTCGACTCCCACACAAACAGAATCTGCCTCAACAGGTGGCTGGCTGTTTGCACAGAGCCTCACCTCCACGCTGCAGGCAGTGTGGTGCCAGGCTCGCTGGGAACGGTCTGTTCTCCATCGTTCCTGCTTTGCCTCGTGTGTGTGTGTGTGCATGTGTGTGTGCGCACGTGTGCATGTGTGTGTTTAGCGGAATTTTAAGAAATAGAGGAAGCTACAAAGTATAACATAATATACCACCCCATTAATACTTATTATCACTGTATCCATTTATTTCAGCCTGAAGATGCTGCAGGAAAACCTGAAGACCCCTCTCACCACCAGCCCTCTCCAGTGCCAGCCCCTCATCTCATCCCTTCGGGGGCCACCGCTACCAAAGATTTTGGTGTGGAGCTTTGTACCTGTGTGTACATAGATAACTATGAATAATATATGATATGTCACGCTTTTAAATTTTGCATAAATAGTATCCTACTGTACATATCATTTTGCAATGTGCTTTTATCATTAGCATGCTTTTTGAGATTTTTTCCATAATACAAATAAATATGAACTTAGGCCCTTATCATGTTATATATAAAAACTCACCCAAAACGGATCACAATAAATATGAGAACTAAAACTAAACAATGACTCTTTAGATATGAGAAGATGCAATAGCTACAAAGATAAAATAAATTGAAATTCATCCAAATGAAAAGTTTTTTTCAAAGGATGCCTTTAAGAAAGTAAAAGGACAACTCACAGAATGGAAGAAAATTTTTGCAAATCATTGATCTGATTACTGATTTGTACCTAAAATATGTAAAGAGCTCTTATACTCAGTGATAAAAGGTCAAGTAACTTAGGTTAAAAGTGGGCAAAGGATCTGAATAGACAGTCTCCAAAGATATATATATGTACCTATCCAATAAGCACATAAAAAGATACTTAACATTATTAGCCATTAGGGAAATGCAAATCAAAACCACAAGGAGATAACCCTTCACAACCATTAGGATGGCTATAATAAAAAAGGCAGACAATAACAAGTGTTGATAAGGATACAGAGAAATGGGAACCCTCATAAGTTGCCGGCAGGAACCTAACGTGGTGCAGCTGCCTTAGAAAACAGTCTGGCGATTCCTCAGAAGGTTCGACAGTGAGCGCCACATGACCCAGAAACGCCGCTACTACAAGTACACACCCAAGAGAAGTGAAAACGTGTATCTACACAAAAATTTGCACAAAAGTGTTCATAGCAGCATTATTCGTAATACCCCCAAAGTGGAAACGATCTGAACATCCATCAGCTGATGAATGATTTACATGAAATGTATATTCTTACAATGAAAAATGATTTGGCAATGAAAAGAAATGGAGTACGGATACATGCCACAAAGTGGACAGACTCTGAAAATAAGCAAAGTAAAAGCTGGTTACAAAAGACCACATGTTGTTTGGTTCTGTTCATACGAAGTGTCCAGAACAGGCAAATCCACAGAGGCAAAGGAGATTAACAGTGGTCTGGGGCTGGGGGGCCGGGGACCGGGGGGGAGAGGCGTGAGTGCTACAAGGCACGGGGTGCCCTCTGGGGGTCATGGAATGTTCTAAAACTGGTCGTGGTGGTGGCTGCCTGACTCCGTGAATACATCACAAAACACTGAGTTGTGTACTTTGAAAGAGTAAATTGTGTGTTATGTAAATTACATCTAAGTGCAATTATTACAAAAAGGACACCACTAAGGAAAAAAAATCAGCCATATGGTGGGGAAAATGTTTACAGATTATATCTGATAAAGAACTTGCGGGTCTTTGCCATGACTGTGTGGACCTGACATCAAAAGTAAGGGCAGCGGAGGCAGAACTAAACGAGGGGACGCAGCAAACTGAGAAGCTCTGCGCAGCAAAGGAGCCACCGACGAAATGAAAGGGCGACCTGGAGGGTCCCCTGGAGGGGAAGAACTGCAAACCGTGCGTGTGACGGTGAGTTCATATTCAAACTATATAAAGCACCCGTACAACTTGGCAAACAGCAAACGGTCCAGTTAAAAAACGGTCGGAGCCCCTGGGTAGACACGTTCCGAGGACGACAAACACGTCAACGGCCAGCAGGTGTATGAAACGGTGTGCCTTTTCGTGAAAGGCAAACCTCAGTGAGACCGCGTGAGGACCCTGGGTGCCGGGGGAGCCTATGACTTCTGACGCCTCCGACACGGAGCAGGCCGTGCGGCCAGTGGGAACCAGGCCTGCCCGCACGCGGAGGACAGCGGCCTCAGCCCAGGTCAGGCTGGAGCTGCGGGCACTCGTCCGCTGATAGGACTGCACCCAGCACAAGTCCCCAAGGCGTAGCACCCACCTCGGGCGCGGGAAGGGGGATGGGATTCTCTAAAGTGACTGGCTGCAGAGTTTGCCTGGAAATGCCGAGACCAAGGGCACAGCGCAGACGCTGAGCACTGAAGAGGGAAATCAAGCCCAGTTAAGAAAAGGAAAAAAAAATCGGGGGGCCTGAGTAGGTGGCCTGTGAAATTCAAACTGACTTCACTGCCTGTGTCCCCGAGAGCTGACCTGGCCTGCAGCATGTGGTGAGTGCTGGCTCCACCCCCTCGTGAGGCCTGGGCCCAGCACCGAGGCTGGAGGAGGCAAGGCAGGCAGCGGTTACTGGTCACTGGGGCGTCTCTCCGCCAGCGCCGAGTAGGGCCTCTCTAACCAGACCTGGGGGTGGGGGCCTCCAACGGCTCCTGCCCTGCAGTCACCCTGTGCAATCCCCTCCCCTTGAAGGTGGACTGGGCACAGTGACTGCTCTTATGAGTGCGTCAGGACGATGGGAAGCCACCTCTGAGGTTCGGTTCTCCAAGACTGAGACGCTGATCCACCCCCACACACCCTGGCTCCTCTCCCGGCTCCTCACTCTGAGGGAGCCAGCTGCCGGTGGCACGAGCTGCCCTGCAGAAAGGCCCGCGGGAAGGGGCTGAGGGTGGCTCCCAGCCGTCAGCCCCACTGAACGGAGGCCCCGAGTCCAACAGTCCACGAGGAAGCCTGCCACAGCCAAGCGAGCTGCGGAGCCTCGAGGGCACTGTGGTCTGGTGGGAGAGCCCGCCCCTCAGCTTGCAGGGACCCCACTGCACAGCGCCTGGGTTCCTGGCCCACAGAAGCCGTGAGTGAACAAACAGTTGCTATTCTAAGCCAGTAGGTCTCGGTGTAGGTTGTTATGCAGCAACAGGCAACTCATGTGCTAGGCTGATTGTTTTCTTCATGTGCTATTAAATCGGTTCCACCTGAGGGACCTCGGATGGAGAGAGGGAGGACGCGGGGATATGAGGAACCAGACGCAGAGGCGCTCACGACAGGCCAGAAACCCTCGGAAAGGGGACGGCGGGTGAGAAGAGAGGCCGGGATGCGCGGCTGAGAGCGTGTCTTCTGATCAGAGTTTGTGCCTGAGTCCCGGGTGCCTTTGTCTGCCCCCACACTGCAAGCCGCAGCCTCTTCACTGTGTCAGCAATTACAGACCCGGAGACGGCTCTCTGCTGCAAACTCGGTGACCCGGCAGAAGAGAGGAGGTCGCGGGCTCCGAGGGGGCACCTGGGCCTGGCCGCCCCCCTCTGGGGAATGCACTGAAGGGAGCCGAGAGGTTTGGCGGGAGGGGCACGGCCCGGACGGTGGGGGTCCCGGGTCTGTCTTTCGACTGCATCGCGTGCAGTCACACTTTATGGGGCTCCGTCTTCTCATTTGGAAACCGAGAGGCACCGACTAGACGGTCTCTGAAGCACCTTCCAGGTGTAGAATTCTTATAAAATCCTGTGAGTCTCTGACTTCCGCCAGGCAACCTCATCTCAGAAACGCCAAGTACACGTCACTTTGCTCCGGCCCTCACTGCACCGCCAGGGAAGGGTCTTCCTCCTCAGAGGGGTCTCAGTAGGTGTCTCAGGGTCGCGTGATGGCACTGTCCGTAGCTAACTCGCCTCCATCACAGGTGCAGCCAGCCCCAGAGGCGATGCCCATGTAGGCCTCACGCGAAGGCAGGCGGTGGGAGGTGCGGGGAGCAGGTGGCTGTACGAGAGGACGGGGCTATTCCGAGAGAGACAGCATCTAACTCCAGGTCCTTCCAGAGACCCAGGTCCCCTGACCTCCTGCTGCCGTCCCCCGCTGCCTCCTTAAATGTGCAGACCAGGTGTGTGGACCTCACGGAGTCGGTGGCGGTGCCTGAGCGCCAGCCACACTCCCAGCAGGCCGAGCGTCGCCCGGGAACCGGTTGGGTTTGCTCGTTCGTTGCCCTCCTGGCAGGCCCGGGCTGGAGACTCGCCCCGAGAAGGAAGCTGTGCCGTCCACGGCACCTCCCCTCAGAGGCACGGGTGGGCTGCACGTTCCGAGAGGCAGGCCCTCCCCATGGAGCGCTCCGGGCACTGCGCTCAGTGCGAACCGACCTTGGGTAAGTGGCACCGCAAGTGGGGAGAGTGACACGGTTGGGACCCCGAGATGACAGGGAAATGGAGAGTCACACAGAAGTCGGTCACGGTGGAGGAGCTAGTCAGGCGGCTCTGGGGACGGGAACGGGCTGGCCAGTGAGGGTATGAAACCATCCCAGGCCCCCGGGTTTCCGGTGCCGGGACAGGGGCAGTCAGCCCGGGAGGCCGGCAGGCTCTGCAACCTGCCGCTTGGTGTCTCACGGTTTCCTGGTGCGAGGACAGTGGAATGTTACTGAAACGCGACCCGTGACAAAGGCCGGAACGCAGCACAGGCTCACCGCGTGTCTGACCCATAATAAATGCCCTGTGACTCGGGGCTCCGAACACAGAGGTCCCTTGTAGTGGGAACAATTCTGCTGAAAACACAGCTAGAGAAATGCTATAATCTGAGAAGCTCTCTCGTCAGCTGGCTCTTCACTTCTTCTACATCAGCAAAACTCTTGAGAACCTGAGAAGCCAATGTATCACATTCTGAGGAAATAGCTCAGAAATCATGTTTGTAATTTCAGAGGGGCCGTGACCTCGGGAAAACAGCCTCTCGTTTAGCCCAGCATTCATTTTATGTTTGAGGAGACTGAGGCCCATGGAGGTCATGAGGCCAGTTATGACCAAGCAGTAGAAAGGCTAAGACTGGTACCTGGGTCTTCAAATCGCCTCGCGGTGCTGGGAGGAACCAAGGCACAGGGGGGCCCCAGCACGTGTTTCTGGGCCAGGCGGGACTCGGGTCAGCCACGGCTCCACCCTGCTGAAGCTCACCGAGACTCTCAACAGGACAGTCACTTTCCAATACGGTTGACAGGATGGCCAAGTCCCAGTGAGAACTGTGAGGAATACAACTGTGCCTCGGTCTCTTGTCTAGGACACAAATCTAATACTGGAGCCAAGCAGGTACAGAGGACGCCAGAGGAGGTGACCTGAGGACGCTGTGATCCCTCCCCACAGCTGGCACCTGAGCAGAGAGAGGGACTTGCTGCGGTGGCGGTGGCGGTGGCGGGGCGAGCTGGCCGAGCACGGAGAAAGGCCCTGTCTTCGCTGGGAGACAGGAAGTGCGGTCCTGGGCCGCGCTCGGGCATCCCCGGCGCGGTGCCCGACACCCGGTAGGGGAGCCGTGAACACCACCGCCTCCCTTTCCTTGCTCCACACGGAACAGGTGTGCGTTCTCTTCCTCTCTGGTGCCCGGAGACGCTTGTGGCAAAAGCCCGAGCTTGAGCGTTACTGCCCTCTGAGGAGCCCTGGTAACCGCACAGGCCCCCTCCCCCCGCCCCCCCAAACCTCCGAGCCGGGCTGTCATCATGGCAACAGAAGGAGACACTTCAGTCTCCACTTCTCTCTCTCTCTCTGACTCGTGGATACCTGCCAGGTAGCAGATGGTCTGTGTGGACAATTACCTTCATTTTGCTGCAGTGTATTTAAATTAAACAAACTGGCCTCTTTGCTGCCGATTCTGAAAGGCCCTCTCAGGAAAACAAAACACCGAAAAACAACCTTGGGAGAGAGGAGCCGTCAGTCCCAAATGCAGGGGTGGCAACCACAAAGGCAAAGGGAACCGGGGATGTATAAGGAACAGCCTTTGTGCATTTTTTTTTCCTTCAAGAAAAGACAAAAACAAACAAACAAACAAAAACAAAACCCACATGCTATTTTGAGCGGATGCTGGCTGGCTCTGCTAGGAAGACGCAGCTGTCTCACCAAACACAGAAGTAAAGGGAGAGCGAGGACGATCTGGTGCCGCACTGTCTGTCCTGCTGCGAGAGGTGGCAATAGCTGCCTAACTCCACACGAGCTGCGACGCTGGGAGTCAGGACCAGGGGTGGCGGCGAGCGGACGGACGGCGCACCGTAGGGTGGAGGAGAAGAGAAAGACAACCACAGAGCAGTGAGCCAAGATGAGGGCTGTGCATCCCCTGGGGGTGACCTCAAACAGATGAAGGATTTGCCTGGAGACCTCGCTCTCTACACAAAGGTGCCTGCCTGCCTGCAAGCTGAAGTGCAGAGCAGCGTTTAAGGATAAACCTGGCTTCTAACACCACAGCAGTGGGGGCCGGGGGGGGGGGGTGCTGGAGAGTTTCACCACGTCTCTTCCCGGACCACCGTCAACACCCAGTTGTCTGTCGTGGGTGTGTGTGTTGGAAAGTCAGGGCCATCAAAACGTCTGCTGTGAGGTCCTTCCGCAGAGGGCTGACACCTGTTTGTTCCCATGTCCCCTCAGGAAACTCGGCGCTTACACTCAGCCTGCCCCCTGTGGTGGCTGTGGGGACAGCAGCAGCCGGAAGGAAATGGCTACTGCAGGTCTGCTGGCTGCTTGCGGTCATGGTGTAGGCGTCGGGTGGAAAGTTGTGGTTCCGGATCTTCGTGGTTTGTCCACGTTCAAGTCCAACTACATCATACAGAAGACAAAGCTTAAGGTGTGGGGGCAAGGTATCTGGCTATCTTTCTTAGCGGTAGAGGAAAGCATATTAAGCTCCTGAGACAAAGAACAACCCATTAAAACTCACCGTAAACCCAAAGATCAACGGTAAGTTGAAAGTCAGACGTTTCGATAGGGAAGCTAATAAATTCCAAGACCAGAATTACCCTCTTTCTGTTTGTTTCTCCTAGTTCGCCCTGCTCTATTGGAAAATGGTATCCCATTAGTTCTCATTGCAGGATTTTAACACCAGCTCTCGACAAAATGATCGGGAACCTCATTAAGGGAAAAAAAAAATCCCGATAAAAATGAATGCCAAACACCCCGACTGCACATTAGAAACAAGAAGAAAACAGGCTCCCAGGAGAGCGTGGCCCTTACCCAGGCAGCTACATTAATGACCACCAGGCAGGCTGCCAGAACCTACCACTGATATTTTAAAATTCAATGAGACGAATTTAAATGCTCTGCGTGGGTAGGCCAAACCAGCGCGGTGAGGTGCGGCACCCTTCCACGCCAGCCCTCTCTGCCGTGGGCCTGGTTACCCACAACACTGCGGCCAGGATCCAGGCTCTGTGGTTTGACCATCTGACTTGGATCCGGCTCTGCTCTTTACCAGCTGTGTGACCTTGGGCAACTTACTTAGCTTCTCCGGCACCTCAGGGTCTTCATATATGAAACGACGATGATAATCTCCCCAAAGGCGGGTGAGGGTGAACATACCGTGCTTCACGCATCGGCTCAGCCGCGAGCTAGCTGCCATGAGCCAGCAAGGTGCTGGGGCTACGAAGGGGCAAGGTCCCCACTGGGAGGCTCACAGGCTGGAGGATGGTGGGGCGGGTGACTAGCACACAGAGGAGGATGCAACCCGCGCCCCCCTGGAGCTACAAAGGGAAGGCAGCACAGACACAGAGGGCTTGACTCCGACCTTCCAGGACAGGGTCGGGTTTCACAGAGGGGTGGCATCCGAGAGCGTCTTCAGGGGTATGGTTTCATGAGGCAGAAGAGGCTCGGGAAGGGTGATGCAGGCAAGGAGAGAGCGTGAACAGGGACGGAGGCGGCCATGCGTGGGGATAAGACGCGGAGCAGGAAGCACGGAAGCCATGTGGTGGGAAAGGGGAGGGTGCAAAGGGCCACAATCGTGCAGAGCCACGAATAAATGGCCGTCAAGCTTCTTGACCAGGCCACAGAATGGGCAACGGCAGCCCGTGACCGAATCCAGCTCACTACCCGCTTTCTGCAGTCCATGAGTAAATATGGCTTTACGTTTTGAAATGGTTACATTTCAAGCGGTTATATAAGTACTTGCATAATATTATTGGTATGGCTTACGAAGCCTAAAATATTTACTATCTAACCCTTGAAGCGAGAAAGCTCACTGACCTGCCCTAGGCAGGGGCAGAGGGAGCTGGTAGAGGTCCCCCAGCCGGGAATGATGAGGTCAGCGTGGTGCGTCTGGAGGAATCTGGGGCGATGTGGAGGAGGGACTGGGAAGCGAGAGACAGCAGGCAAGGAGACTCATTAGGAGGCTTTTCCCACAGACCAAGTGACAGATGATGGCAGCTGGCATGAAGACGGGTGATAGGAACGGGAAGGCGAGAGCGGAGAGCAAGCACTCGGCACGTGGGCTGGACCCAGTAGGAAGAGCAGAGGTGGGGAGGGAGCGTGCCTGCTGGGGCGGGGGGTCCTGGCAGTGCCGTCAGCACAGCAGGAGATGGGGGCCGAGTAGTGATGTGGGGGGGAAGGTGACTGGGAATCCTTCCTCCTCCATCCCACCCTTAACGCCCAGAATAAGGGGTGCCGAGAAGGCCTGGGGGCTCGGACTGGTGTCACAGAGAAAGGTTCTCTGGGCTCAAGGCAGGGCTTCTTGATTGGGGGTCATTTTACCTGCTGGGGACCTGGGGATGCAGGTGGCTGGCACTAGAACGTAGGAGGGAGAGGTCAAGGATGCTTCTAAATATCTCCTACAAGGCACAGAAGAGTCCCCTGCCCTCTGGCTCCATACGTCCATGGTGCTGAGAATAAGAAACCTGCTCGAGGGTGATTCAGAGTCACACCGTCCTACAGAGGGTGACCAATCCAGGGCGGCTTTTCCCGGGTGGTAAGCTGCTGCAGAAGGAAGGGCAGGCCACCAGTGGCCTAAGGCCAGGTGAGAACTTTCAAGAGCCCAAGAATAAACTCTGGTATCTTCTGCACCATTTGGGGGATGACCCGGAGGGCAGCTACGGGCCCGAGAGTCTCCTAGATTCTCTCTCGGTTTCCTGAGGTCTGAGCTGCTTGAATGCAGGAGTTGAAATCTGTAAGGTGAAAGCAATATATGGAAAATGACTGCTACACATGGTGAAGTTAACAAGAACACACAATAATAAAGGCACCGAAGGTTTACGGTTAGCCAGCTTTGTAAGCAGCGGTGAGCTGGTGTGGATTCTTATTCAAGGTAACACTGGAGCTGCAGTAAACTGTCTCTCTGCATTGCCTCTAATTTTAGAAAACATGCCCCTCCCTCTCTCTCTCTCTCTTTTAAGCATTGGGGCATCTATACTACAGCTCCAAGCCAGAGTAATTCCACTTGCCAAATTATGATCAGCAGTAAAGGGAGACGAGAGCGAAAGAGTCTATTGTAGCCTTTAGAACATGATTCCCTTAGCTGAAGAGAGGCAGATGTTCATCTCAGTTCAGGACCCTAGGCTGGGAAGCTCCCGACCTCAGCCTGGTTGCTAATATGGACCATCAGAACCAGCTGATGGCAGGGGGAGGTCTAACAGGAGAGCACCAGGGGTCCCTGCCCTCCTGCGGGAGACATGGCCAGGAGTCCCAGGAATAAGCCTCCCATGAGTGGGCTTCATGGGAGGAGGGGATGCCCTCTTCACAGGCCGCATCTGTTTGTCTGGAAAAGCGGAGGGCAGACGATCGGCATGAATGAACCCTGGGGAAGGAGCTGGTTCCTGAAAGCGCAGCAGACAATGGAGTGAGGACCAGAGGGTTTCAGAGCCACAGAAGGACACGCCAGGCACAAGGAGCCCAGTTGAGTTTCTGAGTTGAGTTTCTGGAGCCCCTTTTTGGTTTATAGCCTTTCCCCAGTACACCAACTGGTTGTCAGGGACAAAAGGGCCGAAGAACTGGGATGTCGGAAGTTTACAGATGAGGAAACTGAAGTTTCGAAGGGTTAGGTACATGTTCAGACAGAAAAGAAACGAAGTTTTGTCAACAAGGTTCTGAGTCAGAAAATCTAACGTGCAGACTGAAGATTTAATCCTTCCTTCACTGAGGTGAGCGTGTGCATCGGGGTGAGTGCGTGCAGCGGGGTTGGGGTGAAGGGAGTCCTTGCAGAAGACAAAGCCCATTTTTCAGGGCTGTCAGCACTCCACTAGTCTACTGAAAATTTCCTTTCCAAGGTGCTGATAACTTCCTCACTGTCAATTTCAAGGGCTTCCGAGCTTATTGTCTTATTAACTTTCTCCTTGAAACTGACTGGGCTTTCACGAGAACCCACAATCCGACCCCTTCCTGCCCACTACTCTTTCTTCCTTGTGTCTACTATGGGTTTTCCCTAAGGCTCACGTTTATGATTTCAACCCCAATTTTATGTTGAAGACTTGCACACCTACAATGCGGGCCCTGTGTTCTCCCTGAAACTCCAGTTGCATATCCCCAAGCATCTAGTACACCAGACAAAAAGCGTGCCTGCCTGCCTATTCTTTGTAACTTAATAGCTTTAAAGCCAGACCCAAGTTCCCTTCCTAACCCAGATCACCTCCCCATTTCCACTTTTTCAGTCACTGGTATTCATTGTTTTCCCAGGTTCTCAGGCTCAAAACCTAGAAGTCATCTTTCACGCATTCTTTTCTGTTGATGCTCTGCTGAGACTCAGACTGGAGTGTTCTGGGGTGGGGGGGGACCTACGGTGGTCCTAGGAATTCAATATTTCTTCAGTAGAAGGCAAATTTCTCCAGCCTGGTGTGTAGGCTTTCCCTGGACACGCTGGCAGGTACTTTCCATAGGCTGTGTGCATTCCGGTCAGGAGAGGAAAAGACCAGCACAGTACAGGAGGGAAATGAAAAAGCAGGCAAGTCTATCTACCAGCTTGTCACAGATGAGACTGAGCAAAAATACTGGGAGTGCTGCAAAGACCCAACGCTGTTTCCCCTGTATCCTCAAGACTGCCAACTCCTTACAGGTGTTCAGGGATTCTGGGGGGGGGGGGGGGAGTGAAATACAAATGCCTATCTTTTAATATTGGAATGGCATTTTCTCTTGTGGGGAAAAATAAAACCACCACCCCAACTGGCCAGGTGCCACGTCCCTGTAGTGAGTACAAAAGCCAAGACTGACAAGGGAGCTCCCGGGAGGACCTTGATGAGGGCGCCCCTGTGCAGAGGCTGCGGGGTCAGTGCACGCCGACGGGGACTGGGCTCAGGCTGCAGGCTGCAGGCTACGGCAGAGCCCCGCAGGCCAGCACAGCGGCCCCCGTTCACTGAGATGTCTGGGCCCTCTGCAAACGCAGGAGGGCGGCAGTGGCGCCAAAGGCTCAGATGTCACTGACCTGGCTTGAGTTCCTGTATTTAGGGCATCATGCCAACCACGAAATAACTTTCGTGCTATTTGAAAGTGGGATTCGTGCACAATTTCTCTTTTTATCCTCCAAAAGGCCACGCTCACTGCCTTGAACATGGGTAGTAAGACATTGCTGAATAAAGAAATAAATGGCAACCCTTTGCCTTTGAGGGAGCAGCAGCTGCAGGCTTCCGTTTCAGAGCATGTATTGGAGGGTGAGGCTGGGGGCGGGGGGGGGTGGAGAGTCCTGAAGATTTCAGAGGCCTGTGAATCACTTCCCAGTGAGATTGCGTCCCAAGGTTAAGTGACCAAGAGGGGAAATGACCCATGAGCACCTCAAGAGGTTTGCCAATAATCTTTTTAATGGACAGAGGAGGTTTTTATTTGTTGTTATGTATTTTTTTTAAGCACTTTCTCTTAAATTTACCAAGTTAACACTCATGAGGTTTGCTGGAGTCCTCAGGGGTCCACCCTGGCTAACTAAATAAATACTGAACACCCTTCTTTCAGGCATATTTGGTGGGTTGTGGCCAGAGAGGGCCAGCCCACACCATGCCTTCTCTGGTGCAGAAGTAGAGGGTTATCTCCTTGGTTGTGGGAATCAGAAAGGGCAGGATTCCACTTAATATCCCCACTGACTGAAGTAGCAAGAGAGGTCCCAAAATGCAGCAACGGGCAAGTGGCTTGTGACTGGCAGGCTTTAGCGGCCTGGGTCCAGCTTCTCCTTTGGCCAACTTCAAGGGAATGATGATCTTGCACAGAATCAAAGTCAGTGAAATGAACATGTTAATTCATTCCCTTGTCAGCCCACGGTTAGCTTTAAATTGACCTGAGAAATACTACACCAGCAGTGGCAATTTCTGGTTCTTGGATTAATCCAATAATCCATAAATTTTTTTAAAAAGTGAAATGTCTACTGGAGGTGCTATTGCTGCCAAAAATAAATAAATACCCACAACGTCTGCCCCCGTCTGCGAGAGTTCTCAGGAAGGTGTAGGGTGTTCCCAAGTATGTGCTTCACTCTGAGCTGGCACATTTAGAGAGGGGTCAGGAGACGCGAGTCTGGGTGGGTCGCTGGAACATTCTCAGCAAGTGGTTTTGACTGCAGAGTGTATCCTTGGGGTGTAGAAGGGTGAAGAGAAGGAGGAGAACACTGGCAGCAGGAAAGGTACGGTCGATAGCAGGGGAGGAGACGGTCAGGGACGGAGTGGGGAAGAAAGCGGGAAGGACAGACCTTCCTCCTTTACACCTATGTATTACTGGTATCTGCTTCTCTGCTTCTGCTAAGCAAGCTGGAGGTATAAAGTGTGCTCATGTGACTTGCTTTGGCCAATGAAGTGGAGCGGACGTGATGTGTGTCACTTCCTGGTAGATGCATTAAATTGCGGCAATTCACTTGCCATCCTGGTCTTCTGCTTTGCCCATGTCAACGTATCTACTGATATGGAAATGCCATCGATCAAAGCAATAAACTCCGTGTGAATGAAGAAAACAGGCTTTATGTTAAAGCCACTGAGATTTCTGAGTTGTCTGCTCCTCCTAATGCCACGCTCTCTCTTCCCGCCCTCTTCCTCGCAGTCTGTCACTCTGTCACTCCTTCCTCGCCTCCTCCTTTCACTAACCCTCTCTTGCTTCCTTTAGTCTCCCCTTTATTCTATGATTCCACTGCTCTCCTAACTGGAAATAATAATAAATGTAATTCCCATTCTTAATCGGAAACAGATAAATTTGTTCTATGAAAAAGACATGATTAATTTTTTGAATTAACATTTCATATTTCCATCCTTAAAAAAAAAACCCTGGACTTCTGGCCAAGATGGAGGCATAGATAGATACACTTTGCCTCCTCACACAACCAAAAGAAGGACAACAACAAATTTAAAAACAAAAAATAATCAGAACTGCCAGAAAACTGAACTGTATGGAAGTCCAACAACCAAGGAGTTAAAGAAGAAACATTCATCCACACCGGTAAGAGGGGCAGAGATGGTTACTATGTAACAGATGCACCTAGATGAAACAATATGGCCCAAATGAAAAAATTTGGCCCAAAGCTCCAGAAAAAATACAACTAAGCAATGAAGAGATAGCCAACCTATCAGATGCACAGTTCAAAACACTGGTAATCAGGATGCTCACAGAACTGGTTGAGTATGGTCACAAAATAGAGGGAAAAGCAAAGGCTATGAAAAGTGAAATAAATGAAAATGTACAGGGAACCAACAATGATGGGAAGGAAGCTGGGACTCAAATCAATGGTTTGAAGCAGAAGGAAGAAATAAACATTCAACAAGAACAGAACGAAGAAACAAGAATTCAAAAAAAGGAGGAGGGGCTTAGGAACCTCCAGGGCAACTTTAAGTGTTCCAATATCTGAATCATAGGGGTGCCAGAAGGAGAAAAGGAAGAGCAAGAAACTGAAAATTCATTTGAAAAAATAATGGAGAATTTCCCCAATCTGGCAAAGGAAATAGACTTCCAGGAAGTCCAGGAAACTCAGAGTCCCAAAGAAGTTGGACCCAAAGAAGCACACACCAAGGTACATCTTAATTACATTAGCCAAGATGAAAGATAAGGAGAGAATCTTAAAAGCAGCAAGAGGAAAGGAGACAGTTACCTACAAAGGAGTGCCTATAAGGCTATCAGCTGATTTCTCAAAAGAAACCATGCAGACAAAAAGGGGCTGGGAAGAAGTATTCCAAGTCATGAAAGGCAAGGACCTACATCCAAGATTACTCTATTCAGCAAAACTACCACTTAGAATGGAAGGGCAGATAAAGTGCTTCCCAGATAAGGTCAAGTTAAAGGAGTTCATCATCACCAAGCCCTTATTATACAAAATGCTAAAGGGACTTACCTATGAAAAAGAAGATGATCAAAAATATGAATATATAATCATTTTCTAGGTTAAAATGACAACAAAATCACAACTATTAACAACTGAACCTAAACAACAAAAACAAAAGTGAAGCAAACAACTAGAACAGGAACAGACTCACAGAAATGGAGATCACATGGAGGGTTGTCAGTGGGGAGGGGGAGGAAGAAGAGTGGGGGAAAAGATACAGGGACTAAAAAGCATAATTAGTAGGTACAAAATAGACAGAAGGAGGTTAAGGCTAGTATGGTAAATGGAGAAACGAAAGAACTTATATGTACAGCCCATGGACATGAACTAAGGTGGGGGAATGCTGGTGGGAAAGGGGGTACAGGGTGGAGGACAATGAAAGGGAGAGAAAAAATGGGACAATTGTAATAGGATAATCAATAAAATATATTTAAAAAATATTTATGGAATGAAACATGCAGAATTGCAAATTTCCCTAATTACATATTTTATTGCAATTTTTTTGCATATTTTATTTCAGAGGAAAAATGTACAGGGTACTGGAAAATAGAATCTATCCATAAGATTTCCTACAATTTTTTTAAGAAAATACAAAAGTTTGTTTACAATTTTTTTTCTCAAAAAGCCCTGAGGTAAATTAAATGTCAGCTTTAGCTTATCTGAAAGATGCATGCTTTGGGAACCTCGCTATGCTATAATGCTATATAAACAGATGGTGTTACCATTGGGGACAGGCCCTCAATTGATTTTGTATGTGTGTTAGTAGCTATCAGGATAAATAAAAACAAACATAAACCTTCCCTAAACACCATGCAACAGCCACCCAGCCCAGAGAAACTAGAGCTCCCTCTGGGCAGGCTCTGAACAGGAAATCACAGCCTCATCATTGCTCAGTTCTCATTTTGTTAACTTTGTAACTTTGTTAAGAAGGCGACTGGAGCTGCAGCATCCAGAGCCTGTTCAGGACCAAAAGACATCTGAAGTTATCAGAAAAACTACTCATTCTCATGCGCCACCATTCAGGTCACCTCCACCCCTCCAAGAATTGTTTCAAGCAATTAATGTCACCCTAGACAGGAAGCAGCAGAGAAAGCGAGAGCAGGAAAATGCAATTGTAGCCTGCATAACCATGCATACTCAAATAAACACGACAGATGTGCACTTTGAAAAATAATTGAACAAGCTCTGGTTTCAAATAAGAACATGCTCTACTAGGTAACATGACGGGGACTTTCAGGCCACTTTACAACGCCACGGAGAGAACTGCTGAGGGTTTTACCCATAATCAATTCTGCAGGGCTGACCTTGTGCGGGGAGGAGAGGAGGAAGTATCAACACGAGGAAAAGAACATGCAAAACAAGCAAGAACAGATGGAGAATTCTGAAGTTCACTTACTGCCTGCTTTTGCTCTTCCTCCTAGAGGTGGTGAAAACGAGACAAAACAAAAAGGCAGAGGGAAAAACGAGAGAGATTAATGCCCATCACCACAGACACTTGGAGGAAACGACAGGACAGGGCAGATTGGGCCAGGCCCATGGGTTCAGAGGTCGAAGCCCTGAGCACCACCGAGCATCACCAGCAGGACAGAGCAAACAGCTGGCCTCTGTCCCGCCCGGTTCATTACGCACGGACTTCTGGAGTTGCAAGGAAAGAACCTGAAAAACCACCCGGTCCAACTTCATCACATGATGCATCAAAAAGGCTCACTTACAGCATCGAACTTTCCCGACTATAACCACCTGGAGAAACCCCGAAGAAGGGGCTCAACCATGACTCAAAAAGTCTAATAACCTTTTCGGTATTCACAATATTCATAGGAGTTCGGGCACCTTTATCCAGGCAGTGGTCCTCAAAGTGTAGCATAGAGACCGGTGGCAGTGGCGGCAGCAGCACCTGAAAACCTGTGCGGGATGCAGAGTTTGGGCCCCACCCCTCACAAACTGGATCAAAACTCTCAGGATGGGGCGTGGCAATGTATTCAATGAGCCTTTCAGCTGATTCTGCTGACCGCCAGTTTGAGAACCACTGCTCGAGGGACTTCCCCTGCCAGCAATCCCCACCCCCCCCACACACCAACTGGCAATCCATGTGCGCACAGACTGGTTTCTGAATCGGGGCCCTCCCCTCCACCTGCTTCCGGGCTGCTTTGGTTTTTCCGAAGAATAGAGCATTTCCCCCAGTAAACTCAAAACTGCTGCAGGGCCCCGAGAAACCTCACTTTTTCCTGAATTCACAGGGGTTCATTTAGTATCTCCAACTGGTGAAGCTGTGGAAACACAAGGCGGTCTCCACCTTTGGAGCCTCACGACAGTGCGGCGCAGCAGGCAGCCGCTGGCCGTGGGCGCTCAGCACGAGCCCCCAGGCAGGCGCTGGAGAGAACGGCACAGCGGACACAGACCACACTTGCAGGAAGTTTCCCTCTCGTCCTGTCCCGTCCGCTATTCCTCAACCACTCTGTCTTTCAATGGGCGTCCTTGCTCCCTTTCGGTGTTTCATTACGGGTAACCATGGTCGGGAAGCCCCCGCTCTTCGCCCCAAGCACGCACATCTGCAGGCCACTGTAACAGTTCCCCTCCAATGACCTTGTGTGCGGGCGTCTCAGGGAAGGGCGAGGGCTTCTCAGGGCGCACGTCTGCGTGCAGTGTCGAGAACGATCTCAGGAAAGCCCAGTAATTACAAAAGGGAGAGAGAAAGTAACAATCTGGAGAAAATAACTGTACTCCTATAAGGGCAAGACATGGATTTCTAGAAACGAAAGGGGCTCTAAAACTTTCCACA
Organism: Phyllostomus discolor; assembly: GCF_004126475.2. Taxonomy (NCBI): domain Eukaryota; kingdom Metazoa; phylum Chordata; class Mammalia; order Chiroptera; family Phyllostomidae; genus Phyllostomus; species Phyllostomus discolor. The sequence continues at coordinate 13,286,102 of NC_040908.2, forward strand.
TCGGCCCAGAACACCCAGGAAGGTGTTCTCATAATGAAAGTCAGCTGCAACGTGGCAGTGTGGGCCCTGACCGCGAGCTGGGGTAGCCTGGGGAGTCAGCGTCTTTTGCACCCGGCACTCCGGGCTCTAGTTGGAAGGGGTTAGGGTTTTGCAGTTGGGAAGCCATTCCCCTTCCCAGCCAGGCTTCCCTGGAGGACAGAATACTCTTCTTCCATTCACTGGTAAGGCAAACAGTCCTAGTAGAGTTATGAAACAATTTTAAAAACGTGTTTTGTTTTGCTGGTACTAAGTGTTGCCATGCACATTGAAACGGTGAGGGAGGGAGGCAGCCATCCTGATAGGCTGAGATCGCATCTGAGGTCAAAAGACCAGTACGGAGTTTCCTTAGAACTGACCCTAGGACACCTCCCATTCTCTCTGTTTCCTCCAGGTATGGGATTGGAGAAAACACTGCTTTGGTCCCACAGAACAGCGGAGTTCCAGAAAGCAACGTTTCAAGTCTGTTGCAGACCTGGTGACTTGTACGTAGTTTGCCCAGACATGACACCACTCGACCTGCACTAGACCCGGGGGTCGGGTGGGGATGCAGGTGGATGGGCAGCGCGTTCAGGACTCAGAGGCCCCCGTGAGCACCAGGGTTGGGAGAGGGTGGACTTTGGCAAAGTGTTACTTAGGACGGTGTTGTATAATTCAAACTCACAAAAGTCATTCAGATAAAGCCTTGAAGGCTGTGTCAACACAGAAAATAGGCCAGATAGAAGGTCTTAGAACATTTCTGTTATCAATCGGTCAGTTAGGGTCAGTAAACACTGACTTGATGACGAGGCATAGCAGCCAACGTGATTTAAAGGGGGCAATACGACCTCAATTATGTAGCACAAACCCGGAACTGCCACGTCACCTACGGCGTGAGGGGCTCTTCCGCACAGGGGACGCCTGGCCAGCTGCCCAGAGGAATGCCACCGTCGCTGCACTCATCCATCTAAAAATCCATGGCCAGGCCTCATTTGCAAACGACGTTGAAATCCCAAACTGCGCAATTCATCTGGTAAATGTGTTTCCAAAGCAATAATGGGAAAATGGAAAATGATGTAGAAAAATATTGGGGACATGATTTAGGAACTGAAATACCAACACATAACCATTTCTAGATTAAGTAAGAAGTGGGGGGCCGAGCCGTCCACACACTCATTAATCAGGGGAGCACGGATGGAGAAGGCGCTCTGAACCACGGAGCCCGAGGGTCGGCCTGCGTCCTGTCATTCGGAACAAAGCACCGAGGTCTCCGACACTCCCTGGCGACAGGAATGGAGTCGTCCTCACCCTGACATGCCAAGTATGTAAACACGGCACTCAGGAATGCAATACTGTTGTGTTAAATGTGTGATTAATGTTTCCCCGACCTTGTTCCAAAAAAAAAAGGAAGGATTTATGATTTTTGTTCAGTGAATTCGTAAACAGTGGTGGCACTTCATATGCACGCTTCTTTCCAGCTGCTCTTCAGACAAACAAAGCACGTAACGTTTCGCCGAAGCAGGGAAATGACGGAGCGCCCTGGAAAATGGAGACGTGACTTGGGGTGCGTTCCGATTCCCCAGAGCCCCGGGGCCACGGGCCTGACTGTCTGTCTGACTGTCCGTCTGTCTGACTCGCTGCTCTGGCTGCTCTGTGAGCGGGTTAAATGCTAGCAGATGGAACATCGGGGAAGCAGGACAGTTGTTTGGAAGAAAAATTAGGGGAATTCCAAAGGGTACTCTTATCATGTGTTGGTGAATACATATATTTTTAGTGGCAGGAAAAACACTGTTGCAGTTTTAATAGAAGTCAGTGATTCCTACGTAGGGCTGACCCTTTAGGAGGTACCTAATACACAAATTAAGACTGTAAGCCTTTTAGGAAGCTGGACACGAAAGGAATGAGATTTCAACTGTGAATGCTTGTCGGTGGAAAAGACGACATTCCTGGGGGAATCTGCAAATCCTTCCCCCCAGTCTGCACGGCCTCCGCCTGTCAGGTGGGTCGATAACAATATTTCTGATTAAGAACCCAGATGGGGATCTCACAGAATGGGGCAGTGGGGTCCTGCTTCTTTTACCGAAATTGTAACCCCAAGACAACAGCTGGAAATGCAAGCACCTCAGGGTTCGGGATTAGAGTTCCGGGCCTCCGTGCATGCTGCTCAGCCCCTGACGACACGCATCACAGCCGAACCAGGAGATCACAGCCGAACTAGGAGGTCACAGTGACGCACGCCCAGCTCTGAGCCCGGGACCCCGGGCACACTGAGGGCAACCAGCTGACGGAAAGTGTGGTGGTAGTTAGAGGAAATTCTCACTTCCTTTAACTTTCCTAAACTTTTCACTTTTCACAAAAATGAGCCTGGGGCACCTTTCCACCTGTGTCCGGGTGATGTTTGAGAGCGTCTTCTGAAAGGGAGTTTCGACACGGGAGGAGTGCGTGGATCCCCTGGCATTTCTGACCCACTGGCAGGCTCACCTCCCAACAGCCGGGCTTCCAGAGCCCCACGAGGCCACAGATGCTGAGGGGTGGACGGGCTGCTTAGCCGGATACTTGACAGTTCCTGGCGGGATCTGGGCCAGGTCTTATGCCAAGGTTTCCTTCAAACAAGACCCACTAAGACTTCAAACATTTCTCAGGAGAAGTCCTGTGGACAGGGTCCATGCAGAACCGCATCCAGGCAAAACAACCCCAACACCCAGGACCAAAGCAAGAAACAAACTGTGCTCAGGACTGAAAGAAGTGGTTGTCCTGAGCAAGTCAGAAGTCAGTTTAGAACACATTTACCCGGGTGCCCAGACCACTAGCTTCATTTTTAAGGAACTGGTTTAGAATGGAGGAACCAGTGTGAAGGAGAGTCGATGTTTTCCAAGGTGACATCTTCTTGGGCCATTGCCCCAGTCCCCTCGTCACTTCGGGCCTGGACAGTTTCATGGGTCTCCTTTCTTCCTTCAGTTCCCCCCTTTTCTCACCCGTTCTGCAGATTTTCCTATTTTCCCAGCACCTCCAGAGACTCCCCTCTATCACAGGATTAAATCCACGCCCCGCCCCCCCCCCCCCCCCCCACCCGGCGCTGGGAGCCCTGCACATCTCCCTGTTTCCGCGCTGACTGCTGACTCCGTCCTGGTTCGGCAGCTGGCGATTTCAGGGCCCGGGCCTTAGACCTTGACGGCAGGAACAAGTGTGCCCCGGCACAGCCGCTCCGTGGCTGGGTACACGTTTCTGTTCGGTGCTAACCAAGTTGTCCAGGAGAGGGCATTTACATGGCAAGCGTGCCTTTCTTGGCTCTGGGTGTCGGGGTTGTAATGTATTTTACAACAAAAAACAGTGAGATCTGAATTATCCCAGATTTATTCAAGCCCCCCCATCCACTGAACCTAGAACTAACATGCTATTTTATTCCTTCTCATACAGCGAAGTTATCGATTAGGGTTGGCCCAGTAAGACTGGTGTGCCTCAGTGATACTTATTGAAAAAAGGACATAATGCTTATAGGTGGAATATCTGAATACTTGTCTTAAAAGAAACTTCAGATAGTTGGGAAATATTCATTTATACGTAGCCAATGTCCTATTTATAAAGATCCGCAAAAGCAACTATTCGAAGACATTACTCTGGTCCCAGTTCTCAATGTCTTCTTTTAAAATCAGGCTTTACACCACTGCAGATCACTGTCGCAACGACTCAGACTGCCGTAACAGAGGTTTACCTAGAAACTGGGTCTAGGTAGCAAAACGTCGGCCTTCAGCCTCCTCCTGTTCCAACTTCGCAGGGGGTGGGAGGGCTGAGATGCCCTGGGGTGGCTGGGGGACACGACAGCGAGCGGCCGGAGGAGGCCCAAGTGGGCACCGGCTCTTACCTTCAGCAGCTTCATGAGCCCTTCCAGCTGAACCATCAGCTCCCGCCTGCTCTCCTGCAGAGCCGACATCCTCTGCTCCAGTTCGTCCTTCCTCTGCCTGTCCGAGAGGAAAAGCCCATCAGAAACGAGACTTCGAAGATCTGAGGGTCTGAGGCCAGGTAAGGTCTGCTTTGGACCCAGTTCTGCTACTCACCAGTGTATGAGGTGCTGAGTGAGCCATCTAACCTCTGATACCTTATGTACAAAGGGGTTATACACCTATTTTGCCCCCTATGTTACTGTGAGAATAGCATAAAAATGCTCTGAAAACTATACATGGTCAAATAGAGAAAACTTACCACTAATAGTGTTATTAAAGTGTTTGAAAAAATTATTCGTCGAGAAGTCAAACACCTCATTTAGAAAAACACATAGAACCCGTGCAAACTTAAACTAATAGTGGGGAAAAGGTATGAACACCGCCCGGGAAAACCAGGGTCCAGCAGTCCGCGCTCCCAGCCCCCGATGCCGGTCCTGGAACCGTGCGACGGGCACCAGGACGACTCGCTGTGCCCTGAGGACGGGTTTCGTGTCAGTGCTGGCTGCGCGCGTCCACCATCAGGCCCGACTGCCCTTCCCTGGAGTTCTCCTTCCCAGCTGCCCCGTCTCTGCCCCGTTTTCTTCCGGGTGTCACGGCTGCACAAGTCGCTCCTCTTTGATGCGTCCTGTCTCTGTGCTGTCGTCAGTGCAGTCACCTGGCTCAGATAACTCTTCCTGGAAACGTGTGTGCCCATCTTCCTACTCTCCCTTCTCTCCCTTCTCCAAGTGCTCCCACCGCACACACCCAGTGGCCTCGTAGCTTGGCTGATCCCGACGTCATGGGTTATGGTGAGCAAACAGCAGTGGGAGACTGGAGGCCCATCATTTTCTACATGTGCAGTTTGGGACAAGTCACTTCACCTGTCTGAGCCTCAATTTTCTACTCCGTGAAATGGGGCTGAGAATGAATAACATCAGCGATATTCCGCGGCACAAATAAGGTAATGACTATGAAAGTGTTTTGTGAAGTCTGCCATGCTGCTCAAAGGACACTGCATCCATTTCATCATCCCATGCACCGGAGAGCCACGTGTGCCCGCCACAAGCAGCCAGTCTTAACTGAGAAGCACTGGAAGTAACATACACACTGGGTTTCACATGTGTCGTGTGGACAAAAGAAAGTAAACTATCTCATTAATAATTTTTCATGTTGATTAAATGTGAAAATGATAGTATTTTGGATTGTCAGGTCAAGTAAAAGGTAGCATTAAAATTAACGGCACCTATTTGCTTTTAGTTTTCCACTGTGGGTGTCCGAGAAGTTTTAGTTGTGCACATGCCTCACAGTGTATTTCTATTGGAGGGCACGGCTCCAGACCCCGCCCACAACCCTGTCCTCAGCGCCTCACCTCCTACTCCCTCCGTGTCTGGACCTCCAGAGGGTGCACTTCTCCCTAAACAGACCCCATCAGGTTGCAACTCACAGCTACCCTCCCGCCACCTTCCAAATGCTGTTCACTTCTTCAAGTCCATCCCAAACCACTCTTTCCATGAAGCTGCTCCTGACTACTCCGGCAGGTCCCGGTCCTGCTTAACGCATCACTACAGCAATCGGTGCTTCTCTGTGGCACGCTGTTTTACCTTGCATGGCCATGCTGTCATTCCTGCCGCTGCAAAATCCTTCAGGTTACGGATGAGCCTTAATAGACTATCATGCATCCAGTATGTACTAGGTTAACCCCTAGTTAATTCAAAGAAATCATTATTTGGAACCCTTCAAGGATTTCCAATGGCCTATTGCTTAAGGTTCTCTAGAATCTGGTATCAATTATCTAACTAATTTTATCTATCACTGGCACTTAAAGATAAATTCAATGGATGATTGAAAATACTTAGCTCTGAGAGCCTTTCCCCTCTGTGAAATGTGTTATACTTATTTGGGGGACCATGTTGAACCCCAACACCACTTCTAATCGGAAATGGTCGGTCTCACACTCCATGCGAGTCATACCTACCTCTCACGGTCTCGCTCAACTTCCCCCACCCCATGGGTCTAAGTGCTTCTAGCCTGTACAGATTTAGATTCTTATAACACACTGCTCAGATTGCTTATATTATCCATACTACTTGTTAACATTGTGTAATGTTATTTAGGTGACTAGCAACTCATGCTTTGTTTCCAAAACTAAATTATAAAATTTTAGGATGGATTCGCTGTCTTCTCATCATCATGCTCCCCACATTTCCAGCACAGTATAAATGCAATCGGGGGAGCTGGCTCATTCTTCCCTGAACCCCCCGGACTGGACACAGTGCCCCCTCTCTGTGCTGGTGCGACCAAATAATTACAACACGTGGTGAAAATGGATTAACTACAGCCACGTGCAGCAACATGGAAACATCCTAAAGAATAATACGGAGGGGGGAAAATCCCAGAAGGCTGCATATTTATTTCTATAAAGTCCAGAAAACAAAAGCAAACTAAGTACCTTGTTATGTAGGAATACACATATATTTGATAACACTGTTTAAAAAGCAAGGGCAGAACAAACCCAGTTCTGCAGAGAGGTCCGCTCCGTGGGGGAAGGCGAGGGTGAGGATGTGGGATGAGGGGACACGCACACACATGATGGGGTTTTGTCACATGAGTTCTCAAGTAAGATTCGGTCCACCTTCTCCCCACGCTCCATATTTCACACCTTTGTCACACATATTGTTGTGACGAACATACCGTTAAAATAACGATAATGGAGAAAAACACAATGCTAGTGGTCGGGAGGCATCACCACTGACCCTAACGATGAAACCCTCTGTCTGGTTCTGTGACACGGCGGGGCACCGGCAGTGCCTGGCAGTTCCTATGTATCCATCAGGGACAGAAGGGCACCAGGTACCTACAAATGAACCTTGCCCTTTACATGTCTTTTAATAAAGAAAAGTTATTAACATGGATGAAATCACGAACTTATTTCATGCTTAGTAATTCTGAGAAATTATTTTCTATTCCCAAATCCTAAAGAAATTCCCCTACAGTTTCTTCTAGAAGTTTTGAAGTTTCGTCTCCATGTGTAATCTGTCTATTGGTACTTTTCTTTTTTTGGTGCACAGCATGAGGCAGGGAGCCCATGTACCCCATGCAAAAACAGCTGACCCGGCGCCCCCCCCCCCCCCCCCCCCCCCCCCCCCCCCCCCCCCGCTGACGTGCTGCCCTGGCCTGCAGGGCAGCCACCACTTCGGCCCAATGGCTCAGCCCAACTAGATTTAGAAACTAAAATGAATTTTGAGAAAAATGGGGACCCTTCCACCTCTGATGATTTTCATCTGCACACTTAAGATTCTTTATGACTTATTTATGAATGCTATAAATATAAACAGACTGACAGTCACAGAAAAACTAGCTTCTCTCTTTTCTAGGACAAGAAGTCGTGGTTGAGAAGCTACGTGGCCGAAGTCAAAAGAACTCAGAAAAGGACACTCAGCTAGGATCCCAGGTGACAGCACATTAAAGCTCACCATGGAATGTTAAATGTTGCAGCCTGAACTGAAAAAATGCACCACCAGTGGGACGTCTAGAGGTCTGGTGGGACTCGAGTCACTCACTCAGTTTCCAGACTGCCTCCCTTACGGAAGACACGCACGTCTTTCTAAGACTGACAGCGAATCAGAGTGCAATAACTCCGATCACATGGCTCTCCTGCTGCACTCCTCGGGAAGCCCTCCTCGGGAAGCCCTCCTCGTTCCCTCCGAAACAGCATCCGGACGGGAGCCGGGGTTGCTCCCTACTCTCCCGATCCTGCACCCTGAGCCTCCTGCTCTTGGAGACAGTTCATATGTATGTGGCAGTGGGAAGGCTCCCCAGCCTTCCCACGTGGTCTCGGGTCTCAGTGTGATGTGCGTGGGAAGCGCTCTTCCGCCAGCACAGTCCTGCCCCGACTAGGAAGAGCCGGGAGGACAGACCCGCAGGGCAGGGAGAGCGTTACTCCCACCCTGACAGTCCCTGAAGGCGGAGTGAGAGCGAGACCGGAGGTGGATGCGGCGCCACCGTCTTCCTGAAGCAGCCGCAGCAGGACAAGCCCTGCTCTGCCTGGCGCGGAGCGGGAGACGGTGCTCCCTGGTTCTGTAATGCCCGCAGGCGCCCTCAGAGCGGTTAACAGAGGAACCCAAGCGTCTGAAGCCGTAACAGAACGGGGAACCTTCAGCGCTTGTTCCGACCGGACTAGTTACACCGATACACAGGTTCTGCCCCACTGCCTCGGTTTCCTGGGACACACATTCCCACGGGAGCACAAGATGATCACGTGATGCGGTAGCCCGCCCCTCACCTCAGCAGCCGCAGCTCGGCCAGCAGCGTGGGGTTCTGCTGGGCCTTCTCCGGGGTGGGCTGGGACGCCTGCTCGTGCTCCAGGCGGAGACGCTGGATCTCCTGCAGGATCTCCCTGGAGAGGGGGAAGGAAGGAAGGATGGAAGAGGGCCCCGGAGGGCCTCCCGGCTCTCTCTCTTCCCGGCACAAGTCCTCACTCCTGCCCTGCAGCCTCTGCCAGCCTCTGCCAGCCTCATCCTGATGGCTTCCAAGTGACCACGATGGGAAGCGGACACCTCCTTAACACTACGGCACACGGCACTCAAGGAAACAATCCTTCACAGTAGAGAAAGCCATTGAAATACTCTTCTCCACAACTTGAAAAAGTCTTCCCAGAGGGAAATGACAACAGAATACTGTGTCCCACCCCCCGGGGAAAGGGCGAGAGAACACCTTGCCACCTGCTGAGGCCCTGGACTAACTCGCCCCGAGGCGTCCCGTCTCCCTTCCTCCCCTGACCCCGAGTGGCGGAGCATGACTTCCACCTGTGCCTGTTCTATTACGTCCCGTCTCCGTGGCCTGGCTTCCGTCTTTCAGCACACAGTGGGGTGTCGTCTGGTCTCCAAGCCTTTATATGGCTTTCTTAGTGACAGACCAGCTACCCACAGCCTAATGAGCCAGGGCAAGATGACCAGAGAGGGCACGAGGCCCCTGGGAGTGGAGAAAGAAACACACCCGTGGGTGGGCGCAGGCACCGGGAAAAGAACCTGCCTGAGGGCAGGTAAGCAGGGTTTTGCACTAGCGCCACGAACACCAGGCAGGTATGCAACTCAGTGTCCAGGGGATTTACTGGGCTGGGGTTGGCCTATATTCACTGGGGGGCGGGGAGGGGGGGGAGGTTCTTCCTTTGTGGTCAAAAGCCATCTAGTCTGCCAGGAAAGTGAGATACTCACGTGATAACCCGGGACTTCAGAAACCGGCTCAGCCTCTGCGTTCTCACCTGTTTTTGTTTTCCAGTTCTGCGATGAGCTGTCTTTGCTGTTTGTTGGCATCGAAGTTAAAGCTCAGGTCAGTGGGAGGGCGGGGCTGCAGTGAGGAGACAGAAAGGTTGTTTTTTTTCCTCCCCTGATTCAAATATATCCAGAGTCCCAGATAGACTGTTGACTCATTGTTGAGGAAAGAATTACCTACCAGAGACCCCACCCGTCTTCAGTGTACAGTTCAACAAGTCTTAGTGAATTAGGGGTGGAGCCAGTGGCCCGAAGTCCAGCTTTAGAACATTTCCACCACCACCACAAAACAACGCCCCTCGTGCCAGCGTGGGTCAACTGCCCCTTACCCCACCCCCAGTGCAGGCACCCGCAGGCCTGCCGTCTAGCTCTGCCTCCTCTAGAAGCTGCTTGTAAATGGAATCACATGACATGCAGTCGCTGGCTGTTGGCTTCTACTTCGCATGGTGTTCCTGGGGGTTATCTACGCTGCTTTGTGAGTCAGGAGTTCCCTCTTTTTACTGCCGACTAGCATGCCACGGTTGCGGCTTTGGGCCATTCAACGAAGCAGCTACGCGTTGATGTCTGCTTTCATTTCTCTGGGGTAAGCGCCTAAAAGTGGGATTCCTGAGTTATACGGTAACTCTATATTTAACGTTGGGAGGAACTGTCAAACTGTTCTCCAAGGTGGCTATTCCCTTTTAGAATCACACCGACAATGAATCCGGGAGTGATTCTCCACATCCTGTTAAAATGTGTCATTGTCTTTTTAGTCTTAATCGCCCTGGTGGGTGTGAGGTATCTAACTGTGGGTTTTTTTTTTAAAAAAGAAATGAGATATAATTGACACGCCATGAAACCCGCCCTTTGAAAGGGTACAGTGGCTTCCAGTAGAGTTATGATATTGTGAGACCATCGTCACTATGTAATCCCAGAATGTTTCCATCGCCCACAGGAAGAAACCACTCGAGCTCATGAGCTGTCACTCCCCCACGGCCCCGCCCCCACCCGACAGCCACGGGTCTGGTTCCTATCTTTCTGGACTTGCCTATTCTGAACAGTTCGTGCACATGGAATTATGCAATGGGTGATTCTTTTATATATCTTTTATATCTGGCTTCTTTCACGTGGCAAAATGTTTTCGAGGTTCGTCCATGTTATTGCATGTATCAGGACTTCGTTCTTTCTGTACAGCTGCGTGACAGTCCATGCTATGGACAGATCACATTTTGTCTGTTCAGCAGTTGGTGGGTATTTGAATGGTTCCCATTTTTTGGCTATTTTGACTAATGCTCCTATGAACATCTGTGGACACGTTTTTGCATGGAGATGTGTTTTCATTTCTCTTGGGTGGACATCCAGGAGGGGAACTGCTGGGTCGCAGGGTAACTGCCGTTGGAGGACCCACCAAACCGTTTTCCTAAGGGGCTGAGCTATTTCACGTTCCCGCTCTCGCCGCCCGCGGAGTCCGTTTTTCACATGTGCTCGTCAGCACCTGTTCCCGTCCTTCGTTCTGACCACCCTCCTCCTAGTGGGTATGGAGCGCTCTCTCACTGTGGAATCGATTTACATCTTCCTCCTGACAACTGTATTGAGCACGCTTTCATGTGCTGATTGTCCCTTATAGATTATCCTTGAAGAAATCATCGTGGTTTTGTTTTGTACGTCCACTGGTGTCTCTAACACTTGCTACCCCCTTTAAGAATACGGAAGCCAATCAACACGAACTAGGAAAACGGAGGAACGGGTGATGCTTCCCCTCTGCTGTTAACCAGAGCGAACGCTCTCAGTGAAGGAAGGCCCTTCCGTGGCCGTGCCCCCCTCTGCACACCCTCAGTTCCGCCCCGAGCCTGGCCTGCACTGAAGCAGGAACCTTGATCCCTGTCTGAGGCCTGAAGGTGCGTTTCCTCAACAAACAGGAGCAAGACCACAGAGCAAATCTGGGTGGGAGGCTTTTTAGCAAATGTTTTTCTTTTTTCTCCTCCAGAGACGAGTGGACCAGCAGCCAATTCAGCACATTTTCTATATTCTATTAAGAGTCTTCTGAGATGCTGAATTGAACCTCAGAAAAATGGCTTGCCTGAGACTGAACCTGCTATGAATAATAGATTTACAATTTCTGAAAACTGGAGTTCACACTAATGGCTTCTTATTAGAGTGGGACCAGGGAAAATTAGGAGGAAATGATCTCTGAAGGGAATCTGCTTCCTAGATAGAAAACAAACAGACGAAAACCCCATAGTGTTGCACTGGACATTTCTAAAGGACCTTTTCAGTATTGAGCGTCTGACTGCCCTCGCAGGCACCTTTCAGAGGGGAGGGAGGCTGATACGGCGATCAGGGGTCATGATCGGCAGCGGCTCCTGCCCAGCAGGAGTCTGTGGCACTGAGGAGCATCATAGCTCAGATACAAAGACGTGGGCAGGGGCGGGGAGGGAGGGAGGAAGAGTGGGACCCCAGGCAGCACTCCCACTGGGGCGTCATGCCTGGGGACAGAACAGGGAGTGCCCCGCTGGCAAATGTCCACGGATGGCTTATTTCACCAGGTCAGATTTTAAACACAGTCAATGGCCCATTAAATAACAGAGAGACTGAGCATTTTATTTATTTGCAACCTTAAACACCATGGTGCTCCTCTAAATAAATAAATAAATAAATAAATAAAGCAAGCCATGTATCCTTATTTCTAAAATGCCCAGGGCACTAAAGAGAAAAAAAACAGAAAGGGAATTATTAGGTCATAAAGACACAGACTATTTCAGCAAGAATAGACCTAAAGATGATTCCCTTCAAAAACTCAATAGTTCCTGCATTCATTTATTCAGCAAATATTTCCCGAGTGCTTACTACATGCTAGACACTGTTTGAGAAACCAGGGACGTGTTAGTGGATAGGACACAGCCCCCACCCTCATGTGGCTTACGTTACACCGGGGCAGAAAGGTATACGGCTGCTGTGACAAGCACAATGGAGAAACACAGGGTCACGAGACAGAGTGAGCTGAGGCAGGGACTCTCTTTAACTGAGGGGTGGGGAAACGCTCTCAGAGACTTGGTGACAGCAGGAAGCGAACCAGGGGAGATCGGCGGGAGGAGCAAAGGCCACAGGCCTGCAGCTGCCTCGTTTGCTGTTCTCAGGTCAGTGAGTGAGCCGGGGCGGGAGTGGCCAGTTGCGAACTGGGAGATGAGGCTGGTGTCCAGATCACAGAGGGCCGCGGACAGGGGCCCCTGTTTCACCCTGAATATGGTGCGAAGCCACTACAGGACTCCGGACGGGAAACACAGCAATTCCGAGTAACGCAGGAGCACGCTCTTCCCTGGAGGAAGTGGAGCCTAACTCCCGTTCCTGTGCGGCCTGCCCGTGCTGACCTCCTTTCAAAGAGGCCGGGTGGGGAGACGGGGCAGGAATTTTACGTTGGAAAACCTGACAAACACATCCTCAGCCGGGCGACCAAGGTCAACGACAGTGATGAATGATGCTGATCCTATGTACCCTTGATATGATAGAAAAGTGACTCTTGCCTCTTCTTCCTCAAAACCCACAGTCTGTGTCTAATCATGAGGAAAACATCATGTGAATCCCATGCAGGGAACATTCTACGGTGTGTGACCAATCCTCCCCAAAACCAGCAAGGCCATCAAAAACAAGGAAAGTCAGAGAAACTGTCACCGCTGAGAGGGACAGAAGGAGTTGCGACAACTAAGTACAACGTGGCGTCCTGGATGAGATCCTGGGACAGAAAAGGGGCATTAGGTAAAAAACTAACAAGGTCTGAATAAAATATGGACCTTGGTTAACAATAGTGTATCGATATGGGCTCATTAATTGCCACCAACATGCCACACTAATGTAAGATGTTAGTACCAAGAAACTGAGTACGGGTTGTGTGGAAATTCTCTGTCCTGGCCTCTCAGTTTTTCTGCAGATCTACAACTGTCCTGGAATAAAAGTTTATTATGAACAACACTGCTCTGGCCGCCCAGTAGGGAATCTGCTGTAGTGGGGTAGGAATGGAAGTGGGTAGATTAGTTAGGAATCCTAGGTTTTCCTACTTGCTCGCCGTGGAGACCTTGAGTTTTGTTTTACTGGGACTTTATTTTCTTGTCTGTAAGGGATCCTCTTCACACACAAAAAGAGGTGTGAAGAGGATCCCTTCGGTTCAGGTAACCTCACAGAACCCCGTCATCTTTCAAGAGATGGGGACACATCTGAAAAGTACAGGGTGAGAGACAAGGCCCCCTTGAGTGAAACTGGGCACAAGTTCACAACTAAGGGACACCAGCGGTCAGCGAACTGTAATCTGGTAATGTGCATTTCGGTGGCCTCCTGAAAATACAGGGTCCGGCCCAAATAACACCCTTTTTTATTACAAAATCTTTTACCACAAAATCATAAGCATGTAATTCTGTGACATAACAGTATCACACTCAAGCATTCCATATGAAATTTTAGGTGGAATGCTCAAATTAAAACTGTAAGTTATTACAACCGCATTATTACCCTACCCACCACACCCAAGCAGGCCTTGCTTCTGCCGGGCCCTGCAGGCTGGAGGCCCCCATCTGTATGAACTTGGCGAGGACGAATTCCGAAGAGAAATATGTGTCTGATACCAACTAGACTCCCCTTTGAATTGCAGAGGAAGTCCGGCCATCACCCCCAACCCACTTAGACTACCTGGGGGGCTGTGGATCACTAACCTCTCACTTGTCTCTCAAAAACCCAATAATGTCTTTTAGGGTGGTGGTCCCCAAGACCGGGAATTTTCTACTCCTTTTGCACATAAAAATAAAAAACCAAGAGATTCAGCAGGTCTGAGGCAAAGCCAAGGACCTATTTTTTAATTGCCTCACACGACTAGAATGTCAGGGTTTGCCACTCACTGTTTTTACGGGGGATTCTGAGTCGGTGTGTGTGTGCGAGTCACCACACGGACACCGCTGATCTGCACTTCTAAGGAGCCACCGGAGACTCCTGGAACGGTGCGTGCCGACACGGGAGGATGCTGTGATGGCCAAGACCGCGCTACCGGGGTAACAGCCTCTCAAAACTGTGTGCGGCTTAGTGGGATGCAAACGCACAAGTTTCCACCTTCCTTTCCACCTTTCTTCCAAGATTTCCATTGTGAATTTTTAATTTTTTCATAAGGAAAATTACTTTAGAGATAAACCTCAAACATCTGAGCATATCTAAGGCTGGTGATGTTTGTGATGTAACTTTAAGAATTTACTATTATTATGACTTTCCACACATTGTAGTTTTGTTTTGTTTGCTTCTTCAGAAAAAAAAAACAAATTAGTTCCCCTGGCTCCTCCAGGCACCTGGAATCTCTTCAACTGAGGATGAGCCTGCCTCGGTGTCCGTGGCCACCGTGTACCCCCCGGGGAAGGGGACACAGGGGCTCTGAGGCCAAAGCCCGCTACAGGCTGCTCGGATGATTTAATGGTCTTTCTTTGTGGAGGAAGGTTTTTTAAAAAAATCAATGCAAAGTCTATCTGGCAGGCTATAAATTCTTCTGAGCACTACACCCACTTTACGCAAAGCACTCGTATCAGTGAGAGATTAGCGGATTAGAAGCCTTCTGTGTAACAGAAATCCAGTCTAGGAGAACCCAGCCTGAGAGGTCTCCTGTTTGTAAGACCACCACACTTTAGAAAATGAGCTGCAGATGAAAGGGGCCATATCAGTATTCAGTCCCAAGCCCCCTCTAACAATGATCATTTTCACACGAACAAGAGAACTGGTATCAGACGCTATCGGGTGCAAACAGCCTTATCTTGTTTGCGGCAAAGGAGAGCTGCAATCTCCTATTCAGGGTCAAATGGCTTTGGAGCTTTAATTTATGGCATTTTGAAAGTTCCGTGCAAAGTCAACAAGACTATATAGTGGCATTATATATACTTAATTTAAAAAACTCAACCACGATGCTGTCCATCTCAATGAGTTTCATGAATTTTGTTTACAAATTGTAATTGCTAAAATAACGTGAACAGTTGTGACTGAGTGTATGTGTGAGGTTTAATAAACAGAATTTTGCTTTTTTCCCCCCAGAATTTCCCCCATTCTGTTCTAGTTCACTGACCTTTAGAGTTGCAATGTTAGAGTCTGATGTAGGACCTGATATGAGATTTAAAAAAAATTTTTTTTGAATTATAAACAAATGCAAAGGAATACACTGCTTTGTAGGGGCGGGGAACAAAGCAAGATTCTCTGTTGGCAGCTTTCATAACTCTACCTTCCTATGAAAAAGCAAGCATGAATTGGCATACATTTCTGTAGTTACTACACTGTGTTTGCAGTCCTGGGTGACCTGGCCTCCTGGCCGGCCCAATTCACTCCGGACTGTTCTCTTACTGAAGTCTTCCACCCCGGGCCTTGACATTCGCCAGAACCCCCCGGTGGGCACACGTTACAGTTTCTTTACCTGCTCACCGCTCACACGGCCTATTTATTGTTCTGGCTTCAGATCACTCCTCCTTTCAGCCCTTTGCTTGTATTTGCTGATTTTTAATGTTATAGGAAATGACATTTTTCCTAAATGTGATTGTCTTGTTTACTGCTAGTAAATAGAATAAATTCTTATATTGACTTTGTATCTTGCAACATTGTTATAAAGTCACGAATCTGTTCTAACAGTGTTTTGGTAGACTCCTTAGCAATTTTCCATGCAATATCATGTCGTCTGCAAACAATAACAGTTTTACGTCTTCCTTTCTAATACTTAGGCCCTTCTTGTGATGTTGCATTGGCTAGGGCCTCCGGACCAGTTTTGAACAGCGGTGGCAGAAGGGGACACCTTTGTCTTGTGAGAATATTAGGTAGGGAAAATATTCTAAAATTTAACTTTTAAGTGTAATATTAGCTGTATGTTTTTGGTAGGTAATCGTTATCATCTGAGGAAGCTTCTTCTATTCCTAGTGTATTGAGAAGTTGTATCATAAATAATGATTATATTTTGTCACAGGCTTTTTCTGCATCTATTGAAATGGTCTTACATTTTTCTTCTTTAAACTCTAATATGGGGAACTACACTGGCTGACTTTTGTGTATTAAATCAATTTGCATTCCGCCCTGGCTGGCGTAGCTCAGTGGATTGAGTGCGGGCTGGGAACCAAAGTGTCCCAGGTTCGATTCCCAGCCAGGGTACATTCCTGGGTTGCAGGCCATAACCCCCAGCAACCGCACATTGATGTCTGTCTCTCTCTCTCTCTCCCTCTCTCTCCCTCCCTTCCCTCTCTAAAAATAAATAAATAAAATCTTTAAAAAAAAATCAATTTGCATTCCTAGAATAAATCTCACGTGATTGTGGGGTATTATCCAGTTTGCGTACTGCTGGATTCAATTTGCTAATTCTTTTTAAAAGAAATTTTCTTTTCAAATATTTTATTTATTTATTTTTGGAGAGAAGGGAAAGGAGGGAGAAAGAAAGGGAGAGAAACATCAATGTGTGGTTGCCTCTCCCATGCCCCCAACTGGGGACCTGGCCTGTAACGTAGGCATGTGCGCTTGACTGGGAATCAAACCAGCGATCCTGTGGTTCACAGGCCGGCACTCAATCCACTGAGCCACACCAACCAGGGCTCAATTTGCTAATATTTTGTTAAGCAATTTGTATCCATAATCATAAGAGAATTTGGCTATCGGTTTCCTTTTCTTGTAACTGCCTTGTATTATTTTGGTATCAGATTATAGGGGTCTGATGAAATGACTTGGAAGTAGAGGAACTTCTTCTTCTATTTTTTGTTAGAGTTTATGTCAGATTGTTACAATGTCTTTTTTATGAATATAACAACATCTAACAGTTAAGCCATGTGAGCTTGAAGTTTTCCTTGTGAGAAGTTATCAATACATTTTCTTTAACAGGTTTAAGACTAGCTAGATTTTCCATTTATTTTTACGTCAGTATTGTTAATCTGTCTTTCAAGAAATTTGTCCATTTTATCTAGGTTGTTAAATTCACTGGCAAAAAGTAGCTCATAATATCCCCTTATCGTACTTAATAACGTCTGCAGGATCTGTAGCCATGCCCCGCTCTCGTTGGTGATACTGGTGATTTGTGGTTTCTTTCTCTTTTTCTTGATCAGGATTTCTAGGGATTTATTACTTTTATTGATTTTTTTCCCAGAGAACTAAATTGACTCTTTGATTTTCTGTTCTTGATTCACTTTTTGAAGAAAGCATATCATAGTTAAAATTCAAGACCACTGACATCCCTTCCCTAAGCCCGCTCCTCTCCTCCTGTCCCCGAGGTGCGCGTTCTCCTGAGTGTCAGGCCGACTGCTCCCCTGTCCCGTGGGCGTGAAAGTGGTGCTAATCTGCGCCACTCCACTGGGACCCTCTGTCCACTCACCACGTTTCCCGCCTCTGCGGCCAGCCGGGCGGCGTAGCGAGCTATAAGCCGGTGCTCCTCATCCAGTCGGCTGGGACTGTCCAGGACACTGTCAAGGAGATAGAAATTCAACAGGTGGCTCTTAAACACCCCCTCTTCTTGCTTCTCTTTCAGGAAGACAGACGGGAGAAAAGCTTATAAAAAGGATGGTAACAGAAGAAGTGGAGGCGTGGCTCACAGATGCCAGTGGCCAGCCAAGACGGGGGGAAGGGGCACTTAGAGAACTGAGGCCACCACGCGTGTCACCTCTCTCCAGCAGTACACCCCTGTGCTCTTACACTGGCAGACGGGCACTCTTTTCACACATGGACCGAGAAAAGAGAGGGCATTTACAGAGTCTGACAGAGGGGTTTCCAATCAAATGTTCTAAAAAAACTCATGACTTTTAGACATAAGTCTCGAACCCCAAAAGACCAAGGGAAAGCTGACACATCGTGACAAACCGCTGAAAAAAGTACAATGAACAGCGGCCGAGCAAAACGGAGGGCCTGGGCAGGCCCAGCATGAGGTCCAGGTGGAGAAGCGTCCATGCTACCAAACATTTTCTCTCAATGCCTCCTCTTCTTCCCTTACCATGCTTGTTTCACAACACAGCCCCATCTTGGAGCCCATTCCTCTTTAACGGGAGCTCCAGCACTCTAAAAACTTAAAGACCCACTGAGGTGGGATATCAGGTAACGCCACACCTGGGTGAAAAGCGGGTTCCTGAGAAGCAGGTCTGCTGTACGCAATGCAGTGAGCTGTGGGTGAAACAGCTGACTCCATCAATCTAGCACACTACAGCCACAGTCCTGTGTCACATCAGGGCACCTCCTGATGAACAGGGGTCGTGACTGTCCGATTCGCTTTGTTTAAGTCTGGCGGGAGCTTTCAGGTAACGGAGAGGACAGTGATGGACCAGGGCTGGCTGTGGTGGCTTGCTTCTACTTCGGCCCCACGTTCTTGGAGTTCTAAAAATCCTTGGTTGGAATTTGGAGACCTGATACGTACTCCGAAAAGATTCAAAGACATGAGTTCAGTACTCATCAAATCTCGTTATAATCACTGAGGGGAAGGTGGGGAGGGTAGAGGTGGCTTCACAGAGCTCCATCTGGCCTGCTCATGGATACAATCAACTGTATTTTTCCTAGATTTTTTTCACCTTTCTGTATTTCTATCTCTGTGGCTAATTCTATAAATTTAGGCTTTCCTCTAGGATACATAACTTTGTTCGGAATACGCTTTAAAGCCCTCTGCCTATGACACTGCTGAACCCTTAGTAACTTCAGGCGTACAAGCGCCAGTCCCCAACGTGTATAATCGCCCTCTCAAAAGACGATCGTACAGTAAGAACTCGCCACCATCAGCCGACTTTAACACCTTCGGGCCAAGGCCCCAAGGTCTGGGCGGAAATGTATCTGTGCTCTAAAGGTGTCTGTCTGACACAAGAGAACTACCTTTACCCTTTAAGTAAACAATAGAAATGAATATTTAACAGTACAAGGAGACAATGCTGTGCAGGGACTGGCAGCCTAGGAAGTGAGACTTAACACGGTAACCTCTGTCTTTCAGCGAGGGCCACCGTGCTCCTCTGGGCAGGAGGGCTCCTTCTCCAGCATGTCCCAGCGCCCAGGGAAGGCCAGCCCTGCTCGTCATTTACACCCAAGTAGGGACAATAGGGCTGTTCTGATGGGCTCTGCTTTCCAGCCAGAAACGAGAACTTTATGTTGACGAGAGGTTTTAAGGTCAACTAGCAAGGTCCCCTATTCTTCTTCTTGAACTGAATTCATTTGCATGAATTCATCTGCAGAGTGAGCCATGAAATTTCTGATTTCTTCGAGGAAGCAGGAAGCTCAGTTCCTTCGAGTGTAAATCGGGGAGAGATGTAGTACTCACCAAATCTTCATGTTCTCCCGGGCCCCTGGCCACCGATTCTCAAGCAGGGAGCCTTCTGCCTAAGCCAAAGACTCCTTGGCTAAACTCACCACAAATCTTCTTGGGGCTGACATATCGGGTGGCAGTTGCTGTTCAACATTCAGTTGCCACTTCCCCCGTGGCAACTTGTAACCACCTGGGCAGTTGCCCTGACTGATTTTAAGTGAGCTGCCCGGCCCGGGGTGAGGATGAGACAGCTCTGCTCCTCCAGACCGAGGGGCAGGGGCAGAGTGCACGGAAATCAGCTCTGCTGGACGAGAAGGCCTCTCTGCGACCCCGTGCACAGGCATCACCCAGGCCCTGACTTCCCTCCTGCAGGGTAAGCCTGTCAAACATCCTGGGGAAGCAGAAGGAGAACCCTACAGTCTTTCTGAGGCTCTACAGATAGGTAAATGCCTAACAATATCAATGCTGTTTAGTCATACCAGGGAAACTGTGGGAAATGATATGAAGTATAACATTGACAAGAGTCGTTTTTAAATATATGCATTTCTCATTGACTATTAGTTTATCTGTTATCATGGGGAATAAGAGTTACCTTCTCACGGAACCATGGTATGCTATGGGCAAAACGAAGATCAAATTTTAAGGCTCCAGCCTCCCTTATGTGTTTAGTCTATGAATTATGGGGTTCCCCCCCAAGACTAAGAATCTCCTGTTGCTGGGTACAGTGACTCTGCCACGCAGAGCAGCTGGGATGGCCCTGGGTGACTGACACTTCACCCGCATTCTCCTTGCGGAGCGCTGGTGGGTGTGGGCGTGGCGCGGGCAGGTGGCTGGGTCTGCCTGAATGTGACAGCACTTCGTTTGGTATGAGCTCTGTTAAAGGGTTGCCTTCGCTGTGGTTAGTGGGTATCAAACGGTTTTCCGTCCTAACCCACTGAAGGATCGGTCACATTCCCCTATGAAGAATGAGTCGCGACCACAGTCTGCAGGGAAAGGGGCGTGTGGGGCTAGTATAGCCCATATAATCGTTGCAGTATGAGGAGGCATACATCACTGGGAAAAGTCCCTAGGCGTCGGACAATGATCCAACACCACTGTTGAAAGGTGCTGGTTTAAATGATCAACAATGATAGACTTGGTGGGGGAAGGTGGCGGTGTGACATGGGAAGATGTAACAGGGTGGTGACACCGAAGATTAGACAAAGTGCGATGTCTGCGGGTTGGCTGACCTAAGCTTTGGGTGTCAACAGCAAGGTTTCCTGACCTAGGCCAGGGTGAACAGTGAGAGGCTCATGGAATGCCTCTGCGGATGGATGTACATCTCCGGCATTGCCTATCTCTCCGAGGTTTAGATATTCTTTAAGTATAATCCGAAGGAAGTGAGTTCCATTCCGAAGGAGAATTCTGACTATATGTTTAGGTAAGTGCCTGGGCTTGGCAAGGCTCCTTCTCCTTTAGAAGTTAATGCTTTAGCAATAACATAAACCCTGCCAAACATAGCTGGGAGCTTCTCAAGCAAAACCCCACACGCGGAGCTTTTTCCAGCTGGCAGCCCCGGGCGACGCAGCTCTCCCGCCCCCTGCTCAGCCCCGGGTCACCCGCCTGCTGCCGCCCTACCACTGACCGTGCACAGTGCTGCAGGCGGGCCACATAGGAGGCTATCAGCGCATGCTCATCGGCCAGGTGACCGGGAATGTCCTGGCTACACTGTAACCTGGGAACAACGGAGGCAAGGACAGCAAGCATGACACAAACACAGAGCGAGAAATGAACATTGAATTAGAATGGGCAAATTTCAAAGAAATGTAGAAAAATAACAAATCGCGATTAGATAAATTAAAAAACAAACCACACAAAGCACAATGGAATGTGGTGTTAGACCATAGAGAATATGTCTCACGAATCCTCTGAACAAAAGTAGTCCCTGAGCAGATGGCTTTGGCCACCTGACACCACAACCCTTGAGAGAAGAAACCACGGAGGGGTCACCAAGGAGCCTTGCCCTGCAGTCTTGTCCAAGTTCCGGGCTCCGTGATGGATGCACCTTTAAGGGAATGCCACTGGCACGAGAACAGGCGAAGTGGGTCTCACTGACAGCACGCAGTGGCCCCCTAATGCTTTCATCACTTCTGTCCACAGGTAGGAGTTGTCAGTGCCGCCTCACGGCGGCAGCGAGCCCTCTCCGTTTCTGTAAGGACACCGCTTCCAGCATCGCTCTGCTTTCTCCCACACGACCGGCGCTTACACCGGACTTGTTAGAGTGAATCTCACTGGGAGACACACTTCGCACGTGCCAAGCAAGAGGCTCTCTTCCTGATCGACGGAAGGTCCTCGAGCGTTTTGTCTTTTTAAAAATAAATACTTTTTATGTTAAAGTATGCACAAAATATAGCATCATCCAATGACTACCCTTTGCGTACCAATCACCAAACATCAACAAAAATCAACACTTTCCTACTTGTTTACCCTAGTTTTTCTTTTCCTAACAGTTTGTGCAGGAGAGGTGGTCATAGCAAATCCCAGACAACTTAGTATTTGCCTCAGAAATACTTAATTTAAATGACCGCAATGCCATTATGACACCTGAAAAATTAACAAAAATATTTAAACGCAGTCCATGTGAAAATTTCACCAATCTTTTAAAAAAATACATTTACAGTTAAAATCAAGATCCAGACGAGGTCCACAGATCTTGCAATTGGTTGATGTTCCTGTTTTTAATCTGTAACAGTTTCTGCTTTTCCATTTCTGTCAGTTATTTGTGAAGAAAACAGGCTGTCTTTTAGCATACCCTATATTCTGTATTTAACTGGTTATTTCTGGTGGTGTCATTTAATTTGTCTCTCTATCCTCTGTGATTAGACATAAATACCTGATTGAAGGTTTTTGGTGTTTTTTTTGGAGGGGGGAGGGGCTAGGATCCACCACAGGTAATATGGCGGACTCATACACCAAACAGGAGACACACAATGGAATGTGAATGCTGACCGGTGGGCTCAGACGTCATTGGTTACATCTCTCCATCATGAGTCCCCTGTCAACTCCACACGTGCTGGTTTCTGAGTGTACTGATGCTCTTGACCACATTCATTATTTCATTAGCAGCTGCAAAGTGTTGATGTTCTCCATTTAAAACTTTCCTCTATTTGTTTATCTTGAAACAGTGCTCACTCAGAAAAGGTAAAACAAATGGTTGATGTTTCCAATTATTTAACAAAATTCAGGACAGTGAGTTAGTTGGTACCCTAGCAAACTCCAATGGTTACCAAGGGCTGTTCTTTTTTAGTATCATGTGAACTCACAGATCTGCATGTATCTGATGTGCTTCGGTCCGTTACAATCATCTTTTTGTGGCTCAGATTGTCCTGTCTTTGGTCAGTGGGAGTCCTGCAGGTAGTAGGTTCCTGTGTTCTCCTGACACACGCAGTAGCTTGTACTAGATTTCTTGCTTGGGACAACAGGATGCCCAGTCCCATCTTGTGTATATCCTACCCCACACCTGAGGTCCACTGTTCTTCCAAGGACTTCAGGTTCCCTTTGCCGGAAAAAGAGTGTTAAAGAGACCACAGTCCTGGGTCCAGGGTGCTCACTGCTCCTGGGTTGACACTGCTTCCAGACCTTTTCAGGGGATAAAGCTAGTAAATGTATATATTTTAGAAACTAAAATTCCTAGCACTTCCAGATACCATTCCATTTTCTTCTAGCTTGCATTGTTTTTAATGAGAAGCCATTGAAAAAATCTTATCTTTGTTCCCCTGTAAGTAACATCATTGTTGGTCTAGCTGCTTTGAATATTTTCTCTTCAACTCTAGTTTTTAGCAATTGGATTGTGCTACGCCCTGGTATGGTTTTCTCTAACTATCCTGCTTACAGTGTGTTGAGCTTCCTGTATATGTGGGTTTGTAATCTTCATTTATTTGGAAAAAAAACTTATTTTCTTAACTGTTTTTTCTCTGCTTCCTCTGTTAGACTGCTTGGCATTGCTCCACCAGTCACCCATGCTGTGCTTGCTTTCCGACCTCTTCCTTCTCTGGGCTGCACTCCGGGTCGCCTGTCTGTAAGCTCCGTGGGCTTCTCACCCGCATTCTGGCCTGTTAAGTCCACCCTGGAGTTTTCCATATAAGGTATCATCCTTTTCAAACTCTAGAAGTTATTTTTTAATGAAAGAATTTTAAGTAAAAAGTTAGATTTACATTTATACTTGCTTCTGTTTCCATTTCTTCCATTTTCCTCTTCAATATGTTCATATTTTCCATTGTATTCTTTGGTATTCATCACGGCTGTTCTGAAGTCTCTATCTGCTAATTGCCTAATGGCTGTTACTTCTGGCACTTTTTATATCAACCAGTTTTCTCCTGGTTACAGGCCATACTTTCCTGCTTCTTCCTGTGCCTTCTAGTTTTTTACTGGATGATGGAAATTGTAACTATTATGTTGCTGAATGTCTGAATTAAAATTAAAAAAAAATTTTTTGAATGTCTGGATTTTGATGTCTTCCTCCAAAGAATCTGTTAGTTAATTTGCTTGTGGACAGCTGGATCCTTAAGAGGCTTGGATTTAAGCTTCATCAGTGCAAACCCAGGGTGACCTTTATCTAGGATGATTTCTGCCCTGCTCCTAGGACTCTTGGGGTCTTTACTGAATGCCTCAAGCATTCAACGATGTCTCTCTACCACATTGGTTGAAACTCAACAACCGCATAATCCCAGGTACTTATTCCACTTTCGAATTCCTCAGGGGCTGTAATTTCCCAGGTAAATTGTTCTTTACTGGTCTTGTGAGATCTCATTCTATGGAAATATAGCTCAGTTTTCAGCCGAAGACTCAGGAGTCCACTATGCGGATTTCTGGAGCTCTTTCTCTGCACACTTGCTAACGCTCTGGTCATCTGCTCCATAAACTCCTGCCTCCCAGACTGCAGCCTCTGTCTCCGTATTCCCAGCAACCCTGCCTTGCTCTGCTTATACCCTGCCCTGGAGCTGGGCACATGCCTCCCAGCAGGAAGCCTGGACAATCACAGCAATCTCCTCCTGTGTTTCTCGTCCCTCAGAGATCAGCCCTGCCGTATCAACCTTCTGATTTCTGAAAACAGTTGTTATACACAGACTGGTTTTCTAGCAAAAAGTTTATAGTGGAAGAGCTAATCTGATGCCAGTTCCTTCATCACGACCAGAGTGAAAGATCTCTTTATAGGAACTCATTTGTATCATACTTTTGTAAAGTACTGATCCACTTCAAACTAGGAGTTAAAATAAAACTGCTTCTTCGAGGCAGATCTTGAGAAGTAGAGCTGTATAACCTGGGAGGCAGGCCACTGCAAGGGCTTTAGTTTTCACTCTAAGGCATATAGTTATTGGAGGACTTGGAGCAGAGGTGAGCTACGATGCAGCATCTATTGTAAGAGGCTCATTGTCAGAGGAAGTGCCAGAGCGCAGGGGAAGCAGCAGCTAATTAGAAGGCTGCTGCATCATTCCAGGTGAGAGACAAAAGAGGCTCGGAAAACAGTAGTGGCAGAAGTGGTTAGAAATAGCAAGATCTTGAACGTATTTGGATGGTGTTTTTGGATGATGCTGGTCTAATAATCTGACAGATTAGATGGGACGAGGATCAAAGATTCTGACTTAGCAACTAGGAGAACTGCCATTAACTGAGACAGGGGAAGACACGGGAGAAGCAGGTTCGGTGGGGAAAGATACAGTACTCGGCTTGAAACACACCGATTGTGAGATATGCGTGAAACAGCCAAGCGAAAACACTGACTGGGAGGAGAGTACAAGGGAAAGGGTCGGGGCAGGAAAATAAGTCTGGAAGTCGCCAGCATGTAGACAGTGCAAAAGCTGTGACGCTAGATGGGATTCCCGCAGTGAGTGAGTACAGACGAGAGTGAGAAGTGGTCCCTCTGGTACACTAACGTCTAGAGTTCAAAGAAGCACGAAAAAGCCAGCAAGGGAAGCCGAGGAGGGATAAGAGGAAAACCAGAAGGGCACACTACCTAGAGGCAAGGGCAGAAAGTGTTTCAAGTAGAAGAAAGTGAGCTTCTGTGTCAACTGCCGCTGACGGATCAAATGAGAGAAGCCCTGAGACTTCACCCCTGGATTCGCGCTGAGGCAGTCACTGGCCTCCACCGGCAGCCTCCGGGACAGGAACGGCTTTGGCGGAGTGACGGGAAGCGGAGACCCGACTGGGGACGGCAGAACAGAGGTGAGGCATGCACTGCAGGAGCAACAGTCCGCTGCGCTCCGCCGGCTTCACTGAAGACGGCTGTTCAGAACCTGCGTTGTTTGCCAGGTAATTAGGGGTCTGAGCCAGAAGGGAAAGCATTATCCCAGCAGCCCACGGTAGCTGAAGAAATTAAGTGCCCACGTATTTCCCACTCACATTCAAAATTGTACCTGATTTCCAGATTTGCTTTTTGAATTTAAACTTCCCCTCTTTGACAGAATACCTATATATTACTGTATACGTAAATTATAATTATGCACGTGCCTTGTTGTTGATTGTATTAACCTGAGTGAGAACTGCGGAGGGGTTCACCTTAAATGCACCAATGGAAATGGACTTTAATCCCAACCCGGGAGCAGTTAAAAGCTGGAGGTCTGCCCAGGCTACAGGACGGACTCTGGAGCCCGGCCAGCAGCCCGGCCAGCAGCGAGGACCCTGCCGTTCCATGCGAGTTATGTGTTAATTTTCAATTACTCTGCTTTCTTGTCTTTCAAAAAAATATTGGAGGGGAGAAAAAAATCCCTGTGTTGCCATGGAGAGATTCTCATGAATTCACACGACCTAGTTGTTCCATGACCATGCTGAAACCTTCATTACTGTGCTTTTCAACCAAATTCTGTTTTTCTCATTCCACAGGAAGGATGACAATCAGTGGCATGACTCCAGAAATGGACAGCTTCCGGCTTAACCGATTCCATTTTGCCTCCTTTCCCGGTTTCCCCAACATCCCCCCTGTTCTCAGTCTGAAAACACAGCAGCCTGTGGCTTTCGTCGCTTCACCGTGGTCTGCAGGTGACAGGATCAACTCTTTACCTGGCGCCCAAGCAGAAAGCCTTTTCAATACTATTACCTCTCCTAATTTGGTCAGAAATAGTATTTTTATGGTGAGATCTTCTGGCCTTTAAAAACGGCTTTTCCTTCTTGTGAAGTTGGTGTTAAAGTAACATAAAAAAATTCCAACTGATAACATCCTGCCTTTTCTTAAGATTCTTAGCAATCGGTGACTATTCAGAATTAGGGGCCTCCCTGGCCCTCACCTGGACAGATGAACATAACCGAGTCATCTGGGGCCCTGTGCTGCTGGCGGGAGGTGGGTGAACTCCTGGGAAAGGCGTGTGTGCATTTGCAGTTGTGTACAGAGGGCTGTACCGTGTGACGAAGGAAAACTCTGGAAATGTCAGTGTGTATGGGACGTGTGTGAGGGCTTGTTCGTGTGGGCATGTGCACACTTTTGCACACATTTGTGTGCTGGGCGGCAAAACAGTGGTCTGCCAACAACCTGCATTACTTTTCCTTCCCAGGATCGCTCTCTGCTGTTCTTAGCGGTGTAACTCACCGCACACATACAAGGATGGGCAGTCATACAACCCTTGGAGCTTTCTCATCCGTGGGAGAAGCACGGCATGTTGAGTGACAGGCGCTGGATGCGTGTCTGAAGGGTCGGCAGTAATGAGAAGTCGCTCTCCCGCAGTACAAGGGCAGGGAGACGGAGGAAGCAGGAGACGCAGGGCATCCTGGGGCAGTTCAGCTGCCCTTGTGACCCACGGACACATCTGCCCTTCCTGTTCTGCTTCTGCCTTTGTGGGTTTGTGCCTTCCCCCCTTTTCTACTTGCGTGAGAACACATAACATGAGATCTAGCCCCGTACATTTCTAAGGGCACAGTATAGTAGTGTTCATTATAATGTTTGCATCTTGCCTAACTGGGTTTGTGCTTTTTAAAGTTAAATTTTAATACCTGAAGTTAAGAGTTGATACAAATGCACAAAGCAAAAAGTTTTATACGGAGGGTTCTTGGTATTGCCATAGTTACATGAAATGTCCACAGCCTTCTTGTCAACTTTTTGTTTGACAATCTAAGGGAAAAGAGGTCAGTGTCCCCGACTGCATAGTCAGCTACTGCATGTCTTAAAACCCCTTGCAGCATGCTGGTCAAAAATCGCTGCTCCAGCATGATGCAGTGTGCAGATGACACATCACAGAGCCGTACACATGAAACCGTATGGTTTTATTAACCAATGTCACCCCCAATACACTCAATTTAAAAAAGAGAAAAATAAGTAAATAAATATGTTGAGAATGTAAAACAATGAAAAGTCTACGCCGTAGCACACAGGACCACTCATCCCCACCCACAAGATGCTGCGTGGCATCCCCCTGCCTGCAGTGTTTCAACATGGTGGTGGGTGCGCGCTCTCACCGGGTCAGGTCTGGAGTCCCCACGTGGGCTGCACCGTGCTGCTGGGTCGCTCTGATTTATGGAGTCCCCAAGTCCTCTATTCCAGGGCAGCCCGCCACAGCTTACTACTTAGCTTCTTCCTAAGGCTATTTTCCAAGCTTGCCTGATGATAAGAATCACCTGGAATTCTTGTTGAACATGTAGCTTCTCAGGAGATCTCAGGATCCACTGGGTATGACGTGGTCACAGCTGGTTGTATCTTTCAGAAGTGGCCCAGGTGGCTGTTTGCACCAGTCAAGTTTGGGAAACATGCTCTGGGAGTTTTAGCCAATGGCAACTAACGGAGTTGATCTTAGCATTGTATAGTCAGTACTCCCTCAGTGCTGTGGGTAGGTTCTTGGAACTGCGGCAAAATGATGTGTAAGGAAACCCATTTCACCACAGGCTAGTGGGTGGATACAAACGAGACCAGTTCCGAGGGCATCTTACCAGCAGCATAATGCAATGACACTGAATGAGGCCACGCTATCTGAGGACCTGCTGTATGTTCTATATTAAGTCAAAGTATTAGCAACCAGATGATATTTCCACAGCTGAGTTAATCCAAAGCCATCGGCACACTGTGCCACGAAGTGATTTCCCGTGGGAAGGACTTGGGGAGTGGGCTGAAATGCTTTTCTTCTCATTTCCTTTCCGAGCGGTGACTGTTAGAAAGAATTCTTTAATGGCTGTGCCCCCGAGGGAGTTTCTGCATTGCTCTGGTCAGGGGGCAGCTTAAATCAAATCGAAAGTAAGCCATGTTATATAGTTCTTTTAAGTTCTGCCTAAGAGAATTCTGGAGCAAAGTAAATTAAATAAAGGGAAAGCAGACACACAGTTCTAGTTCCTCAAAGGCCCGCAAGGGAAACTGCTCGTACGGCTAAGAGAGGGGCTTGTGCTTTTCAACTTCCATGTTTATGACTCGTCTACGGAGTGACCTAGGAGAATGTCAAGAGTTACTTTACGCAGTCTCATCAGGACACAGAACCCATCTTTGACACTCAAAGAACTCAAATGCAAGGGTGTTGAAATGCATGATTATCAAAATGTTTTTAATGTTCAGAAAAGACCTCAAACATGCCTAATCTGTTTTGACACCATGTTCGCTGCTTGTCGCAAACGCAGTTTTCCACCTCAAGGCACCACTCAAAACAGACTCCTTCAGCTGCTATATTTAGGAGTAAGTGGGAAAATAAATAAGTAAAAAGTGAAAATAATATTAAAAGAGAGTCAAAGGAGGCGAAAGCAAGCTAGTCCTTTCTGCCCTGTGGAACGCGCTGCTTCCCAGCCAGAGAGGCCTGCCCCCAAACCTGCACGGCGACTGAGGTGCGAGCCGTGACACGTACCTCTTGGTGGGCGTGGGTGCTCCGGAGGACATGTGGCTCACCATGGTGTCATTCATGTTGGCCAGAGGGCGAGGAGGACTAAAAAAAAAAAAGACATTTATGTTATATTAATAATCACCAGTGTGACTAGGGGAAAGCAAATGAAGAATGATGAGGGCCAGAGAACCAACCATCGTGCCTGAGAAGCACAGTGGGACCCACGGGAGAGAGGGCAGGAAGAAACCAATCGGTACTTCCAGCCTAAGGTAAGTCCTCAGGAAGGGTTCCCCCAGTGAAGCCAGATGAGCCAGGAGGAGCGCTCCGCAGTCACACACAGGCCACCGTGGGATGGAACGCTGGGCCTCTCACTTTGTCGTTTGAGCGCATGACCGTCCGAGCTCTGCCACTTCGTTAGCTTCTCTGCATGTCAGGTGTTTACGGGGCTACTGGGAGGGTGGTGTTCGTGCTGCGCCACACAGGTCACGACAGCACCTGAGACTTGGTTGGCGCTTGCTGCCTTCCCTCAGACTCAGCTTGCATACTTTTTACCAAAGCAAACTGTTAAATACTAAATTCCTTCATTAATCCTTTACTAGACTCTTAACAGCCCCCCGCGGGGGAACAATGAACCACATTTTATACCTATGCTCCAGTTACAATGCTTCCTTTTCCAGCCTAATCCAAATTTAAATTTGAAGGTAAGCGGTTTTTTTTGATAACTTGGCTTTAACTGCTGGTTTTCTGGACTCAAGGTCTATTTCTCCCTCTTGTGTCTGGAATGAGTGAATGAATCCGAACTTACCGAAAGGAATCTATGCTTTGGCCTTGCAGGCACTCATCAGCCCCCTCCCCACCAGGTTCACATGACCATTGCCGGTTTCTCCTGATAAATCTCGTACCTCCTCTCCTAAAGCGAACAAGAACTCTTCAGAGGAATTTATCCATCAAAACCAGAAAAGTAAAGCAGGAAAACCCTTCTCTCCCATTTAGGTGTTCTGAGAACTACCTGCTGGTTTCTCCTTATCTTTAAGAGTTAGTTATGTAAAACGTTTCTGTAGTGGTTATACTTAGCAAGTCTTGGTAAATACTGAGGGACCAAAGCCTTCATTGTTTCACAGATTTCATAGTGCATTCTAGTAAAGTCTCAGGGGAAATTTTTCAGGTGGAGCCAGGGAACCCAGAAAAAAGGTTAAGAGGGATGAATGGATCAACCTATGTATATCTACACCTGTCTGTCTAGGTGCTTTTTTTAAAAGCCAATTTCATTTCTGGGTAGGGAAATACCTTTATAATTTCCCATTTAATGGAGACGACCAAAGATAGCAAGCCATTTGCAGGGCACAGAGTTAGGTCCCTTGGTCTTTAAGCCATAGCACCGCGCCCACTGTCACACGCCCTCCCTTTGCAGGGCAAGTCCCCAAGCCGGGCCTTCAGAAGGGAAGCGTGCCTGGTGTTCACGGGCTGGAGGGATTGCAAATCCACATTGTTTATCTTATACTACCAGCCTTCCAAACAGATACCCGGTTCTGCCCCTAAACTTCCAAGTCTATTAACACTCCTGGCTTTGCTGAATAATAATCGATCAATTGTTTTAGGGTGATTAATAACAGAAGTGAACATCAACTCAAAAACCGCATTAATTTTAGTCCTAAATGTACACTTTTGCCACTAGTTCTTCTAAATCAATTATCCAAATGGAACACGGAGACAATTCCTATGAAAGAAGCAAATCTAGCCTTATAGCTTTTCGCACTTGAGGGCACCACAAACATGCTGGCCCTGGAAACAGAATGGACTTTGCTTCCCTAATGCATTATTATTATTCGCAACCCCCTCCCAACGTGAGATAAGGACACGTCCATACTGCTTTCAAAACTAATGCAGGTCACTGCTCTCTGAACCCCGCCATGCTTTACACAGTCCCCATCTGGTAACCTGTCCCCCAAGTCCAGGGCCACCTTGCTACGCTGTCTAGGTTTCCTTGCAAACACGTGTTTTTTTGGCCAAAAATACAGCCATTAGAAATATTAAGTTTCATGGAGCATTGCACTTTTGCTGCAACAGTTTGGTAACAACGGAATCACCGAGAAGCCCCTGGAGACTGCCACACAACGGCCCCTTTAAAGACCTGCCTGACTCCGCCCCACCTGCTTCTCACCTGGCTGATCAGAGGGACCAGCTGTAACACAGAAGGCCTTTCTTTCTGCCGACTGTCCACATACCCCTGCTTGTCCCTGGCGCGGCGTCTAGGGAAGCGTTACAGGCCGCCCTTTCACTGGCATTCGCTGCCCTCTCCTGCCGTTCCTCCTTGGTGGAGGGCACAGAAAACCTTGTTTTCTTGGGAACGAGAAGACCTCCAAGAGGAATTCGAGAGCAACTACAAGACCAGAACTGCCCGTAAGAGGGACGAATCCCCAAGGATCGGGCTGAAATTTCTGAGGGGACTCTCTCACTTTTACTCAGAAATGTGAACTTCATGGACAAAACGACGAGTCCTCAGCCATCACACCACATGGAAGAGGCAAAAGTACAGTCAAGTCAATAGTAAAAGACTCTGAAAGGCCCCAGGTGCAGTTTCTCAGGCTCAATGATGAGGACGTGGCCATGTGCACCACCGAGGGCTGGGACCTTATGCCCAGTGTGACCCGGCTGGACCGGGCAGAGCGGCAGGGAACCAACCCAGTGCCGTGGAGGTCCTGGGAGAGCCGATGAATGGCTTCTACGGGGTGAGGGGGGGGGGGTCTCCATCCTGAAACACCACCGAGTGGGATGAGAAACAGGTCTGCCACATAACACAGACAGATGTGAACAACTGGCCTTTCAGGGTCACGTGCAAGTGCCCGGGGAGAAATTGCCCGTGTACGTCTGACTGCCCTCTGGTCACGACAAGGAGGCTGGAATCCCGTCCGCCCAAGAGCCTCACAGTCTGGCCCAGAGGGCCTGGTGCTCTGCTGTGGGGTGCACTCTGTTTGCCCCAGGCACCCACCCCTCCGCCATGAACAGAACACGAACATGGGGTAAGAGGACCAGGGTGCTGGATTTTGACTAAAACTATAGGAGCTCCCCAGCTTTGTCTATCTTTGGTCTTGTTGTATTAAAGTCTTGTTTCTTTCTTTGGAATCCGGTTTTATAAGCTTTGCTTTTCTTTGACCTATGCCTCTCACATTTTAAGTTCTCTGAGTAAACTTTAAAAATCTTCACTGCACAACGAAAGACAGTTAAAAACCTTATGAACCAAAAAATAACAAACCAACCAACC
Source organism: Phyllostomus discolor (assembly GCF_004126475.2). Lineage (NCBI taxonomy): Eukaryota > Metazoa > Chordata > Mammalia > Chiroptera > Phyllostomidae > Phyllostomus > Phyllostomus discolor. The sequence goes on from NC_040908.2 coordinate 13,318,558, forward strand.
TAATGCGGTTACCTAGTATATATCAGTCTCGAAGACACTGCATTCATTCGATTTCTTTCTGACATTCTCAGAGGAAAAATGACAAAACAACATTTCAGAACTCTGATCCATGGATCCATGTGATAAAATTTCATGACTTGTCACATTTTGTTTGATCTGATACCACAAAAAAGTCTCTCATAATCATCTCTAACTCTCGGGAAACATCACGCTCACGTATTATGGTCCAGCACACATATCAAAGCCTCTTTTCTAATGTCCAAAACCAGACAGTAATGTACGCTATAAACTAATCATAACTGCCCCACATATCATACCCCTTCTGAACTTCTGGCGAATTTTGAGAAGAAAATGGGTGTGTTTGCAGTCCAAGATGAAAGTGGCCTCTGAAAACACACAGGGACAAAGGCAAGCAGAGGAAAAACTGCCCCTACACGTTTGAACCTAGAAGTAAAGTGGCCAAGAGACATCACAAATTCTTCATCCCAGACACCATCCTAAGCATTCCCCTCACTCCTCAAAATAACTGTGTGCAGTAGGTACTCTTATTATCAACCCCCTTTTACCAATGAGCAAACTGAGGCACAGAGAGGTTAGGTCACTTGTGTGAGGTAACACAGCCACAGAGCCAGGGTTTAAACCCAGATGGTCTGGCCCCAGAGTCTATGCCCAGGATGACTGTATGTCGGCCGAGAAAGGTCCCTCCCTGGGCAGAACAGAGAAAGTGGAAGCTGAGCCTGCAGGACTGGAGAGACCACAGCAAGCAGAACCAGGCCCAGAAGGACTCAGGAACGAATGCTCAGGGACGTCTGAAGTCAGGAGGTGTGAGACAGGACAGAGGACTGCTTCAAGTCTGTCTAATAAAGAGTCAGACTTTGATTCTTTCCTATACTGGGTTGAATAGCATTCCTCCAAAATTCAGGGGCACTAGCAACATCAGAATGTGATCCCTTTTGGAAAGAGAATTTTTCAGACATAATGAGTCAATATGTAGTCGTACTGGAGTGTGCAGGCCCTGATTCAATGACTGGTGTCCTTAGAACAAGAGACACAGAGTCGTGCGCGGAATAAAGGCAGCAAAATGAAGATGAAGGAGGCAAAGACTGAAGTGATGCTCCCACAAGCCAAGGAGTACCAAGGACTGCCGGCAACCGCCAGGCGCTTGGAAGGGGCAGGGAGCAGATTCTCCCTCAGAGCCTCCAGCAGTGGCCAACCCTGCCACCAGTGTGACCTCTGACCTATGGCCTTCAGAACCATGAAACAATGACTTTCTGTTGTTTTAAAGCCAAACCCACCCACCCCCAAAACAAACAAACAAACAAACAAAAACAGAAGAGAAAAGGAAGGGGAAGGAAAGGAAAGGAAAAGAAAAAAAAAAAAGAAAACATAAAGGGGATCCTTAATGTCTACCACTAGACCCACAATTCACTGTGAAAGCCGCAGCTCAGATGCAGTCAGGAGATGCAACCCGCACCCTGGCAGGGGGACTCAGCTGGCTGGAGTGTTGCCCCATAAATCAAAAGCTTGTGGGTTTGATCCCTGGTTGGGGCACGTAGGAACGGCAACAAATTGATGTTTCTCTCCCATCAATGCTTCTCTCTCTTTCTCTGCCTCTCTCTCTCTAAAATCAATAAATATGTCCTTGGGTGAGGATTTAAAAAAAAAAAAAAAAAAAAAGGAAGATGTAACGCACCAAAAATGACTTCTGCTTAAAAAAAGTCTTCACAGCTCCAGTAAGGCAGAGCCGAGAACAATGCTTCCAGGTGTGCAGGCGGAAATTACAAAGCGGCAGAATTGACACAACTCATCAGACCAGTTTGGCTGATCTTCTTTAATATGCAAAACCTACTGAAAAACCTGAACATGTCACCAGGTGTTCTACGCCTGTACCTCAGCAAAGGAAGATCCCCGCACCCCACAGAGACAAATACATTTCCGGGGTGTTAAGGAGCTCAATGTAAATGCTGACTCACATAAATTAGGACAAAAAACATGGATCTATGGACACAGCGGATGGTCTAAGCTCAAAAGCCATAGAAAAACTACAAAGGAAAAGACTAGTTAACTTGAAATATTAAAATGAGGTAGAAAGAAAACAAAATTTGGGGATTTATTTCAATAAATATGAGGAAGTAACAATTAATAGTCTTTACACAAATTCATTAAGACAATTATTAAGATTTCAATTAGATAAATGAGCAAAGTGAAAATACACCTTCAATAAAACAATACAAATAATAACATAAAAGTGTCTTATTTGTAAAAAAAAAAAAGCAAAGAAATTTGTTAAAATTGCAGTCCACTTTCCCGTTAACACATAATTTTTTAAAAGGTAATCCTAGCTCTGGCCAGTGTGGCTCAGTTGGGTGGGTGCTGCCCCACAAAGCGAAAGGTCGCTGGTTTAACTCCTGACCAGGACATGAGCCTGGGTTTCGGGTTCAGTCCCCATTCGGGGCACGTGTGAGAGGCAACCGATTGATGTTTCTCTCCCTTTCTTTATTCCTCCTTCTCTTCTCTCTAAAAATAAATAAAATCTTTTAAAAAATGAAAAAAGGTAATCCTTAAGGCTGAGGAGGATTTTTTCTTCTTTTTTTTTAAATCATCACCCAAGGACATACCCATTGATTCCAGAGAGAGAGGAAGGGGGAGAGAGAGACAGAGAGAGAAAGAAACATCTAGAGAGAGAAGAAGGGGGTGGGGCGGAGAGAGAGAGAGAGAGGGAGGGAGAGAGAAACATCAATTGGTTGCCTTCTGTATGTGCCTCAACCAGGGACCGAACCTACAACCTAGGTATGTGCCCAGACAGGAAATTGAACCTTCGGCCTTTTGCTTTACAGGATGATGCTCCAACCAGCTGAGCCACACTGGCCAGGGCTGGAGGGGGTTTTCTGAGACAGGCTGTTAACTCACTCTCAGGAAAGAGTAAAAGGATAAAGTCAAGCAAAATTTCTAGAAAGCAATCTGGCAATATGTTTATTAAAGATCTTTAAAAATGTTCACTTTGACTAAATAATTCCCTTTCTAGAAATCTATTCCAAGGAATTAATCAGAAATGCAAAGATGGGTCTACACTTTTAAATATTTAGGGAAATATTTAGAGTAGGACAAATATTGTAGAAATGTTCAAATATAAGACAAATGAAAAGTAAACAATGGTACATCCATAATTATACGACGCTGTGCTGTCATTAAAAGAGAATGCTTATGAAGACTTTCCAATTACATAGAAAAGTGCTTAGCTTATAAGAGGTAAAAAAAGAAGGGCAGGATAATTATAATAGGTAACAATTATTAAATATTTATATAAGTCTATCAGACATTGTGTTTAGAGCTTTAAATACATTATTTTATCCTAGCAATAACCCTATAAAGCAAGATAAAATTATTTATACATACACACAGCATGGCCTCATCTAAATATAATAAAACAAAATATCGGAAGGAAATATATCAAACTGTTAAGAAAAGTGGAATTCTGGGGAACTTTTTTCCTGCCTACTTGTACTTTTCTATACTTCTCCAATTCTTCCAGTTTAATTTTTCCTGATTTTCAGAGAAAACGATGTTTAATGTAAAAAAATTATAAAGTAGGAAAATGTTAAAAGAAAAATATAACCTATTATACCACTGACTCAACTTTCTAAAGTGAGTCTGTAGTATTTTTGTTACTATTAACAAAGCAAACGGAAAAGGGAGGTGTTTCACACACCCAGAGACCACTCTGAGAGTGTCACTAGAAGAAAAACCCATTAAACGGTTTGAGCAGATTCGAAGTCCCACAACCCCCGACATCCCCACCACCACCTCCTCCAAAAAGAAAACGAGCATCTTCCATCAATCTGCATTACGTCCACGACCTGACTACGAAGTCTGTGGTTTGTTTACCACTGTATTTTGAGCACCTGTGTATGGACTGGGCTTTCAGGAAATATTGGTTGGTCGTGGGTCAGCCCCACGCAGTTTAATACTTAGACGTGTAGAGTGTGTGAGAACTAATCTTTGTTACACCTGGCGTCGGGGAGACTATTCCCAGAGAGGGAAGGAGTGACACTATCAGTTGTTACACGGGGCAGGCGTGTTCACGGTATCTGCAGCCGTGGCACGGGCTCATCTGTAACTCAGTCGTGGAGTCAGGAGCGGGGAGTGTCTTCAACAACAGCAGTAGCGATGCTCACTGAGTGCCTCCCGTGGACTCATTCACTCGAACCCCACAACCACCGATGGGTAAGACACTGTGATTACCTTTATTCTCTCAGATGGAGACACTGAGGCAGGGCAGGAACTAAAGCACAACACCTGAGGTCACGACCAAATCATGGCGGAGGGAGGATCTGAACGGGGGCGGGGTGGCTCTGGAGCCTGTGCTCTTGATCGCTGGTGTGCGGTGCAGTGTCTCAACTACCTGCGGCACTTTTAGAAAACCTTACTGTAGATTGCTTAGTCTCTAAATTATTACCAATAGCCCTGGCTGGCCTAGCTCAGTGGATTGAGCGCAGGCTGCGAACCAAAGTGTCGCAGGTTCGATTTCCAGTCAGGGCACATGCCTGGGTTGCAGGCCATGACCCCTAGCAACCGCACATTGATGTTTCTCTCTCTCTTTCTCCCTCCCTTCCCTCTCTAAAAATAAATAAATAAATAAAATCTTTAAAAAAATTATTACCAATAGCATGATATTAGATCACAGTGCTTGTCAAGTTGTTTATAGGAAGGGAAAACAATAAAAGCCCCAGCATATGGTTTTTGTGGGATGTATTCTTTCCTTATTACATCATTAGGACTCTACTACAATGAATGCCTATCTGAACAATTTGCTTGTGGAAATTCCATTCTTAAGCCACTTCTCGGCTGCCCACGGAAAATTAGATCAACTTGGAAGGAATGGTTTCCTTCAAAAACAACTCTCTAATTTATTAGGGTGACTTTAAAATCTTATCTGAATTTCAAAGATCTTTTGGATTCCTCATTTCAGCCTAACAACATACATACTTTTAATGAGTAAGTTACCTATTTCATCCGCCAGATATTGATGAAAGAAAAAGTCTGGCCCTGGGTGGGCTCGGGACCCACACCGAGGGGATACCCTGGTCCTGGCTTTCTGAGTTGACGTCGACCCAGCGGGGAGCACGGGCTGGGCAGAGCTCTGGTCAGCCAAGAATGTGAAAGTACAATGCTGTTGTCTCAGCAAGATTTCCACTTAAAAACTGTGAGTGGATAAAGGGGTGCGTGAACAAAGCCAACTCTGAAGCCGGAGAGGACAGGCGAGGAGGCCTCGGGCGCCTGGCGGACGGCCCCCTCCCACAGCCTGCTGACAGCCCTCCGCTGCAGAAAGCCGTTCGGACAGGCGGGAACTCCTGCCCTACACTCTTAAAAGCACTTGCTCATTATTTCGCTCTTTTTCCCAGAATGTCTTTTAGCTGCCAGGTTAAGGTTACAGTTCTGTAATTGTGTTTTACCTCGACAGCTCTCTGCCACTTGGGCACCTGGGGACTCCTTACCAGAAGTTGTGGTCTGTCTCTGACTGTTAGTGTGAAAAGAAACAATATTTTATTATGCCCTATGCTTTTGTTGACTTGATTAGTTTTTGTATCTCCCCGACAGTGCTGTCCATGCGGGGTGCTTAACCATTTCCAGTAAATACATTTCATCACTTACTAAGGTTTCTGCAGCCGGCTCTTTCGCCTTCAACCCTAGATACCTGTGCTGCTCCTGAATCACCTTCCCTACGTACTTTGACCATGCTTCCCCACCTCTCTGGTCGTTCGCAGATTTCGCCACACTTTAAGACAAATTCAAGACCCACGCTGTAGAGACATTCATTCTTTTATCTATCAAACTATTAGATCTTCCACATCCTTCAAACAAGTTGTTCTTTTGCTTCATCTAAGCCCCTGCTTTCAAATCAACGAGGTACCTTCCCTGGGATGTCCTTCTTCACAGGTCTGCCAAAGTTACACTCGTTCTCACCTCTCTTGTCAGGGAAATGGCTCTGAGTACCTCCATAAAGCCCCCCCACGACTACAAACTCCATTTAGGTAAACAAGGGCCTTATCAGCACGCACACAAAATCCAAGGCTCATTCATGCCCAGCACTGTCAGGGGCTTTGAGAAGAACAAACACAAGCTGAAGACTGCCCCTGCCCTCAAGAGGCTTTTAGTCCAATTAGTCCTCAGAATCATCAGCCATCTCGACAACAGACATTTAAACTTTGGCTTCACATACTACAGTTTTTAGATCAAACCTGATTTAACAATTATCATTTACAACCAAAAATGTATAAAATAATTCACAAAAAGCCACGACTTAATTATTTCAAATAATGAGCCAAAGACCAGTACAACGAAAGAATATGGAAGAGCCCTATGATGCCAACAGTCACAGACACAAGTCACAGGCTTCTGCCTAACAGACTGCAGCTTCACCACTGGGGGGGAAAACCTCTCCCTCGTTCCACTGTGAAATTCTCCAGATGATCGGCCTTGAGTCATCTACCCACACGGGTGCACGGAGGGCCAGACACTCTGACTGGCAATCCTCTTAGAAAAACATGGTTAGGGCTGAGGGAGAACCAAGTCTCCAAAGAGGTTACTGTTTCCAGAAAAAGGGCTGCGGAGCAGTGTCCAAGACCCAGGCACTTCTGGATCTCTGCTGGGGTGATCAGCCCAGATGAACACTGGTTTAGAATGAACGTGTTTGTCCATCGCCATTCCTCTCTCCTTAGGCACCACCCTCCAAACCCTTCGCCTCCTTGCACAACCAAAAGGAGACAAACAACCCATCTAAAATCACTAAACCACCAGAAGTGCCAGAAAATCAAACTGCATGGAACTCCAACAACCACAGAATTAAAGAAAAAATCAACCATAACAACCAGACGGGTAAGGCGGTGGATGGAGAGAAACCACAGCGAGGCGGACCACGCAGGCAGGGCTGGCTGCGCACGGCGGCAGGCTGCGCAGGAGGGGCTGACTTAAGGGGAAACTGAGACTCAGAGCTGACGGTGGACTATGGAAACTCCCAGTCTCACATGAGAGTCCCTTGAAAAGTGTGCTAGAGACCAGCAGGAGAGCCACACAGGTCCTCCCCCACAGGCAGCCCCACAGCACAGCAAGGACATTTTTTCATTGCCTTTGAGAGAGGAAGGGAGAGAGGAAGGGAGATGGAGAAGCATCCGTTGTTTGCTGCCCCAGTCCTCGCCCAAATCGGGAATCATATGAGCCCAGGCTTGGACCAAACCCACAACCCAGGCATGTGCCCTCACCAGGAATCAAACCCACAACCCTCTGGTGATAGCACAATGCTCCAACCGTGTCACACTGGCCAGGGCTAAGATAAGTTTTATCACCACCAGTTTTACAGAAAAGCAAACTCATGTCTCCTGATTTTTCTTTTTGATATCTCTGAATCTTGAATCTAGCTTTTCTTTTACCATTTCACACGGCTGCTCTTCTATTTTTCAACCATCCAGATTACAGTCACTCAATGTTCTCTCCTGATTCTAAAACCAACCGTGGGGTTCGAACAACGGTTCCATTATTGTATGTTTCTACAATGACAATTTTTCCTGGGTCAGCACTTTAGGAAACTGAGGTGCAAAGGAAAGAACGTGGAGCATGGGTTACGAGCCCTAGATTCTGGTCCCAGCTTCACTGCCCTGTAGCTGTGTGACCTTGGGAACACCATTCAGCCCCACCAATGTGGTCCCCTGATCTGTTACAGGTTAAGGATGCTGACACTGCAAAGGGTGCTGGGAGGGTTAGGCAGGAGGTGGGCAAAGGACCTGGAACACTAGGGGGGCTCCATAAAGATCAACGACTCTGGAATCTCAAACCTGTGAGGCTCTGAATAAACCTCTAATTCAACAATGAAATGGAAGCCATTAACACTACAGTATACTTGGAGTTTCAATTCCTGACCCACATTTCAACTGAGGTTTTAAACTTATTTCTGGGTATGCAATTTCTGGGTATACCTCTATGACAGTTCAAACCACCGTCAGCTCTCACCTGGCCAAAGGAAAAAAAGAATCCTAGCTGGCTCTTCCTTTTCACTGTTGTCCCATTCCTATTCCCACACAGTAGGCAATAACTTTTCTTAAATACAATCCAACATGTCCCTCTCCTATCCAAACCCTTCAGTTAGAGATAATGTCCAAAATCTCAGGCTGTCCGAGCGCCCCCTCTGCTGGGAATGCTCCTCCCACTGCCTCTCACCGGCCTAATCCCTATTCATCTTTTAAGCTTCACTGTAAATGTTATTGATTCTTCACAAAAGCCCTTCTTAACCAGCCAATAAGATAAAGACAGACCGTGGGGCAAAGACATCTTTTTAGAAAATGACATATAGAGGGCAAATACGTAATTTATATGATTTCTCAGAGCTTCAAAGTGAGTATCAATTGCTAAAAGAAGTCATATCAAGACTGCAACAAAATAATCAGGAAAATAATGGAGTTGGAACAAATGGCTAGCCATATTGAAAAAAATAAACTTCAATTCTATCTCATCTGATAACAAAAAAAATCCAGAAATGGGAAAATTTTTATAGACAGAGGTATTTTTATAATGTTGAGGTGAGAACATTATCTTAAATATGAAAGGGGAGCCATAAACCATGATGAAAAAATGTAACAAATCTGATCTTTAAACTAAAAACTTGACCAAGGAAAACAGTTGAGACATTTACTAATTCAGAAAAATTTGGAAGCAAGTTTGACAAAAGGTTAATTATTACAATAATAAACTGTAATTGAGAAATAAAATTTCTTTAAAAGGTAAAAAAAATCCACCTTGCAATTTACAAGGAACAGACTGAAACCCCAAGGACACAGAAAGACTGAAAATCAAAGATTTTATCTTTGGGAAAGTTATATCTAGCACGTACCTAGCAGAAGATAGTCAAAGACATTACTGGCAGGTAAAATAGACTTGAGAACAAACAGAATTATCAGGAATAGAGAGAGGCACTACATGAAAATAGATTTTCCATTTCCTAGGGAAGTGTATTGTTTAGAAGAAGTAAATAAGGCTACCGAAGGTTGGGGCAACATGACGAACAAACCGGACCCCATGGACACACAGTCCGTCCTTCACCAGGAATTCTGCACCCAGCTAGCACAGCACATATGTTATTTCCAAATTTGCAGGGACCAGGATAGAAACTGGGTTCTCCGTTAGGTAATAAATACGTATCAACAAATCTGAAAGAACTGAATAATGCGGACTAAAATGAATTGAACTGAAAATTAATCACAAAAAGGATCTAGAAAAATGCCCGTATGTATGGAAATTAAGGAAGTATACATCTCAAAGAAGAAATCTTATCTGAACTTGGAAAATATTTAGGGCTAAACAAAAAAATTATATAACGTACCTGGAACACCACTCAGGTAGTGCTTAGAGAGCTTAATAGGCTTAAATGCTTATATTAGGGGAAAAAACTTGAAGTGAGTAAGCTACCATGTCTTTAAAGAACTTAGAGTAGCAAAAGAAAGTCAAAGAAACTGTGACAAAAATAATGAAGGTAAGGGTGGAAGTGAAATTTAAAAATACAATTACATACAATAAGAGAATCGTAAAAAACAAACGTTGGTCCTCTAAAAATCCAGTAGGTTAGACAAACCTATGGCAAGGTTTTTCAAATAAAAAAGAAGGAGAGAAACCATAAATACATGAAATTAGGAGTGAAAAAAGGAACAGTAGCCTACATACTATACACAAAATATTACAAACTTTGGGCCAATAACTGAAAATTTAGAAGAAACTGACAAGTTCCTACAAATATAAAATGTTCCAAAGTGACTAAAAAATAAATAAAAAATGAAAATAGTCTTATAATTGTTTTTAAAAATGGAATTAACCATTAAAAACTTTCCCACACAGAAGGCTGAGGGGCACATAATTCCAATCTTAAGCAAGTTCTTCTAAAAAATATAAAAAGAGAGAATGTTCCTCAACTTTTTAAAGTAAGCAAACTAGGCACACTTTGTCCTAAAGACAAAGAAAGGGGAAATTACAGAACAATGTAACTCATAAACATAGGCAAAAGCTAAATGAAATATCAGCAAATGAAACCTAGCAGTGCCTTAAAAGGCGAGTCAATTTACATTTCTTCCAGGATTGTTTAAAAAATGTAATTCACTACATTGATAGAATAAAGAAACGTATATGATCATCCATCTCAATTAACGCAGACAAAGTCTTTAAGAAAATCTGACATCCATTCATGACAAAAAGAAAGCAGTCTTAGCAAACTAGTAATAAAAGGAAACCTCTTTTACCTGATAAACAGTTCACTCAAAGACTACATCAAATGACATACTACATGAATGCTGAGAGCATTCTCTTTGGGATTAGTGATAACACAGGAATGCCTGTTAAACCACTTCTATTCAGTATTGCACTGGAGCTTCTAGCCAGTATTATAAGACCAAAAAGAAAAAAAAAGTATGATTAATGCTTACAAGTTTAAGGAGCGGGAGAGAGGAAACAAAGCTGTCACTATGTGCAGGTACTGTATTATTCAGAGAAAATCCCAAAGAACCTGGGTACAAATTTCCGGAATCAATGAGCACGTTGACGTGGCAAGATGACTACACAGTGGATTAAAACACCAAACCAATTTGCATCTCCGCACACCAGCAACAGACTGTTATGGTGCATAATTCAAAAAGATATCATTTGCACAATTATATGCATTTGCCAAAACTCAGCGGATTGTACACTTAAAGTGGGTGGTTTATTGCATGTAAATCATATTTTTAAACTGTAGGGGAAAAGGTGCTGCTTGCAACGGCAACAACAAGTGTAAAGTACATAAGAATTAATCCAACTTACATAAGACCCTTCTGGGGAAAATTAGAAAGCTTTATTGAAAGGCATAAGAGTATATTTAAATAAATGGAAAGACATAAAACATTCCTGGGATGAAAGATTAATACTGTAAAGATGTCAATCTCCCCAATTTGATCTTCAGATTCAGTGAAGAGCTGATAAAAATCCGACAAAACTTGGAACTCAATAATGAGGAACTCAAATAATGAGGAACTCAATTAATGAGGAACTCAACAAGCTGATTCTAAACTTTATACGAAAGAGCAAAGAATAGATAAGACACCCTTTTAAAAAGATTACTTAATCCCTTGTAGTAATTAGGATATTGGCATAGGGATAAACAATTTAACCAAAGGGACAGAAGAAAGGGCCCAGACACAAGACCATGTGTATTTGGAAACTTCATTTGTGACAGTAGTGGCATTGTAGGTCAGCGGAGAAATAATAAATTATCCAACAAATGGCTCTGAGACAAGTTATTATTCAAAAGCGAAGAAAAAAAGAGAATTACATATTCTATACCACACTATACACAAAAATCTACTTCCAGTGAATTAAAGACATATGTGAAAGGGGAATTCTCAAAACTTAAGGAGGAAAAAAGGAGAGAGAGAAAAAACCTCTACAATGTTGGGATACACAAGGACTTTTTAAACAAATATTTTATTCATTTATTTATATTTTAGAGAGTTCAGGAAAGGAGGGAGAAAGAGGGAGAGAAACACCAATGCGAGAGAGAAACATCAATCGGTTGCCTTTCATATGCACCCCAACCGGGACCAAACCCACAACCCAGGCAGGTTCCCTGACCAAGAATTGAACCAGCAACCTTTAGCTTCATGGAACAAAGCCCAATCAACTGAGCCATACCTGTGAGGGTGACAAGGACTTTTTTTAAGTAAAAAAAAAAAACATTAAAAACACTAACCAAAAAGGGAAAATTTTTAACAAATTTAACCCCCAAAATGGATTACACACAACAGGTAAAATTCAGTATGGAACACAGTGGGTAAAAAAGCATTTTTTTTCCTCTAGCAAGAAGACAAAAGCAATGGGAAACAAAAGAAAACACAAGTCGGAAAGTCGATGCGACTGTAAAGTCGACAGGCATGGTTTTGAGCAATCAGTGTCACATGAGAAAGAAGTTCCCACTGAACTCAAGCAGAGGTCACAGAGGCCATGAACTTGGAACTACAAGAAAGAGCACACAGAATCACAGCACACTGTTGGACTTTGTAATAAGTGGTATTAACTGTAAGTGCCGTTATTTGGTTTATAACTTTTAGATTCAGCCCTGCATGTGAGGGAACAGAGATATCACCAGTCTTGACAACGCAAAGGTGAAGGCACAGGTGGCACAAGTTAGGAGGCACAAGGAGACGGAGGAATAGAAGGAAGGGACCAATTTCCTCATTTTATACAAAAGTCAAGGGAACTTAGAAGAAATAGAGGTTTAGGAACATCATTTAAAATTACAAAATTGACCAATGTAAAAAACGGTGACATACGAGGTCTGTCCAGAAAGCATCCAGCCACGTACTATGAAAAACAGAGACACTGACTGAAGAAGATACAAGACACAAGAAACACTGTACATAGGTCAATGACAGCTCAGTCCCTTTCCAAGTTATGACCTTGAGGAAATCTGGTTCACTAGTAGTGATTTGAATCAAGTCATCAGCAACTGCAGCACGATGCTCCTTCTGCTCTGGTAGCAGAAGCTGGGGAACAACTTTTGCCACGACACTGTTTCATGCCCAGATCCTGAGTCCAAATCTCAGACACAGTCGTTTTCAGAATCCCCAGATCAGCCTCTAGTTCTCGCGCTGTCAGTTGCCGATCTTTGTTATTGCAGCCCGTATGTGGTCAACATTCTCAGGTGCTGTGCTTGTTGCAGGCTTTCCAGAACGCAGGTCAGTTTCCACAGACTCTCAACCATCTCTGAAGCACCTGTGCCACACTTTTACTTGCGCTGCACTCCCGGCATCATCCCTGAAAGCCTTCCGAATCATCCAAATAGTTTCCATGGAGGATCAAGCTTATCACAAAATTTGAGGCAAATTCGTTGCTCTACTCAGTCATTTTGAATTCAACAGCCACACAATACACATGCTCACTCAATGGCACCTCCCGACCCCACTGACCAGTACAGTGAAGTCGTCACTGTTCACGCATGCGCATTCCAGTCCTTTCTCCTTGGCTGCCAGGTTACACTGGTGTCTTGCAAACTGTTCTCGTTATATTAACAATGGCTGGACGTGTTCCAAGACAGACTTCATAATTACAAAAAACTGGGATGGGTTGATTCCTTATGCCCAGAAGGGATTTAACAATGTCCAAAACTGATTAAGTCAAGAAATGGTGCTCTAAATGCACTGTTTAGAGATACAGAGGTAACCGCTAGTAGATCCAAAAGCCAAACAAAACACAATGAAGTGTGGGAGGATGTGCTGGGTTTCATGTTAAGTTCTGTATTACTGAACTTTTAAGCCACATGCTTGTATTATTCTACCATCAGGTAGGAAAAGAAAATGAATGTCTACTCCAACAGAAAAACTTCTAACACCTGATAAAGACGAATGCTCAACCACTACCAACTTTATCCAGCAGACTAAACTTAGTACCATCATTTCATTCAGAGAGAAGAGATCAGAATAGCATCCCTCCTTGTTGCTCCTCCTCCTTACTTTTCCTCTATTTTTCTAACTCTTTTGGTCCCTTCAGCTTTCTAGCATGAATATTCCATTAAATACACACACACACACATACACCCCACTAGTTTTATTTATAAAATATAGCCTTATGTTTCCTAATTTTCTCTCAATACAGAAAGAGCAAATCAGGTTGGTATCCATTTCCATGTTGTCTAAACGAATTTTTAAAATCTATAGGCCTTACTGCGACAGAGAAGAAACAACCTCTACCGCTGTTTTAAGGGAAGAGCACACCAATAACAAAAGGCAACTCGGCTAAGTCCAGCACAGCAATTACTCTCCAATGTGTCGATGCTTCTTTTGGAGACTGTAATATGTCACCAGCCCTCAGGGCTCTGAGCTAGATACCCACACAGACATTCACGGTGGTTTAAAGAGCTGAGAGCTTGAAGTTAACGTTTCCCCAAACCAGAAGATTAAATGTTCACGTTAAGTGGTTTGGATCCAAAAGAACTTAGCAAGGTCTCCAGGTCAGTCTAGTCCACACCCACATCCAGGTGTATACTTACACTATATTTGCAAGGTCAAGTGGTTTCTCTGGTTGCTCAGGAAAAACAGGATGCGGGGGTTCTCTGGTGGGTACGCACCCCAAAGATTTACTAATTGCATGGCTCAGCTTCTTTGCAGGGGATTTCTGTGTCAAAGTAGAAAATAAGGAAGTAAGGAGTTATATCGTCAAAAGCATGAAAAAGAATTTCAAAAGAAATGGTGACAACGGCTGTAAAACACAGCTTTCCACGGACACTACGCTCCACTATAACCCACGTTCATGGGCTGTGCCCGGGCCCTTGGTGGCCCTTCATTTCTGGCTCCCTTCCTCATCGCTCTGTGCAGTCACGTTACCAAGGCCACGTCAACTTCCCCTTTGAACATCCCTATGTGCCCTCTGCATAAATTCCCCCTTTTGATGCTTCTGGATCTTTTTCTTTTATATAAGATTTTAGAGTTCATTCCCTAATTGGAGTCAGAAACTTGTGTTGGGCTGAAGTGCTGAGAGCTCAAGGCTTTTGAATGTTAGCCAATTAGCTGACTAAGCCACATGCCAAAACGTGCCTATTAGGAGAACATTCCCAAAATAAATGTGAGGCAGAGAATTTGGTGTTCAGGGGCTGGCTATGGACACAGAAACAAATGAGCACTCCCAGACACGGGCGGTCAGCACCAGACCCGCGACCCAGAATTATGATATGCTGAGGTGCAAAAATAGGTTGGCGTACTAATACATTTCTTTGGAAGGTAGAACAATACACAGGAAACCCAAAGACTATCAAGTTTAAGATTTAATAGTAAATATGCACCAAAGTAAACATATGGCACAATTAGGTAGAACATTCGTGATTTAAAGGAGGCTCTTTAAAGGACATGGATTTTGTTGTCCACCCAATTCCCTTTGTCTGAGATTTTCTTGGCAGGATATTAACTGCAAAGGAGTTTAGACATTTCATTCTCTTGCCTCTGCAGTCTATTGCTGTACAGACCACCTCACTGGAAGAGAGGGCTTGCTTGCTTGCAGGCGTGTGCCTCATCAATACCATGCTCTCCGTTTGCCTTTATATGCTGCTTATACACATTTTAACCCAAAATAAGCAAAAATCGATTGGTGTTTAAGACCATACAAAGTTAGTTAATACCTTGTTTAAAGTAAAGATGGAATAATACCAGTTCCTTCAGAAACTTCATATATTGACTTCAAATCACCTAGCACCATCCCCTTTGACCCATTAAATTCTCGGAAAAGTCTAAATGTAATGCAGTTGCCTGAAAATAACATGAAACAAAACAAAGCACGACACTCTGAATTTCCCCCAATGGCCGTCCTGGTCCTTTCGCCCCGGTCCTTTCGCCCCGTGACTGACTATAACGTGATGCTGGTTTTTCCTCCTTCGGTCCGGTCCGGTCCAGTCCTTCACTTCCCCAGACACGTCAGTCGTCTGCTCAAAACCCTTCAAGGGCTGGCGATCACTTTCAGAATTAGATCTCAGTAAATGCCACCACATGCCACCACTTTCGTACCCAGCCCCTCGCCCTCACCTTCCCCCTCACACGAGCATGAACGACAAGCACGTGCTCCAGCTAACCCAACGGCCGCGTGCTCTCCCAGCTCTCGGTGTCTTGGCACCTGCCGTTCTGGGGTCTGCCTCTCCCAGTCTGGGTCTCTGGGAACATTCTGCTCAGCCCCCAAGACTGCTTGCAGCCTCTCTTCCTCTGGGGAGACTTCCCCCACTGCTGGGTCAGCCAGCGCCCACCGTTCAAAGCTGCCCCTGCACCCCGTCCACACTCCCACTGGTGTGCTCTCCCCGTGGCCCTGCACTTTTTAATTGGCGGGCCTATCTCTACGAGCCTGGTGCTCCGCAAAGGCGGGATCTACGCTTCACGTGTTTGTGTATTTCCAGAGCCTGTCCTGTAACAGAATGTTATCTGCACAAACCATGTGCCTAGATGAATTTTATAGGTTGCTTTTTTCCTGACAAACCACATGTGCTTTATTTTTTGAGAACTATGATACAAGTAGGAGACAATCAGAGGACATCAGGGAATAGCTAAATTCACCTTTACAGGTGAACCCCACATCTGTACTCCATGTATTCATTTCATGATGTTTCGCTCTACCTGGGAGCCACCTGGGCCATTAACTCATGCAGTTTATGGGAGGCGGATTATCTTAGCTGCGCCCTGAGTCACAGCAGCCATGAAATCACAGGTTCCATATGTGTATTTTACAATACACATTAAAATAACTACATGACTGTCAAATAAAAAAATGTTTCCCTTTGTCCCACTTAATGTTCTCCAGCAGGATGCCTGTTGTGCTTTGAAAATACTGCTTTAAGAAAAGGTTTCAAATTGGATACAATTTTGAGTCTCAAAAATATAGATAGACGTGGTAATACCAATACATCAAAGTCAATCCCAAATAATTAGAGTTCATCAAGAGAGAAAAAATTAGAAAATAAAAAATACAGGAATTGGAAATATTAACTATGGGCTAGCACCAAACCAGAAACAATACTACACTGAAAACTTCAAAGACCGAATTCATTTAGGTTGTTTAAATACGTACATAAAAGATTTCCTTAACACATCTCGAAGACTGGATTATGACACAGCCCTGAAGTGACTTTCACTGTGGAGTCAGTTAGGAGGCTGAGAGTAACAAAGCCTGTACTAACCAAGGTTCGAAAACTACTGTGAGCACCAAGTCAGGGCTTTACCTGCCGGCTACCTGGCCCCAAGGACAGTGCCCAGAACTGGGTAGTCAGTCCCTGCATATTCATGGCCGTGAAGAAGGGAGTGAGGGAGGAGGGGAAGCAGTTGGGCCCAGGGACCAGCGTCCCCCACATTTCGTGTATACTGCCACACCACCGATATTCCTCTGGGTCTCGCTCCCTCTCCACCCCCAAACTCTGAAACTGAAATATGGGGAGGCCTTAACCTAGAAAATTAAGTCTCCTCCAAACACTTTAAGGTGATGAGTTTCAATCTTCGTGAATTTTCAATACCCTAATACATCTAATTTCAAAACATTTCCTACTATCTCTTAAATTTTTAAAATATACAAGGGCGGACACCCCAAAAAACAGAATTACCTTCTGGAGGGTGGGCCCCTTGTAATATAGGATTCCCCAGCTAGTCAGTGTTCTAGGAACCCATCTGTATCAGTGTGCCAGCTGGCGTTGTTGTGAGAGGCTGCGTTCAGCTTCAGTGAATTTTTTTTGAAGACTCTTTCAATGCATTTGCCCATTTAATAATGGGTGATTTATGAGCATACCTGCCCACACTGTGCTCAGTGTTTGGCAGTTTTTGATCAAAACAGCATGATCCCTATGCCCCAGTCTCCCTATTCACGCAATCTCACCCTGATCGACTTTTTTTGTTCCCCTGAATGAAAAAAGGCTTCAAAGAGGAATCTTTCGTTGATGTAGAAGAGGTGAAACAAAAATAGTAGAAGTACTAAAAGGCATCAAAATATACAAGTTCAGAAACTATTTTGAGCAGTGGAAAAAGGTCTTGAGAGGTGTATTGAATCAAATAGAGAGTACTCTGAACGCTGGCTGGTGTGCCTCAGTGAACTGAGTACCAGTCTGCAAACCAAAAAGACTCTGGTTCGATTCCCAGTCAGGGCACATGCCTGGGTTGCAGGCCAGATCCCCACCTAGGGGTGCGCAAGAAGTAACCAATCAATGTATCTCTCACACATCGATGTTTCTTTCCCTCCCTTTTTCCTTCTCTTCCCCTCTCTCTAAAAATAAATAATCAAAATCTTTTTTTAAAAAAGAGTACTTTGAAGGTGAATGAAATTTAAACATGTAAGAATAAATACACAATTTTATAATAAATTCTGGGGGTTTTGGGGGCCCCCTCATAGTTTTACAATTAAAAATATATCAAATTGTGTATAAAGTGTGCATGAACAGTTTTAAAAGTTACAGAGCATGTCCCCACCTCCCCACGATTCTCCCTGAGAAGCAGCGCACTCTGGTCAATCTGGCCTACCTGTGGGCCCTCACCCGGTGCGGCCCCTCCCACCACAGCGGCTGCTCTCCCAGCACCAGCATCCTGGGTTTTGTATTAATCATTTCCTATATTTTATCATCTCGCAAGTATGCATAAGTCACATGATTCATTTAATCTACACAGAGTTACATATTTTTTTCTGCAACTTGCTTCTTTCACTCAAAATTACATTACAGTTCATCCGTACCAATGTAATGGTAATTTACTCATTTTTTCAATGTTTGGTTGTACTTCGTTACTTAATTACATCATAATTATATATTCAGTCCACTGCTGGGGAACATTTGGGTTGCTTCCATTTTTTCCCTCACTCACAATGCTGCCATAAACTTTCTTGTCCACGACTCCTGGTGGCCACATGTGAGAATGTCAGCAGAGTGGAACTACGGGGCCAGGAGTTAGGCACACTCAGCTCCGCCAGGCTCTGCCAAGTTGCTTCAACAAAGTAGCCGCACTAATCTCTACTCCCCTCGGCCGTGTGAGAAACTCCCTGACTCTCCACGTTCTGCCCGGTCCTTGGTGTTGTCAGACACTTTTAACATTTGTCAGTCTTGGGGGTGATACATAGTATCGTGGTTTTCATTATAACTCCCTAAGTACTGAAAAGATTGAGCATCTTTCCCTGTGTTTATGGGCCACTTGTGTTTCTTCATCTGTGAAATCCCTGTTCCTGTCTTCTGCGTAGTATTTCACCGGGTTGTCTTTCTCTCTCACTCTCTCTTTTTTTTATTTTATTTTAATCATTATTCAAGCACAGTTTTCTCCCTTTTACTCCCAATCCAGCCCACCCACCCAACCCTCCCCACCTCCCTCCCATTACCACCCTCCCCCTAGTTTTTGTCCATGTGTCCTTTAAATTTGTTCCTGTAAACCCTTCCCATTCTCCCCTGAAATTCCCTCTTCTCTTCCCTGTGGTCACTGTCAACCTGTCCTCTATTTCAGTGTCTTTGGTTATATTTTGCTTGTTTCTTTGTTTTGTTATTTAGGTTCCTGTTAAAGGTGAGATCATATGGTATTTGTCTTTCACTGCCTGGCTTATTTCACTTAGCATAATGCTTTCCAGCTCCATCCAAGCTGTTGCAAAGGGTAGGAGCTCCTTCTTTCTTTCTGCTGCATAGAATTCCATTGTGTAAATGTACCATAGTTTTTTGATCCATTCATTTACTGATGGGCATCTAGGTTGCTTCCAGCACCTAGCTATTGTAAATTGTGCTGCTATGAACATTGGGATGCAAGGGTTCTTTTGGATTGGTGTTTTAGTATTCTTAGGACAGAGTCCCAGCAGTGGAATCGCAGGGTCAAAAGGCAGATCCATTTTTAGTTTTCTGAAGAAGTTCCATACTGCTTTCCATAGTGGTTGTACCAGTCTGCAGTCCCACCAACAGTGCACTAGGGTCCCCTTTTCTCCACAGCCTCTCCAACACTTGTTGTTTGTTGCTTTGTTTATGATGGCCATCCTGACTGGTGTGAAGTGGTATCTCATTGTGGTTTTAATTTGCATCTCTCTGATAGCTAGCGATATTGAAGATCGTTTCATGTGTCTTTGGATTTTCTGTATGTCCTCCTTGGAGAAGTGTCTGTTCAAGTCCTTTGCCCATTTTTTAATTGGATTCCTTGTCTTCTTAGAGTGTAGTTGTGTAAGTTGTCTTTCTCTTTTTGATCTATAGAAGTTCTTTATATTTCTTGGATGTTAATCCTATGGAAGTTATGACTTGCAAACAACTCCTTAACTATAAGGGCTGTTTTTCATTATATTTGTTCTTTATACAGTCATGTTCAAATAGAACATTAGTCCCAATTTAGTACTCTCTTCCTTTGTATTTTGTAAATTAAATAATATTTCCCTCTCTGAGGTCAGAAAGGTCGTCTTCCACTTTGTCTTCTACAGTTTTATAGTTTTCAACTTTCATATTTAAGTTTCAATCTACTTAGAGCTAATTTGCTTGGTAGGTATGGAGACAGAGCCCAACTTCACTCCTCAGGGATAATCAACTGCCCCAGGATCACTCAGCAGCTGGTCCGTTCTCTCCCCACCAACTTTTCTGCTTCCACGCCTGTGCCAGTGCGTCATGACGTCATTGCTGTGGCGTCCCCTGCTCCTCGCAGTCGGAGTCCGAGCCCCAAACTCACACTCTTCTCTTTTGACGCTTTCCACTACCACTCAGAGTTTAAAGTCAGTGTGTTGTTTGCCACAAAAAATCCTGTCGGGATTTTGATGGGAACTGATCAAATCTATAGGTGGTTTTGGAGAGAACTGGCATCTTTATATACTGAACATTCCTCCATAAATATATTCATCTCCTCGAGCATGTATGCCTTCTTTAGTGTCTTTCAATAGTTATACATTCCTGTCCACGCAGAATCTATGCATCTCTCATTTATTTCAAGTTATTTTATAGATTTTTTAAAAATTGATTTGAGAGAACGAGAGGAGAGGAGGGGTGAGAGGGAGGGAGAGACACTGGTTTGCTGCCCCACTTACCCATTCATCGCTTGGCTCTCGTGTGTGCCCTGACTGGGGCTGAGCCTGCAACCTTGGCATACCGGACAAGTAGTTATTTTAACTTACTGACTACTCATACATTTTTATTTATTTCTATAGCTTATTGTAACATTTTTCATTTCATTTTTTTTCTTTTATTTTGTCCTTTCTTACCTACTTCTCAGGTTTTACTTTTCTCATTTTAATTCATTTTGATTTCCTCTTTTTGGCAATTATAATCTTTGAGTCTACTCTTCTAGTGCTTTTGTTTTTTTCTCCCCTGAAATGGAAGTAAGGGTTACTGAGACATTAGCTAGTATCAGGCACCTAACAGGTGCTTTGCACAGAGACACAGGCTCATCTAACCATCCGACAGTCTTGTGAATTAGTTTCGAGGTCACAGTTTCACAGGTGTGGAAACGAAAGCTCACAGGAACAGGCCCATCTCACTCTTCTCACAGTGCAGCACAGCCCCTCGGCAGAACAATCCCCCAGAGAGAGAGCATACTGGACTGGATGGGAGAGACAGCCTGGGACAGTGCGGCATTCCTGCAAGGACTCAGACAGAGACAGGGGACACCGAGTACTGCAGTGGGGGTCGTCTAGGGAAAGCTCCGCTGAGCTGGGAGTGGGGACAGAGTCCCACCTGAGGGGCAGACTCTAAGGCCAGGGCGGGAGGTGACTTGTGCGGGAACCACTGCGCTGCGGTTTCCTGGGCCAGGGCTGGGACTCGTGGACCTGGCACGGAGACGCTCTGGGGGGTGGGAGGTGGGGGAGTCCTTCTGAGCTCAGAGGACTGTATTTTCAATCGGCCTCGAGCTTATTCCCTGCATGGCTCAGGTACAGTCTGAAGCTCAGGGCACATGCCGACAGGCCCTGACACCTGGCAGCACAGCAGCTTAATGGAAAGAGCTCAGGATTGGTGCCTTCCCTGGAGACCATTCCTGTCCCGCCCACTTCAAACCACCGTCTCTGAGTACGTCACCTGAGTGTCAGGCCACCCTCTGAGGGGTCCAAGCAGAAGCAGAAGCCTGCTGAATCCTCAGACAAGACAGGAACTTCCTCCGACTACTTTCATAGGAACACTGACCACAATCTTAACCAGCGTCTCCGGTAACTTAAAATCCTGTAACTCTACAGTCATGCCTCAACTATATATTCATGTCCCAGTGACTAGTGCTTTGGCTGGGTCTTATTTTAAGCCCATCAAAATTGGGCATTATTATTATTATTATTTTATACATGATGCTTATTTAAATGTATTCACATTTACTAATGCCACTGTTTACCATTCTTCTTATATCCCATTTCTTCCTTATTGCTTCAATTACTTTTTCCCCAAAGTATATCCTCTATTAGTTCCTCAGCAATGGAGTACTGGTGACGAACCCACTGCAACTTTTTCTGAAAATATATCTTTATTTCATCTTTGCTTTTGAATAGATTACCTAGGTACGGAATTCTAGGTTGATCTTTTCATTCTATGCCCCAGATCCTTTAATTACCTTTCACATTTTCCATTTCCCTGTGTCTGTGTTCAATATTCTCTGTCTTGGCTGATTCCTTCAGGTCCATTTTCTACTCCCTAATTTTTATTGTAGCTATCTCTAATTTGCTATGTAACCTCTCTATTGCACTTAACCTTACTATTTTATTCCTAGAAGTTTGATTTGGTCCTTTCTTGCTATTGGCTCATTCCTTTTTTAAATGTCACTCTTCCAAATTTACTTCTATGTACTTATATTGTGCTGGAGGTTCCAGAAGCATTAGAAGACCAAAGGGGGGAGTATGATTAATGTTTGAAACTAAAAGGAGTGGGAGGGAGGAAATAAGGTGATGACTATTTGCAGGTGGTGTAATTATTATAGAAAACCCAAGAGAGCCCTGGCTGGTGTAGCTCAGCGGATTGAGTATGGGCTGTGAACCAGGCATCACAGGTTCGATTCCCAGTCAGGGCACATGCCTAGGTTGCTGGCCATGACCCCCAGCAACCGCACATTGATGTTTCTCTCTCTCTCTCTCTCTCTTACTCTCTCCCTTCCCTCTCTAAAAATAAATAAATAAAATCTTAAGGAAAAAAAGAAAAGAAAACCCAAGAGAACCTGAGTACACATTACTAGAATCGGTGAGCAAGTTGAGGAAGACAACCACATAGCCCATTCAAATACCAAAATAATTTGCATTTCCATACACCAGCAACAAAGTGTTAAGATGCATAATTCAAAAAAGATATCATTTGCATGACTATATACATTTGTCAAAACTCATCAAATTGTATACTTAAAGTAGGTACATTTATTTTACTGCATGTAAATGATGTCTCAAAAACACTAGAAAAAAAAAGGCACCACTCAGCAACAGCGACAGCAAAGTAAGCAAGACTTAATCTAACCTTGATAAGACCTTTCTGGGGAAAAATCAGAGAGCTTTACCGAAAGACTGGGGGATCAGGAGGAGGCAGTGGCCGGATCTCTGAGGCTACAGAGAAGCGGGCAAGGGAGAGCTGGGAGGAGTGGGGAGGGCGGAGGCAAAGGCAGCTACAGCAGCAGCTCCGAAGGCATAAAAGAAAACAGGGCGGAACAAGCAACTGCAACTAGTTCCATACGGTCACAGCGTGCCTGTGCGTGAAAGACCCACACGAAAGGCCCAGACCGCGGACGCAACTGCAAAAGCTTTCAAACACGGCTCCACAAGATGACCCTTCGGTGTGTTCCAAATCCTCTCTGGTTTAGAAGCGGCTTCTAGCAGACACCGAGCAGACAGCTCTCTGGCTGAAATGAAGTCGCAGGCTGCAGAGCAGGACGGAATGAAAGAGAAGTGTGGCCAAGCGTCTAATCAGCTACAGCAAAAAGCAGCAGAGCCCACAAGCACCATGGAAGGTTATTCACAGGCAGCCACAGCCCCGGGAAAGGCCAGAGGTTAAAGAGAGCGTGGGGGTTGGAAAATAAAGACAACCTGGCCAGCATGCACTCCTCTGTCCCGCAGCTCTCCGCGGGGCCTGGAACGTGACAGGCACCAGACATGTTTAGTGAAGGGGCACCAGGGCAGGCAGCTCTTTGTCTGGTTTAGATTGACCACTGTGTGACTGCCCCTGGGCACACAACAACTCCACAGCCGGTTACCGATACCGCCCGTTACAGGGCAAGGCCGGAGCAGGGCCAGCAGCCGATCAGCATCGCACATGACACAGACACACCAGTCTGGACCCCGAGACGACCGCCACGGCTGTCCGGCCCTGCCCTGAAACAGCACTTCCCCAACTTGGCTGAAGATAAGAAATTCCTGCGGTGCTTGTTTGAAAACAAAACAAAACAAAGCAGATTCCTTTGCCTCGACCCAGACCTACTAAGTTATAATTCCCAGGGAAGAGGCCTGGTACTTTATATATTTCAGAAGCAGCCCAGAAGATTCTCTTCAGGCAATTTTTGGAAGCACTTCTCTAGAAGTTCTTGCCAACACAAAGAGGTTTTAAAAGAGAGAGAGAGAGAGAGAGGTACAATGACTGCAAAATGTTCCCTACAGATGGTATAGTTTTCTACCTAGAAGTCCAAGAACACTAAGTGAAAAATTATTAGGACCACGTACTGCAGAAAACTCCGTGAGATTTCCAGATGAAAATGTCCCTAAGACCACTGAATATGGGAGTCACCGCAGACAAAAAGGCTGGGCTGGAATCAAACATCGCAGACATTTGTCAGTGTCCGGGGGGTCTTGTAAAACCTGGAACTGTGGGAAGCACTGCAAGACAAGACAAGGGCCCAGGAGAGGATGCTGGGGAACGCACCATCTGCTTTATCGTAGGTAATCAAAAGGTTTAATGAATACACTGCACAGGAGCATTTCATAATTGGACATTCCACAGTCACTAAGTGCAGATAAAATGTAATGAGCATACAATGCACACAGATTAAATTTATTTAGAGAAACAGTTCTACCCTAAACCCGTATCTATAGATACACGAAGTGTACAGAGACACTCACAAAGCACTAGCTAAACAAGTAATCATCAGTGACGTATGTGAGCCAATGGAGAAACAGACAAGCAATTCACAGTGCGGAGTCCTGGAGAACACCACTCCCCCCACACATGAAAGAGGTGACACGCTCTCCACTTCAGCCCTGGAGGCCACCTGTAAGAATCACAAAACATCCGACGCTGGAGAAAGGGCTGTGGCGATGTGACGGCTGCTAGAGGAAAGCCACACATTTCTCTGTGATGGAAAACCGCCCTGCCATCTCTCTGCTCTGAGAACAATCAGAATACGGCTGGAAAAGATGCCCTGTTGTTTTATAAAAACTACACACCCCACTACTGTCCTTGGGAAGCAGCCATCTTTTTAAACAGCAGGGGCCATGTCACATGGCCTGCCTTCTCACTCAGCACTTCTGCAGCTGTAAATGGGTCTAAGAATCAATAGCACGTCCAAACACCGCAGTCAAATGAGGGCAATGTGCAGACGCCAAAAAGGGCAATATTTACACCATCCCCATCAACCTACTGAAAACACTGATGCATGCTGTCAGGACTCCTCTAGCCCATTCCTTCTATCTCGCGGATGACCCTGGAAAGTCCATGATTTCAGGGGGAGGGCCTCGGCCGTGGAGCAGTGAGTTGAGCGCTGGGTCAGGGGCCTTCTCCCCAGGCCTTCACACCGCCGCTAACAGGAGGAAAGGGAGGAAGCCAGAGCCCTGCATGCTCCCGGAGAAACTCTCTCCGAACCCCCCTCACGGCGGCAGCACCGCGGCCTGCCTTGCATGTTCTCTGGGGCCGATGCCAACACCACTTTCATCAGAGGCCATGCTCGTTTCACAAGAAATCCAGGACCCCCGCCGGATCCTCATTCCCACGAGGCTCCGCACATCCCCTGACACGACCCCATCTCCCACCGATCCTCGACTCTCCGAAGCCTTCTGCTTGTCTTCACGGTCCACCATCCGCGCAACCCCTCGAATAGCTGAGACTGTCTTCTCCGAGAGTTGCTTTCGCCTTCCTGCTCTGGGCTTTCCCTGAGGGCTGGGTTTCCCCTGAAGCCACTCAAGTGGTAGCAGCTTCCTCCTCCCCCACACCCCTCAAACCTCTACATCTCCAGGTGTGGGGGGGGGGGGCGGGGATGTCCTCCGGAGCCTCACAGCCATTCTCAGACCCTTTCTCCTTTTCCTTAAAACCCCGGTTTTGAATGTCACATCCTCAGATTCAAACCCTAACCATCCGTCCACAGTGCTGCCCGGCATTACTGCTGCCGTCATGCTCACGGACTTCAACATGCGCACAGCTGGCCTTTCCGATACATAAGCGACAGTGGGTTGAATGGTGGCCCCAGGAGATGTCCGCCTCCTAATCTCTGGAACCCGAGAATGTTACCCCGTGCGACAAATGAGTTAACATTGCTTTTTATGGCAAGATATGTAACTAAGTTAAGGCACCTTAAGAGCAAAAATTCTTCCTGATTATCGGGGTGGGCGCAAAACGCAATCCCATGCGTCCCCGTGAGACAGACAGAAGAGAACAGAGCAGAGGAAGAGGCGGTAGGACCGACACGGCAGACAGAGACTGGAGTGAGGCAGCCACAAGTCAGGGAACGACAGCAGCCACCAGAAGCTGGACAAGGTCAAGAACGGTGTGGTGGCTAATTCAACGGTCAGCCTGCTTGAGCTGTGAGTTACCCAGATATTTGGTCAAACGCTATCCGAGTGTTTCTATGAGGGTATTTTTGGATGAGTGTCAGATCGAAATCAGGAGACTGAATAAAGCAGACTGCCCTACCTAATGGAGGTGGGCATCGTCCAATCAGGTGAAGGCCTGAGTAGACCAAAAGACTGACCCTCCCCAGAGTAAGAGAGAATCCCTCCTGCCTGCCTACCTCTGAACTGGGGCACTGGCTTCTTCCTGCCTTCAGACTTGAACCGATCCCCTACCTCCTCCTGGGTCTCACACCTGCTGGTCTTGGGACCAAAACTACAAGATCGGTTCTGCGGCTTCAAAGGCCTTCAGACTCCGACGGGAACTGCACCGTCGGCTCGCCTGGGTCTCCGCCTGCCGACTCAACCTGCAGATCCCGGGACTCATCCGCCTCCACAATCACATGAGTCAATTCCTTATAATACATCTCTTCGTATTTATGGGCCTCCCCTTGCTTCTGTTTCTCTGGAGAACACTGACGAGCACAAAGAGAGGCTGCGCTAGAGACATCTTCTCTTCAAACCAGTGGCACCCAGAGCTGCGAGACGGGACATTTGTTCTAAGCCACCAAGGGTGTGGTACCTTTCTACGGCAGCCTCCCCGGAAGGAAACCTGCACACGGGACTTCACTGAGCTCCTCTCCTGCAACACCCTCCCCCCACCCTACACTGGCCGTCGGCTTCCGTCACACCGCAGAACGTTTTGTTGCCAATCACAGAACATCGCCTGGGGTCATAACTTCGAGCACCCCACTCTCCTACCTCCATCTGTCTTTCTAGCTGACTCCCGGTGCCCTGGCTTTGACAGCTCCACTGAGCCTCGCGCCTTCAACTAATCCCCTATTGCCCTCACGGCCTTATTTCTCTCTTCAAACAACCTAGGACCCACAGTCCATTGTGACATTCACTTCTTTGTATCGTACAGTCCCACCCGCAGCGTGTGTGGGCTCCTAGTTCCTCACACTCTCACCAGCACTTGTCATGGTCGGTCCCTTTTCACTTCAGCCATCCTCGTGGGTGGGAAGTGGCATCACACTGTGGCTCTGATTAGACAGGTCCCTGATGACTAATGATGCTGAGCATCTCTTCACGTGCTTATTGGCCATTTGTCTATCTTCCTTGGAAAATATAGTCCTTTACTCATTTTCCCCCACTTAATTTACTTTTTAAATATGGCACAAAATACATGACATAAAATTTACCATCTTAACCATTTTTATTTTTAAAATATATTTTATTGATTATGCTATTACAGTTGTTCCATTTTTTCTCCCTTTTGTCCCTCTGCACCCTGTACCCCCTCTCCCACCAGCACTCCCCCACCTTAGTTTATCTCCATGGGTTGTATGTATAAGTTCTTTGGCTTCTCCACCTCCCATACTAGTGTTAACCTCCTCCTATCTATTTTGAACCATTTATGCTACTTATTCCTTGTACCTTTTCCCCTTCTCTCCCTCCTCCTCCTCTCCACTGATAACCCTCCATGTGATCTCTATTTCTGTGATTCTGTTCCTGTTCTAGTTGTTTGCTTAGTTCATTTTTGTTTTTGTTTTTTTAGGTTCAGTTGTTAACACTTGTGAATTTGTTATCATTTCACTATTCACAGTTTTTTTATCTTCTTTTTCTTAGATAAGTCCCTTTAACATTTCATATAATAAGGGCTTGGTGATGATGAACTCCTTTAACTTGACCTTATCAGGGAAGCACTTTATCTGCCCTTCCATGCTAAATGAAAGCTTTGCTGGATAGAGCAATCTTGGATGTAGGCCCTTGTCTTTCATGACTTGGAATACTTCTTCCCAGCCCCTTCTTGCCTGCAAGACTTCTTTTGAGAAATCAGCTCATAGCCTTACATGCACTCCTTTGTAGGTAACTGTCTCCTTTTCTCTTGCTACTTTTAAAATTCTCTCCTTATCTTTCATCTTGGCTAGTGTAATTATGATGTGCCTTGGTGTGTGCTTCCTTGGGTCTAACTTCTTTGGAACTCTCTGAGCTTCCTGGACTTCCTAGAAGTGTATTTCCTTTGCCAGATTGGGGAAGTTCTCCTTCATTATTTGTTCAAGTAAGTTTTCAATTTCTTGCTCTTCCTCTTCTTCTTCTGGTACCCCTGTTTCAGATGTTGGAACATTTCATGATGTCCCAGAGGTTCCTAAGCCTTTCCTCATTTTTTTGAATTCTTGTTTCTTCTTCATTCTGTTCTGGTTTAATGTTAATTTCTTCCTTCTGCTCCAAACCATCGATTTCAGTCCCAGTTTCTTTCCCTTCACTGTTGGTTCCCTGTATATTTTCCTTTATTTCACTTTACATAGCCTTCACTTTTTCCTCTATTTTGCTACCATACTCAACCATTTCTGTAAGCATTCTGATTACCAGTGTTTTGAACTCTGCATCTGATAGGTTGGCTATATCTTCATTCGCTGTATTTTTTCGGGAGCTTTGACTTGTTCTTTCATTTGAGCCACCTTTTTTTGTCTCAGTGCACCTGTTACAATGTAAAGGGCGGAGCTTTAGGTGTTCACCAGGGCAGGGCAACCCAGGTCGCTGTGTTGTAGCACTGTACATGGGGAAGGGGTCCGAGAGGGGACAGTGCCACTTGCCCAGATCTTAGCTGGCTTTCAGTCACTTCCTCTGCTATCCATAAGCAAAGTGGACCCTTCTGGTACTGATTCCTGGGTAGCTGGTTTTGTGTACATTCTAAGACCCTGTGGGTTTCTACAGTGATCTCTCCTGGGAGGCTGGGAGTTTCCCACTGCTGCCTCAACCCCCACGGGTTTTTTAGTCAGAGGTCTGAGGTTGGAACCTTGGGTTGCACAGTCTGTCTCGCTCCCCAGTTGTTCCTCCCAATTTATCTGCAGGCAAGTGTGAGGCTGACCACTCCACCAGCTGCTGCCTTGCCCGCCCTGGCTGTCCATCTCTGCCCCTCCTACTGATCTGGGTGACTGTTTCTTCTTCACTCCTTGGTTATCAGACTTCCATACAGTTTGATTTTCTTGCAGCTCTGGTTATTTTTTATTTTGAAATTTGTTGTTGTCCTTCTTTTGGTTGTGCCAGGAGGCAAAGTGTATCTACCTACGCCTCCATCTTGGCCAGAAGTCCCCATTTTTAAATGTACAATTTAGTAGTAAGTTTATTCACACTATTGTGAAACAATCTCCTGAACCTTTTCATCTCATAAATCTGAAACTCTATACAATTAAACAAACAGTCCCCTTCTTTTGCCCCTCACTCCAGCTCCAGGTAACCACCATTCTACTCTCCCTCTGCCCACAAGTAAACTGGGTGACTTGGTGTCTTTTGTTGTCACTGATTTACAAGAGTTCTGTATAGCTCTGAATACAAGTCCCTCATCAGAGATATGATCTGCAAACAGTTTCTCCTTTTCAGTGGGTTGTCTTTTTACTTTCTTGATGCTATCTTTCGAAGCACCAAAGTCGTTAATCTTGATGAAATTCAATTTATCTGTTTTTTAGCTGTTGCTTGTGCATGTAGTATCATGTCTAGGAAGGTGCTCTGTGCCCCAAGTTCACAAAGACATTTTATTCTAAGAGTTTTCTGGCAAAAAAGTAAGCCAACAATCTTAATTGTTCCAGGTCTCAAGCGACACAATTTGCTTTGACTCCTTAAAGGAAATGGTTTAACGTCACTAATGCCCAAACAACTACTGTGGACACATATGCACTGCTCACTAACATTTATTTTAAAAAGAAGAAATAATATGAACAGCGGTTGTTAAATAAATCCAAATACTCTGTCATTTATAGTAGATTTTGAAGGAAAAAAAAAAAAAGCAACTTTGTTTAGAGGTGAAGTCTGCCATCTGCTGGGGAGAAAGGTGGCAGCAGCGTAGTTACATAACCGCCTCTACTGAGGCCCTCTCCTAGCAACCTGCGTCTGTGTACTTCACATAAACACACACACACACACACACACACACACACACACACTCTTCCTGCCGTGGCATAACCAGGTGGGAATCAGCCCAAGTTCTCCTGGCACAGTGAAGACCTGGGTGAGCAGAGTTCCGACTGTAAGGCACTTGGGGCATAGAATAAGAATAGGCTTGTTTATTTGCAGCCTCTTTGCAGCTGAAGAAAGGGTCATGGGTGTATTTTACCACAGTTAACAGAAAGGAAGGAAGGGAAGTGGGATCACTGTGTCACCTTCTCTGTAGGACTCCCCAGGGCGCCCTCTGCCCTCACTCACTTCCTCTCCCACCAGACTGGCTGGGTGTAGAGAAGTAATCCACCTGCCTGGCCCAGCCTCTCCCGGCCCCGTTTCCTGGGGTCCTGGGACCCGCAAACCCCACAGAGCGTGCAGTCCCCCTGCTCCCAGGAATGGCAAGGCTCTGCTCCCTGCTGGAAACGCCCACACTGGGTGGGGGTTATATTCCATTCAGCGGCTACTAGCAAGTCCAGTTTTTTCCCTCAATCAAAACCACTTTCTCACACGGGCTGCCATCTTCCTCACCCATGGCTGCAATCCTGGGTGGGAAAACGGGAAGTGGGATTCAGTGGGTCTCCCAACATCCGAATAAGAACTACCATTAGAAAAGGGTTAGACACATAGTCATTGGCAAAGGTGTCTGTATTCGCTGCCCCCACCTCTCTCTCCTTTCCCTTCTGAACCCACTCTGAACAGGTTTTCGTCTGACCACAGGGGCTGTGTTCGTCAGCAGGGTCCTCACCCTGTCAGACAAAGGGCCGGGGCTCGGTCCGCCTACTGGGGATCAGCAGCATCGGACCTAAAGTGGATTGCGTCCTCCTCAACGGAACACCCCCCTCACTCTTTCCCACGCCACCACACTCTCCCGGTTTTCTCCCCACCTCACGGGCGCCGGTTCCTCCTCCTCTCCTGCATCTCTCGGTGTTGGCTCGCTCCGGGGGTCAGTTTTTTCCTTCTCGCTCCTCTGTGTCACTCACTCACTTACTGGTATCATCCAGTCTTGCGGCCTTAAATATCGACTACACGACAATGACTTCCAGGTCGGTACTGCTATCTGAGACACCTCCTTGAAGTCTAGACTCACAGACAGGGCCTACTCAACAACTCCATCACGGACACCCAAACTCCACCTCTCCGAAACCGAGCCCTTGACCCTAAACACGCTCCATGGGCACACAGACTTGCCCGTCACCGACAAAGACACGTCCAGCCTTCCAGTTGCCTAGGACAAAACCTTAGTTTGTTTACCTGGACTCCTTCCCCCTCGTAGGCCACGCTCAACCCATTAGGCTGACTCATGAAATAAAACTTAATTCAACCTTTTTTTCCTATCTGAATAATTGCAATCATTTCTCCTAAATGGTCTCTTGGCTACAACCTTTTCCTTCCAGTTCACCCTTAAAAAAAAAATCTTTCTTCTTTCTTTCTTCCTTCCTTTCTTTCTTGATTGATTGATTGGAGAGAGAAGGAGAGAGAAACATTGATTTACTGCTCCACTCTCCGATGCCCTCACTGGTTGCTTCCTGTGCATGCCCTGACCAGGGATGGGACTCGCAACCTCGGTATCTGGACAGCGCTCTAACTAACGGAGCTACCCAGCCAGGGCCAGTTCACTCTTCACATGGCATCCAGAATGACCAATTTAAAACATACATCAAGTCACGTGACTTTCGCCCTGGCTGGCGTAGCTCAGTGGATTGAGCACAGGCTGCGAACCAAAGTATCGCAGGTTCGATTCTCAGGCAGGCCACATGCCTGGGTTGCAGGCCTTCACCCCCAGCAACCACACATTAATGTCTCTCTTTCTCTCTCTCTCTATCTCCCTCCCTTCCCTCTCTAAAAATAAATAAATAAAATCTTTAAAAAAATAGTTTTTTAAAAAAATCACATGACTTTCCTACTTGAAACCCTATAAAGACTCCTGTTTCATTCAAAGTAAAAGCCGAAGTCCTTACGCTGGCTGGCGGGCCCTCATCACCACTCTGACGCCCTCTCCTACGATGCTCCCTGCTCATTCCATGAGCTATTCCACGAATTCAGAGGCACACTCCTGCCCTGGGGCCTGCACGCCGAACACTCTTGCCCAGACACTGCTGCTCTCCTCCAGACGTCTGCTGGTAGACATCTCAGACGCTCAAATCTCACTTTCTCGACAAGGCCTGTAGGACTCTCCCGCCCCTGCCCCGACCCCCCTTTCTGATTTACTGTCCACTGGGAACTGGCGGAGGAGCTCTGGTTTGGGTACCCAGCCTCCTGCCATCTAACGGCTTCTGCCTGGGCCAGTTGCTCTGGAGACCTTTCCATCTGCCCAATGTACAGAACGAGGTGGAAGGGGGAAGACAGAGAAGATGGAAAAGGCTTTCAGCTGCCCTGACACAGAAGTGACACAGACCATTTCCTCACACATTGCACTGGTGAGAACTAATCACACGGCTCCATCTGACGGCAAGGAGGGTGGGCCATACGCATGTATGCTAGTTACATGTCCAGGAAGAGAAGGAAAACCTGGAGTGCTGGCGAGTACTCCTAACCATTAAATATCTTTTTTGCTACCTTTTCCTAAACATAAAACACACTCAGACCCTTCTACTCCTCAAAAGAAAACCTGAAGTCCCACCCAGTCGGCCAGTGCCTCTAACTACAAGGCCAGGAACTCGGGGTACAGCACAGTCTTCTTTGTCAAGATCATGGGTAGCTCTTTGCGATGCACCCTATGAACTAAAAAATCAAATTACCTGCACCCTCCCTCTGCAGTCCCAACATACAGTGGTGGGGCAGGCGCAGGAGGCTCTTGCTTATCCAGTACTGCATCCAACCGGGTACTGGTGTGCCCTCCTAAGGGGCCATATAACCTTCACAACCCACTTCCTGCCAGAGCAAGTTCTGGGTCTTTAGAAAGTGGGTGTTAAGCTCCAACACTCAATGGCTTGTTCAGTCCAGGCTCATGGTTCTTGCCAATGTAATTCCCCCCAAAACTCAGTACGCCTCCGATCTGTGTGTTTCCCATCAGTTCCATGTGTCAGCAATGGTGAGGTTCTTTCCTGGACATAATTCATGGGCCTGAGTTATGCCTCTGCCTCCATGACTCTTGCTTTCAACGTACGGCAGCCACCTGGAGGCCACATGAAGCAGCAGGTCAGTGGTTTCCAACTACGGCTGCACAACACATAGAATTACTTGGGGGAACTTTCAAAAAACTGCCCGTGTCCAGGTTTCACGTAACCCGGACCACTAAATCAGAAGCTGTGCAGGTGAAACCAAGGCGGTTCTGACGAGCACCCAAGAACAAGCACCTGTACCCTCATCTGACCTTTGCCACAGGACTGAGCAGCTTCTGCTGACTGGGGAAGTCTGCTAGGCCTTGGCTGCTCCAAGCCTTTCCCAACTCTTGTCTCCTACTCTCTAGGGTCTAGAGAGAGTCTGTTTTTTCCTTTCACTGTCCCAAGGGTCAGAACTTTCTCTATTCCCTTTCAGTGTTTGCTTGAGAACTAGCAAATTCTTTCAGAAGCTCATCTCTTCCACGTGATACCTTGTCAATCACAGTTGACACACAGCCACCCTGTGGTCCTTTCCAACATTTAACCTCGAGCTCGGTTGGCAGGAGGTGTGCCTTCCAGGTATCACAGGTAACAAGTTTGCCCAGCGGGTCACCACTGTACAACATGGGTTTGTCTCTCCTAGCTCCAAGGCCCATGTCCTTGTAAGTGTGCCACCGGAAGGCGAAGCCGATGACACACATCTTAAGGTTCTGCTCTGAGAGCGCTCCACTCCTCGTACCAACTACTGCGAAAACACTAAAACCTCAGTAGCTGACCACAATGTTTCCCTCTTGCTTCATCAAAGTCTAGCGGCTCGGCAAGATACTCTTCTCAACCCATTATTCAAGAAACTAGTTTCCTTTCATTTCATGGTTTCACCCTCATCCGGGTCCTAATGAAATTCTCTCCACTCAGCTCACCGAGAGGGTAGAAAAGGCACCCAGCTGTTAACTGTCTTGTCCTGGGGAGGCACGGATCCCTCTGCTCACGTTCCCCCGGTGAGAACGACTCCCACGGTCCGGCCCAGATACCGGGCACTGAGAAATGTAGGTCAAGTGTGGGCCCGGCAAGAACAGGAAGACAGTGAGGTTGGCGAGCGCTAGCTGCCTCTTTCTCGCCCTTTAAAAGCGAAACTGCACAAGGGCAGGAATCTCTGTCTGGTTTGTTGCTCCATGCATCACGCCTCGTGCCTGTTACAGTGTCTGGCGCACAGCAGTGCTCAACAACCATCTTCCGAATGAACAATGAATGAACGGGATGAATCATGGAGATACCATATGGCGTCTTTTATATAATAAAGGCAAATGAATGGATTGCTGACTTGAAGAATAATGAATTAGGCTGCGTAGTTACTCAGATAAAACATTAAGCAGAAGCTTTTGGAAAAATCAAAACAGCCTTCTAAGCACCGATACTACATACACATAATAAATCCACAGTGAGAATTCACATACGAGCCGGTTCAATGCACACCAGATTCATGCACTGTGAACACAGGGAAACATTTATTTAACATGTGGGTACAAACACGGAGGGCAATCTTCAGAGAAATTACTTTTGAATGATCACACATCTTTTTGTTAGGTAGAAACTTCTTTTCTCACCATCGGCCTCAAAATTCACCCTGTGCTTTCCCAGAGAGCAAAGGGGTCGCACATAGAGTCCTGACCTTGCACACAAGCTGTGCACCCACAGATGGAAGACCTCACCAGCGTGCGTCTGCCACGTGACACACACACTCGTCAGAATTCACAACCGATGCCTGCAGACACCAGCTTCAAACTCACGCATGCTGACAACACTTGATTTTTCTTTAAATTTGGAGTCATTGTAGCAAAAATGGATTCATAAAATAGGAAAAATAAAAGCGCTGAAATAAAAATAACAAATGGGGGTAAGGCTCACTTTACAAGACTGTTGTGAGGCTCCAACAGAAGTATGGCCACTTGCTTGTGATGTCCTTACTTTTCCTGACTCAGGGTACAGCTCAGTGAAAAGCCAACAGAGAGCATGAAAAACTGCTTCGTGAATCATAAGGCAACGTTTCAACAGTCACTTATATTTAAAATTCCCACTTCCAAAAGGGGAACTATAAATTCGTTAAACGAGCAAGTTCAAACTAAGGTGAACAAGAAGATCCTCCTTCTCCGGGTGCAAACATCGAGAACGAGAATTTTCATTAGCGACCTCCCGGGGAATCCACTGTTACAAAAGTAATGGAGCAAAGAGCTGTCCCAGTGGAAAGCGTTAGACTCTAAACAGAAAACTGGGGGAAAACATGAACAGACCAAAGAACAGAGTGGGATACCTGCACTAGAGGAGGGAAAAAAGTGACAACTGAAACTCTATAAATTCTCTCTATTCAATGAAAAAGAGAACAAATGACTCTGTTTTAGTTTTTCCTTTGTTAAAAAAAATTTAAAGTAACTCCTGGAACAAGAAGATACTGGAATTTACAATATGACACGGCCCAGATTAGGATGTTCAATTTAACAAAATTTTATGGCTAACTCTAACTGAAAAACTATATAATAGAGAAAAAAATCTCTAACATGTTGCCAGAGATGCAGGGAGTAAAGTGTATACTTTGGTGGAAGTTTTTGTTTTAAAAAAAACAAACAAACACAAAAACTAATTCCTGACATAAACTTATTTGTTTTTTCTTGGTTGACTTTTAAGAAGGCTAACTAGAAAATAATTTTTTTTACTTAATATTTAAAGTCCAGTAGAATGGCCAGGCTTAACAACCTAAATCCTGAATTATGCTAATAACTCTACATATTTTTCCACCCTTTGGCAAACCAACCAACCAACCAACGATGAAAATTAGAGAAAAAGATTCTAAAACAAAGCTACAGCAACATTTTGGAAATAAAAGTATGGCACTTTAAAAACTGGAAATAAATTGAAAGAAGGGAAGAAAATTACTGATACTCAACTTGTTACATGATTTATAAACACCACACAAATATCTGACATCACCTGCACCTAAATATTGTTCTTTCTAAAAGGCCACTTTTGAAAGTAAGGACACTAACGTGGCAACTGTAAAATATACTATTTTCCCAAACTCAGAGGGGCAAAAATTTAACTTCTTTATTTCATGCAGTTTTCTTGACAACATTTAAACCCTACAAACAGCCCTAGCCAGGTAGTTCAGCTGGTTAGAGCATCGTCCCGATATGAAGGCTGCAGGTTCAATTCCCGGTCAGGGCACATACAAGAATCAACTAATGAGTGTGTAAGTAAGTGAAACAACAAATCCAGTATGTTCTCTCTCTCTCTCTCCTCCCCCTTCCTCTCTAAAAATCAGTTAAAAAATTTAAACCTTATAAACATTAAGAAAATTTGTTGGAAAAAGAGGAACTTTAAATCTTACTGACGGATGACAGAGTAAGCATTTAGAAGGTATCAATTTTTACAATGAGAAAAAACTAGCTTTTTACTTTGGAAAGGGGGCATTGCAACATTCCATTTTACTGAATAAAAGGAACCACTGCAAGTGTAATAGAGTCTCCACCTCCCAGAACTTTAAAAATTCTGCTCCCTGCCCTGGCTGGTGTGGCTCAGTGGACTGACTGCTGGTCTGTAAACCAAAGGGTTGCCAGTTCGATTCCCAGTCAGGGCACATGCCTGTGTTTCGGGCCAGGTTCCCAGTTGGGGGTGCACGAGAGGCAACCACACATTAATGTTTCTCTCTCTCTCTCTCTCTCTCCCCCCTTCCCCTCTCCCTAAAACTAAACAAAATGTTTTAAAAACATGTAAATAAATAAACAAATAAAAATTCTGCTTTCAAAATCAAGTCATGAAGCACAGCATCCTCGCAAGCCCAGCCCTCAAGGTGAGTGTTGCGATCTCGTTACACAGCACCCTCATTTGTGGGCGTCTGGCCGGAATCAGGCCCAACGCTGACGCTGACACTGGGGACATGGGAGCCCAATTGGGGACACAGACGGAAACACAAAGCAGTTACCCAGGAGGAATGCTCCTTCATCTGGTGCTGGTTGCTGTGAGAACCACTGGCGTGGCCACGCCAAAAGCAGTTCTGGCAGAGCTGGTAGTTGTGGCACTGCTGGCATCGGTACCGGAAGCCCATCATGCTCTCGCACCGGCAGTAGGAGCACTCCACGGGATGAAAGACTGGGAGGCGGCGAGGACGCGGGGGCGCGCAGGGCGGCGGAGACGGGGTGGGAGGAGAGGGAGAGAAGGTCATTTTCACTTGGAGAATAAAGTCAGTGCAGTGGAAACCAAATCTAACATTTAAAAAAGCAAGGGTGGAAACAAAGTCAGAACTGACGATTCCAAGTCGTCTCCTAGGTAGTTCATCTAACCAGCCATTTATTAGAATAAAAAAGAAAGACAGTAAGAAAAAATGTCTGTCAAACACCTCAGAAAACAGCCGATTTCTTTTTTCCCCCTCGAGAGTTTACTTAAAAGCAACTGGACTGGATTTACCCCTGGCTGGTGTAGCTCAGTGGATTGAGCATGGGCTGGGAACCAAAGTGTCGCAGGTTCGATTCCCAGTCAGGGTGCATGCCTGGGTTGCAGGCCATGACCCCCAGCAACCGCACATGGATGTTTCTCTCTCTCTTTCTCCCTCCCTTCCCTCTCTGAAAATAAATTTTAAAAATCTTAAAAAAAAAAAAAGGCAACTGGGCTGGATTTCGGAAGCACATTTGTCTGCCCACAGCTTAGTGCTGCTGCTGCTTCGCCCTGGGCTCTTGCGGTCCCTCCTGTCCCCGGCTTGCAAAAGCAGTGACTGTTTCCACAGCCTGTTTAACCTCCCATGGCTCCCAGCGGCCCCCGCCCACAGCCAGAGCTCAGAGGTGCCGCCCGGCCGCTCTGGCACATCCTCTCCAGCCCTGCTGAGCAACGTCTCTAGCCCCTCTCCCTCCAGCCCCCGGGGAGGAGCGCAGGACTTGGCGGGGGCGGGGACGCACAGCACTGAGACAGCAGGGAGAAAGGGTACCGCTGAGGCCTGCTGTCCCCGCAGGGCTGCCTGAGTCACAGCCTTGCACATACAGCCAGCACCGGCTTCCCCTCCTAGCCTCCTGCTGCCGATTTCCTTCTTTAAAATGAAATGCCTGTTTCTCAAAATGTAAATGAGGATACAAATAAGGAGGAAAGAAAAGGCTTCACTCCAGAATTCCTGTTCCAAACCTACTGCTTTTCTAGGAGCTACTACGCATCACGGTGGGGTGTACGCGTGTGAGTTTGTCTCCTTCACTGACATAAAGCCCGTGAGCACCGGGAGGAGCACCATGTATCACTGTCACCGCGAACAGCATTTACACAGCCCCCCGGAATGAGGACTTGCAAATGTTTCCGGACTTAAATACGCCCACACACCTGGGCTCGAAAGGTAACTGGTAAAAAGTAAGACATGACATACTAAAATAGCAGTTTGGGCCAAGAGCTCTAAGTAGCATCATAAAAAATCAAATACTCTAGACCAAGGAAGGGACAGTCATTTGGAGGAAGGGGAACTCCATGGTCTGCAGCTCTTTTCTCTACCACGCTGGGCTTCTTACCTTGTGAAACACTGTCAGATGGCCATAAGGATTCATCAAGATTTTACTGGGCCCTGGCTGGCGTAGCCCAGTGGATTGAGTGCCAGCCTACAAACCAAAGGGTTGCCAGTTCGATTCCCAGTCAGGGCACATGCCTGAGTTGTGGGCCAGGTCCCCAGTAAGGGGAGCTTGAAAGGCAACCACACATTGATGTTTATCTCTGCCTGCCCCGCTTCCCCTCTCTAAAAATAAATACAGAAAACCTTTAAAAAAAAGATTTTACTGGGATTCTCTTAGAGCCAGAAAATCTAGTTCACTGAGTGGGAAGCCTAGTTCACAGTTGTGTATTATAGATTATTATTTATATTTTTAAATTTTGGTAGTGCAATTGTTCCCTGTGGCAATTCACTTCTGAATAGAAGAAATGAAAGTCAGCAGGAAATATGGATACATGAGGGGGAATCCCCCCCAAAATGGAATTATCTTCTGGAGGGCAGGCCCCTTATAGTACAGACTTCCCCCACTAGGTGTGTGTTCTAGGAACCCGTCTGCATCAGTGCACCAGCTGGCGTTGTTGTAAGAGGCTGCGTTCAGCTTCAGTGAATTTTTTTTGAAGACTCTTTCAATGCATTTGCCCATTTCATGATGGGTGATTTACAAGTGTACCTGCCCACATCACGCTGCGTGTTCAGCAGTTTTTGACCAAAATCTGCATCAACCCTGTGCCCCACCCTCCCTATTTGCCCCATCTCGCCCCAGTGACTTTCTTTTGTTTCCCTGAATGAAAAAAGTCCTCAAAGGGAAATATTTTGTCCATGTGGAAAAGGCGAAACAAAAAAAACTGCTGAAGCGTTAAAAGGCATCAAAATCGATGCGTTCAAAAACTGTTTTGAGCAGCAGAAAGAACATCTCGACAGGTGTGTTGGATCAAATGGAGAGTACTTTGAAGGTGACTGGAGTTCAAACATCTAAGGATAAATACACAACTTTTTATAAATAAATTCCATTTTCGGGGGTCCCCCTCATAGTATTCAAGTCTTCAATCTCAATGACTCTTTCTAGCACTTCATATACAAAGCAATCTTATCTCAATTTTAAGGATTTGTAGTCTTACTTCCAAAAATGTGTATTAACTAGGAAATCAAGAGTCAAAAAAAAATTGAGCACTAGATGAGGAAAACAATATAACAAGATAAGAAAGACAAAAAGAAAAGTAAAATACAAACGAGAAATCCAAAGGACATACTTCCTCTAAGAAATTCAAGCTTTTATCATAAAAAAATTTCTAAGGAATCATAAAAATGCTGAGTCTGCGTTCCCAATTAAAAGTATACAACTTAGCAGAGTTCTGCCACAAAACATACTCCTAAATCAATCTAAATCAGTGCATGCAACCTAAGTGCACCAACATATATAATCCCATGCAATAATTCGGGGTCAGTATTAAATGACCTGTATATCGATATTAAACTCTCAAACATGTTCTGGTCATTTTGGCTGATCGTGTATGTCTATGTGATGTTTCCTGTCTTGTAACTGGTTGAGAGACAGCCAGCGCTGACATTAGTCAGTGGCGTGGGTGACCGGGCAGAGAGCGCAGAGAGCCAGAGTGAGGACAGAGTCCACAAGTGTGCCGGGTCGATTAGAAAGGAGATCAGGTTTTGGTAAAGTGTTCTTTTTGGAATACTTTATTTTATTCCAAAAAGAATATTTTATTCCAAAAATATTCTTTTTGGATAACTACCACATCATGTGGTAGTTAACTTCTGATATACTTACTATATACACTTGAGTTAGTGAACCAGTACTAAAAAATGCAACTTTTGCTTAAGCAAATAAATATCTGTCCTTATAAACAGTAACTTCAATACAATTTGAGTGATGCATTTCCTAAGAGGGGCCCAAACAACAAAACCCCCTAAAATCACCATAATTTAATTTGTTTCCCATCATAAATATTAAGGTATGTAGATAAATGTTAGTGTGGTAGGTAATGCTTTATTTTCTAGGTGTTCCAATACGTTCATAACATTTCTGTCTCTAAGAAAAATACCAATAACCACATAAGGATGTAATCAATAAGTAATATAAATTCACAATAAAATGTTCATATGAATAATAATACATCAAGAAAAACCAGTTTCTTTCTACTTGGTATAGCAGATACAAAATTATTTTATGAAAAGGAATTGTCTATAAAGCTATGAAAACATTTGAGGCACTAGAAGTAGTGCCTCCAAAAGAACCAATAACACTGTAATAATTTAACAGTATAAATCTCTATTCGAAATCCTATTAAAAATTTTAGTTGTTTCACTCTAGTCAAGAGATACTGAGCCTTTAAGAAAATAATCCTTGATCTAAGGTACTTGTGCAAACAAAGCCACAGTTTCAAAGTAAAAACAGTATGGATGGGGGGGGTGAATAAAAATTTACAACAGTGTGTTCCATTCTCGTACAGGAGAAAGAGGACCCTGCTTCCAGTGCCGCTCAGCTATCGCTGTTCTCGTGTGAAAGGAGGGGAGACGGCGAGAGCCTCGCGAGAGGTCAGGCTGCAGAGAAAAGCCGCAGCCTTCCCTTTAATCAACAGCCTAAGCCAGGAGATCAAGTGATAGCAATAGGAGATAAAAAGTAGTAAGTCACTAAGAGACAAGTGCCATTTCCATCCCAAGTAAAACAAAGGTTTAAACCCAATTACTGGGAAGGGTCCTGAGAGTAATCCAAGGTCAAACAGTGAAACGCTGGAGATGTGTGCAGTTCTTTCTTAGCCTCTTTCCTTCAAACAACTCAAAAACAGTGACAGTTTCAGTGGCTGATATTGAATATATCCATTTTTTAGATTTATGATGTTTATGAATCAAAGGGACAAAGGAGCCACGGCTAAACCAGGTGGGCTCCAGCCAAAAACCAGCACCTGGAACCTCAGTTGGGGGCAGCGGGGGGGTTCCGAGCCACAGAGTTTCAGGGCCTGCGGTTACGACTTCTGGGCACCCCATCTAAGGAATAAGACCCCCACCACTCCTTTTTCTGAGACACATTCTTCCCTTGAAAGCTAAAGTCACCAATTCAAATGATGACGTGCCAGCAAATGTCAACTGTAATTTCAATCGTAGGAGCCAAGGGCATGACCAATGCAACGCCCCCAGCTCACACCCTCCCTACAGCACAAGGGACCGCGGGCGAGGGCCCTGCTTACCGTTCTCCACGTGGGCGAGCCTGTGCATGAGAGGCAGCCAGACAAGGCACTGGGGAGGGGGGTCAGCCATCATGGTGTCTAAGAACATGTTTAGCATTATCTTCTTCTGTGAAAAGAAAAATATACACACTTCATATTTTTTAAGTACCTCCGAACTCCGAGATTGAGTTTACTTAGGACTCCCCCAACCAAGCCATGATAAAGTACACGTGGAGTTTTAGAGCAAAATAAAAGATTTTACATTACTACAGACATTATGCCACACACGGGACCATACACCACTCCTATATTCAAATGCATTTCCACATACTTCGCTTTATCTGAGTCTTAAAACAACAGCATAAGGTAAATAAGTTAGGTATTACTATCTTTGCTTTACAGATGACAAAATCAAAGAAGAGAGCATTTGAACGACTTGTAAAGGTCCTGCCAAAATCAGAGACAGAGCAGGACTACAACTCGGACGCCCTTCGAATTCCCACTCCTGCTGCGCAGTGGGGGCTCCCGCCCGGGCCCTGCTCACACGACACTTCCCCACACTGCCAGCATTCGGGACGGTGTGGGGCACTCAACAGGCAGTGAGCAAGCAATCGAGGAAAGGACAATGTGAGGGGCAAACACTCTCGGCCACCACTGAACCACCTTCTCGTTTACAGGAGAGAGAACTGAAGCTCAGAGGAGTGAGTTATCTGACCCAGTCACAGAGACAGCTGTAAGAAGGATGCGATTAGAACCTAACCATCCAAATGTCCATCACGGTACGCCCTCCGTTACACCATCTCCCTGGCTGGACTGCATTCTTCTGTCCTATCGCTATTTCTCTCTCTTAAACCAATGTACAGCAAGCTTCCACTGTATGGGAAACACTCATAAAATCCCGTCCCATGCAGACCGAGAAACTTAGAAAACCGTCTAGAATAAAAACAGTCAAATGATGGAGATAGAACACGTTCTCAACAATATTCTGAATTAATGAATTTTCTTTTGATTTTCTCTAATCCACAAAACATGTTTCTGGCTCCAAAAAGAAAGGCACGAGGAGGAAAAGGCAGTGCCGTAGAACCTGATGCTGGAGTTCCGTCTCTGTGGCCTGGACACCAAGGCCCCCACTTCACACTTCATTCCGAGAGGAGAGCAAAGGCGAAAGGCCAACACAGGAGAGTAACAGGTGCACAGCCCAGGGCACAGGCCCCTGCCAAGGCCTGGCCCCACCACTCAAAGGCCGGGCAGGGCTGGGGCTCAGGGAGAACTGAGCACTGGGGCTGGGGTGAAGCCGCAAGGCACCCAGAATGTCAACTCCCCCTCTCCCACGCTGTGCGTTGTTGGTCCCACCACTTTATTTAACAGGAAAAACAGGGTATACAAATTACAGGGCTTCCCCGTAAAACTTTAAAACACTTCAGAAAAAAAGGGTAGAAAATAAC
The DNA here is from genome assembly GCF_004126475.2 of Phyllostomus discolor. NCBI lineage: Eukaryota > Metazoa > Chordata > Mammalia > Chiroptera > Phyllostomidae > Phyllostomus > Phyllostomus discolor. The sequence goes on from NC_040908.2 coordinate 13,361,888, forward strand.
AACTTGGTGAGAGCGGACAAACACTTTGCCAGTCTATTACAAAGTAACTTCGGCTTTCACCACTACTGCATTGGACACAGAGGGGGAGCAAGGAGTGCAGGCAGCGGGGCGTCTGGCCAGGAGGGCAAGCGCCTCCGGGAGCTTCCCCGACCCACAGCAATGCCTTCCAACGCCGGGCCCAGCACACAGACGCAGGACCACCCAGGCTGAAGTGTAGGTATCTTCTTGGCAATCTGTGAGAATCTTGATTCTATTACATGCAAATTAGAAGTCATTCTTATTGAAAAGAGTCTTGAAAAGAAGAAATGGTAGCCCTGGCTGGTGTGGCTCAGGGAACTGGATGCCAGCCTGTGAACCAAAGGGGTCATCAGTTCAATTACCAGTCAGGGCACATGCCTGGGTTGCGGGCCAGGTCCCCAGTAGGGGGCATGTGAGAGACAACCATACACTGATGTTTCTCTGCCTCTTTTTCTCCCTCCCTTCCCCCTCTCCCTAAAATCAATAAGCATGTCCTCAGGTAAGGATTTTTTTTAAAAGCCCCTGTTTGGTGTGGCTCAGTGGATTGAGCGCGGGCTGTGAACCAAAGGGTCGCAGTTTCGATTCCCAGTCAGGGCACATGCCTGCGTTGCAGGCCAGGTCCCCAGTGGGGGGCATGTGAGAGGCAACCATACACTGATGTTTCTCTTCCTCTCTTTCTCCCTCCCTTCCCCTCTCTAAAAATAAATAAATAAAATCTTTTAAAAATTTTTTCAATAAAATTTTAAAAGAAGTTTTAGTTCACCAGTCATGGAATTTAATTTTTTTTTTAATGTTCAAGACAAAAAGGAACAATTAGATTTACTATCTCAGAAGACCCTCATAAACACGCTCAGCTGTCCTAAGATCATACTGCCATGTGAAATCCCCTGTAAGTTTGAGAAATCAAACCAGAACTATACCCCAGTTTCTGTCTTCCATTAACATGTGATTTTGGGGGGGAAATGGGTTAACCATCTGGTTTCGGCTTTCTCATTTCTCAAGGGCATGGTTCTCAAAAGCATGGTCAGGGGTACCCCTGGGAGGTCCCTAAAACATTTTTAGAAAGTTCACGACGAGACCAAAACTATTTTCATAATAAAACTAAGACACGATTACTTGTTTCAATACCATTCTCCTATGAGTGTACAGCGGGGTGTCCCAGAGGAGATCTGGTAAGTCCACAATTACCTCTAAAAGCTAGGAAAACACTCCTCCTCCTGCCAGGGACCTGACTGCGCGAGCCCAGATTTCCTTCCTACACTAACCGAAACCCAGCACGACAGACGGATCGCATAAGCAACTACGAGACACCAGCTGTCTTCAACTAAGCAAATCCAAGATCTGCAAAAATATCTAACAATGGCATTCTCATTAAATGCTTTGATTTTGGAATAGCTATTTTGTTTTCATTAAAATATATTACTTATCTTAACATGCAATAGGTTTATCATTGGTTTTTCAATGGCTTAAAATACTCTTTAATTTATCCATTTTAATTTATAATATGGAGATATTGATAGACATAACCCACACAAACAAAAGCTCTTGGGGGTCCTCAATACTTTGTATTCTAATGAAGTCCTGAGATCAAAAATTTGAGAACTTTATTGGGATGGAATTCCAGCTTAAAAACTGTGACTTACTACATTACTGTGTGAAAGGCTGGCTCTTTTTTCTCCCTTTCTGTTTTATTTTATTTTTCCTCTTGAGTTGAACACATCCTTTGCATATCTCCTTATTTTTTATAGCACAAAAATATTTATAACACACACTATAATATAAAATTGCAAATGATGCAAATTTGCCCCCCACGATTCTCATTTTTCTGTATCTCCCTCCAAATGTATAAATGTTTCTATGTAATTATGTGCACAGAGTAGTAAAAACCACATAATCTGTTTTTTCATTTAACATTTCATTAAACATTTTATTGTTTTGCTACAAGATCCTCATTTCTAATCACTCTAACAGCTGACCCACTCGGCAAACACCATGGCCTGTGCACAGACCTCCTCAGTCGAGCGCCGAGGCTGTGTCTACCTTGGAATGCACTCCCACTCCTGTCTTAAAGAGGAATGTTTCTGCTTGCCACCCAATTCCTGCCCGCTGTCATTCTAATCCTCAATACTGACAATGTATTGCCCTGAATGCCATTCTCGTTTCCCTCCCTCTGCCCTTGGCTACATCTTCCCTGCTTTAAAAAGGAAGTGGAAGCATCTCCTAAAAATGAGAAACACAGAAGTACATGAGAAAACAAGCAAAATAATTTAGCGTTAGATCAGCATGGATGCAATTCCCCATCTCATCCTTTCCATTAAAAACTCATATCCTTATGGGCGACAGGTAAATATTTCTTGTCCACTGCCCTTCTGCTTGGTAATCAGCTGTAAGTATGACATTTGGTTAACATAGTTTTAGGAACTTTTAGGTGAAAATGGCTTCATGCAAACTTCTGTGTGGAGTTACAACACTGTTTAACCCGACAGAGGCAAACACACTGGTTAGAAAAAACTGGTTATGGGACTAGCACTATGGATCCGCCTTTCGATTATTATTAGCCATGGAATTTGTCCATATCACAGGTTTATTGTGGACTTCGAAAATTAGAGTATTTGTAATACACAACATAACGTTGCTGTGCTTTTTATCAGAGGAATTTTTATTTATTACAGCCAAAAGAAAAATTGGAGAAACTTCATCCTCCCCACTGCAAAGACTGTTTCATCCGAGAAAACCGTGGAATAACATCCAAAAAACAAAAAACAAGCCGCGAGAGCCTCGGTGAGCTTTGAGCTTCCTCTCAGCATTCAAGCCAAAGACCCTGTCTCATGCCTCTTTGACTCAAAATCACCACCCGACCCCGCACACCCCCAGTGAGCACTGAGCGCTTTGCAGGCACTGTTGTCAAGGGGACGGAAGGCCGAGGGAGACAGAGGGCACCCTCGGGGCCGTGAGCTAGCTGTGACGTGTCGCTGGGCTGCAGAGGAGGAAGGGCGGCCCTGCACTGACACTCTCAGAGCGTCAGACAAGAGGGGGTGCGGGAGGGACCTGACACGCGAGGCCTTCATTGGAGGAGAGGGGTCGGGGTTCCTGGCGTTCCGGTGAGAGCTAACAGCATAAACGACGACGAGAACTGTGCTGCTCTCGCTCATTCCGAACGCACGTTACCCAACAGGAGAGAAACGCAAATCAAAACTACACTGAGGCAACATTCTCACCTTATCAGATTGGCAGAAATTCACAAATGTAAGAACATGTGCTGCTGGCAGGGATGGGGAGGAACAGATGCCCTTACACACTGCCGGCGGGCAGGTACCAGGGGACATCGCGGCTCCTGTGGCACTTCGGGAACCTCCAGAAAGCCCCCCGGGCAGGCTGGTGGAGGGGTCTGAGGGGCACCGTGGAGCCCAGGTGGACAGCGAGGCTGGGGCTAGATTGATGGTGCCACCATAAAAACCTCACCCATTAGGAAACAAGTTAGTCGTGTGTTTTTAAGCAAAATAGGGACATCAGCAGAGGTGTATTTGAAATGCTGACTCCAACTTGCTTCTGATTAAAAGGAATAATAAGACAAAAGCAGTATCTGAGAGGGGCCATTAGGCCTCCAAGTACAGAGACCAGGAGACCAGGGTCCTCAGATTTGCTGGCGAAGAATTTTCCTGCTTTCCCTGAAGACTCGTGAGCACAAGGCTGGGGGGCCGGGGGCGGAGTGGGCGTGCCACCACTGCACCCCAGAGAAGGGCCTGGGCCCCCAGCCCCCAGCCCTCGGCGCCCAGCAGCGCTCAGCCCGGCCACAGGCCAGGGGCGGGACTGAACACATTAGGACCCATTTTCAGCTTGTGAGTAGGAACTGAGAGGCCAGGGTCAGGGGTCTGGTGGGGTGGGGTGGGGTGGGGAGCCTTTCCCACAGCAAGTACACAGCTGTCACTGGCGTTCCTAACTGACAAAAGTCCTTTTTTAAAAAAACAACTGCCCTGGCTGCTGTGGCTCAGTGTGTGTGCCGGCCTGCAAACCAGAAGGTTGCCAGTTCGACTCCCGGTCAGGGCACACATCTAGGTTGTAGACCAGGTCCCCAGTTGGAGGCACACAAGAGGCAACTGATCAATGTTTCTCTCCCTCTTTCTCCCTCCCTTCCCCTTTGTCTGAAAATAAATAAAATCTTTTTTAAAAAATGCAGGAAAACAATCCATATAGAAAAAGCCCATTTTCAAAAAGAAACGCAAAACTCACTGAATTTAATTCTTGCTGTATGAAACTCTGTCCCAGGTCTCATGGTTTTTGGTCATTCCTTCAGTCGTTTCTACTATTTGGGAGACTTTTTGTCATCTTTGAGACCTAGGAAAATTCAACATTTCCATGCTTCTTCGACTTTTCCACACTTGACGAGTTTAAAACCAGAGACTGAGTTTTTTATGGGAATCGGAAGCGAGCGAAAAGCAGCAATTAGGCTGTGAGTTCGAAGGCCCGACAATCGTGGCATAAGGTAATTCAGAGAATTCCAGACAGCGTTCTTAGATCACAACTAGAATTTTTAAAATATTCTCCACCATGTTCAACTGCTATTCCAATACTGGATCCTCCTTACAGGACGCACATTACCAGTAAAGTCAACGACCGCTTTAGCTAGTGCTCCACAGAACTACCACCCCTTGGGCAACTGCTGTTCTTCAGCGACACTTCTGTGTACAAATTCTCCCCTCGGCCTGAGACGGCTTTACTTGACAGCAGCGTTCCAGAGAGGGACCCATTTTCTGCCTGACCAAGAGGAAGCCACCATGAAAAGAGCTACGTGCTCATCAGACACAAGATTCCCCCCACAGCACTGTTGCATGTCTTCCTCATCCTCTCCCTCGGTCATAGCTCTGCAGGGCCCTGCAGGGCGCTCAGTACCGGGTGCGTTCGGACAGCCCTGTGTCATTTGAAAATGCATATTCCGAGGGGGAAGTGCAAACTGTGCTTTATTAGAATAAACTGAAGCACAGAGATATTTTTAACACACTAAAAGCTGATACTGCTATTTATGCTGAGAGAGAAAATAAATAATGTATAGAGGCTGATTTTCCCAAGAACAATCAGCCGGCACCTGTACAAATTTGGGAAGAACGTCTCCTCAGAAGTTACTAAAAATAACTCCCCAGTATTTATAGGTGCCCCCTTCAGTGCCGAAGTTGAGACCCTCTAAACAAATGATAAAATATTGTTTGAAAGTCTGAACTCAGATAAATACGGATTCTTCACTTTAAATGTAAAAAGGGGTATATGTATGTTTTCGCTTCTTTTGTGAATCAAAGTATCACAGGTCAGGAAAGTTTGTTCGTTTTATATTTTAACTTTTATGCTCAACTAATTTCAGACTTACAGAAAGGTTGTAAGAGACTATCTTAAAAATTCCATTTACCGTTATCCCAGGTTCCTCAAGTGTTAACACTGTAGCACAGATGCCCTTTCACCCTGAAATTCCTCGTATCATACATGTTTCTCGAAAACCAGGACATTCCCTTACCACAAATATCAAAATCAGGGCATTAACATTCACTGACAGAATACTATTATCTAGTCCACCAGCTTTCTTCAGACTTTTCCGGAACACCCCCATAACATCTGTTATAACCAGAGAAAAGCCTGGGTCATGGGCCGTGTTCAGACTTCCCATCTCTGTGGGCCCCTAGGCTCTGGAAGAGTCCCTTAGTCCTCCTGGGTCTTCCTGACACTGATGGTTCATGCTGCAGAGACGCTGCCCTCGGGAAGACCAGAGGAGACGCCGGTGTGCCTCCTGGGCAGGAGCGCGGCAGTGTTGCGGGGCCCTCCCCCGGGTGCGCCCTCCTGGGAGGCCGCGGTGTCAGCCTGTCCCTCCGGCTGGTGGCGGGCATCTCATCGTCACCTGGTTAAAGTGGTGTTTGACAGGTTTCTCCACCACAGAGTCACTGTTTCCTTTGTAATGAATAAATCTTTTATGGGGAGACACTTTCAAACTATGTCAATAGTCTTTTTCCATTAATCTTTCACCCATTAGCTAACATAGTTTTTTCTTAATTCCCTGCTTTCCAGAACTTTCCAAATATAGCAAGAAGCTCCTTTTGTCTCATCTTTTCCTACAAAAAATGGACGCTACAGCCAGCACCTGTCCCACCCCAAGGCACAGCTGGTGTCTCAGGAAGGGGCTCCTATGAGCCTCCGGGGAAGGGCCGTGGAAGGGCACCCACGAACGCAGCAGCGGAAACCAAATCTCTCATTTTCGTATGAAAATGGCAGCGTGCGCTCCTCGCTGGCTCTCGGGGTGGGCCCGCGTGGCGTGGAGCCGGGAGCTGCGCAGCTCGGCCAGTCCCCGGTGCTCCGGACCCAGGACCCGGTGCTGCAGGGAGCGTCACACCCGACCCCCCGGATCCCACGGTTCACAGAACTCACCAGAAAGAGCAATACGTGTTTGGTAGCAATGATACAGATACTTCATCATGAGCACTTTTCTTTAAATGTTTAGTCATTTAAAATATTTCAAATGTTATTTGTTTCAGAAAATATGCCCCTCCCCAACCCTCAAACAAGTTCTCGGGTGATTTTTAATGCCCCCTTTTCCAGCCCCCCCAAACTCCCCACCCCTGGCTTCAACCCCTGTTTCCTCCCCAACTCAGGAGGCCTATACCCCTAGACCAAGGCGACCTGGGAGACCGGGCAAAAGCTCCAGGGGTGGGCGCTCGCCCCTCCGGGCCTCACCTGCTGCGGGAAGCAGGCGCGGGCGGAGTGCTCGGTGTAGCCGAAGGAGGGCCCCTCGAAGACGGCGGTTGGCAGCTTCAGCACTTCCTTCAGAAACTGGTCGAACTTGCTAAAGATCATTAAGCCGTTGGAGTCTGACATCTGGGAGAAAACATCTATGAGAACAAAACCAAAGAAAGTCAAACTGTAAAGAAGTATCACCTTTGCATAAATGGCTCTAAGGCATTCGTATACCAGGCAGAGAGTATCAGTGAAGAAAAGGATCACAAAGTTGTTACAATTTTTAGTTGACATGGATTCTTGTTCTTTATTGACACTGTGCGCTTACTCAGTTGATGAGGCCCCTCTCTCCCACCCACTTAAAATTCATCCTAAACATCAAATCAAATTTCCATTCATATCGGCTGTCCACTATATACTTTTTCTGAGTGTACAGTACTGAATTACATATACATATGCATATATATTTATACCTCAGAATTTGTAGGAGCATATCTTTATCCCTTAACCTTTTTTATGTGTGTTTATATAAGACATATGCATGCGTGTCTGAATATATTAGCACATTGGTGATGGGCTATGAAAGAAATTGTATTATATTTATATGCTCACGTACTAATGATGCAATATTTCCACGACAGAATAAATTGGAAGGAAGCATACAGCATGTTAAAAATGTTCCATCGAATGAGTTCCAAAGTAGAATGAAAAGAACCCATAAACGTTTCTATCACAAGGTACTTTGATTCTGTAAGATCCTATTTTTATATAAACTCTGACCCAGGCAGAGTACTATTTTCCCCAGTAATAGTACTGTTTCTTTATCTTCATGAAGAAAGTTTCCCATCTCCAGTTACTTACCCCTTCCTTCTCACCCACAGAAGGGGAGAAAAAGAAAAAAAAAAAACAGGAACTCAAAAAGTACTTAATAAAGAAATGTGACCTAAGACTTTTTTCAAACTACTGAGCTTCATTACAAACCAATTGGTAAGTTAAATATGCGCGTGCGAGCACACACACACACACACATACACACACATACACACATGCACACACACAAATCATCTTCTGAGGGCTTTCCAAACACAGCTTTTTGAATAGTCACACGCTATACATTCACAATGAACACATACATTGTATGTAATAGATTTAGGTAATGGATGTGTACACATTACTCTCTAGGTTCAATTTGGGCAATCTGTCCCAAAACATTAGGTTTGGGGGGGAGGGGGAAACATTCAAAATACATTAACATTAATGAAAGAAAGATCAAATGTTAAATGTTCAGTTCCACAGGTTAACCTTTAAGGGATTAGAAAACAGGAAATTAGCAAAAGAATGAACATCTTGGGTACATCCTCTCGCATCAGCTGCCAGTTTGTCAAGTATCAAATAACCAGACAGGTGGGCAGTAGGCAGCCAAAGGCCCAAAGAAGTACAGGCCTAGTGCAAAACAAAATCCATTAACTAACAAATACTGTGCCCCCCAAACTCTTACCATGGGGTCCGAGTGTCAAGCACTCCGCTAGGTGTTTCAAAACACAACAAACAAGTTTGACTCCTGGCCCTTATCTCCCACGAAACTTTCAATGTAGCTGAAAAAATAAGATACATATGAAGCAAAGAAGAGTTAAATGCTAAGCTGACTCCCAATAAAACAGAAGAGAGGCATAAAGACACTTGCTAAATCTTACCATTTGCCAGCTGCCACAATAGACAACTATGGCTGAGTCTGCCTATAGCCACCCAACATTCTTATCTCCTTCTTCTTTAGTAATAGCAGAGTAATTTATTTTGTGCAGCAATGTAGCCACTGAAGAGATTAAGCTTCGCAGCCTCCTTTTAGTAAATTGTAGTCATGTGACTAAGTGCTGGCTGAAGAGACTATAAACAGAAGGGTTGTGAGACACTTCCAAGAAGACTGGTTAAAGCAAACTGACTGAGGTAGGAAGCAGACCATTTTTTCCTTCCTCTTTTTGCTACCTGGAATGCAGTGATGATGGCTAGAGCTCCAGCAGCCACCTTGGAATACATGGTAATCCCAGTGTTGATATAGAAGCCATCAGCTAGAATGACAGAAAAGAAAGACGGAGGAAGCCTGGTCCCAGATGAACATGAAGCCACCTACCAGACCAGCCCTGGACTACCTACTCCTGCACTTCTTTCACACGAGAAAAATATATACTTCAACTTTGTTTAAGACACTGTTATCAGCCCTGGCTGGCATAGCTCAGTGGATTGAGCGCGGGCTGCGAACCAAAGTGTCACAAGTTCGATTCCCAGTCAGGGCACATGCCTGGGTTGTAGGCCATGACCCCCAGTAGCCGCACATTGATGTTTCTCTCTCTCTCTCTCCCCCCCACTTCCCTCTCTAAAAATAAATAAATATAATCTTAAAAAAAAAGACACCATTATCCTAAGCTTTTGTTTTCATGCAACAATCCTTAATACTAACTATTCTCACTGTACTTTCACAAAGAGGTGTGTATGTGTATACATGCATATATGTATGCACATGATTATTTAAAATGTATAGATAAGAGCCCTGGCTGGTGTGGCTCAGTGGATTGAGCACCAGCCTGTGGACTGAAGGGTCACCAGTTCGATTCCCAGTCAGGGAACATGGTTAGGCTGCAGGCCAGGTCCCTGGCTGGGGTGCATGAGAGGCTACTCATGTATCTCTCATGCATCAATCTTTCTTTCTCTTCCTTCCTCCCTTCCTGTCTCTCTGAAATAAATAAATAAAACCTTTTTTAAAAATAGAAAAAAATTACAGAGAAGAAAACTAGTTTAGAAAGACTAACTTGTCTAAGGTCAAAAAGTTAGTAAGTGGCTAAATCAAGATGTAAACCCACACTTACCTGACTCTAAAGAAATTCCACTGCACCACACCTCTTCCAACTCTAGTGCAGAATAGCTACAAAAGCACACAGGCAGGAAGTGTCAAGGAGGGAATTCAGAAGCCGGGCCTTGAAAGATACGATTTGTCATGAGAAGGTCAAAACAGCCTGGGGGGGAGGGTTTGGGGACACAACTAGGGAAGAGAAGAGTAAAAGTCTCTATGACAGGAACTTATAGTGTATTGATTAATGATGATAAGCAAGAAACAGTGCATTGAAGAGAACATTCTATGAAAGACTATTTACATTGAGAAATAAACGTAAATAAAGATTAAATGAGTATGCTATGAATGAAAACTTTGAAAGAGGAAAGCAACTTGCACTCGGTTTAAAAACTCTTAAGTAGGGCAGACACATTTATAGAGCGAGGTTTCAAGAAAATGAGACTCACTGACGGGTGGGAGGAATGAAAAAGGAGGGATCGGGGCCACAGGGGGGACCGTTTGGGGGAGGGGGTCAACTCCAATGCACTTGAGCGCAGCGAACTGCAGTGGACGGCAAGCTGGATCAGAGGATACAGGAATCTGAGAAGTTAGGGGTCTTCTAGGTTTGCAGCTTGGGAAAAGGCCGACAACCCGGAGTGAAACAAACAAGCAGAAGATCAAGATACCGAGCTTCGAACATGACCGTAATCAGCAAACTTCCCAGCGGAGCGGCCCTGCAGGCAGTGAGAGAGCGAGCACTGGGCCGCAGTTCCAGACCACAGACCCAGAGATTTGAAGATGTTACCAATGACGTGAGGAATGGAAGTCCTCTGAAGGAAGGAGAAGCAGAGCAACAGGATTTTTAAACAGCTGGCTCCTATTCTTACAGCGAGGACAACTGCCTACTACATGGGGACAGAAACCAAGGGTCAGTAAAGGGTGTGGCTCGGGCCCCGCCTTCCGGTGCTGCCCACTGGCCGCACCCTGACGGCGCTCAGAAGGACAGGATGCTGTGCTTAAAAAATGACTTTCCAGCCTCTTCTGCATGACTTCCCAGCCTCTTCTGGACATCGTACCTCTGGAGTAGGTTTCTGAGGAAAGCTTTTGCTTTCCTGAAAAAGGCCTCTCTTTCTTCTTTCTACTTGGAGTGAGGACATGAGGCCTGGCACAGAGCAATCCCTCACGAACCTCGGGAGGCAACCCACGTGACAGAGCAGGGAGACAGGACCCCCAGTGTCTGGTGATATCCCCACGTCATGGTGCTAACTCTGGACTTACCACCCTACGGACTTAGTCCCCATGTGAAAAATAAATCCCAGTGGTTTTAAGCCACTGTTAGTTGAATTTCTGTTGCCACTCAACACATTCCAAACTGATACACTGGCAAGTTATTAACCTGTAGCCACTAATGGTAGAAATATTTAAGACCAGACACTCTGGCTACCAATTCTATAAATACACATAGTGTAATTTCACAATAAAAAAAAACATAAAACGTGTGTGTATACCCTCACCAACAAATCAGAGCCTAACTCATTCAGAGCAATAAAAGGGAGTGATTAGATAGTGAAATGACTAACTACCCCCTCAGGAAAGTATTATTTTCAGTTACACATGTATCAGATAGATTCAAAGTAGTAAAAAAATTTTGATTCAAGAAAAAAACATTATAACTTAACAGGCCCAGATTACAACAGCAAGAGAACAAGCAGAAACACATTTGTTAGTTGGTTTGTTTTCATAAGAGAAATACTCCAGCACCTCGAAATTGAAGGTATAGTTAAGTAATTGCTTGGAAGTCATTACTTCTTGAATTACTGGTTTAAAAAGTATTTTTAGATTAGTTTTTCCATAAGAAAAATGACTGCTAACTTTTTACACCTTAAATGAAGTACAACAATGAATCTAAGTCCGTGTGATTCACTATGTACAGATGAAAAGAACTTACTAAAGAAGAGACAATCACATTTAATAAAAATATCCAAAAAGTTAAACTTGATCTCTAATTAAAGTCATAAAACCTTCTGGCATTAGGGACTAAATTACTTCCCAGATCACTGGTTCATTGTGCCAGTAATTCTCTTCTGTTGATACACCTCTGAAAAAAGGTATGCTGATTCCCCATTAGTTGTTCCAGATAAACATATAGGCTTTCTCCCTTATGGAAAACCCACAATCAAGCCCTTAAATGCACAGGTGCACACAATTTAAAAACATTCTGTCCTCTGTGTAATGGCAAAATAATGCTACTCGTCATTCTACCGGTATCGTGTATGCTTCCTTTTTGCCCTGATGATAATGACCCTGGTTTTACTCGCGTCTGTCCACCTGTCCACTCCTGTCACCCCACACGGCCAAGCACACACACAGACACTTCTGCAAGATGACAGGGCTGTTTCCAATAAAGACCCATATCTATACATGGAAAGCATTTTCTTTTATATATTAGTTTTCCTTGGCGAAATGACTTTCATCTCCTGTCACCCTTCTACCATATAAGCACGTACACACACCTGCATGTTTATAAGTGCCTGGATGTGACTAGGCCCAAGTGCATACGTCGCTCCCAAACTCACGAGCACCCTGACACCATTCATCAGGCCAGAGCGAGGCCAGCGCAGGGGAGTCGGCGGGCTGGGGCTTCCGGTGCTGGCCCCGCCAGAACTCCCTCCGACAAGTCTCCAGGCCTCCCTTGGTGTGTGCTGGCTTTTCTTTCCCTTATGCACAAAATGCAGACTCAGGACTTAACACTTCTATGCTTCCAGCTCCAAAACATTTTGGTTATATGAGAAATGTCAACGTGGCCATCGTTCACATTACAGTCACTTCTGTCGGATCAAGAAAAGGACCGGCCAACAGAAAGCAGCCAGGGGAAATACGCAGTGACAGGTGGTCAAAAGACCAGAGCAGGGAGGGATACATTTTGAACAGGTAAAACTATGTACTTATAACTTCAAAGGCTGGCCTCCCATAGTCTGTTAATGAAACACCCAGGAGGCAAACAATTAAAATGACACAGCTGCCAGTTCTGGGTAAAAACAGAAAGAACCTCAAGTCACCGTATCTCTGGCTCCTCAAAGTGCCGTCCATCAAAAATATGTGAAAACATAAGTACAATCATACAAACTATTATTATAAAACCATGTTTATGCTACAACCCAGATAAGATACCTGTTATCATTTTAGTATATTTCATACTTTTTCTATGTGCATCATAAATTTTTGTTTAAAACAGCTCTGCCTGGTGTGGCTCAGTGGACTGAGCACTGGCCTGCGAACCAAGGGGTCGTCGGTTCGATTCCCGGTCAGGGCACATGCCTGGTTTGCGGGCCAGGTCCCCTGTAGGGGGCACGTGATAGGCAACCACACACTAGTGTTTCTATCCCTCTCCTTCTCCCTTCCCCTCTGTCTAAAAATAAATAAAGAAAATATTTTTTAAAAAACTGTATTGCATTTATGCATTTGACCTGACACATAGCTGAAAGGCATTGCACGTGGGTATCCCAAAACTTAACTGAGCTCTCACTGTTGGACACTACAGCCCTTTCAAGTTTTCGTACGTTATAAAATGCCTTGCAACAGATACACACTAAACTTGAGGTACACTTCTCATGAACTCCTCGGGATAAACTGAAGTAGTAGACTGCATCAGCGGGTATAAATATTCTTACCATCTTCCCGATGCTCACGGTGGGACTGGCCCTTCAAAATGTAGCACCAGTTTTTTAAAAGATTTAAAAATAAATTTCATGAGTTCATCTGCTCCTACTTTTTGGTGTACAACAGATGGGGCGTGAATAAGGGTAGATTTAGTTTCTTAGAAAACAAACAGCAGAAAGTAAATAAATCACGTACTGAGACTGACAATGAAGTACAATGTAATAAATAATGGGCTTTCTAGTCCGTAAATGTTATTGTCCTCTGAGCTATTTTGGGGATTTCTGACATTGCTGAGTTTTGATCATGCTTATAATTAAAGTCTACATTCTCATGATAAATCTTCGGTACTGTGTTGAGAACCCTAAACAGAGTTACCTTGAATCTAGGATATAGTCCTTAACGGCCACAACAGTGAGCCGTTTCTGTAAATAAATGATACCTGGGACAGAACCTCTCTTGTAAGAGATTTGAAAACTCTAATGAAGAAAAGTTTCAGACTAAAAGCACAAATATTGGTTAAGTCATTTCAAAGGCTATCTTGACACTAAAAGCAATATATATATATATATATATATATATATATATCTCAAATTTAAAAAGGGAGGGGACAATTACAGGAAAAAAATAGAAAGATCAAAATGAGAGTAAGAAAAGTAGAAACACTAAGGCATACTCCATAAATGAGAAAACCTAGTGTAAAAGGAACATTAACAGAGGCGCTAGCAGAGAGCACTGTCAGTCTGAGAAGGCAGAGAAACTAAGAACAACAAAGACAGTGGAGTAAGCAGGGAGAAGAAAGTGAATAAATGGTCAAATACTGTTTGATCTTGCAGTGCAGTCTTCTATATCCCCTTTGTCTACACTATTAACTGCAGCTACTCCAACTGAGCAGGACACAGCTGAGAACCAGGAAACCAGGGGGAAAGGATCCTCCCGACAGGCAGAACTGCCAACCAGGCCACAGAAGCTCAAGGGCTTCTCCCGTGACCTCTGAGTAATCCCGACCTCCTTACCCGAAACAGAATACTAAGAAGTTTGGTTGTGTTTCCTCTGTCAAGCAGTGTATCAGGAGTAAATCAGAAGCACAGAGAGATCTGCAGAGACCGGTACCCTGATAAACCATCACGCCCTCCAGGGATAACGGGCACACACACACCATCTCCATCGCTACCGACAACCACAGCGACAAACACTCAAGAACTGCAGCAGCACCACGGTCTGCAAGCATGAGGCGGGACAACCCACCCAGCGCCTCACTAGGAGCCCCACATGCATCAGAGAATGACATCCCCAAGAGACGGAAACGCATTTAAGTTATGATCAGTGAGCTCTGTTTAATGAGAGGGACAGACCACATTCAAAGTGATTTCTGCCCTGGATGCTTAAAATTAAAAAGGGGGAAACAGGCTTCAGTATCTGACTGTTTTGCTTATTTTAAACACCTCATTCTCAAGCTATTTATGGTACAATAAAAACAATAAAATAGTGACAGATGGTAAAGCAGCTACGACTTTGAGCATGAAGACGACAATGAAGCCACATTTGAAATCTATCTGAATGATACAAACACTGTCATGAGCGGCTCAGAGTGGCATGTAACTCACCGACCCATACGCAGTGTGCAATGCCTGGCATTCTGAGCACACCCGACATGTCCCGTGTGCCTGGGCGTGCGTGCTTTCACGCCACTCGAATGCTGGTCATTTGTGTGCCTCCAAGAAGTTCAGAAGCCACATCCATAAAAAAAAACAGAACTGCTGTCACTCGGATCCCTTCCACGTCTCACATGGTACTGAAATTTGTGCCTTCTCACTCACAGTTACAACAGGCACGTGCAGTAATTTAAGGGCTCCGTTGACGATTTATACTTGGCAAAATCTTAGCACTCACTATGTGCCAGGGATCCGCTCTATGTAGATGTAGCAGATTCAGTCATCACAGAAACTTAACAATTCCAGAGCCATCTAAAATGTGCATTTACATAATCAATTTTTTTTCATTTTCAACCAGTTTATTTGGTACTAATTAAAATGGCAATGTATATATATTTTAACCATTTTTTAAATTTTTATTTTTTCAATTACATTTGGCATTCAATATTATTCTATGTTAGTTTTGGGTGTACTGTATAGTGGTTAGAAATTTTTATAATTTACAAAGTGACCCCCCCACATGTCTAGTACCCACCCGGCACATATATTCATATTACAATGTAACTGACTACAACAATACTCCCTACCGGGGTGTCCGACCTTTCAGCATCTTGGGCCACACGGGAAGAAGAGTTGCCTTGGGCCACACATTAAATGCATAAACGCTAACATCAAATACACAAACACTAACAAAAACTGAGGAGCAAAAGAAAGGTTTCAAGTAAATTTACGATTTTTGTGTTGGTCCACGTTCATAGCCATCCTGGGCCACATGTTGGACACCCCCACCTGTCCTTTCCATCCCTATGACTACTTTGTAACTACCAACTGTACTTCCTCCTCCCTTCACCTTTGCACCCTGACCCTGAAACCCTGACCCTGGAACACATGTCACTGTACGCTGTCATATATTCTTTTATTCTTTTCTTTTTTAAAGATTTTATTTATTTTTAGACAGAGGGGAAGGGAGGGAGAAAGAGAGGGAGAGAAACATCAGCATGTGGTTGCTTCTCATATGCGCCCCCTACTGGGGACCTGGCCCACAACCCAGGCCTGTGCCCTGACTGGGAATTGAACCAGCAACCCTTTGGTTTGCAGGCTGGCACTCAATCCACTGAGCCACACCCAGCCAGAGCTAATTCTTTATCTGGTATCATCATCATTAAATAACAGAATCTCTACTTTCTTTTTCTTTCTGTTTGAATGAAATTAAGTTGCATCTATATCATATTGTTTTCCCCAGAAAAAACATGTTAGAATTAAAATATGAAGAAATTTCAGCCCAAAAGAGTCATATTACCATGTGAAAAAAAAACAGAAGAACATTTAAATAAAACTATAATTTTCATTACCAAAAATTAGTTAGGCATTGCAGCTGATTCTGAAATGGAGGCAAACCGGATGACAGTTTGACCAAATGCGTTATCTAAGATCTCGCTTTAGAACACTGAAATCCGTATCTAGTGAGCCATCTAGCTTTCCAGCTTTTGATGTCATGGTAACATGTAAGAAAGAGCAGATGCCATTTTTTTAAAGAAGAATTCAAAGTCTCTCTCTCTCTCCCTCTCCCTCTCTCTCTCTCTCACACACAGCACACACACACACACACACACACACACAGAAATAAAAAAAGAAAAGAAAAACAAAAACAAAAACAAAAAGCACAGCCCTGGCCGGGTGGCTCAGTTGACTGGAGGCCGTTTTGTACACCAAAGTGCTGCAGGTCTGACTCCCAGTCAGGACGCAAACCTAGGTTGCAGGTTCGATCCCTGGTCAGGGTGCAGACAGGAGGCAACAGATCAATGTTTCTCTCTCTCTTTCTTTCCGTCTCTCCCTTTCCCCACCCACCCTCCCTAAAATCAATGAACACGTCCCCGGGTGAGGGTTAAGACAGAAGACGAAAGAAAAGAAAAGCACAGAAGACAAATGCACCTGCAAAGTAATCTTGCCCAAAAGCCCGTACTTGAATTTGATCAAGACTCCATATCTTTCAATTAAAACAAAACGTGTAGGGCACAGAGGAACATCACGGGACCCGATCGTCAAAATCCAGTCTATGAGAAATGCCACAGGGCAGACGACCTGGTCTCTTCCACAAACCAGCTCACAGGGCGTCTCCGCACTTCACTGAGACCCAGGCTTCGGTCCCACCTCCCGAGCCCTGCCAGCGCCCCGCTCTGCGGGTGCCTGTGGCACAGCTCCCCGCTTCCTGCACGGGACCAGCCCAGGGGACATGGCTACGCAGCCAGGTGCGGGGCTCAGAAGCCTGGCAGCCAGAGTGGAAATCCCCACTTCGCCCCTCAGTTGGCTCGTCTATAAAATGGGCAAAATACCACCAGCTGCTCAAAGAAATTTTAAGAATTCAGTGAGAAAATACGTGTCAAGCACCTAGCACAATGCTTGGCATATCTTAGGCAGTGAGTAACTATCTAAAGAGTGAATAAACAAAAATCAAAGCAAAAATATTAAATAATTGTGAATTTCACCTCCTCTGCTTTCATCTAACCACCTCTTTATAGTATCTAATCAACAATAAAGTGCCAAAGTGGCCAACAGTAAGAAAAAAACTTGGAAAGGTAACTGGAAAAACACGCTGTCCATTTCTAGATAACCAAGCGTGACTCCACAGCGCACGATAAGAGCTCAGTCGCAGCAGACGCCGCCTGAGGACGAAGGGAGGCGCCAAGAAAAGGCTGACCTTGACGAAACCTGGTCAAAGCAATCAGATTTACTTTCTAACAAAATCATCGAACATAACAGAACAATTGCGTGAACACAATTTTCAATAATATGAAAACCAGTTTAAAAATAATTTTTTGAATGTCCACATTACTGCTCTGAAGCTCTTCCATTTTCTTGCTTTAAACATAAAGCTTTACAATAGAAACACCAAACAAACAAATTCAACCAACTTTCCCATCTCAACAGTAGGTGGCATAACTCGCAGGCTCTGAGTCAGGTGAGCGATGTGGTGGTAAACACAAACGTTTAATACAGCATCATCCAAAATTCTGAAAACATTCACTTTTAAAACTGCTTAAAAGTCCCAATTTGAAAATAAAAATTTTCAAATGATATGAAAATACTTACATCGCAATTTGTCCAGCATTTTCCCACCACACATGGTTGCTAACATAGCTTTAACTGAGAATACCGTCATCTTGCCTCGGCCCTCGCTGCAAGAGAAATTATATTACAAATAGTTGCCATCTGGAGCCACAAAAGCAATCAAATGTTCATTAAACAGCGAGCAACCAGTGAACTGATCCCTACCCTTTTCTGCCACATTACCTTGGATTTTTAGAAACCTCGGATTATTGCGCTTTTGTAGAATTAAGGCTTCATCTATGCTAGGTGAGTAGTGCTAAAACTACCTGGAACCCAAATTATTTGGAAACTGGTTTTATAAACATTCTGCAAAGCAATTTCTACTGGCTGTGTGGGCAGAGGCCTACACAGAAGTAAATTCCTTACCCATGTAGCCCATTACATCCACAGCTGCAGTGCTTTTAAGTATTCAAAACTGTGGCATCACTTGCTTTGAATACTAATTCAGAAATGTGTCCTTCCATCAACATATTATAACAATCATTTATTGTTACGTACTCAACCAACAGGGTGCACGTTGCTACAGAGATTTTACAGGACACTCATCTTTGTTTTTACTGTGGCAACCTCACGGTACCATGGGTTTATTCTGAGAAGCTCAGTCATACCTGTCTCAGCCCTTCCCATCCCACAGCCGTGAGAAAAGTGAAGGGGAAGGGTCAGTAGCAGTAAACCTTGTTTACGAATTGGGACGATGAGACGTGGAAGAGCATGAACGAATTACCCAAGGCCATGCTGCACCTGTGGAGCCGAGAGAAGGCCAGCCAGGCCCCTGCCTGAACAGGCTCTGCCCGCCCCCCCCAGGCAGCCACGCCCTGGGCTCATGGCAGGTGAAAGCCCCACTACTCAGTTTTCTAAGTTATCATGTGTAAGTTCACAAGGGTTTCTGTGCTAGTTTTACACAGCTTGTGCTCACAAAGTTTCCTAGTAACTCGGTAAAATACCTGTGCAATAATGAGAATGATACTGTCTTAGTTTTAATCAGCAAGTGTCGTCCTCTTTATGTTTACTGATGGCCCTATTTTACTTGCCATTTACTATATTATATCACCCTATTTGTATTTATTAAGTGTCTCCCATGTTCCCAACCTTTGTCTATAGTAAGATCATATCTGAAAAAAAGGCAAATTATCTACAAACCAGAAGGTTCTCAGTGAAAACATCGCCATGACATTGTTTTAACTATTACATCTCATTAAGTTTATTCATAAGATAAAATGGAAATCCCCACAACCAGTTAAAGTTAGGACGGGGTGTTCTAAATTCCGGATCTTTAGAAATGCAGAGTCTGTCCTCCTGTCTTATACGGGACCTGGAAATGACAAGGAACGATACTGTGTCGGATACCCACTGCATTACATGAGGCAATGTCCCATGAAGAGCATCAATTACGTCAAAACGAATGCACACCCAAAACTGACAGAGGACTTTTAACAGTGGACGCTTCCTTTCGGTCACCAACCCCCCAAATGCTGAGTCTACATTTAAGTAGACCCTCCTCACATGACTTGTCCTCTTCTCATTAACAAAATATTGAAAAGGAGAAGAACCCTCAGATACCTGCTTCCCCATCTTTCCTGAAACTCAGACATGGGCACATGACCCAAGCTCCACCAGTAAGATGCAGCTCTAGACTTCAAACAGAAAACTCATCTTTCTGGACCCCAGAGAGTCCACGGCAGAGCGTGGCAGCCGCTGGGGCGGTCACACCCGGTGTCCCGAGGCAACAGAGAGACGGTGTCCCGAGGCAACAGAGAGCCAGTGCTGGGGCGGCCCCCGCAGCCCAGCATCAGCGGTGTCCGCAGCACAAGCAGCAGCAGCAGCAGCATCCGAGCCCCGGGTGGCGGCAGAAGGGCTGTGTGAGGCCACCGCGCGGGACTCGGAGCTTCGTTCTCGGCAGCGTGATCTTCGAGCCTGCACCTCCCAACACTCTCAGCGAGTCTTTAGCAAGACCCACCCCGTTTTAATAAACCAGCCCGAGATGGTTTCTACCGCTTACCACCAAGGGCTCTGAGGCAGGCAGCTTCCGTCGTGCACCGGGGGGGGGGGGGGGGGGGGGGGGGCTGCGGAGAGCAGCAGCGGAGGACATGCCTGCCGCCCGGGGGTCAGAGCAGCCGAGCCCGAGGGTCGGCGGGGCGAGCACAGAGCAGGGCCCCCGAGCCCCGGAGCCAAGCCGCAAGTTCGAACCCCGCTAAGGGCGTTTGTTAAGGTAAGGTGCTCAAGATATTTCTCTGCAGACTCATTTCATGATGCCAGAATATCCGGGGAATTCCACGGGGGAAAGTAAAAATAAACCGTAGAAGAGATTTTCATAAACATCAGGATACTGAACCAGGGGCGGGCTGCGACACAGAAAGGAGCTTCCGGGGTGCTGGCCCCCCATTGCTCGCGACACACTTGTTTTCTATTTCTCAAAAACTGCTGTGTTAAAAAAACGAATCCTGGGAAAATGAGGGTCACCATTCCTGGACACAGACAATGGTTTTAGGGGAAAATGAAGAAGGGGAGCCCTGTCGGTTAAAAGACACTTAAGATACAGAAACTTCAATGTACAAAAATTTCCCCTAATCAAAGTTTCCATACTAAAAGTATATGAAAAAAAGAGAAAACTACCAAGGCCCAGGCCCCATCCTTGGGTGTCCGCTAATAGAAGACTGGCTATTCATGCTATCATAAAAAATTTAAAAAAAAAAGAAGAAGAAGAAAAATAGCCTTGACTGGTTATGAGCCAACTGGGGGCTCAGTTGGTTGAGTGTCATTCCACAAAGTGCAAGATCACTGGTTCAATTCCCGGCCAGGACCCATGCCTGGGTTGTGGGCCTGATCCCCATTTGGAGGCAAGAAGCAACATATCTATGATTCTCTCACACAGCAATGTTTCTCTCCCTCTCCTTCTCCCTCCACTCCCTTCTCACTGAAATAAATAAAATTTTTAAAAAGAAATGTAATATATGAAAGATAAAGAACATATCTGAGATAGTTTACTATATAGAAAAGGCAAGGCATGGAATAAAATAATTGGTAGAATGCAGTCTAGCAATTACTTTAAAAAGGAAAGAGCAGCCCTGGCTGGTGTAGCTCAGTGGATTGAGCATGGGCTGCGAACCAAAGGGTCGCAGGTTCGATTCCCAGTCAGGCACATGCCTGGGTTGCAGGCCAGGTCCCCGGTGGGGGCCATATCAGAGGCAACCACACATTGATGTTTTTCTCTCTCTCTTTCTCCCTCCCCTCCTGTCTCTAAAAATAAATGAATGAAATCTTTAAAAAAAGGAAAGAGCAAAAATAATAGTCTCATGGGCGGTCCCCAATTTATGATGATTCCACTTAGAATTTTTCGTCTTTATGATGGTGCAACAGCAATTCAGCAGAAATCATGTCAAATGTTGACTTTTCCCTGGGCTGGTAGTATGCAGCATGATATTCTCCCGTGATGCCAAACAGCGGCAGGGGGCCACAGGCTCCCAGTCAGCCACGCGACCAGGGGGCAAACGACCAGTGCTCTACTGGTGGCACTGAGTGCATTTCCAACTCAGGGCATCTTCAACGTACGGTTGGTTTACTGGGACGTAGTCCCACTGTACAGCGAAGAGCATGTGCATTTGTTTGTATGTGTTTAGCCAACTGGGAAGAGATGCTGAAAAAGCAACATTAGTTGTCTCCAGGGTGGCGAGCAGGCAGCCAAAGGAAAGCAATGAAAGAGTGATCACTTCTTACTTTACGAACATTCAACATGCTTACACTAGAAAAGAAGGTCCTGGAGTCATCCCCTAAGCTTCCAACTCAGGGCACTAGAAAAAGAAGAGCAAATTAAACCCAAAACAAGCAAAAGGGGAAAAAAATACTATGAGTAAAGGCAGGAATCAATAAAAATTGAAAACAGAAAACACAGAGAAACATGAATGAAACCAAAAGCTGGGTCTTCGGATAAACCAATAATGTTAATAAACCTCTGGCCAGACTCAGGAAAAAGGAGGAAAGACACAAATCACCAATATCGAGAATGAAAGATGAGATACACCACATGTTCTATAGACATTGAGGAAATAATAAGGAAACATCACAAAAAACTTTGTGTCCATAAGTTCCACAATCTGAACAGACTGGACAGACACAACTGCCCCCCGACGGAATGCACCACCAGAGCTCACTCAAGAAGGGACACAACCGGAGAGCCGTACCCGCTGTGCAGATGGAAGCGGCATTGTTAAGCCTTCCGAAAAATAAAGCTCCTTGTTCAGAGGGCTGTGCTGGCGAATTCTAAACAGTTGAAGAAGGAAATAGTTGCATTTCTACACTAATTCTTCCAGGAAATAAACATGGAAAAAAACAGTTCCCAATTCTTTTAAGAGGCCAGCTTTTTTTTTTAACCCAAAACACATAGCCATTATAACAAAAGAAACCAAGTTGGTCCTTCATTAACTTAGACACAAAAATCTTCAACAAAACGTGAGCAAATCAAATGTTACAATATATAAAGAGGACAAAGGGGGCTTTGTGTCAGGAATGTCAGTTAACACGGATTTGACATCTGAAAACCAATCATCATAATTCAGCATATTAACAGACTAGAAGAGAAAAACCATTTGATTGCCTGAATAGAGGCAGATGACAAAATTCAACACCCATTCCTGATAAATACTCTCGGAAAACTAGAGGGAAAAAGGAACTACCTCAATCTGATAAAGAACATCTAAAAAATAATAACAGCTAACGTCATGCTTAATAATGAAGGTGCTTTTCCCCAAAGACCGAGACCAGGTCAAAGAGGACTGCTCTCACCAACGGTCAGCATCGCACCGGGCAGCCCCGCTGGTGCGATAAAGCAAGAAGAAAGAAAAGGTATACCACATTGAAAATTAAAAAAATAAAACTATTTCTGCTCCAGACAATATGACACTTTATATAGAAAATCCCAAAGAACCTACCAAAAATATCGACAGATCCTACCAAACAAACACTATCACGGATTTTAGCAATGCTGCAGAATTCACGGTCAACGTGAACATTCAATTTTATTTCTGCAAACTAGCAAAAGATCATAGGAAATACAATGGCACTACAAATACCAAAAGCATCAATTAAAAAGTTTTTTTAACTTTTTAAAAAATGTGCTGATTCTAGAGAGCGAGAGGAAGGGAGATACAGAGAGAGCGAGACAGCGACTCGTGGCTCCACCCACCCACACATCCATTGGTTAGTTCTTGCAGGTGCCCCAATGGGGGATCAAACCCGCACACCTGGAGCACCAGGACAATGCTCCAACGTACTGAACTGCCCAGCCGGGGCAATAGAAAGTTACCAAAAAGTGTTCAAGATCAATACAATGAAAACTCCAAAATACTGATTCAAGAAATCACAGAGGACGCAAGTAGATGTGACATGTTCATGAAACTAAAGGCGATACTGTTAAACTGCCCACTCTCCCTAAGCTCATCGGGACCTGTGGTGACTCAGTGCAATCCCAACCAAATTCACCAAAGAGCACTTTTGTGGAAATCAGCAGGATGATTCTCTGTATATCCTCAGAGTTGTAAACCCTTACAAAGCTCGGTGAGGTATGAGAACATACTAACAACTCACACGTCCAAATCCCACCCTGTTCTTAGCACTGTTTAAAAGCCCTTTGTGTTATTTTATTGTGCATCCAGAGCTGAGAACTACAAACGTAAAACTTTGAATGCAATACCAAGACTTTAGCTTCTATTTTACAGGCAATGATAGATCAAAGGATGTGATCAAAGATTAAAGAGAATGAATCTGTGTTTGTTCAACTCTCTCTGGCTCCAAATCTGACATTCTGCCTTCAAAGGGCTAGTCCTCACTGAAGAGAAGAAACCAGTGTCATCAGGGCAAACAGGCAGGACAGAGTGGCAGGGCCCAGCACACGGGCGGCACAGCCGGGCCCAGCTTCCACCTCCGTTCCCGAAGAAAGACTTAACCTGCAGTACCCACCAGCACGCACCATACGACAGGTCTCAGTGGGCACTCTAACATCTTTCTTTCTAAAAACTACTGTGACAGTCAGCACTTAACACTTGTTCTTAATTTTCAAAATGTTTCAGAAACCAGTATTTACAACATTTTCCCTTCTTTATTCAAAATATTATGTAACTCAACTCTGTTGCAAATAGTAGTCCTAGATTCAGAAAGTCTTACATGCAAACACAGAGTAATAGATGAACTTCTCATTCAACCTGGACGGGCACTCAAACACCCGTATCCTTGTCCACTAGTTCGGGTCATTACTAGTCTCAGTGGCTGGTCTCGGATCAAGTATTCTGTAGATACATTAACAAAGTTATACCTTAACTCCTCAACTAATGATTATCCGTAGTAATTATCTCATCCTCTCTCATACCTACTTTCCATCCACTTTTCCTACTCACGACACAGACACAGCAACCTCCACACCTGATCTCCCTCGCAGCAACCCGGCTCTTCTCTCGGCCCAAATGCTCTCCGGGCTGCGCTGGCGTACATATGCGTACCATCACACGCTTCCCTGAGGCTGAGGGGACGTGTGTCTAAGTGACAACGTGTGACTCAACAGGATGAAGGGCCTTCGTGAGTAAGGCGGAGGGTGTTTGAAGTGTGGGCTCAGGAGAGGAATCTGAGGTCAAGGATCACAGTAAATGTTGGGGAGACAGACTGGCAGAAAGGAGAGATGTGGAAATGATGTCTAGTGAGCCCTCACGTTTAAGAACCCGTTGAAAAGTATGCAAAGTCGGCTCAGGTCTCAATTATGAACAAATCCTCCCGACCTGCAGTGCTCACCATCATTTACAACTTTAGGGTCACAGTTTCAACAATCGGAAGGTTCACTTGCCTTTCTAAAGAAAATATTAATATAAACAAATTAATAAATGGTATATTTAAAGACAGGAGTACTTACTAAAGATACTTATATAAAAATCTAAGTATAACTTAGTATAAAGAAATAATTACCCACCCTGGCTCGCGTAGCTCAGTGGATTGAGCGGGGGCTGCGAACCAGGCATCGCAGGTTCGATTCCCAGTCAGGGCACATGCCTGGGTTGCAGGCCATGACCCCCAGCAACCGCACATTGATGTTTCTCTCTCTCTCTCTCTCTCTCTCTCTCTCTGTCTCTCTCTCTCCTTCCCTTCCCTACCTAAAAATAAATAAATAAAATCTTTAAAAAAAAAGAAAGAATCATCCAAATAAAATTATTGAAGGGGTGTTCCCGCAATTCTTACTTCTTCAAATCACATTTCTTTTTACATTTTAACTCCCAGAAGAAAAACTCTGAGCTCCCTCCTTTCAGCTCCTTGCCCTCAGCATCCACGCTTTTGCTCTGCCCCTGAAGTCACTTTCCGCCTCAGTGCAGCTCCCCACAGCTGCCCCAAACGAGGTCAAGGGAAAGTGTCACTTTCGCTTTGCTAATGTTTCACCACAGCTCCTGCATTCTTCCTCTCCGGTTAGAGGCAACAGAGGAAAACTAGTCACTTAGCAGCGAAATACCCTATGATTATGTCCTTTACCCAGCTGGTTCCTTCTTCTTGAAAAAAACTCATTCTTGATCCTCCCCACCAGACAGCTGAATTTAATCCACCTACATTGCTCAAGTAACATTTAAAAGTGAAGAGTCAGCTGCCCCCGGGTCACGGGATATACAATGTAACCTCGCCCAAGTCCATGTTTTCAGCAATGCCAAGGTGAAGCCCAGGTTCCTACCAGAATCAATTCTCTGCAAACAAGACTTGGGAAAGGTCTGGTTTCATCACACAGACGTGACTCACTCAACACCGGGCCTGTGATGGCTGCAGAGTTGACTAGCAGGTCAATATTTACGCTGCAGCACAATGAACAGTGAAGATTAACCCCCCCCACACACACACACAGAAAGGTACTAAAATGACAGGATGAACAGGCAGCATTTGTTGAGGAAGACGGGAGAGAGGAAGCGGGGTGTTCTAACCCCACCCACACAGAACCCCTCCGAGGAGCACTCTCCCTCAGTGAAGAGAAGGACGACGGTTCTCCTTCTCAGACATCCCTGCGTGACTCACTCCCGCAGGCCTATCATTTCGCCGTCTGACAATGGACCACGCACACGACTTCTAAAGGAGTTCTTATTGTCCAAAACCCAGAAAGCACCGGGACTGCCGCCGGGCCCAGCTGGGCAGACAGTGAGTCACCCTGCATAAACACGTATGTTGGAACGCGCAGGTAGGGACCTTCAGAAGCCTCTGCCGCCCCTACCTGCGCACGCCGGATGGGGACCGCTCCTGTCCACTGTGCGAAGTCTCAGACCCTGCCTGTACTCTCCATGTCTAACTCGCCTGGTCTGGGAGATGTTTACAGCTCTGGACGATCTAGTAAGAGCTTGCTATTCAAATTCATTCTTTTGAAAACAAGACGGTAGGGAACATTTGTTACTTAAGAAAACACGCTGTTTCTACATCTTTAGCAAGTAACTGTGGATGCAGCCCACGATAAATTAGTACTTCTTCCTTGAAAACAGACTTCTAGTCTAGAAACACTGTTACCAGTCCAGTGATCACACGCAGCTAAAAAGTAATGAAGGCATTTCTCTTTGGTTTTCAAAGTCATATATTTCCAGTTCATCTTAATTTACAAAACTTCACAGCGAATGGATTGTGCAAGCATCGACTACAAATCGAGAATCCACTTGGCAAATAGCAAATAGCTTAATCAAGTGAAATCAATGAAAAGTCTTCTTCAATTTTATCATAGTCAGAATGCCTGACAATTTTATATTTTTTGCCTACTAATTTTCATTTCAGCTTTACACATATTTATTAAGAATCCAATGCTGCATTAATTGAGAAATCAAAAAAAAAAGGTAAAACCTCTGCTCTCGAAGACTTCCGGTCTCGTCTGCACTCCTAGGAAGCAGTTCAGAGCACTGTAACTGGAAGTCAAACTAATGATACAGACTATAAGCCACCAAAGGGACGGAAGCGGGTGGGTGACGAGAATACGGCAGGCTGCAGAGGAGGTAGGAACTGGGGCACAGGGGGCAGAGGAGTGGGGAGCACAGACAGGACGGAGGGCAAATGGACACGTCATACTGGAAAAATTGAGAAGAGCCTCCAGTAGCTTAATCAGAATTTAGTGTGAGCCGAGAATTGTGAATTGATATTATTAGATCTACCTGAGGAGTGTGAATGTCATTCAAAACCACGGGGAGTCTGAAAGTTTCTGGGGCGGGAAGTCACATGATGAAAACGGCGTCCTAATCAGACTAACGTGGAGGTGAGTGTTGAATGGACTGCAGGAGTCTGACACCACCTGTCACTTTCAGAGAAAAACAAAGGCAAGGAAAAAGCAACACACTTGGAAAAAGAATTCCCCTTGCCCTTTAAAAAAAAAAAACACACGTACAAAAAGGAAACAATAAGGCTAAAAAAAATAAGCAAAATTTTTTTTTATTTTCTGAATTACTAGCTAATGGTCAAACAAGCCCTTTGCAGGTCTGCATGGGGCCCTGGCGTCAAGGAGATTCCTCTCTGAAAATCGGCACAAACGCATGACTTTGCTCGGGAGAAAAGAAAAGCTACAAAATACACAGTAAGTGATGGGAAGAAGAACAGGTGAATTTCAAGTTCATTCAGTTCTGCTCTCCGAATAATTCTGCCACCAAGCACGTAGCCTGGGGCTCAGTGAGCTGGCTGTGGTGGTGTCACCTCACACGGCACACCCCAACACCCACAGGCCAGTGGCACCCAGCAGGGCAGGGCGTCAGTGTGGCAGGTGGACTCCACGCCTCTCTCCCACCAGAGCAGCCGTTTTTCTCCCTTTGCACTAGGTTTCCCCTGAGGATTTCACGCTTTTAAAACATGCAAAGCCACTGCCCAGACGTTTCCTAAAAGAGCTATAATCCCATCCTTGTAAGAGTCAGAGCCTTATAAAAATGTGCGACTGCTGAGGGCACCAAACTCCTCCCGCCCAGCACTAGTTGTCTCCTGTTTGTATTTGGCTGGCTTTTTCCTGCTGCCATCCTGAATCAACCCAAGAACAAGTAGGGATATCAGTAAAAACTGTACATAAACACGTGTGTCAGCGTAAGATCAAGTCTGCAGAGAATTTGTGTGAGTTTATTTGAGCCAAACGTATGACAATCGTCGGGAAGCAAACACTCAATGGGTTGAGAAATGGTCCGGAAAATGGCAGTTTTGCTTCTTACTCGACACATTAAAATCAAAAGAGGAGGCATAAACGGGTTACACGAAGTCCGCAGGTGACAGATCGGGGAGGCGGGAGGAACCTCGGGGCTGGATAAAAAGTAAAAGGACACACCTTTTACACAGGTGGGAGCAGGACAGGGACAGGCAACAGTGAACACGAAGGCAGTCACAGCGAGGGGACTTGTGGTCCCCCCGCCCTCCGGGGCGGTGCCTGTGCTTTGAGGGGTCCGGGAAAGGCAACCGGACCTTCCAAAGGTGTGTTATCGTAGATGCAAAAAGACCACAGACGGGCTCAGCTAAGGTGAGGACTGACCTCTGTTAGGGAAAAATGCCTGCTGAGGACATGAGGACCCATCATGAGCTGCCTCCAGTTAGGAAGTTTTCATTTCAGACCATCCTGGGTGGTTACTTTAGGTCTCTGAGTGTGCAAGGCCACCAAGCAGCCCCCCTACCCCCCACCCCACCTGTCAGGTTTCACCTGTGGCCCCTTTCCTTCCACCCATGATGTGTTTGAGCCTCCCAGGAACTTTCAGTTTTGTTTAAAGATCACTACTAAGACAGTAATCTAATATTACCCTTTTTCAGCAATGTCCACTCTATAACATGCTACTTGGGCATATTCAGAATTTAAAATGAACTGGTTTGTTTTTGCTTTTTTTATATTGTTTTGTTTTTAGCATTGAGCATAAAGAGGGAACAATGGAAAATTTTAAATACATCCAAAATAAGCTGCTAAAACAGGATTTTAAAATAGTTCACAGTCATATTTCCAAACTACAGAGGAGTTTTTTACACAAACCCATCATGAATGAGATGTATAAGCTTCACCCCACAGGCATCTTCGCCTTGCTCTGAACATGCCTGCGAGGCCTCTGCACCTGCTGCCCCTCACCTTGGTTTTCCCGCTCTCCCTCCTGCCGTCTCCTCACTCTTCCTCCCCTCCAAGGCACCGTATTTACCGTGTTTGATATAATCAGGGATTCAAAGTGTGTAGTCTCTGCTCTATCATTTCAGTAGGAGGACTTTTTTTTTTATGACTTTAAAACTACTGTTTCTTGAATTAATTTTTGTTGCCCAACCTGAACTGATTTACTCCATGTGTCAGTGTCATGATAAGGTGCTGCTCGCTCACCGCAGATTAACAGTTTTTGTAATGGGGTGCAGGGCGGGGTCCCCTGAAAACAGCAGAGCATACCCCCACAACCTTGACTGGGGGCAGGGGGCAGTGGATGATGTGGTTTAAGATACTTTGCACAACACTGCTACGTTAATAGCAGTGCCTTTCCTGAAGGGAAGGGGCCTGCTGCCCGGGGTGCAAGGGGTACCTGACTCGAAGAGCATACAGTGACAGGGGAGGCGATGCCCACCCCAGAGGCCCCCATGTCCCTGGGAACTCTTGCCCTGACTAAAGATGGCAACCAAAACTGGCAAAAATGGCAGACGCTAACACATAGGAGGGGCCAGTGATGAGGTCCAGCAGGAAGTTCTAGGCCAAGCTTTCAAATGAGGGCAGGCTGAGCAGGTGGAGAAGAGAGTCCACCGTGAAGACAGGAAGTCGGGAGTGAGCGGGAGAGGCACAGGAGTGCACCACGAGGTCTGCAGAGGGAGAGGCCGGAGTAGGGAACAGCTCGGAGGAAATGACGGAGCCCAACTAAGCACGGATTCCTAAGAAGTGCTTGGAACTGACGTGTGACCGGGGAAGCTGAACCGGGACCAGGGATGCTGAGTTGCAGACTTCTGCTTCTCTGAAGGACGTACAGAGAAGCCACTCTCTTGGGAACAGGGCGGCTCTGAAACCCACAAGAATACTCTCCAGAGAGGACAGGGACCTGTTTGCGCAGCTGGTTGAAGAACAGATAAGGATATGGGGAACTTCTGGGCAAGTTCTCACGGGACAGGAGTGCTCTCAAGCCCCACCCCCGCCCAGGCTGGAACCCTGTTAATAAAAACCTGTTTCCTTCAACACTGATGGTTGGGTCACGTGTCAAGGTGCCACATGGCCGAGCCCCCATTTGCTCGGCTACAGTTTTACTAAGATTTTTGAATCAAAAGAATCATTCCTTGGACAGTATTAAAATTACAGTTTTACTGTGTAAATTGCTTTAAAAAATGGCATCAGAATTTTGGCACTTATGTCTCATGTCACACTGGTTTTAAAAATTCAAATTTCTTTACATCATTTTCTTTTAAATGAATAAAATATCTAACTTATAACATCTCATAAAGATGCTATAAATTTAGTGACTGCCTACATTGTAACTTGGCTTTGACATTTGTATGATTTTACCATCAATTCACAGAATCCTCAATAATATAAAACTTAATAGCAAATGTACGAACAAAAAAAAATAGGTCTACAGAGAGAGAAAATGAAGCAGAGAATTAACTCTCCCGAATCAGATGGCTGATAAAATAGCAGGGATGAGAAGTCTGAACTCTTCGTTCCTGGAATACAACCACTGACCTCTGTGTTTCTATCATTTATGATTTCCTTTTGATTTTTATAAAACCAACTTAATTCTCCATAAATACAAAGAGAGCAACTCGTTTCTGTTTTAATTCAGAGAATATTTAAATAGTTTTCTTCTATTATTGTAACATTATAAAGCAATGTTCTGCATTGAAAAAAATTAAAATCTGACACTGAACATAAATAAAGAGAAAATGAGACAGTATATAGTTCAGGGGCATTTGTTGTACGTAAGAAAGACAAGTTAGCTTTAAAAGTCAAACAGACCCAGCCCTGGCCGGGTGGCTCAGTTCATTGGAACATTGTCCTGTACACCAAAAGGTTGTGAGTTCGATTCCCAGTCAGGGCACATACCTAGGTTATAGCTTCAGTCTCCAGTTGGGGCATATACAGGAGGCAACTAATTAATGTTTCTTTCTTATATTGACGTGTCTGCCTGTTTCTCTCTCTCTCCCCCCTTTTCTCTCTCACTAAAATCAATAAAAACATATCCTCAGGTGAGGATTAAAACTAAAAAGAAATAATAATAATAAAATCAAATAGAAACCCTCATAAGCAAATTCACAACTTGCCTCTGTTTCACTGGACAGGCAACTACACCTTTGCCCAACTCCATGTCTCAAGTGTGTGACTCTCCGAAACGTTCCAGGGCTTAGCATGTGACACGCCGCAGGGCAGCAGGTCACTAGCTATGACTCTAAGTGGACAGCCCTTCGCAAGGGAGTATGGAAGAAGAACGATTAAGGGACAAACATTCTTAAAGCTCAGCCAGCCCGGGAGGTACTAGCCTGTCGTACGCGGCGATCATGAAGTTGAGGAGGAGGCTGATGGACTGGTCCACACTGATCTGGTGCGTGGAGGGCAGGCGCTTGTTCAGCTGGTAGTAGATGGACGAGATGACGGTTTCGAGGCGGGACACGCTGATCTCCGTGCTGTGGTCCAGCGTGTTAAGGCCATTGTCTCGGAAGGCTTCGATCATGTTCCAGATGTCAACGAGATGGACTAAAGCACAAAGCAGATAAACGGTCAACAAGTTAGAGGTTTTAATTCATCAGAAAGGCATACGAACTTTACATGTATTTACACTTGATAGATCAGTGAAGGCCGGCAGGAAACGCCACCCCAACATGCCACGTTGGCATCAGGATCTCTGTGAGCCAAAGACACTTGAGAAACAGCAGGTGCCGAAGGCGAGGTGTCCTGACCCTCACCTTTTCTTACTGACAGCAGGAAGTAAAACCCCCACATGAAAGATGCCTTCCCTATTCCAGGGGAGAGAAGCATTCTGAGCAACAGAGACAGCGAGTGGAGGCCAAGAGTAATCTGTACGGACTTGTTAAAATGTTACCTTTCTTTAGTCTCCCCATATATGTTGCAGTTACTTTTCCAAAATCGCTACTCTTTGTTTAACCTAGTATACAAGCACTTGGACCTAGTCACTGTGTGGGTGACTAGGGGGCTCCCGTGTGCCGTAAAAATCTGTACGCTTTTCTCCTGCTACCTGTCTTACATCAGTTTAATTCTCAGGCCCAACCAGAGACCCTAAGAGGGCAGAGGTAGAGTCTCCTCTACAATAGCCTCAAAAATATACAATGTAAAATTCAACCAAATGCCAAAGAGACACATCCACAAGCTTTGGGGGAGGTATTAACACGCTTCTTAGTAAATGAGAGGCAAACACACAAAAAATAAGTACGGATAGAAAATTAAACTGTATAACAACCAAAAAAGGCACAATGAACATTATATGAAATACTGCCCCCAATGATTGGAAAATATGCTTTATTTTCAAGAACCCAAAGAATATGTATAGAAATGGACCTTAATTGAGTCATAAAGCTAATCTTGACAAATTTCAAAGAATTAAAATCATATAAATCATGCTCTCTGAACAAAATGAAATTAAGTTAAAAATAATTCTAAAAACGGTAACTTTTTAAATGAATTTTGCCTTTAGAAATGAAGAAACACATTAGGGAACTTCCTTAATATAATTAAAGGTATCTACAAAAAACTAAATCAAACATATGACTCGACAGTAAAATGCTAAAAGCCTTCCCTCCGATATTGGGAATGAGACAAATGCCCACTATCATCATTTCTATTGTACTTCAAGTCCTAATAAAATAATTATGCAATAATTATTGGTACAAGTATTGAAAATGAAGAAGTATAAATGTCATTATTCAGAAAAAGGAAAATTATACACACAGAAGATCATAACAATTCTATGGATAAATTACAAAATTTAATATCTGAGTCTAGAATGATTGCTAAACATAGACTGATTTAAAAGTAACTGTATTTCTATGTATCAGTAACAGACGGTGAAATTTAAAAGTATCATAAGTCATCAAAGACTTAGAAATAAATCCAATGACAAATGTGCAACATGTCTACAAAAAATATATATAAATACAATTGGCAGAAATAAAGACCTAAATTAATGGAGGGACAGACCATGTTTGCAAGAGGAAACCTCAATATTGGAAACACGGGGAATCTGTCAACTCTCCCAACTTGATTTACAGATTTAATGCAGTCGCAACAAAACCCCACAGGGCTGTACATTAAAAGGATGAACTTTGCTATATGTTAATTACACTTATAAAAAGAGAGGCAGAAGGAAAATATCCCAGCAAAGTTCTTTGTGTTATTTTGTTTGTTCTTAGTAGAAATTGACAAGCAGAGTCTAAACTATATACGAAAATAAGTGTAAAAACCCCAAGAATACCCCAATCTTAAAAAGAAAAACAGAACCAAGTAGAAGACCTCCTCTACCTGGCATCGACACTCACTATAAAGTTGTGCCCTGGCTGGCGTAGCTCAGTGGTTTGAGCGCAAGTCCACAAACCAAAGGGTGGCAGGTTCGATTCCCAGTCAGGGCATGTGCCTGGGTTGTAGGCCAGGTCCCCAGTGGGGGGCGCACAAGAGGCAACCACACGTGGATGTTTCTCTCCCACTCTTTCCCTTTTCCCTCTCTCTAAAAATAAATAAATAAATAAAAATCTTTTTTTAAAGATTTTATTTATTTATTATTTTTAGGGAGGGAAGGGAGGGAGATAGAGAGAGAGAGAGAGAGAGAGAAACATCCATGTGTGGTTGCTGGGGGTTATGGCCTGCAACCCAGGCATGTGCCCTGGCTGGGAATCAAACCTGGGACACTTTGGTTCCCAGCCCGCGCTCAATCCACTGAGCTACGCCAGCTGGGGCTAAAATCTTTTTTGTTAAAAAAAGTCATGACAGTGGTTACTGGTACAGGACAGACAGAGCGATGGAACGCAAGAGTCCGAAAGCAGATCTTCTCACATACAGACGCTGCTGTGAACAAGCTTGTGCATTTCCCCAAAGAGGGTGAAGAAAAGATTGCTCAGTGATAGAGGTAAAGTGGTCTTCTGGCTCAACGGTAGAGGGAGATAGAACACACGTAGAGAAAACCTTGAAGCTCGACCCCTGTAGGTACCGTGGACCCACAGACATCCTCCTATTCATGTGGATGGAGAATCGCACGTGACAAAAGGAAACTTCTAGAACAATGCATTTTCTGCATTACGAACCCCACTGGCCTGGTTCAGATTCTCGACACTCCACACACAGACTACCATTTCCTAAGAGTAATTACAGGAAGAATTATAAAAATAGTAGGTTCTTTAGAGCAGTGGTTTTCAGAGTTTTTGACCGCAACCCACGAAATTATATTTAAATCATACCACACACACACACACACCCCTAGATCCTAGATATAGTAAAACACAAATTTCACAAAAATACTTTTTAGATTTACCACATAAGCTGCGTTCTGATTTTTATTTTTCTTTCTTTTCTCTATTGCATGCTTTAAATTCTGTCTAGGGCCACCAAAACAATTTCATGAACTATTAATGGATCACAACCCATAATTTGAAAAACCATGCTTTGAAACACCAGAAAATAAACATGACTTCAGTCCAGAACGGAATCATACTACACTCTTCAAAGAGAATTTTAAGCTGGGATTTTCGAGTAAGACTTAAAGTAGGGTAGAAGCATTTAGCTGTGAAAGTGACTCGCCCGAGGCGTAGGTTTATGATAATTGGCAAAACCAGGGCCAAAACCAAGGTTCTTCCCCATTCTAAGGCCAACGTTCTTGCCATTACACAAAACAGTTTTTCATTAATGCAGACAGATACATACAAACACATATGAGAAAAGTGCAATAATTCTGCCATAAGTTAGTTCACCTTCACGGAAATTAAGAAAGATTTTTATGTATTTTACGTGCATATGTTTACATATATTTTATTTACTTACTTTATAAGCAGCAATTGTGCTAGCAATTGCTTATAGAAATGGCTGATTCGTGTTACGTTTAATCAAGAAAGTTCATTCTTATTACATTTTTATCAAAATATTAATATTTTTCGTTTCCTCCAGAAGCTGATACGTTGTACTAGTTCTGCACGAAGCTTTTCATTAAAACGTGACAAGGAGAAACCCATTCTCCCGTTTACAGACTGTACACGACGTGCCAGTCTCACGACTGGTCCATGTGGAGCTGATTAAACATTCTGAGGGACAGGCGGAGTGCCACGTTCTTTCCATCACGCAGTTTATATTCTGCTGAGCACTTCAGACAAAAATAACTCCATCAAAATTACAACACGACTGAAAGATGTTCAAGTCTTCTATTTGACGTTGCTGAGAACTCTATGCAGCTATGTGTACAAGAAACGACTTACGGTTGCATCGTTTCTGGACAAATCGTAATTTGCACGCTGTTCGGTACGTGGAGAGTCGTATGACGTCGAAATTCTGAGCACCTGAAAAAGGGGCAAATAAAACATGTTCAGCTGGACTTAACTGTTTAACTTCCACATGCTGGGAACAGACACTCTGTTCCACTGTGCTGGCACAGTGTACATGGAACTTTGTCAGCTAAGCTTTCTGACAAAACTGAAGGCGGGAGGAAGGGTTGACCAGGCCCGTTTTCTGCGTGCCCGCTCCGCGCCCGGCACCATGCTCCTACTTCTGCCGACAGTACCCGGTCTGCTGGCCTCTGCAAGCTCCGAGGGAGGAACAGTCACGACCTGCATTAACTGACTGTGTGGAGCAGAGAGGGGGAATGAAGCCGCAGAGCAGGGAAGACCGTAGCCTAGAGCCAGGGGCGTCAGTTCCAGCCACAGAACCTGACCGTGGCCCTGATGTGTGCCTCGTCTCAGCCTCCGTGTCCTCCTCTGTAAAATGAGGGAACTGGACCAGCCGATCTCTGCGGTCCCCTTCCAGATCTGTGGCAGCCTGTATTTTTCAAAAACGGGCCTTAACGCAACGTCCAGACCAGTATTTCATGTGCTTCCAGTGCACTGTCCCTCCCTGTCAAGAACGAAAGGTGATTTCCCTGCACCTGCATCTGGGCAGGTGTCTGTGACTGCCTTAACGAACAGGACGTGGCAGAAGTGACACGGCCTGACTTCTGAAGACAGGCGACGAAAGGCGGTCCGCTTGCCCCTGCCCTCCCTCTCTCGGGACTCTCCCCCTGGGAACCCACACTGGCCGTCCCTCTGAGAAAGGACCTCAGGGGCCACCCGGCTGGGCTCCTGCCTGCCCTCTCCAGCTCAGCTGGGCAGCGCCAACTGCGTGACTGTCCAACGCTTTCTGAAGGGTTCACAGTCCCTGGCCCAGACCAGCAAGCAGCCCCATTTCAGGCAGAGGCGTCTGAGGTCCCGCAAATGAGGGCACTAGTCCAGGCCACACAGACGAGCAGCCACAAAGCAAAACAGTCCTCCAAATAATGAGGACCTCCTCTCAGCCATCTTCTTCTCTTTGTTCAGTTTTACAGAATAATGTAATTTCTAAACAGATTTCAAGTTCTATAGTAAAGTAATATACTGCAGCACGCCTCCATACTATCCATTTCCCGCCCTGCTCTAAGTGCTGAACTAAGTCTTCTGTAGCCAGGATTTGTATCCAGTGCCAGGGACATTGAGTGACACATTAATTATGTACCAGCACGTGCGAGCCCATGGTCACAATGGAGCTACGGCAAGAGGTCTACACTGACAGGCAGGCCTTGATCTGACAGACACTCTAGGTGACACTGCAGCCGCACTATTTGTGGCCTTGCTACGGAAAGCAGTTTGAGTCAGTTCCATCAGAGTAATACGCTCTGGCTTGGGGTCCACCAGCTCCATGACTCACTAACTCTCCTTCTTCCCATTCGAAAGCTTGTAACTAAAACCTTCTGTGACTTCATCAGGGGAAAGAAAAACACTCCCACGCACGAGAACAAGGACTCCAGGAGCACTCCAGACTTACGCATTTCTATGAACAGCTGCCTCTTCTCTGCCATGGTCTTCCGCTTATTCCCACTTTCCTCGATCATCCTGGGGACAGAGAGAGAGACAGCAAATCACTGTGTAACCTGACAACCAAGTGCTTCCCGTCCTATTGGGAAGGGAGAGGTACAGGAAACCAAGCTGTGTATGCACATACGAAGAGGGCATCGGTAAAAATAAAGTGGGAGCCTGATGCCAAAAACACAAACCCTTTTTCCTCCATGGGATGCCTTCTAAAATATTAAGTCAATGCTTAAATGAGCTTGTACATGCCTCTTGGGCTGAAAACACGGGCTGCCTTATTTCTAACTCGGGTTATTTTCTCTGCGGGGTCCTACATCAGCTGAGGCAGCTTCCCATGTCCCTGCCGTTTTACACAGGTGAGTATGCTACTCAATATCACTTAGAAAATAATTACAGTGAAAGGCTATTATAGTAAAGAACATAATAGTGAGTTTACACATAAAATGTATAAATAATATCTTTTTATATTAAACAAATATAGGTATTCTCCTCTCCCCACTGGAAGAACTCCTGAATGTAACTTTTTATCACATGGTAACAGTCATTTACGTTGTCAGACTTAGGCTATGCCAGTGACTTTGTTAGAACGCGCTTCATGCATTCACTCATCTAACCCTCCCATCAACCCCGGGTGCTGCTATTATTATTATTATTATTATTATTACTACTACTACTACTACTACCCTGTCCCCATTTTACAGATTAGGAAACAGATGCCTAGAAAAGACCACTAACTTGCTCAAGAGCACACACCTCAGAAGTGGCAGAGCAAAATTTCAACTCTTTCATTAAGCCTCTTGCATAATTATTTCTTTTAGACGCACATTTTCAAGTATCTAGGCCTAAAAAGCTAGGACAGAAATAGCCCATTGCTTGGACCCTGCTGATACAAAATTTGTGGCAACTTTAGCAGAACTTTGCCTTATTCTATGAAGAAAAATACCTAGACAAATAGCACAAATAATCTCCCTAAGCAGAAGACACTGTCATAGATCATTCTCACGTATGTTAGAGTCACAAACTAAGTCAATGATGACCACGCAGGTTACATATCCATTAAAGCAAGGTGCCCGGTGAAAGTTTAGTTATAACTAAAGAAAATTTAACATGAAAATATATTCCTCACTATTCTGCAATAATATGTTGATAATTAAGACTGGTCCTTTCCTACATCATTGAAATGTTACCAAAAAGACTGCAACACACATGACAGTTATATAACAATTTGCCACAAGAGGAAAGAATTGTAAACAAAAGAAAGTAAGCCGAAGAAAGCACAACCAACAACAGAAAAAAAAAAAAAAAACAATGAAATCTAGGCTCTAAAAAAAAAGCAGGAATTGGTCCCAGTACCCTGTAATTACAGAGAAAGTGTTCAAAAGCTTGCTCCCTCTACCCCAATCTTTGTCTCCCATTAAATAATACAGTGCTTAAATGTTACACACAGATTAAAACAGAAAACATCCTAATGTTCTTTATATCTCATTTATTGTATCTTTTTTTCTACTTTTGCTATTTCTTTATACCCCTTTTTCTCAAGGTAGGGTCTAAGACTCCCTGGAGATCCCTAAATTCTTCATGACAACTTTTAAAAATGTGTCTTTATTTCCAGCTCAATTCTGAAGAAATTAATGCCACCGTATTCTGGACCCTCTAGATGACCACCCACCCACAAACACTGCCACGCCACGCAGGGCACGCGCGTCGCGTGCACGCACGCAGGGCGCGCGATGACGGCGGCGCTGGGGGCGGGAGAGCGCCGCGGGCAGGGCAGGCACACGAGGGAAACCGCTCTCCCCGGCGCCGGATCCGACCTGCCACCCGCTTTTGCAAATACGGTTCTGCAGGAACGCGGCCACACCTGCTCCTTCACCTGTCACTGTGGGCGCACTCCTGCCATGGTGGCGGAGCGGAGCAGCTGCAACAGAGAGCACCGCGCCCGCGGAGTCTGAAACAGTTGCTACGCGGTTCTGTAAGAAAGAGTACGCCAGCCCGAGGAAAGGCAACAGTAACTACTATGGCATTACTACACACGTCGGGCTGCAATGAGATACGCATGTCCCCACCGTCAAAGTGACAGGGATCATCCCACATGGGCTTGAGTCCCAGTTCCATTACTGGAGGTTCACCCTTGAGGAAGTGCTTTAATCAGTCTAAGACTGAGGCCTCATTGCTGAAATGGCATGAATATTTATACTTTATTAACCAGCCATGTAACAAATATTTATCAAGCAGCTCTTCTATGGCAGGCACATCTAGACGTAACGGGAATACTGCAGTGAACAGAAGAGACAAAGTCCCCACCTTCATTTGGCTTTTTCTGGCAGGATGAAATGCAGTAATTCGTTCAGACAGCACCTGGCCTAGGGCAGGCAAAGGACAAATGGTGCCTGCTGTTCTTAGGATTACAATTATTATTATCATCATTACCACCACTACTACTACTACTATGACTACACAGGGGGCTTATAAATCTAGTGGAGACTCTGATTTATAATTAATGATACCATGATAGACATTATTTAATTTAATACATTTCCTTTAAGGAAAGTCCTTGGGGTTTTCAAATTAATAAAGCACAAAGTAGACGTTTTAGAAATGTAACGATCTAGCCCTGGCCAGGTGACTCAGGTGGTTAGACCACCGTCCCCACACGCCAAGGCTGTGGGTTTGATGCTCAAAGCACGTACAAGAAGCAACCCAGGGATTCATTCATAAGGAAGTGGAACAAAAAAAATCGATGTTTCTCTTTCTCTTCCCCCCTCCTTCTCTCCCTAAAAATCAATCAGTAAAAAGATGTGTTAAAGAAATGTAATGATCTCGACTGACAAAATGATGGTATCTTCATGTCATGCAGACGGTTTATTACAAACCTGGACCAAAGACATGAAAACACGTACCAGAACATTCCGAGATAACAGATGACAACGTCATCATGAGCCAGTAAGAAATCTGTTTTATCAACTGGGTTTTAATTTTGTTATTGTTACTTAAACTACCTCATTTTTTAAAAACTTACCATGGACTTATAGTATACTAATGATTAACTAATTCAACTACAATTTCAACTACCTGCGAGAGAAAGGGAATTATTTAAATGACAGGCAATTCCACATCAGGATCACCTGTCCCAAGAGAGTGTGAGAAAGTGACTCTGTAACAGGGATGTCAAACTCATTTTCACTGGGGGCCACATCAGCCTCACGGTTGCCTTCAAAGGGCCGAATGTCACTTCAGGACTGTGTAAGTGTCACTACTCCAGAACAGTTACTCAAGTTCTCGGCGCTGCCGCCGCCGCCGGGTGGAAACGAGGTACCGGGCCGGATTCCACCTGCGGGCCTCGTGTTTGCCACCTGTGGTCTGCAGCTTCCCACGGTCTCGGTTCTCCCACACAGAGCATCCTCTTTCCCAGCTTTCCTCCTTTTCCCAAAAACGTCATTCCACTAAAGAAACAGCAGCCAATTCCAACATGAAGAAAAAACTAGCTGTGCCAGACGTCGAACCACCTGTACATGCCCGTCTCCACTGGGGTATGGCCCCTGAGGAAATTTCAAGAGGAATTCCCATCCGCGTCACATGTCCAGGTGCTCACCGGGAAACTGCCTCCCAAAGGAAATGAGACTCAGGCCCATGAAACACAAGCAAGATACACTCAACGACAAGGATTTGATATTCGTTTCAGCAACAATGCTTCTAATGTTTCATTGCTTTAGGAAATCATATTCATGGAACCACTTTCTCAACAGTTTGGAAAACTGTTCACACTACAGAAAAATTCTCAAAATTCAGAGCTACAGGATAAAGCTAGTCACGACAGGTTCTTTTGAAAATAATCATGAACTGTAAACATGCCAACCTGCATATGGTGTCAGTGAAATTAAAATACTGTATTCGTGTTGCAGAAATTATTTAACCATCATACATGTCCACGAATAAAGATTAGAAATGAATTTGAAAATGAAACTACATTTGTAAGGTGTGCGTTTTTTTCCCCTCAAAGTTTATTTTGTCACTGTGGTGCCTGGCAGTTTTTAGAAGGTTGAATGTGTTTGATGTTTGTACTTAAGAGTTTCAAAATGTCTACATATGTTTCCTTGGAGACGATGGGGAAACGTGCTCTCACAGACTATCAGTGAATATATACGTACTGACGCATGTATTTTGAATAGCAATTGGCAATATCTACCAAAATGTTAAATGCATACTCCTTTGGCCTAGTAAATATGTTTGTCTATTTGTTTAAAAGGAAAAGAGAAGCAAGGGGAGGAGGGGAAGGGGAAGGGGAAGGAGGAAGAAAGGAAGGAGGAAGAGGGAGGAAGGGAAGAAGGGGAAAACCAGTGTACAACTGCTTACGTAACTTACGGTACGGCCACAGAATGAAACAGTACGGTCCACGGGTGCTAAAGAGAACGAGACAAGTGTGTGCAGCTTATGTAAGTCAAAAGGCAAGTGAGGAGCCCTGACTGGCGTAGCTCGCCGGCCGGGCATCACTCCCCAAAGGGAAAGGTCGCCCGTTTGGTTCCTGGTCAGGGTACGTGCCTGGGTTGAAGCCTCGGTCCCTGGTTGGAGTGCGTGTGAAAGGCAACCGATGTTTCTCTCTCACATCGATGTTTCTCTCCCTCCCTTTCCCTCCCTTCCCCTCGTCCTAAAAATAAATAAATATTTTTTTTAAAAAGGCAAGGAAACAGTATCACAACCCCGTAGATGCTGTTTGAGCCCTGGCCCGGTATTACCTGGCTGCTAACCTCCTGCAGAGGAACTCTTGTCTGGAGAATGACCTTCACTTGACCGAACACTCCGTAAGCAACGCCTGGGAAACAATTCACCCGCTAAAGGGACCAACGGGCAGCTGCGGCTGAGGACTCACACGCAAGGCAAAGAGCCCAGGCCTGTAAGCTCTGGACCCTGGTGAACTGGAGTGCGCACACACCAGCCCCTCTCCCCGACCGAACACGGCTGTAGACAGAGCGTGCACTGCAGCTGTCTCGAGCTCTGCGAAGAGTAAACATCAGCAGGTGGATCCAGGGAGAACACAGAACTCAAAACACCCCTGAACAGATGGTGGGTTTGCCATTTTCCCCTCTTGTAGGAATGACCCGGCTTGACCTCAACCCAGCGCAAAACCCCGAAGCAAACGCTGTGATGTAAACACAGAGAAATCCTCAGAACGCTCTAGTTCTAGCTCAGAGAAACGAAGAACTAAAGCCCAGAGAGAATGAGAGACATTTCCCAGGTCTTTTTCTCTCTCTTCCCTTTTTATTCATTTTCTCCCGCCCTAGCCAGCAAGCCGTCCTGCGGTGCAGGCGGTGACAGCAGCGGCAAAAGCCCCTGGCCTGGGAGCCTGCAGGCATCAGACACGCGGAGAAAAGAAACCCTCCTCTCTGCTCTGTAAGCTGCAGCTCCAAGCAGGGCCTCGCTGAAGTGTTTATTTCTCTCTCTCCCTCTCCTCGGCTGTGCGGTACAACTGCAAAAGTGGGCAGTTTCTGGCCAAAAGACAGAAAAGGGGAGTCCAGAGTAGCCAGAAAGTACCCGGGTGCTAACTGAGCAGAAGCTTGGGAAAGCCCCCCCCCCCATGTAACTGTTTATGGAACCCTGGGACCTTCTCCAACCTGCACGTCCCAGGATCTGATCTTCCCTAGCACACCAACAACTCTGACAACTAAGCGTAGAGAAGTACCTCTACCTAAGTCCCGGACCGGTGGGTGGCACATACGTGACCCGGAACTGAAAACTAAACTGACATCAGAACCACAGCCGACAGCAGACAGACAGAAACTTGTTGTGCAGGCTAAACCGAACCAGCTCAAGTGTGCCCACTAACACAAAGACATCGGCATTACCCACGAAATTTTTTAAAGAAGACCCAAAGTCTTATAGTGTTCAAAATGTCCAGAAAACAACATAAAATTACAACATAAAAACAAAGTAAAATTATCTGGTAAACGAAGAACCACGAAAACCTTCCCTCACGAAGGAAAGATACCCGATGGATGCCGATGACGAGGTGACACGGGTGCTGGGGTGATCTGAGCAGCGTTAAAGCAGCTACCGAGAAAAAACGCTCAAGTAAGCAATCACAAGCACTCTTGAAGCAGAAGTTAAAATGTTAAGTGTCAGCACAGAAGCAGAAGCTATAAAGAAGAGCCGAATAAAAACGTTAGAATTGAAATACGCAGTAACTAAGGTGGGGAATTCGCCGCAGGGTCACAGCAAAGCACGGAGATGACCAGGGCAAGAGGCAGTGTGCTTGACCAGAGACCAGACAGAAACTATCCCATCTGGACGACATGAAAAAGATGTTGGAAAGAACAAGAAATAAAGCCTCAGGGAGCTGGCAGGCAAACACAAAAGGTCTCACGGTCACCATGCCGTCCGAATCCCAGGGGAAAAGACAGCATGTGTTGCTGGGTGTCCACAGACAACGTGTGAAGACACCATGGCTGAAAACTTGCCAGGTTTGGTGAAAGACAGAGACCTACAGATTTAAGAAAGTGAGCAAACCCCAAACAAGTTAAAGCCAAAACACACACACACACACACACACACACACAATCTAAATGGACACAGCATAATCACACTGCGGAAAAGTAAAGACAAAGAAAAATTATTAAAACCAGCCAGAATGAAAGAATGCATTACCCACCAGGCTGGGATCAGCCGTTTTTGTAAAGGACCGAACAGTAAACATGTTGGGTTTGCAGGACCTACAGTCTCCATCACAACTGCTTGACTCGGCCACGCAGCGCAAAAGCAGCCACAGACGGTATGTGGGCACACGGGTGTGGCGCTGTCAAAATTCATTCAGAAAGCCCTGGCTGGTATAGCTCAGTGGATTGAGCTCGGGCTGCGAACCAAAGCATTGCAGGTTCGATTCCCAGTCAGGGCACATGCCTGGGGTGCAGGCCACAGCCCCCAGCAACCGCACATTGATGTTTCTCTCTCTCTCTCCCTCCCTTCCCTCTCTAAAAATAAATAAATAATCTTAAATAAATAAAATAAAATTATTTTTAAAAATTCATTCAGAAAATAAACAGGCGGTCAGCCCACACACCACAGTCTGCAGCTCCTCTGAGAGGGAATGACACGCATTACTGTGGACTTCTCATCAAAATCTATGGGCCCCCGAAGACAGTGGAATATCATTCTGAAAGTGCTGAAAAGCTGTCGACCCAGCATCCGAGACTGAGGAAATACATCCTTCAGAAAGTAAAGACAGCTGAGAGAACTGTAGCCAGCACACTCGCTCTAAAAGAACTGCCAAAGCAGGTTCTCCAGAAAGAAGGGAAGTAATTCCGTAAGGAAACCTGAAACATTACAATGAAGGAACAGCAGTAGAAAAGATGTTAGAAGAAATGATATAAAGTCCACAC
Source organism: Phyllostomus discolor (assembly GCF_004126475.2). Classification (NCBI taxonomy): domain Eukaryota; kingdom Metazoa; phylum Chordata; class Mammalia; order Chiroptera; family Phyllostomidae; genus Phyllostomus; species Phyllostomus discolor. The sequence continues at coordinate 13,406,206 of NC_040908.2, forward strand.
AATCTGCATCAAAAAATGCAAAAGAACACCTTTCAATTCACGCTAAAAGGCCCACTTCAAGGAACTCAGTGGGTGCTTCAATGGCATAAAAAAGACCCAGGCAGAAATGAGGATACACTAACTGAAATAAAGAACAATTTACAGGGGATCGACAGCAGAGTGGATGAAGCCAAGAATCAAATCAATGATTTGGAGCATAAGGAAGAAAAAGACATCCAATCCGTACAGCAAGAAGAAAAAAGAACCCCAAAAATCGAGGATAGTGGAAGGAGCCTCTGGGACAAACTTCAAGCATTTCAACACTCACATCATAGGGGTGCCCAGAAGGAGAAGAGAAAGAGCAAGAAATTGGAAACCTATTTGAAAAAATAATAAAACTTCCCTAATTTGGTGAAGGAAATAGACATACAAGTCTTAGAAGCACAGAGAGTCCCAAACAAAATGGATGCAAAGAGGCCCACTCCAAGACACATCCTAATTAAAATGCCAAAGGTTAAAGATAAAGAGAGAATCTTAAAAGCAGCAAGAGAAAAGCAGAGGGTTACCTACAAAGGGGTTCCCATAAGACTATCAGCTGATTTCTTAAAAGAAACTTTGCAGGCAAGGAGGGACTGGCAAGAAGTATTCAAAGTGATGGAAAGCAAGGACCTACAACCTAGATGACTCTACCCAGCCAAGCCATCACTTAGGATGAAAAGAGCAGATAAAGTGCTTCCCAGATGAGGTAAAGCTAAAGGAGTTCATCATCACCAAACCATTATTTTATGAAATGTTAAAGAGACTTATTCAAGAAAAAGATCAAAACTGTGAAAACAATAAAATGGCAATAAATACATATCTATCAGCAATTAAGTGTAAAAAACAAACTCAGCAAACAAGCAGAACAGAAACAGAATCGTGGATAAGGAGATCATTGGGATGGTGGCCAGTGGGAAGGGGGTGTGGGGGAATCCGGGAAAAGGGGAAGGGACTCAGAAGCACAAACTGGTAGTTACAGGATGGACAGGGGGGTGTTAAGCGCAAGTACAGGAAATGGAGTTGCCAAAAAAGCTTATATGCGAGACCCGTGGACCTGAATGAAGGAGGGGGATCACCAGAGGGAGTGGGGGGTGCTGGGTGGAGGGGGGCAAAGGAGGAAAAATGGGACAACTGCAACAGCATAATCAATAAAAAATAAGAAGAAGCAATCCCAGCTGAAATTTTGGTAAGTATAGACAATTCTAAATTTTGTACGGATAAGCAGAAGGAATAGAACAGAGAAGACAATTCTGAAGGAGAATGGCCTTGGAGGACCACACGGCTCAGATTGAAGAATCACTATGAAGCTCCAGCAATCAGGACAGCGTGGTGCTGGCAACGGGAGAGGCACATGGATCGATAAAACAGAACAGAGTCCCGGAACAGAGGCACGCAAATACTGCCATTTGATTTTTTTTTTAAGGTGCAAAAGTAATTCAACGAAGAAAAGACAGTGTGTTGGAAAAACTGGTCATGCATACACCAAAAAGATGAACCATTGTTGACTGTTGTAAACTGATGTCATATCTCAGTTATATCTTAATTTGAAAAGTGAACCTTGCCTGTGCCTCGTGCCATATACAAAAATTAATTCAAAATGGAAGACAGATGAAAATATTAAAGTTTAAAACGTCTCTGTTCTAAACACATTGAATAAGAAATGAAAAGACAGGGACAACTGTAACAGCATAATCAATAAAATATACCTAAAAAAATAAAGTAAAATAAGGGAAAAAAAGAAATGAAAAGACAGCTCTGACCAGTGTGACTCAGTGGGTTGGGCTTCGTCCTGCAAACCAACGGTTGCTGGTTCAGTTCCTGGGCCGGACGAAGGCCTGGATCGTGGGCCAGGTCCCCAGATGGGGCCATGTGAGAGGCGACCTATTGATGTTTCTCTCCCTTTCTCCCTCCTTCCCCCCTCTCCAAAAATAAAAAATAAAATCTTTAAAACAGAAAAAAGAAAGAAAGAACAAGACAAACTACAAACCTGGAAGAAAATATTTGCAAATCACATACGTGACACAGAACTTGTATCCAGGAAAATATATTTTTTATCTTCATTGTATTTTTTTTACATTACCTTTCTGCCCCTTCACACTCCCCACCCCCTAGCAATCACCGCACTGTGGTCCATGTCCATGAGACCTTTTTCTTTAGGAAAAAAATATTTTTTAAAAGCCTCAAAAAACCAAAGCCACACAAAAGAAAAGCTTTACTCAGCAGCAGCCACGACAGACATTATTTGTTGACCCGGCAGGTGGAGCAGGCCCTGCCGACACTCTGACTCTTCCGCTGCCTGTACTATCACTTTGATGCGTAACTGATCCGCTTGCATTCACCAGCATCTGCATGCCTCGCCTGAGGGTTTTTCTGGACACTGCAGACTGCGCTGGCACCTGCAGGGAAGTCCAGAAGGACCACAGCATTAACAACCCTGGGAGCAGTCCCCCCACTGATAGAAGTAATGATGTCAATACTCCACCCCCTTTGTCCATCAGAGGGACAGCTCTGAAGCAGTGTGGTCCACTGGCTCCCTGAGTTCCCCACTGGAATTAGTATTTTTTTTGTTTTGTTTTGTTTTTTAATTCTTTTTTTAAGATTTTTATTTATTTATTTATTTTAGGGAGGGAAGGGAGGGAGACAGAGAGAGAGAGAAACATCAATGTGCGGTTGCTGGGGGTTATGGCCTGCAACCCAGGAATGTACCCTGGCTGGGAATCGAACCTGGGACACTTTGGTTCCCAGCCCACGCTCAATCCACTGAGCTACGCCAGCCAGGGTAGAATTAGTTTTTTTCTCATATTGACTCTAGAGAGAGGGTAAGGGACGAACGAAGAGGGAGAGAAACATCGATGTGAGAACCATCTATCCGTTGCCACCTGTGTGTGCCCCAACGGGGGATCGAACCCACAACCCAGGCGTGTGCCCTGACCAGAACCGACCGGCGACCTCTCAGTTTGTGAGATGATGCCCAACCAACCGAGCCACACCAGCCAGGTTCCACTGGAATTAATTTTGCTCACCCACAGCGCTTAATCAGAAACCCTTTGTTAACTACTTTCTCCTCTGTCTCATTTCTCTAGTCCTCTACTGGTATTTCCTAGGGTCATTAAAAACAAAAACAAAAACAAAAACTTTTAGTTGAATCCTTACATCGGGGTTTGCTTCATCGGGGTTTGCTTCGAGAATAACCCAAAGCGAGACAGATCTGATCCTGTAAAACTGATCTTCCGGACAGGTTCTGTGAGCAGAGTGCCTGCCATCCACACCACGAAGCCCGCAGGGCTGGTGGTGCGCCGCTAGGGGGAGCCGCTGGCGAGCCACTGCAGAGATGTTACCCAGACTCTCCAAGGGGAGAAGCTAGGAAGGGACGTGGAGGATGACTGGCTTAGGCAACAGCTTTAGCATTTGAGAAAATTTTAAAGGCAAATGGGTTGAACTTTTGTTAAGCGGTACTGGTGCACAGAAGGAGGAACATGCCAGGGCTTCAATCAGCCAAGTGTCAGCCCAGAACGTGGTACGGCAGCCAGGGGGCCTCCATGGCAGCATCTTAAGGAACTCTCAGCTCCTACTACTTGAGAGCGCATGATGCTAAAGTCAGGCCCAGATTCTGACCACAAGAGTAGGCAAATCACAGCCAAGATTCTCCTGAACCCTCTGAGCCATAAGGAGTGGCTGGCTCCCTAGCTCTTGACATAAAAGTCTCCTGTGCCCAAAGGCTAGACACAGGCCTCACCCGAGATGCACGCCTCGGAAGACACCAACCACCGGCAGGCCCTGTCCCTGCCTCCCTCGCTGCACCCAGGCTAGTAACTAGGGGCAAGTCACGGCGTCATCAGAATAGGGAGGTCCTGCCCCTGCTTTGGGTGGAAAGGGGTGATTCACCAAAGCAGCTGCGGGAGCTGGCGACAGGCACTGGCAGGAACTGGGAGAACACACCGGGGAATGGATCTTGACAGTGCTGACCCTCGGGCCCTGTCTAAGGACAGTAAGGAGAAGTTTGTTGATGTGCGGGCACTCTCCCAGGACCTAGGATTTAACATTCCAGAAAGGACACCTGGAGCCAGTCCTAATGAGCTGCTGGATGGGTTCCTTTTGTCCTGGGCTGCAGGGCGGGGGTCGCTGTACTACAGAAAATGGACCGCAGATGCTGGAACTGTACGGCAGGGCGTTAAGGGAAGAGTCCGTATCTCCTAACCTCCACCAATTGTGTCTATTCTGGACTGACAGCATCTGCTTTTTTTTTTTTTTTAACCTGAGGACTCTCTCTGACATCTGAAATTCATTTTAGTTTCTTGCATGGCAGGTCTGAAATACTAAAATACTATAGATTTATTACTCCCTGGAGCAGTCTTAACCAGTGATTGATGGAGTTGATATATGACATCTGCCCAGAAAGTATCCAGCCATGGACCATGAAAAACAGAGGCATTTATTGAAGAAGATACAAGAAATACTGCACACAGGACAATGATGCCTCAGTCCTCTTCAAAGTAGGCACCCTGGAACCTCACACAGTTCTCCCAGTCTCCATCAGCTGCCCCACCGTATTTTCCTGAACCTCATCAATGGTCTGAAATCTCTTCCCTTTCAAAGACGATTTTAGTTTTGGGAAAAGCCAGAAGTCACAGGGCACCTTTGGGCTGCAGAGGGGCTGAGTCACCTGGGTGATCTGACGTTCCACAACAAAACTCTGCATGAGACGTGATGCATGAGCAGGTGCGTTGTTGTGATGAAGCTGCCATCACCAGTTGCCCATAGCTACAGCCTTCTGAATCATCCAAATAGTCTCCATGGAAGAACATTCAAGCTTAACACAAAATTTGATGCAGATGTGTTGCTCTACTTGCTCAGTCATTTGAATGCTACGGCCACACAGTACACATGCTCACTCAACAGTGTCTACCACCCCCGCTGACTAGTACAGTGAAGTCGTCATTGTTCACGCATGCTCATTCCAGTCCACTCTTCTTAGCTGCCAGGTTACATCGATGCTGTGCAAACCACTCTCATTATATTAACAACTGTTAGCCATTTTCCAGACAGACCTCATAACACTCCACCTACTTCGCCCCCTCCTCAGTTATCCACAGTGGTAAGTTGCTTGATAACAACCTCTTTTTTTTATTTTTTGCTAACTTCTCTCCCCCTCTCACTTCTCGGTCCCCTATTGATATTTCCTAGGATAACCTCCAAAACAAAATACCTGCACTCAAATCTAAGAGTCAGCTCCTAGGGGAACTCCAGGACTGTCTTTTCATCTCAACCACGCTTGTACTTCAGACGGCACACAACGTGTGGGGCGCACACAAACCAGGATGCTCGTCGATGACTTCCCCGGGCATCGGGGATTCCCCAGTGCTCCGTGGGCGCCAAGAGCTGTGTCTTTGTAATCACCACGGTTCCACTCAACAAAGATCTAAGCCTGCTGACAGGCCCGATTACGCGTCCTTGTCTTCCTGATGTAGCCTTGACGATCCACGCGGACATGGATGTAAGCAGGCTCTCTGCTTCCTTCCACTTGGGCTCCTGGCACTTTGCCTTTTCTTGGCCTCACAGTCTCGAGATAGCCAGACCTCCTATCACTCCCTCCACAGACCAGCTCTGATTTTAAAGCCTGCCATTTCCTTCCTCGTAATCACTCGCATATCCACCCTTTTCCCCATTTTCACTGCCAAAAATCTTTGTCCACATGAATGCACACATAAAAACCTGTGACACTGTGATCTCAGGACTCTGTGCCCCCTTCTTCCTGCCATTCATCCTGTGAACACCCAGCGAAACCCACTAGGTTATTTATTCAAACATTTCGACCTCTGGTGGGTCCTAACCACCCTGTTCAGGAGCTTTATTCCACCCAATTAAAAAAATCAGACCACAAAGTGAAATAGTCCAGACTGAGAAAGACACATGTGAGTGAATTCACTCATATGTGGAATCTAATAATACAAAAAAAAAAAAAAAAAAGACAATCCCTGACTGGTGTCACTCAGTGGGTTGGGCGTCCCCCCCACAAACCAAAAGGTCACTGGTTCAATTCCTGGTCAGGGCACATGCCAGGGTTGCAGGCCAGGTCCCTGGTTGGGAGCGTGTGACAGGCAACCAATTAATGTTCCTCTCATACATAGATATTTCTCTCCCTCCTTCTCCCTCCCTTCCCCTCTCTCTAAAAATAAATGAATAACATCTTTTCGTCTTAAAAGTCAAACTCATTACAGAAGCAGAGTAGCGTGGTGACTGCCAGGGGCTAAGGCGTGGGGGAAACTGAGAGATGGTGGTCAGAGGATACGAACTTCTGGTTGTAACACGGGAACTGAGTGTGCAGCACAGCAACTACAGTTGATAACACCACACCGCACAACTGAAATCCGCTAAGATCTTAAACATCCGCACCCCCCCACAAACACACACACACGGCACTATGTGAGGTGATGAACATGTGAAGAAACAAAACTAGGGCAATGGTAAAAGGACCCGTGGTTGAGAGATGGGCGGGGAGAGATCGGGGGGAGGGATGAGGGACGAACAGGTGAAGCACAGGCTGTTAGGGTGGAGCAGCCTTCCGCACGCTGCTGCAGTGGGGTGTGCGTGTGACGCCACGCATCACTCAAATGGACAGACATTCACAACACAGAGTGAGCCTTAACGGATGTACATTTTTATTAAATCGTTTAGGACAGCGGAGTCAAACTCATTTTCACCAGGGCCCACATCAGCCTCGTGGGTGCCTTCAAAGGGCCGGATGTAATCTGGGGACTGCATAAATGTAAGTACTCCTTCACTAGGGGCAAGGAGCTTGACGCTGCAGCCGGGCAGAAACAAGGTGCCGGGCCGGATAAACCCAGATGGAGGGCCGGGTTCGGCCTGCGGGCCTGGTGTTTGCCTCCCGTGCTCTAGGACATCAGAGCATCCAAGGGTGAGATGCAGAACGTGACAAAGCGACCCAACTGCCTTACAAACGCATGGAACAACCTCACTGCAGCGGGGCGCGGAGGTAAAGGAAGTGGCCTCAGTAACTCTGGAAATGGACGGTGTTTGTAAGACTAAAGCAAAACAAAATACACCTAAGTGCCGTACTCCAGTTCCCACCGGTTAGAGAAGTTCCCAATTCCAGTACTGCTACGCGTGAATCCTGGAATCGAACAGTTACGGAAAGGAGTGGCCCTCAGTAGCGTGTAAGGTTACAGACAAGCAAGGTGAGAAGCCAGAAGGATCCCCGAGGAGCCAACTGCAGACGGCAGTATGAGATCATGTTTCACTTAAGGCAGACACACAGAGTTACCTGCAGAAGTGATTCTGGAGAGGTGTATACGCATGGGTCCTTACACACACAAGTCCTTGCTCTGTCTGCCGAGAGGGCATAGAGACAACAACATCCCAACAGCGATGAGCACACTTAGTGCCCAGATTTTGGTTCACAACACCACTCTCCGATAAAAGGAACCAGGAGGAGGGTGGCTGAGGCAGGAAATAGACAGGACAAGACTGGAGCATCGTGCGGTGTGGAAAGTAAAGAAGCTCCCGGAGAAAAGACCACGCGATGGAGGTGGACCAAAGGGACGCAGATGCCAACTGAGAGAGCTCCCAACGGACAAAGGTGGCACAACTGCAGCAACAAAATGAACAAAGCAGTACTACACACCCATCGGCGAATACTGACACAAATGAGTGAATGCATTAATAAACAAAGGAGAACAAACATCCTGTGAAGAACTGCAAGTACTCTATGCCAATACTCAGCCCTGAGAACAGCAAAGCATAACACCCACTCCCCAAGTGTGGGCTGCACACAGGGCCTTCCTCACAAGGCAACAGCACGGAAGACGGGGGAGCGGGAAGCAACCTGACAGTGGAGACCCCTGCCAAGCCCTACCTCAGCCCGGGCAAGTTCAACATCAGCAGGGAGGATCACGTTGACCGTGTGTGAGTGTACCCTTGACACGATGTGATGAAAACGGCATCACACCTGCGTGATCTTCCCCCCCAAACCCACAAACCCAGCTGGATCGTGAGGAGAACATCAGGCAAGTGTCACTTGAGGGATAATCTACAAAGACCTTACCAGGGCTCATTAAGTTCAGCAAAAACTTGATCAGCAAAGTCTGAGAAACCGCCAAAGCCAAGAGACACCTAAGGAGACACAACAATCACGTGCAACGCGGTGTCCTGGCTGGGACTGTGGAGCAGATAAAGGCCGCTGCATAAACTCCAAGGAAATCCAAATAAAGTATGGATTTTTCTTAGTAATAATGTATCCTCGCTGGTTCATTAATTGTAAGAATGTAAGGGGTTCATGACAGAATAGAGTATGGGATGCAATTATTTTTCTTTCTTTTTAATAAAGCTAAAACTGTTCTAAAATTTCAATTTTAAAAAAAAAGACAGTACAAACATATTCATTTCTCTTTATTCTCGTAACTGATTTAAAAAGCAAATGCACCCTTTCCCGGTTTTTGCGGCGTAAGGAGTCAGGAGCAGCGCAGTCTCCCACGACACTCTCTGCAAGGCGAGGCGGGAAGTCCTGCACGGGAACCAGCGCAAGCCCGGAAGTTTCTGGAGAGGGTGGAGCTGCAGACCAGCTTGGAGAACGACAACCCCCAGAAGGACAAACGCTTCTCAGGCACGGCCAGGAGTAAGTCCACTCCCCACCCCAAGTTCTCCGTGTGTGTCCAGGGGACCAGCAGCACTGCGATGAGGCCAAGGCTGTGGATGTCCCCCACGTGGACATCGAGGCGCTGAAGAAACTCAACAAGAACCAGAAGCTGGCCCAGAAGTATGAAGCCTTTTTGGTTTCGGAGTCTCTGATCATGCAAATCCCAGGAATCCCAGGCCCGGGCCTGAGTGAGGCTGGTGGTTCCCCTCCTGGTGACCCACCGTGGGAACACGGTGGCCGAGGCTGAAGTCAAGTCCACAGCTAATTCCAGATGAAGAAGGCGCTGTGTCGGCCACGTGCGGGTGACCGATGACAAGCTCGTGCACGACATCCACTCGGCTGCCGGTGTCCCGGTGTCCCACCCACTCGGCTGTCGGCGT